>NW_027142356.1:4075683-4675683 GCF_026170545.1 Melanerpes formicivorus | reverse complement strand
AGAAAGAGATTTGCCATTGGAATGTGCTGCCATGGGAAGTGGTGGAGTCACCATCACTGGAAGTGTTTAAGAAAAGACTGGAAGAGGCTCTTGGTGCCATGGTTTAGTTGATTAGATGGTGTGGGGTGATGGGTTGGACTTTATGATCTCAAAGGTCTTTTCCAACCTGGTTAATTCTATTCTATCTCTACTCATTTGAGAGTGCACACCAGAGAATCATTTCTGTGTAAGTTATTTGCTCATGGCTTCATCAGCACTTCTTGAAACAATCCATGAACAGATACAGACCACTACACTTCTATGTCCACACAGCAAGGAGCATACAGTGTTTTTTCTTGTCTACCTCACATATAAAACAGTACAGAGAATTCACACAGGCCAATGACTGCATCATTTAAAACAAGGCCAAATTCTCTTCTTCCATTTAGTTTGAAATGTTGCAATAAATTCAGTGACATTTCCATGAATTTAAATGCCCCAAGGATTTAAATCCAACTAATGCAAAGTGCAGTCACAAAACTTTAGACCTCATAAGGTCTTAGATGTGGCTTTCAGCATCAGGGCTTAAGTAGGTGACATCTGTAAACCCTATGGTGGGGGAAAAATTTACTTTCAAACTAATCTTTTGTAACAGTCTCAGAGAAGATATAGCATATCTCATTTTTATATCTATCAGTCCCTCTTTAGGCTGGATTAATGTAACCAGTCTTCATATAAAAGGAAGATTTTTGACCTTCAAGACTAATTTTTCCTGCTGCAGCTAATGACATTGCCAGGCCACTGATGAGTGACTTTACAGTTCAGAAGGTGTTCTCATTTTCAAGCCTCATATGTCACAACCCAACAAAAGCCTGTAGTGTTACTGTATGGCTTCCATGCAGAAATTCATGCTTTCCTACGACTTGAAAGCTTAGATTGCTCCTCTGGTTAGAGCAGACAGCAGTGCTATCTTTATCAAGCTGTTGGATGCTTCATCTGATTGCCTGAGTCATTGGCAAAATAGCTTGAGGCTAGACAGGTATTTTACTCTTAAGAAACAGATGGTGATGCACATAGGAGATTTGAGAAACACACTCTCAATGTGGCAACAGATCTCTGTAAAAGTACCTGGGCAATCTATTATGGTTTACACAAGATTTTTGTTATTGCCCTCTCCTACTCCACCATTAAAAGTACAGTATTTGGAAACAGACATCAACACAAAGGAGTTTCATTTTCTGGGAAGAAACGTCCACAGAAAAGAATAATAAACTCCTTTCCTTTGTGCTGCAGGTATTTTGGCAGAGACAAATTCAGAAAATTATTGTCAAAGATCGGCATAAGGGAAAAAACTTTGTCACTAGTGCCTGAAACACTTTTCTGAAGACAGTGCAGTACCTTGATATTTAGTATCATAGTATGACAGTATCAGTCAGGGTTGGAAGGGACCACAAGATTCATCTAGTTCCAACCCCGCTGCCATGGGCAGGGACACCCCACACTACATCAGGCTGGACAGAGCCTCATCCAGCCTGGGCTTCACCACTCTCATGGTGAAGAACCTCCTCCTCACATCCAGCCTGAATCTCCCCACCTCCAGCTTCATTCCATTCCCCCTACTCCTAGCACTACCTGAGATCCTGAGAAGTCCCTCCCCAGCCTTCCTGTAGGCCCCCTTCAGATACTGGAAGGCCACAATGAGGTCACCTTGGAGCCTTCTCTTCTGCAGACTGAACAGCCCCAACTCCTTCAGTCTGTCCTCACAGGAGAGGTGTTCCAGCCCTCTGCTCATCCTCCTGGCCCTTCTCTGGACACCTTCCAGCACCTCCGCATCCTTCTTGTAATAGGGGCTCCAGAACTGGACACAGTACTTAACAGCTTGGGAAAGGGGGCTGGAGGGGAGAAGAGATTAAATGCATTCTTATTGCAAGCATTTCCTGATTATTATCTTGCTGTTTTGTTATCCAGTTATCTACCTGCACTTTTCTTATGGTAATAGATAAACAACACCCAAGTGAGACCTCACCTGGAATATTGAGTCCAGTTCTGGGCTCCCCAGTTCAAGAGGGACAGGAATCTCCTTGAAAGAGTCCAACAGAGGGCTATAAGGATGATGAAGGGACTGATTATTCTGGAGAAGAGAAGACTGAGAGGAGATTTAATAAATGTTTATAAATATCTGAGGGCTGGGGGTCAAGAGGGAGGGGACAGGCTCCAGGTGGGGTCAGTACTCCGGGGGGGGTCTCACCAGAGTGGAGCATCTCAATTTTTGTTTAACATCTCTCAATTTTTAATTAACTTGCATTAAGTCCATATCTAGGACCACTCTGCTGCAGCAGAAAGGCTAAACCCTGCCTCCCTCCAGTTTAACTGCAGACATTTTGTAAATATGTATTTTTTTTCTGACTATCCTCCCTCAGCTCTATTTGACCAAACTGTCACCTTCACCCAAGGCAACTCTGGACTTAAGTGTCACACTGCTCCTTTGAGTGAACTCTTTGGAGTGATCTTATGAGCTGACTGGTCAAGAAGAAATGGATTCTCCTTCACATTGAATCACTATAAGGTAAAATCAACATAATTGAATGGAAGGATATTGATACTTCTGGGAGAGTCTTCCAGCCCAACTCTAATTTTCACATAACAGCTAGAGTTTTGATTTCAGAAAGCATTTTCCCTTTGCTTCATCAAAGGATTAAAATCAATGCTGTTAACTTTTTTCCTCCAGCAACCCATGAGCCTCTGCATTGGTCGATAAGACTCACGAGTCTATTGTCATGCAAGGCAGGTATGGAGGTTGCCAGGTTTCTTCATGGTGTACTACATCTACTTTTTCCCAGGTCTCTCTTCCCTTTTAGTCATACATCTGAGCCAAACATTTTGTGAAAAAAACACCAGGGACTGTCTTAGGCTATGCAGCAAAGACTTTGTTGAATCCTCATACAGTGATCTGCACACCAAGTACACTTCTGCCTATACAGTATCCTCTCTTACATGCAGAATCATATCCATGGGACAGCAATGTGTCCTTGTGGCCAAGAAGACAAATAGGATCCTGGGGTGCTTTAAGAGAAGTGTGTCCTGCAGATCAAGGGGGGTCCTCCTACCACTCTACTCTGCCCTGGTGAGACCTCACCTGGCATATTCAGTCCAGTTTTGGGGTTTCCAGTTCAAGAGGGACAGGGATCTACTGGAGAGTGTCAAACAGAGGGCTGCCACAATGATTAACCAACTGGAGCCTTATGAGGAGCCTTATGTGGAGAGGCTGAGAGACTGGGGGCTGTTTTGTCTGGAGTGAAGACTACGAGGGGATTTACAATATTACTGTATATCAGAGGTTGGAAGGGACCTCAAAAGAGGGGTCTAACCCCACTACTAAAGCAGGATCACCCAGGGTAGTCTGCAAAGGAATGCATTCAGGTAGGTTTAGAAAACCTCCAGAGGAGACTCTACAACCTCTCTGGGCAGCCTGTTCCAGTGCTCTGGAAATCTTCCATGTTCAAGTTTGAACCTGTTGTTCCTTGTCTTATTACTGTGCACCACCAAAAAGAGCTTGGCCCCCTCCACTTGACACCCAGTATGATAATATATGCTTATAAATATCTGAGGGAGGGGACAGACTCTGCTCAGTTGCACCCTGTGATAGGGCAAGGGGCAATGGATATAAACTACAGCACAGGAGGTTCCACCTCAATGTGAGGAAAAATTTCTCTACTGTAAGGGTCCCAGAGCACTGAACAGGCTGCCCAGAGAGGTTTTGGAGTCTCTTTCTCTGGAGACTTTCCAGACCCATCTGGATGTCTTCCTGTGTGACCTGTGCTAGATTCTATGGCCCTGCTCTGGCAAGGGGGTTGGACAGGATGATCTCTGGAGGAGCCTTCCAACTCCTACCATCCTGTGATCCTGTGAATCCATCTCTACCCAAGAGGATCTTACCACCAACATCCCAAAGTGACACTTTCTTCTGGAAATGCCACAATATTCTCTTTTGTTTGACTTCCTTTTGTATACCCCAAATCACAGCTTAAACTCTTACCTATTATACAAGTCAAAACATCTCATCCAGTGCTTCATGGAACATACTTTGCTTGGTTC
This sequence comes from Melanerpes formicivorus, assembly GCF_026170545.1. Classification (NCBI taxonomy): domain Eukaryota; kingdom Metazoa; phylum Chordata; class Aves; order Piciformes; family Picidae; genus Melanerpes; species Melanerpes formicivorus. The sequence continues at coordinate 4,671,609 of NW_027142356.1, read as the reverse complement.
AGTCATCTGGGACTAATCCCATTCCCAGAAATATTTAGTCAGAAAACTTATCCATTTAATTAGTCTCCAAAATTTCTCAGGGCATGCGACAAAATTCCTTGTGCCATCCAGTGTCACTTTCTGTGACAAAACAAATTTCTCTGCTTTGGTTGCAGCAATCACAGCTTTTAATACTTTAAGCCACTGTTAAATGCTCCTGGAAAAGTCTGTTTTATCTCTTTCTTCAAAACTCTGCAGCATCATGCTTCAAAGAGTGATAAAAAAAGCCTATTCTTTTGTGGACTCACGATTTAATACACTTCAGTATGCTCAATAAGGCCAGAGGGAGCTGAGGTCCATTCAGATGCTGTGACACTCCCTGCAGTTTAAGTTCTCCCTGTCTACTGTGACAATCAAATATACAGTTTCACCAATAGGAATTTTCTTTAAGCCCCATTGTCTCCTATCTTGGAAATACCTTTTCCAGAGAGGACAGCATTCAACATTACCACTGCTTGTTCTGGGAAAGCTGTCAGTTTTCTCTCCTTCAGTGATCACAGAATCACCAAGGATGGAAGAGACCTCAAAGATCATCAAGCCCAACCTGTCACCCAAGACCTCAGGACTAAACCATGGCACTAAGCGCCACGTCCAATCCCCTCTTGAACAGCTCCAGTGATGGTGACTCCACCACCTCCCTGGGCAGCACATCCCAATGGCTAACGACTCTTTCAGTGAAGCTCTTCCTCCTCACCTCGAGCCTAAACTTCCCCTTCAGGTAGTTGTAGAGAGCAATAAGGTCTCCCCTGAGCCTCCTCTTCTCCAGGCTAAACAATCCCAGCTCTTTCAGCCTCCCCTTATAGGGCTTGTGCTCGAGGCCTCTCCCCAGCCTCGTTGCCCTTCTCTGGACACATTCAAGAGCCTCAATGTCCTTCTTAAACTGAGGGGCCCAGAACTGGACACAGGACTCAAGGTGTGGCCTAACCAGTGCTAAGTGTAGGGGCATAATGCCTTCCCTGCTCCTGCAGGACACACTATTCTTGATGCATGTCAGGATGCCATTGGTCTTCTTGGCCACCTGGGCACACTGCTGGCTCATATTCAGCTGGCTGTCAATCAGCACCCCCAGGTCCCTTTCTGTTTGGCAGCCTGTAACACTGCATAAGGTTGTTGTGGCCAAAGTACAGCACCCAGAACTTGGACTTGTTGATTTCCATCATGGTGGACTCTCCCCATATGTCCAGCCTGTTAAGGTCCCTCTACAGAGCCCTTCTACCCTCTAACAGATCAACATCTGCTGCCATCTTGGTGTCATCTGCAAATTTACTGATGATGGACTCAACCCCCTCATCCAGATCATCAATGAAGATATTAAAGAGGATGGGGCTTAGCACTGATCCCTGGGGGACGCCACTGGTGCCTGGCTGCCAGCTGGATGTGGCACCATTCACCACCACTCTCTGGGCTCAGCCTCCAACCAGTTCCTAACCCAGCACAGAGTGCTGCTATCCAAGCCAAGAGCTGACAGCTTGGCCATGAGTTTGCTGTGGGGGATGGTGTAAAAGGCCTTGCTGAAGTCCAGGTAGACTATGTCCACAGCCTGCCCCACATCCACCATGAATGAGAATCGCCAATGAAGTTTCCACTGCTCTCCAGGAAATACCAGGTGGCAACAAGATTTCATATGGCAAGCCATTATGCTTCAGATAGCCCTTTCAGAGTTTCAAAAAGTTAAATACTTTCCTGTCTTCATCCAGTCTGATGGGCTGACAAGCTCACAACTTGCTGTGCTTAACTCATTCTGACCCCACAATGGAAGGTGAGGTCAATCATAGGTACTGTAGCTATTTTCACAGAATCATAGAATGGTCTGAGTTGGAAAGGACCTCCAAAGGTTAACCCCCTCTGCAGTCAGCAGGGGCATCCTCAACTAGATCAGGTGGCCCAGGGTCTCGTTGAGCCTCATACTGAATATCTCCAGGGAAGGAGCCTCAACCATCTCCCTGGGCAGCCTGTCCCAGTGATACACTACCCTTACGTTAAAGAACTTGTTCCTAACACCCAATCTAAATCTTCTCTTCTCTAGTTTGAAGCCACTGCCCCTCATCCTATCACTGCAGGCCTTTGCAAACAGTCTCTCTCCATCCTTCATGTAGGTCCCCTTCAGGTACTGGAAGGCTGCTATTAGGTTTTCTCAGAACCCCCTCTTCTCCAGGCTGAACACCCCCAGCTCCCTCAGTCTGTCCTCATAACAGAGGTGATTCAACCCCCTGACCATTTTCATGGCCTCCTCTGGACCCTCTCCATCAGGTCCATGTCTTTCCTATAAATGAGGGCTCCAGACCTGTACATAGTATTCCAGATGAGGTCTCACCAGAGCAGAGCAAAGTGGCAGAATCACCTCTCTGGATCTGCTGGCAATGCTGCTTTGGATGCAGCCCAGACTGTGATTTGCCTTCTGAGCTGCAAGCTCACACTGCCTGCTCCTGTCCAGCTTCTCATCCATCAGCACCCCCAAGTCCTTTTCCTCAGGGTTGCTTTCTATCAATTCCTTGCCCAGTCCATATTTAATGAGGATTGTTCTGGCCCAGGAGCAGAACTCTGCACTTGCTCTTGTTGAACCTCATGTGGTTCACCTGGGAACCACCTCTCCAGTTCATTCAGGAGCCTCTGGATGCCATCCTGTCCCTCTGGTATATCGACAGCACCACTCAGCTTGGTATCATCTGCACACTGCTGATGGTGCACTCAATCTTGCTGTCTATAGTATTGATAAAAATATTAAACAGCACAGGTCCCAGTACAGACTCCTGAGGGATAACACTTGTCACTGCTCTCTGATTTAAGTAATGGCAGTAAAAGCACAGCTTACTCAGGAAATGGCTTAGGGCACATATTACCCTCAACTCTTGCTCTTCATTCAGGGAGTATGGAGAACTTCTGCTCTCAGGAATTTGTCTGGACCTCAGCCTGAACACAAACTGTAATCCTTGTCCCTCCCAAGTTACTTTAAAAAATAAAAGATGTAGTTAAGTCCAAAGCTTTCCCAGGAGATCTGCCTTTCACTAGAGTAGAATCTGAGAAGTTTATTTCAAAATCCAGTAACCTTTGATTATGAACTACTCAGACCACAGACACGTTTTGCTTCATACAGAGAAAGCATGAGTGCAGTAGAGGCAACAAACAGGCACAGAAACTTGCCCAGAATCCTCCGGGTTCTGCTTTGGGAGCTCCTGGATTTTATGGGCACAGGATTGAGACTCATCCCACAACTCCTGGGAACTCTCTGAGAAACTTGACAGTGCCTCCTACTGACCAGTGAGGGCAGAGTAAGGAGAGCTACAACGATGCACTCAAGAGGAAGATGTAGCAGATTCTAACATGACTCACGAGTCCCTGCCGCCTTTCTTGCAGCTAATCCCATGATTAGGGAACATCAAGGACCCTTTTAGCTGGTGCTAGGGAGAGGCTCAGGCCTAGAACATGACAGTTTGTGCAGAGTAATTGGAAATAGTCTCTCTATACACACACATATTATCTGTAACAGAGCTGATTTATTTCCCTTTCCTATAGTGTGTTGGGGACTTACCTCACAGATTTGGGATGGAATTTGGCAACTACCCTTGTTTTCTTCAGACTACTGCACTTATCATGCTGGACTACTTTAAGTTTAGAAGTACAAAATAAGTTTGTCTTCTTCAAAAGAAGAAGAGCTTGATTACTTTCCCGAGCTTGATTACTTTCAGCTGGGTTGGCATTCTCTGGGTTGGTTCTTCATGCAAATCTTTTAAGTTACTCACTGCTGCTTCCACTAGAGCTGCTTATTCTGTTGCTTAGGTGCAGATTAAGTTCATATCACAGTATCACCAAGGTTGGGAGAGACCTCAAAGATCATTGAGTCCAACCTGTCACCACAGACCTCATGACTAGACCATGGCACCAAGTGCCACGTCCAATCCCCTCTTGAACACCTCCAGGGATGGTGACTCCGCCACCTCCCTGAGCAGCACATTCCAATGGCTAACAACTGTCTCAGTGAAGAACTTTCTCCTCACCTCGAGCCTAAACTTCCCCTGGTGCAGCTTGAGACTGTGTCGGTCAGCAATAGTCTCCAAATGCTCCTATCACAACACCATGAGCCAATCTGTACTCCACTTTCAAACATCCAAGGAAGAAAGCTATATGCTATTGTCTGAGTTACCTCATCTGTAGCAAAAGAATCCTAATCCAACCCTGAAATGTATTCCACAAAAGAATCCTAACCCAGTCTTGAAATGTATTCCACAGTGTCCTGCCTGCATCAGATGTTCCCATGTTTCAATCTCTGCAGCCTTTCATTTTTTGGTAATTAGTTCTTCAATCATCACCATTTTATAAAACATAATATGAAGGCATGGCTCATTCAGTGTTTTCCTTCCCTCTGTCAGCTTTATGAAGGACCCTAATCATTCCTTCATATTCTTTGGCTTGTTTTAGCTGATATAGAGTGAATAAATGTACTATATGCTTGCCTTTATAATGCTTATTGCACCTCACCTTCTACAAAATAATTTCTTTATCAAATAGTTGCATTTGGGGCAACTATTGGCACACTCAATAGACACACACAAAGCTGCTTTTAAGAGGCCAGGGCCATCTCTGCCCTAACCTGCTCTTTTCTGCTTTAGATTAACACTAAATCTGCTTTTTGTGCTCAGTCATTTGGTTACAGTAACCGAATTCTACTTCTCAAAATTCCACTTGCAGATACAAAAGGAAACTCTACTGCTGTGGTTTTAAGCAGGACAGGTTGCTCTAATGCCTGTGTGGCAGAAGATCTCTTTACTCACAGGACTGGAGTATTGGGAAGTTTAGATGGAAAAGCTTTTCACAAGCTACAATACTACACTATGACAAAATATAGCGGTGAGTGTAGCAAAGCATATAAAATACACAGGAGTGCATATTCTGGACTCACTGAGCCACTTGGACACTCACAAGTCCATGGGACCAGATGGGAAGCATCCTAAGGTGCTGAGAGAGCTGGCAGATGAGCTGCCAAGCCACTCTCCATCATTTTCCTCCAGTCCTGGCTCACTGGAGAGGTCCCAGATGACTGGAAACTGGCCAGTGTGGTCCCCATCCACAAGAAGGGTCAGGTGGAGGAACTCGGAAACTCCAGGCCAGTCAACCTGACCTCAGTGCCAGGGAAAGTGATGGAGCAGATTATCCTGGTGGCAATCTCTGCACACCTGAAGGATGGCCTGAGCCCAGCCAACATGGATTTAGGAAGGGCAGGTCCTGCCTCTCCAAGCTGGTCTCCTTCTATGCCCAGGTGACTGCCTGGTGGATGTGGGGCAGGCTGTGGATGTGGTCTACCTGGACTTCAGCAAGGCCTTTGATACTGTCTCCCACAGCAAACTCCTGACCAAGCTGTCAGCTCGTGGCTTGGTCAGCAGCACTCTGTGACCGGTTAGGAACTGGCTGGAGGGCTGAACCCAGAGAGTGGTGGTGAATGGTGCCACATCCAGCTGGCAGCCAGGCACTAGTGGTGTCCCCCAGGGATCAGTTCTGGGCACCATCTTGTTCAATATCTTTATGATGATCTGGACAAGGGGATTCAGTCAGTCATCAGTAAATTTGCAGATGATGTCAAGTTGGGAGCAGGAGTAGAAGGGCTCTGTAGAAGGATCTTGACAGGCTGGACATATGGGGAGAGTCCAACATGACGTCATTCAAGTCCAAGTGCTGCACTTTGGCCACAACAACCCCATACAGAACTACAGGCTGGGGTCAGAATGGCTGGAGAGCAGCCAGGGAAGTTATTGTGCCCCTGTATTCAGCACTGGTTAGGCCACACCTTGAGTCCTGTGTCCAGTTCTGGGCCCCTCACTTTAGGAAAGATGTTGAGTTGTTGGAATGCATCCAGAGAAGGGCAACAAAGCTGGGGAGGGGTTTGGAGCACAGCCCTGTGAGGAGAGGCTGAGGGAGCTGGGGTTGCTTAGCCTGGAGAAGAGGAAGCTCAGGGGAGACCTTATTGCTGTCTACAACTACCTGAAGGGAGGTTGTAGCCAGGAGGGAGTTGGTCTCTTCTCCCAGGCAATAAGCACCAGAACAAGAGGACACAGTCTCAAGCTGTGCCAGGGGAAGTTTAGGCTGGAGGTGAGGAGAAAGTTCTTCCCAGAAAGACTTGTTAACCGTTGGAATGTGCTGCTCAGGGAGGTGGTGGAGTCAACATCCCTGGAGATGTTCAAGAGGGGATTGTATGTCTTTTCCGACCTTATTTATTCTATGATTAACAGAAGCTCATTAAGCCAATAGCTTCACAGTATCACAGTATATTAGAGGTTGGAAGGGACATCCAGAGATCATTAAGCGCAACCCCCATGCCAAAAGCAGCATCACCCAGCGTAGTCCTCACAGGAATGAAGCCAGGTGAGTTTGGAAAGTCTTCAGAGAAGGAGACTCCACAATCTCTCTGGGCAGCCTGCTCTAGTGCTCTGTCATCCTCATTGTAAAGAAGTTTTTCCACATGTTGAGGTCAAATCTTCTATGTTCAAGCTTGAGGCTGTTGTTCCTTGTCGTATTATTGTGCACCACCAAAAAGAGCTTGGCCCCTTCCTCTTGACATCCACCCCTCAGGTATTCATAGGCCTTTATGAGATCCTCTCTCAGTCATCTCAAAACTAAATAGGTCCATACCTCTACTATAACAGACCAAAAACCAATACTCCTTTTCTCCCCCACCTGGGGCTTAACACACACCCCAGGGCTGTTTCTTTCACCCCATTGCTAAGCTGGATTCAGGGCTGAAATTGCCTTCCCCTTGGTTCTTGGCATTATACTTAAACAGGCCAAGATTTCTAGCATGTCAATGCCAATCACTAACCATTCAATTGTGTCTCTGTCCCTTCCATGCCACTGGCTGTTTCCTGTAATACTATCACAGAATTTGGAACACCTTGACCAGAATTTTAGCAGGTAGCACCTTCTCCTACCTGCTTGCAGGGAATGAACAGGCCAGGCCAGTGATCAGGCATCAGAATGTGTTTAAAGGTTGTTTTAGATGTGGTGCTTGGAGATATGGCTTAGGGATGAACCTTGCAGAGTAGAGTTAATCAGTTGGACTTGGTGATCCTGTGGGTCTTTTCCAACATGAGTGTGATTCTGCACAATAAAAATTAGTTTGGCCTTCAAAGCCACAGACAAGACTGGAACAATCCTCCCTCCGCACCAGATAAGGTAGCTCACTGCATCCAGAGAGGAAAAAGGGAAGAACAAGAAAGAGTTGGCCTTGCAGCCAATTTATAAAGAGATGGCAAAATTATGGGATTGAATAACACAATTACAAATTTCCAGTCCATCCCCTGGACCTTTCTGATCCTCTTGGAGGACTCAACTCTATGGTTTGTGCTTTTCTTTAGAAAGGCACACTCCTGAAACCATGACACTCTACATTTTCTTTTGGTTGTTGTTTGCAACTTCTGCTCTTTGCAAGCTTATTCCACAACCAGCTATGTTTCATTTTTAGAAATACTTCAACCCACAAAACAAGATACTAGAGCCATTGGGTCCTCTGGGAAGAACACAGATAACACTGCATAAACCATAGTCAGATTAACGTGTCTCAGTGGCACAACTGCTTTTCCTACAACCTATTTAGATGTACAATTTATGTAGCAGACAACAATAATCTTTGTCATACTGTGCAGTGGATGCCATATACATATTACAATGTGATGGCATTGGCTAGAAAGCTGACATTACTTACTTAGAATCATACAATTGTTACGGTTGGAAGGGACCTCAAGGATTATCTAGTTCCAACCCCCCTGCCATGGGCAGGGACACCTCACACTACAGGAGGTTGCTCACAGCCACATCCAGCCTGGCTGCAAAAACCTCCAGGGATGAGGCTGCCACCACCTCCCTGGGCAACCTGTGCCAGTCTCTCACCACTCTCATGGGGAAGAACTTCTTCCTAACATCCAATATGAATCTACCCAGTTCTAGTCTTGCTCCATTCCCCCCCGTCCTATCATTACCTGACACACTAGTAAGTCCCTCTCCAGCTTTCTTGCAGCCCCCTTCAGATACTGGAAGGCCACAATTAGGTCTCCTCAGAGCCTTCCCTTCTCCAGACTGAATAGCCCCCAACTCTCTCAGTCTGTCCTCATAGCAGAGGAGCTCCAGCCCTCTGCTCATCCTCATGACCCTTCTCTGGACACCTTCCAGCACCTCCATATCCTTCCTGTAATAGGGGCTCCAGAGCTGGACTCAGTACTCCAGGTGGGATCTCACAGAGTGGAGTAGGGGGGGGGAGAATCACCTCCCTTGACCTGCTGGCCACACTTCTCTTGATGCAGCCCAGGCTCTGATTGGCTTTCTGGGCTGCAAGTGAACACTGCTGGCTCATGCTGAGCTTCTCATCCACCAGCACCCCTAAGCCCCCCTTAGCATTGCATCTCCTGACTCTAATCATTACAGACATCTGTGTGTTATTTTTAAGAAGAGACACAAAGAGGAAGAAATGAGTTGTGTTATTCTACGGGGCTTGTTTTACAGGTACATGACACCTGCCCCTGAGACTTCTACTCAGCTGAGATATTTACAGAATCAAATTTTTCCATCCCTTTTTATCCTCACAAGCCACAATTCTTTCATTCTCTGACACTTCACCATCAACAGATTTTTAACACTGAAAAAAAAATTATTATTGAATGTATACTTCAAATATACCTCTGTCCCTTCATGGAGACAGAGAGAGTACTTCCAATTCACAAGCAGCACACAGAAACAGGAGCTGTGCCTCTGACCCACACAGACTATAGCTCACTTCAGAACTGAAGCCTCAGATAGGCCATGCAGGAAAGCAGGAGGCTGTTCTAAAGCCCCACCAGAAGCTGGCTGCCTGAAGCAATCCCTTTCCCTTGCAGTTTAAGGGATCTGAAATATTTGCTAAAGAGCTGCAAGTACAGCAGTGCTTTGGGGAACACTGCTCTGCAGAATGATGTCCCTGTACAATGAAGTATGCTGTTAAATGCCTTCCAAAGCAGTTGTCATTAATGTGCTCTTCAGAACACAGCCACATAGAGATTTGGTCAATAAACTGCAGTTACCACACAGCTTAAACTACCTTGCTTGCACATGTCTCAGTAATCCATCAATCCTGGCATTACTCATAATATCCATAGCATTCCAGAGATTGGAGTGCTGCCCATCACTACAGCTTTGAAAACAAAAATTGCCAAATTATTTCCTCTTTTCATCACAAATGAGGACTTTCCCTGTTAAAACAAAGAAAAAAACCCCACCACAACACACAGTGGCCTGAGACCAAAGGGCAGTCAATACAGGAGCAGTAATGAGTTGGAATGTCATTATTTCACCAGACGGCCAGGCCAGGAATGGTATCTGCCAAGAGAAAACATTGATTCTTATCTTTCAAGCTTCAAGACCTGAAGCAAACTGGAAAATCACAAGCTAGTTTCTCTCTCACTCATTTCATGTACATCCATTTTCAATTCTACATCTTCAGTATCTCTCCGTCTCTCCCTGCTGCCTGGAAAGCCAGATTGTTGCAGGTCCTCTCCTTTGCCACCAAGGAGAAGAGGCTGCCCCCTCCTCACTCCATCCTCCCTTCAGGTAGCTGTAGAGAGCTATGAAGTCTCCCCTCCACATCCTCTTCTCCAGACTGAACACCCCCAGCTCCCTCAGCCCTTCCTCATAGACTATGTGCTCCAGGCCCTTCACCAGCCTTGTTACCCTTCTCTGAACACACTCCAGAACCTCAATGTCCTTCCTGTAGTGAGGTGACCAGAACTGAACAGAATACTTGAGATGTGGTTTCACCAGTGCTGAGTACAGGGGGATGATCACCTCCCTGTTCCTCCTGGACACAGTGTTTCTTATACAAGCCAGGATGAGATGAAGTATCCTTAAATACAAAATGCATCACAGCTTAAATGACTTGATGACGCTGTTATAAAATTTTAGGGGACACAGATTTTAGTGTAGAACAAGCATACATTGCTATGAAAAACGCTTCAATACTTCCATGAAGATCCACAAAGCAAGCAATCAGCTTGAGCAAACAAATATTGCTAAGTAGTAGAAGATGCAAAGAAGACACGTCAGTGTTTAGGCATTTGGTATCCCTGCAGAAGTTTACAGCAGAAATCTGTGGAAGCAGGAAGCTGTATTTGCCCTAGTTATTGGGATGAGGAAAGCTCTGCCATATTTGCCCTAGTTATTGGGATGAGGAAAGTTCTGCCATTTCTGCAGAAGATGTGAATTTTAAGGTCTGTAGGTCATTGTTGCTACAAGAGCAACAGAGTAAACAGGATGAGGACCTTTACACTGCAGTGACTAATGAGCAAGGGGATGATGGTGTGTGTTACATCTCTGAGTGGAATGAACAGGAACTGCTTTCTCCTATGTGATTCACTTTTTAAAATCATGCTTGACATTTATGAGACTTACTGAAACTTCTGAACTTGCCACTGCAGTGAGAGGTAGCAGACAAGACTTCATGGTGTTGTACTATGGAGACATCATAAAGAAGAACATGCATGCAAATGGCCTAGTAGTGGTTCGAAGGTTGAAATGGTGTCCTAGATGATGCTGGCAAAATATTTGGTGTATGTACAGATCATAGAGGTTCTGCACATACTAAAAGAAATGTTTTATCTTCCTGATTTTTTGCTGTGCTGCAATGTCTAATATTGGAATGGAAAGAGGACACAACCTATGCTTGATGTTCCCAGCGTATCTACTGGCACAGCTATTCCCCAGAGTCCAGCTTGGGACTCCAGAGTAGGATACTGCTAGACAGACAATTTAGGGTCAGTCCCTTTACTGTTGTAGCTTGCTCTGAAGAAAAAGCTGGCTTCTGGTTAGTGGATCACTACCAAAAATAAACATTAAAAAACAAACAAAACCTGCCACATGCACAAAAACCCAAACCAAACCCAAAAAACCCCCACCAAAACCAAACCACCACACCATAGGCTCACACACAGAAACAGAATCACAGAATATTAGGGGCTGAAAGGGACCTTGAAAACTCACCCAATCCAACACCCCCTGCCAGAGCAGGATCACCTAGATCAGGTAACACAGGAACACATCCAGGCAGGTTTTGAGTATCTCTGGAAAAGGAGACTCCACAACCCCCCTGGGCAGCCTGTTCCAGTCTTCTGTCACTTTCCCAGAGAAATATCTTTTCCTCATGTTTCCATGGAACTTCCTGTATCTCAACTTCCACCGTTGCCCCTTGTGCTGTCATTGGGCATCACCCAGCAGAGCCTGGCTCCATCCTCTTGCCAGTCATCCTGCACATCTTTATCAACATGAATGAGGTCACCCCTCAGGCTCCTCTTCTCCAAGCTACAGAACCCCAGCTCCCTCAGTCTCTCCTCATAAGGAAGATGTTCCACTCCTTCAATCATTTTTGTGGCTCTGTGCTGGACTCTTCCAAGCAGTTGATTCTATGATTCTAAGTAAACCTCAGAGTTACAGAATAGAAGAGTTTGGAAGTGTGGAGCAGAGCCAGCACCTGGGCAGCAGGGAGCCTGGCGCAGAAGGGGCACCCTTAGTACAACTCAGGCCACAAACAATGGGACAAAGGGATCCAGCTTGCTGTGATTGCTCCACATGCCCACTCCTTGTGGTGAGCTCCCTCAGAGAGGCAAAGGCAAAGAAAGAAAAGGCCCAGAAATGATTCATAAGGGTGTAGCATCTTTGTCCTCCTGAATAATGAGCTAACAGTCAGGGCAGCCCCCGCCACCTCTCACGACCCCTTCAGCTCCTGCTTTGTTCTCAGGCCCTGCTCAGCCATCAGCTGAGGAAGTTCCTCTGCCTCAGCACTGTGCCAGCAAGGGTTAAACACCTCTTACACCGAGGTACAAAAGGCCACTGCCATTGTACACACGAGGCCAGGCAGCTGGGTTTGGGCAATTCCACTTTGCACAAAGCCTTTTTCTCTCCACAACAACCCCTTGAAAAAACAAAACCACCACCAAACAACTTCTCCCCACCACTTAATTCTCTGGCTGGAGAATGCCAGCACCACTCCAACCATCAGTGAAACAATCCCAAGCCAAGTTCAGGGTTGAAACTCAGACCTGGGCTAAGATTTCCAAGAGAAAAGCTCTCCTTGAAGCCATGGTTTAGTTAGTCATGAGGTGTTGGGTGACAGGTTGGACTTGATGATCTCTGAGGTCTTTGCCAACCTTATTGATTCTATGATTCTACAAAAGTTCCTTGAGGTCCTTCTTGAACTGAGGAGCCCAGAACTGGACACAATACTCCAGTTCAGGCCTCACCAGGGTAGAGTAGATGAGGAAGAGAACCTCTCTTGACCTACTAACCACACCCACGAGTATACTAAGCACTTTTTAATCCTCTTCTCATTTTTAAATAGCCCTAGCTATACAGGTTCCTTACTGTCAGTACAAAAGATGAAGGTATGCTGGATTAATTTTTTCACCCATTAAAAGAACTGTGGTAATTATAATGCTTAATTCTAATATCCATCCTGAAATTCAGTCAATTCATGTAGCAACACTTGGTCAGAACACAGTAAAGACAGGGCTCCTTTTGGAATAGCCAGTGCCTGAGGATTCATTTGTCAGAGACAATTAAAACCCAAGTATTACTCCTGTAAGCATCATCTAACAATCACAGCTCTCCTCCAGACTAATAAACTTCTAGAGACGCAAGGAGCTTGCATTTCATTTCAAGCATACAGAACTGTATTGATAGCAACCTGACTTCAGTAGGCCTCTTCTAAAGAAAGTCAAATTAAAAGCTTTGCCACAAGTCTACCTTTTTTGCTGGAAAAAAAGACAGCATTGAAGCAGCTGTGTTTCTAGGGTTTGTTTTAAACTCACCATTTGGGCCAGTTTTCTACTTGCTTGATGTCACTAGAGCAACTCCAAGCAGTCAGATGCACGACTGGGATCTGAGCCTTCAAATAATGAATCCTTCTTTGCTCTGCAAGAGCCAATTTTCTTGGACAATTTCCTCTGGTGTTATCCCTCTCCTTTTCAATTTGTTTTAAGGGTGCCAAAGCAATGATCTCAATATATTATAAGCCTTTCAGATAACAGTTTCAGGATTATAAAGAACAGTTGAATGACTAGCAGTGGAGCCAAGCATGTCTTGTCTGGTGCTAAATAAATATTTCAGGACTATTTTCCCCCCCACACCCCCTTGGTGCTAAATGTTGAAACGATTCAAGCACTTCACATATGGCAGTACTGCCTTAAATCCTCCCTTCTGTTTAGTCAGCTTCCATGTGTACCACTAGACCACTGCTCACACACTATCAACCACAAAAGGAAGAATCCCTTAAAATCTACTGTTCCTTGGTTCCTTTCATGCCAATTCTATAGTTTCTTTCCAGGACTGCAGTTGTCATTCTGATAAAAGGGAATCTGTTCTTTTTTTATAGCCACATACATCAGGACAAGGTTTGTTGACTTGAGTGAAATGATTCCTCACACCTATGTATGGGGGAACACACACACAAAAAAAGAACTCTTCTGTTACAGCACTTCATCAAACAGCACTTCAGTGTCTCTGCAGAGCTGAAGACATGCTGGCATTCAGTAAAAGGATAAACAGGATAAAAACTGAGTGCTGCACCTCTGCTGTGGAGGATTTGGCCCTACACTAACTAATTGGCAGAAAGAATCTTGGAAGGGCAATGCTTTGGAATTATAGACAAATGACAGGCTCTTGAAAGAGTCCATTGTCTATCACAGTAGCAGATAAGATGCTTCTACAGTAGAAGAACAATATACAATAGAAAGAATAGTAGTAGCTGAGTACTAATGGAATAGAGAGAAAAGAAGAAACTTCCAGACAAAGGGGAAAATACTTGCATCGACATACACTTGCTCTACATAGCTATGAATAACCAAATGAAGTCCTTGCCACAGAACAGGCAGCCACACTTACATGGTGTGTCATACCATGTCAAATAAAAAGGTAGTTTTCAGCTGAGTTTAAGATAAAGAAGAGTTTTGGAATCAGTATAAACTTGATGTACTAAAGAGGCAATTTACCATTTTGAGCGAGTCCTTCCCCCTTCTCCTCATCTCAGTACCTTTGTTCATGCATTCAATATTTCTCACACAGTAGGACAAAGGCATTCTTTATTGAGACTCACATGCAGTCTTGGCCCAGACATTCTAGTAAGTACCATAGATAACTGTATGGCAACACTCCCAGGTAATGCACTTAAGTACTTCAGTCATTGATGGTAAGGAAACAAATAAACAGGATGGGAGAGAACATCAGTCTATATTTAGCCTGCATCTGGGGTTAAACTCCAGCAGTTACTCTATCACCTAATGACCCCTTCCCAGCAGAAAAGAGGAGTGAGGAAAAGCAGAAAAGACCCAGGGGTTGAAAGGAAAATAAATTAAACCAGCCAAGCTAATACCAACCTCAATACAAGATATCTAAAGTTGTACTTAGCTCAGCAGAAGTGCAGCAGTCACAATACCCAGGCAGGCAGCCCTCAAGAGCAGGAGAGGAGTGAGCCCAAGCCAGACACAGAAGGAAGCTCCCTCCCAACACCAAACTTCCCCTTTTATGGTATGAGATACACCTGTAAGCCAACTCAGGTTAGCTGTGCTGGCTGGCTCAGAATTACCAATGGTCTGCAGCTGGTGGCTGTTCTGGAAGTCTGTCTCAGCAACACCAGGACAACATTTCATGCACCCTCCAATTTCTGCAGCTGCTAACACAAAACTCTGAGTGCCTCCCTTTAAAGGAGGCTGTAACTCCAGCTTTGCACCAGAAGGGTGGCTACACTGAAAAAAACCACTCAAATAGATTTCCTGGCTCCATGATGTTGTGAAAGGATTTCAAGATGATGTGCATCTGACTAAATTCCCAAGTCTTCTAGGTTCTTGCTAAAAAAACCTCCAAAATTCTAGAACCCTTAGCCTGTATATTCATGTCAGAATCTGCAAGGTCAGAATCTTACAAAGGCTTTCAGGCTTGTGAGGGAGCTGTCTATCCTGGGCTTCATCAAGAGAAACATAGCCAGGAGGATGAGAGAGGTGATTCTTCCCCTCTACTCCACTCTGGTGAGACCACACCTGGAATATTGCATCTAGTTCTGCAGCCACTATTACAAGCAGGATCTGGAGGTGTCAGAACACATCCAGAGAAGGGCCCCAAGGATGATCAGAAGGCTGAAGCTGCTCTGCTATGGAGACAGACTGAGAGAGCTGGGGCTGTTCATGTCTGGAGAAGAGAAGGCTCTGAGAAGACCTCATTGTGGCCTTCCAGTATCTGAAGGGGGCTACATGAAAGCTGGGGAGAGACCTTTTAGGGTGTCAGGTAATGATAGGTCTAGGCGGGAATGGGAAATCAATACAAATTGGTAGATTCATATTGGATGTTAGGAAGAAATTCTTCCTTATGAGGGTGGTGAGACACTGGAATAGGTTGCCCGGAGAGGTGGTGGAAGCCTCATCTCTGGAGGTTTTTAAGGCCAGGCTGGATGAGGCTGTGAGCAACCTGACATAATGTGAGGTGCTCCTGCCCATAGCAGGGGTTTGGAACCAGATGATCCTTGAGGTCCCTTCCAGTCCTATCAATTCCACAGGACTGTGGGTATGCTGCAGCCTACTGACATCAGCTGCCAAATCAGGAAGCTCATGGGTCAGCTGGTCATGGAAGCTCAACACAAGGAAATGTCTCTGCTCTGGATAAAGACATATGATGCCATAATCTTTGCACCTCTCTCCCTTCTAGTTAGTAGTGAACAGTCAGGAAACTTAAATATGTCAGACTGATTTCTTATGATAGGTGCTGGAGTCTCAGGTAGCCCATCTGCTCTACTTCATATCAATCAGCTCCTCCCCAGTCCAAGTCTATCTCTCTGAATATTCTTCAAAAAAATAATAACAATTACTTTGTCTTTAGAATCAGCCACCTATTACATTGTGCCATTTGTGTGTTGGTGTTTCATTTCTGTTTTCTTAACACTTCAACAAAAGCAAAATCCTGTAACGGCTTACTAGAGGCATTTCCTCCTGCAGCAGTGTTCTGGTGACTTAGAGAGAAGTGAACAGATATTGTTCCGAGATTTAATACATGCTTTTCCCTTACTAAACCCAGCACTTGCTGCTCACAAGCCTTGCTCAGTAGAGCAGTGAAGGAGTTGTTATTTCAGCTGAAAGGGAAACTATGCAAAGACTAAGGCTTAGTGGTTTTTGTTCTCTCCACTCCTACTTTCTTGACTTTTAACATTTCTTTACAATCTCATGAAGCTCAGTAAGCTGTGCTGGTGAACTACTCAGTGAGTGCAGAAGTGGTGATTGAGTAACAGTGTGGCCAGCAGGAGCAGGGAGGTCATTCTGCCCCTGTACACTGCACTGGTTAGGCCACACCTCGAGTACTGTGTCCAGTTCTGGGCCCCTCAGTTTAGGAAGGAGGTTGACTTGCTGGAAAGTGTCCAGAGAAGGGCAACAAAGTTGGTGAGGGGTTTGGAACACAAGCCCTATGAGGAGAGGCTGAGGGAGCTGGGGTTGCTTAGCCTGGAGAAGAGGAGACTCAGGGGTGATCTTATTGCTTTCTACAGCTACCTGAAGGGAGGTTGTAGACAGGCGGAAGTTGGTCTCTTCTCCCAGGCAGCCAGCACCAGAACAAGAGGACACAGTCTCAGGCTGCCCCAGGGGAGGTTCAGGCTGGAGGTCAGGCGAAAGTTTTACACAGAGAGAGTGATTGCCCATTGGAATGGGCTGCCCGGGGAGGTGGTGGAGTCACCATCGCTGGAGGTGTTCAGCAGGAGACTTGACAGGGTGCTTGGTTGCATGGTTTAGTTGGTTGAGTGGTGTTGGATGAGAGGTTGGATGCAATGATCTTGAAGGTCTCTTCCTGTCTGGTCTGGTCTGGTCTGGTCTGGTCTATTCTATTCTATTCTATTCTACTCTATTCTATTCTATTCTATTCTATTCTATTTTATTCTATTCTATTCTATTCTATTCTATCCTATTCCAATTAACAGATCTGCCAGCTCACTGATTCATTAATTCAAAATGAACATATGCTGTCATCATTTTGGGTGGGATTTCCTTTTCCTTTTCCTTTTCCTTTTCCTTTTCCTTTTCCTTTTCCTTTTCCTTTTCCTTTTCCTTTTCCTTTTCCTTTTCCTTTTCCTTTTCCTTTTCCTTTTCCTTTTGGATTGTACATAGTTAATTTCAGACATATTCCCCTCCGCTTTCAGCAGCATCAGCAAACTAATACTAGAGAGATTCAAAATCTATGAAAATGCATCCTCTGAGCATCTGTTAAGTAGATTTTTGTTATGCCATGTAAATGAGGCTCAGACCTAGGTCAGGTCAAGATTTGCGAAGGACATGCTAAATATATCAGTTTGCAGCCATCACTAACCTCTATTGTCTATATTGTCAGACACAAAGTAAGAGCTTGTTTGTGGACCCAATATGCAGAATTATTGAAAGAATTAGCATCTAGACTGGTAAAAGGAGGAAGTCTCCAGACTTTTTTTAACATTTGAATTTTTCTCTTGTCTGAAAATCTATAGAGGCCTTGCTATTTGCAATTTTTGATGGAAGTCTTGGTAGCAGCTGAAAAATATGGCAGGAATATTCTAAGCACATCTATGAAGAGGCAGAAGCCTGGAAACCTTTCAAAAAACCCAGAAGTTTCTGCTGTCTGCATTAGCCTTTGCTTTCTTGCTTCAGCAGAGATGAATGGGATCAGAACAGATTAGGACAGGTAAATAGACAGACAGACTGACCAACCAACCAACCAAACTATCTCTGGTGCCCTTCTGTTGAACAGTTGGCAGTCTGCTGTTCCCAGGAGTCTACTTAATGTACCACGGTGAAACGACACACACGGTGCCTTACGGAGTCATCAGTGGAGAAGGCAAGAAACTTGGCTTCACTGCCATCGTTACTCCTGCAGCTTATCCAGACAACAACTTTTGTTAACTGTTACTTGTACTAGAGAAACAAAGAACAAATACCAGCTATGCAGAATAATTCTAAAAAGAAAGAAGCTTTTCAGATGGACTTTGTACATGCAAAGTCATTTCTAAAGTCCTCCTGCATCAGCCTCCCAGCTAAACTGGGATCACTGGCCCTGCTAACCATCAACAAATTCAATCTGTTTCATCATGCTAGGACTAACTGTATGATTCTTTTATAGCACAAACAGCTGTGCCCTAGGATTCTAGCCAAGACAGAGAAATTCCCTTTTTTTTTCCCCTTTTAATGCTAAGGTGAACTCCCAGCAAGGGGCAAAATCCTGAGTCTGTGACAGAGTGTAGTGCCATGAGAAGTGTGACAGAAGTTGAGTCTCTCAAGGACCAGGCTTCAAACTGATTTCATTTAGTGCTTGCATAATGGTCTAACTGTAAGAAAAAACACTGTGATAATTAAATGTCTTGAGGATGGGGGTGGGGGGTGGGGGTTATAAGGATGGGGGCAAAAGCTTCCAACATTCTAGTGATATCCTAGGCATAAGGAATAACAGGAAAGAAGAGCTGCATGGCTTTTAAATGGATTAATGGAAGCAGAGGTTGTATAAGTTGTACATTAAGGGACAAAAATCTTCTTATTTTTAAACTTTGGATCTCTTAATAAGAAAGCACCTGCAGAAGAATGAGAGAACATTGCAGGCAGTCAAGAGCTACCCAAGTGAGAAAAGGAAAGTGATACACCTGTATCAAGCAAGAACTTCAGTAACTTTACTCTGCATGCAACCTGGATGTCTAACACTGTGCAAAACCACCTCAGTGGGCAAGTGGAAAAGAAAACTTGAACTCAATATAGAGTTTGCTATGCAAGTTTACACTGAAGAAGCTAGAGGTCAATTACGTGCAAATATACCAGGAGGTTAAAAAAAACCCAACCAACAACTTACTTATGTTAAAAGTAAATACTGGAACAAGGATTTATACAATATCAGAACTTAATAAAGCAGTAGGAACATTGTGACATAGGAACTTAATTCAGTTCTTTTGTCTCCTAAGCTTTCATTAAATGTTTAGGATGGTGGCCAGTAGCTACTGTTCTTTGCATGAAAAAAATAGGACATTCAAACTTCACTGTTATGATATTAGGATTGGGGAAAAAAACCCTTTAGATAGAGGGAGAGATAGATAGATACATAGATAGAGATACAGATGATATATAGAGAGAGATTGATGATATAGATATATAAAGATTGATGTATAGATATATAGATATAGATATAGATGATATATATAGAGAGAGATACAAATAGCTAGACAGATAGATATAGATGATATAGATGTAGGTATAGATATAGATATAGATATAGATATAGATATAGATATAGATATAGATATAGATATAAATATAGATATAGATGATATAGATATAGATATGACTAAGGAACTTATTCTATCCCTAAGTTTGGGAACAATCCACAAACATGTTTGCATTTAAAACACAGAAAGTCCTTACTCCCTTCCATGCCAAGAATTGTATTTTAGTCAGTACACCAGATTTACCAACTTTAAATCATCTTTTCATTGTTTCTAAAAGTCAAGTCAAGAGAATCATAGAATCATAGAATTGTCAGGGCTGGAAGGGACCTCAAGGATTATCTACTTCCAACTCCCTTGCCATGGGCAGGGATGCCTCATGCTAGATCAGGTTGCTTAGAGCCCCATCCAGCCAGGCCTTAAAAAGAGACCACTATAAAACTGATATTGCAGTAAGTGGTAAGAAACTGTATGGTGAAACAGAACTGAAAGGTAGTGTGCTACATTTAAGTGAAATCAGTGAAATCATTGAGAAAAAGCATTTTCCTCGACACCTTTACTCAGGTATCCTTAGCCACTCAAGACACTAAGATCACAACTGGAATAACGTTGAGTGTTAAAATACTGCCTTAAATGCAACTGTTTGTTAAGCAGGGCCTTATTATTGAAAGGATGAGATGTATTTTAACGAACAGTTTTGTTTTACTTTTGAAAATCCATTTTATGACTGTCATTCAGGCAGTAATACTTCATGGTAAGTTTCAAAGCCGTCTTACCTAAATTATAAACTGATGAAGGTCAGTTTTTCACTGCAGAGCTGAAGAAACTTCTTTCTGAATTACTCAGATGAGCATTTTGCAAGGCAATATCCTCAATTACCTAGCTTGTTGTTTGACAGGGTATTTTTCTAAGGAAGCATACAGCCTGGTGAAGACTTCACCAGAAAATGAAGAGTCCAGTCAACCGAACTGCATCTGTACCAAAAAATTTGTTAAACCCTGGTACTGAAAAGAACACATAGATCTCCTAGCAATTCCCACAACTAGCAGAACGAGCTGTCTGAAGGTGCCATGACTAATAACTCACCAAATCAGCACTTCTTTTATGGCAGCTTTGGAGAGAGACCCAAATAAATCAGATTTGTCATAACTCTAAATACCACTTGAAATGTCAGCTGGGAATCCGAACTCAATGTACCACGGCAGCATGTTTGTAAGCCTTGACTGCACTTCACAAGAAGTCTGTTGTTTTCAGGGATCAAGGAGACAGTTTCTGTGGGAGAAATTCTTCAGGTTTTTTTTCCCACCCATCTTTGTTCTCTCTGTTCACATCAGATAAAGATGCTCATTCTGTTCAATCAATGTACTTTCCTCTTCACAAACACACCACTGTGTATGTAAAAGTTGTTCTGTCAGGAGCTGCTTTGAGCAGTGCAGCCTTTTACCCATTCAGTTTTCAAAAAACCTGAGTGACAGCACAGAGAAGTCATATTGCCTGTACTAGCAGGCAGCTTCTTTAATTTCCATGTTTTAAAAACACCCCTTTGCCTTCAAAAAGGTTTCTACTCTTCAAAAGCTCTCTGCTGAAATGTAATTGGTCATTCACTTAAAAGAAAGAGATAAAGGACAGGATGGAATCTCACAGCAGCTTCTTTACGGCATTTTGGTTTTCAGCTATGAAAAAGGCAGATGATTAGTCTGAAATATACAAGCCCCATGAAGAGAGGCTGAGGGAGCTGGGGTTGTTTAGCCTGGAGAAGAGGAGGCTCAGAGGAGACCTTATTGCTCTCTACAATTACCTGAAGGGAGGTTGGAGCCAAGTGGGGGTCGGTCTCTTCGCCCAGGCAACCAGCACCAGAACAAGAAGACACAGTCTCAAGCTGGGACAGGGGAGGCTGGATGTTAGGAAGGAGTTCTTCATAGAAAGAGTGATTGGCCATTGGAATGTGCTGCCCAGGGAGGTGGTGGAGTCACCATCACTGGAGGTGTTTAGGAAGAGACTGGATGATGGAGCACTTGGTGCCATGGTTTAGTTGATTAGATGGTGTTGGGTGATAGGTTGGACTCAATGATCTCAGAGGTCTTTTCCAACCTGGTTAATTCTATTCTATTCTATTCTATTCTATTCTATTCTATTCTATTCTATTCTATTCTATTCTATTCTATTCTAATTCTAATTCTAATTCTAATTCTAATTTCTAATTCCATTCTAAAAATAAATAGATTAAAGTCTAAGAAGAGGCATCAGGAGAAAGCAAGAGTATTAACCACATTGGACTGGAATGGTTCAGAGCACAGTAGCTGCACATTAGCTGACTTGTCCACATCATTCATGACAACCAATTCTCAGAGGTATACCACAGAATTTGAATTAATAAGCCACCAGTAACCAGTAAAGTGCAGGCAGCATTGGTTATATATCACTTTCAATTTGTTATATAAAGACAACATAGAGGAAGGGTGAAGAAAGATCTGACTTGATTTTGCAGCATGAAGATCCCCCTTAGAGTTGGTTTGCTTTTACACAGATAGCTAGATTTAAGCTGTTACCACTTTCTTAGCAAAGAAAAAGAAACTGTAGTGCAATGGAGGATCTATATATGAGGTAATATCCAAAGTGACATCTCTTCTCTGGTTGGGACAGTTTAGGACATTACATTGTCCTAAACTGAGTTCTTTCTAGTGTAGAGATATCCCAAGCTCACATTCAGTATCAGAGCCCTGTTTTACTTAGAATCATTAGAGAAATATTGTTTTGTACTCTGCTTTCACTTCTATGTATATGTATGTTGTCAGGATGCTTTTTCCTGGCATTATGCCTTGAATTAGAAATGATGTGTCCAGCAGGAGCAGGGAGGAGATTGTCCCCTGCTACTCAGCTCTGGTGAGGCCATGCCCTGAGTATTGTGTTCAGTTTTGGCACCTCAATACAAGAGAGATGTGGAGGTGCTGGAGCCAGGGCAGAGGAGGGCAAGGAAGCTGGGGAAGGGCCTGGAGAATAAATCTGATGAAGAGCAACTGAAGGAGCTGGGGATGGTTAGTTTGAAAAAGAGGAAGCTGAGGGGAGACCTCATTGTTCTCTACAACTACCTGAAAGAACCTTGTGGAGAGGCTGCTGATGGTCTCTTTTCACAGGTAATTAGTGATAGAACAAGAGGGAATGGCCTCAAGCTGCTACTGGGTAGGTTTAGACTGGACATTAGGAAAAAAACTTTTCCCATCAAGAGTGGTTAGGCACTGGAATGTGCTGCCCAAGGAGGTGGTGGAGTCACCAAGCCTGGATGTATTTAAAGGTGGTTTGGATGTGGTGCTTGGGGGTCTGGTTTAGGGGTGGCCCTTGTAGAGTATGGCTCTGGATTGGACTTGATGATCCTGAGGGTCTTTCCCAACCTGACTGTTTCTGTGATTCTGTGATTCTCAAGCCATCAATACATTTGCATTGTCTTTGGAAAAACTGTACGTTTACAAAGCCCCAGGAACAATCTACTTTATACAAGAGATAAGCCAAATTACATAAGGTAATAAATTCCACTTTCATAAAACTCCCAAAGAACCAAAGGCCACCATCACTGAAATAAACCACTGTCAGTACCCTGCTCACGCTGGGAAATCAGAAAACCTTATTTCCCTGAAAAATCTCACCACAGCACCAGGATAAATGCTGCAGCCAGATACCTACCCACCCATGTCATCATTTCAGATACATTTTCATAATAATGTAAGCCTGTGGTTTTGGTTTTAAAAGAAGGATTTATCCTTTATACTGAAATAAGGCGAGGAAAGAATTCTTATCTCCTACTTTTCAGTACTGTAACTGTTAAAAAAATCTAAAAAGGTAATATTAAGTGGTATTTTTTCTTTGTAGAAATGTATTTTTCATTAACCACTGTGACACACATATGTGACAGGGAAAATGACTCCCGGTTCTGGATTAAACCTCCACTGTGCATGGTGCAAGCACTGTGTAAAGAGGAGGTGCAATATATGTAGTGACAGAGAAGGAAGGCAGCTAGGCAGAAATGTCCTCACCAAACACTGTATAGTAAAGAACTAGATCCCACGTAATTACAGGAAGCATCCTGGCTAATTCAAGAACATTTAAACCTCTTTGTTTCTGCAGACATCCAATTGAAAAAGGTTAGAATTCCTGCAGAAAGTGAGCATTGCACAATAGCAGGAATACAAAAGGATCATAGCACAGTCCTTCTCACAGTGTCCTGATCCATATTCCTCCTCTAAATGAAGAACTATTTCACTCTTTTATTAATCATGGATCCATTGCTTCTGAAGTTTTTACAATTGTATTGGGTTTGGGCTGAGATGGAGTTAATTCTCCTCAAAGCATCTCTGTAGTGCTGTGCTTTACAGTGCTGTAGCTGAGTGTTGGTAACACAGCAGTGTTTTGGGTACTGCTGAGCCAAGCACCCAGGCTGCGCTTTTCCAACATTTCCCTGCCCTGAGAGTATGCTGAAGGGAAACAGCTGGGCCAGCTGACCCAGACTGGCCACAGGGGTATTCCATGCCATATGACATCAGCTCAGCTACAAGAACAGAGTGAAAGAAGGAAGTTTGGGGGATTTGTTTACAGTGTCTGTTCTCCAGAGGAACCACCAAGCATATGGAGCCCTGCTGCCCGAGATGGACCATTGTGCCACTGATGGGCAGCAGAGAGCAACATCTCTCTGCTTTTGCTTCCATGTGGTCTATTGCTTTTGCTTATCATTATTATTAAATTGCTTCTGTCTTACAGCTGGCTTCTGTTGTATTTTCCCCTCTCCCCTGTCCATCTAAGGGGGAGTGATAGAGCAGCTTTGGTGGGCATTTGGCCCCTAGCCAGGGCCAAACCACCACAACAATGATTTGACCTACACGCATACATCGAAACGCATCATAGTGGTGTAAGGAGTGCACCAGACTGCCCATATACAGGTAGAGGCCAAGCAGAAGATACACGTCCTAGGTGCCAGCACTGCATCCAACCAGGAGAGAGAGGCCAGATCCAGCATTACTTGGAGAAGCCAGCTCTGAAAATGCAGAACTTCTTTGGAAACTCTGTCTAAACTTTAGGAGGACAGCTCATGGGCCTATAACTGCAGCCATCTCATTCAGGGGCAGCTGATCTTCTAACTTTCATATTCACATGGATATGAAATGGTTTTTGAAAGCCACTAGGAGTGGTTCTCAAAGGGTAAAATACGCTATTATGGTGTCCTTTTACCATATAGGGGTTAGCCCACCAGCTGCACTGGCTGTTTAATGAAAGTAGGAGAGTGTAAAGAGTCAGGGCAGACAGACCTGGCTTCCATCATAAACTAAGTCAATCTTTCTCTTCCAACCTGGTCTGGTCTATTCTATTCTATTCTATTCTATTCTATTCTATTCTATTCTATTCTATTCTATTCTATTCTATTCTATTCTATTCTCCTTTCACACTAGCATAACACCATTGGTGAGTAGATTCAGATTGGATGTTAGGAGGAAGCTCTTCCCCATGAGGGTGGCAAGACACTGGAACAGGCTGCCCAGGGAGGTGGTGGAAGCCACATCCCTGGAGGTTTTTAAGGCCAGCTTGGATGTGGCTCTGAGAAACCTGGTGTAGTGTGAGGTGTCCCTGCCAATGGCAAGGCAGTTGGAATTAGATATTCCTTGAGGTCCCTTCCAACCCTGACAATTCTATGATTCTATCACTTACATTTGGGTGAAGAACCAAGTTAAAATCCATTGAAGTCCATGAAATCCCAGGAATCTCTTTAATGCACATGATAACTGGCTGTAATTGATACCAAAAGAGCAGCCTTTGTTTATAAATTGCATATGATTCTTTTTTTTCATTTATAAATTGCATATTGATTCTTTTTTAATATATAAATTGCATATTGATTCCTTTTTTAAACACTAAGTCCATAGGACAGGAAAACAAAATATTTTTGAGTAACATTAAGGTCTTTGTCTTAACTATTTAAAAGTTTGGTATTTTTGTGGAGGATTTCTGTGGAGGGTATAAATCGTTTGGCTTCATGAGTAGGATGTCAAAGGCTGGTTTTCATCTTGGAATATCAGGTTACACTTTATCTCCATTAAGATGCATTCTCTTCAATCTATAAAGATTGTATTTCCCCTTCTTTATCATTTCAAAATGGATTTTGCAAAAAAGAACAGCAGTATTTTAAACCTCCAATCTTACCCAATTCTGAAAGCCCAAATAGGAGCCCAGTTTTGCAGATGTATTGTTTCCCAAAAAGCAACAAAAATGTTGATGTTTCCACAGAAACATCATAACCTTTCCTGGATCCACTAAGGCAGTGTTACATAGCAACAGGATAAAATTATCTCAGTTCCATCTATTCTAATACAGCCAACTCAACTGCATTAAAAGCTTACTGAGTATTCTTTGTCAGGAAGTACATTTTCTTAAAAGTATTGTTGAGGCTCTAGAAGTGAACTCAAGAAACCTACCAGGAGGGAACTTTTGGATTCATCAGGTGCTATTTCCTGCAGCTGCAAGGGCACCACATCAAGTATTATTGCTGTAACAAATTTTCCCTCTGCTATTTTAATTCCAGTTTTGTTCCCATCTTCTTCTGGAGAGTGATCAGAAGCTCAGTTCTCCCACCCTCCTCTAAATCCAGGAAGCAGCCACTGCACATTTTCCAGAAGTTGTGTGAATTTATGGAGAGCCAAAATAACCTTTCATTACTTCTCAGTCTCTCTTCCAGGTCCTTTAACAGGTGTTTCAGCTCCTGAAGTTCCTTGCCCAGGTGTCAAGCACTCCCCTAACAATCTTTAGAGCAGTTTTTTTCTAAGGAGAGTGCTTTATCCAGGTTCAGTACATGCAGACCCATTCATGCAAAAGCTTGCAACTTTCTTCTCCTATGTACCATCATCAATTCAAGAAAGGTGTTGAGTTGCTGGAAGGTGTCCAGAGAAGGGCAACAAGGCTGGTGAGGGGTCTGGAGCACAGCCCTGTGAGGAGAGGCTGAGGGAGCTGGGGTTGCTTAGCCTGGAGAAGGGGAGGCTCAGGGGAGACCTCATTGCTGTCTACAACTCCCTGAAGGGAGTTTGTAGCCAGGTGGGGGTTGGTCTCTTCTCCCAGGCAAGCAGCACCAGAACAAGAGGACACAGTCTCAAGTTGTGCAAGGGGAAGTTTAGGCTGGATCTCAGAAAGAAGTTCTTCCCCGAAAGAGAGATTTGCCGTTGGAATGTGCTGCCCAGGGAGGTGGTGTGGTTGACATCCCTAGAGGTGTTTAAGAAAAGCCTGGATGAGGTAATTGGTGCCATGGTCTAGTTGATTGGTTAGAGTTGGGTGATTGGTTTGACTTAATGATCTTAAAGGTCTCTTTTAACCTGGTTGTTTCTGTGATTCTGTGGTCACTCCATCTTCTCACTGATATGGTCTTTTCCCCCATTTTCTTCTTTTTCCAATTTCCCTTGTCCTATACACTGAAAATACTTCTCCCAACCATCTCTCACTGCTTCTGCATTTCCCACAGTAACAGAACCATAGTTCTCTATCTCCCACTACAACTGTAAAAAGATATTTGCTTCTTATATGTTTCTCCAACCCTGGTTATTTAAACTGAATCTGCTACACTGCATGCCTGGCCACGTGTGCACCACTTTTAATTGATTTAAAAAAAAAACCCAAACCAACTGCTGGAGTTAAGAGAGAAGATAGCTGGCAAATATATAACCAAGAAGAGTACAGAGAAGCTGAATGAAATTATAGGGATACACAAAAAGGCCTGAGGAGACAAAAAACCTTGATGTCACACTAAGAGAGGAAGGTCAGTCTAGTTGAGACAAAGGACAAGCAGAGAATGGGGAGAATAGAGCCAGATCTCTGGTGGGGCTCTGGAGGTAAGGATCTGGATGAGTGAAGTAGCAGAAATGCCTAAAGCTGCTGTAGCACACCTATCAAAGAGCTTTGAACTGCACCCCAGAATCCTGCTGCAAATAGATAAAGGCTATTAAGTCCCCTGGAAAAGTCTATGGATCCATGAGTGAACATAGCTTATCCTGCACCTCATTCTCTGTCCCTTTTGTTTCTGACAGATCATCAAATGGAACTGACCTCTATACAGACGTGCCAAAAGCTGAAAGGGATGCAGCAATGGAACTTCAGTTCTTCATGCAACAGAAACAGAGATGGGGTCATGTGTGGAGCAGTGAAGGAGATGGAGGTTGTGCTGCACAGGGTATGAGATTTGGATCTATATGTAACATCAGATTAGAAAATGAGGAAACTGCAAAAAATCATGTTGAGATTTCCCTGACAATACTCAAAATACTCAAAATTACTTTATACCCAGAGGTGGTCAGACACGTGCAGACACCCACCAGGCATCTTTGCTCCTTTCAGTTATGAGTCTATCATTTCCACTTGCCACAGTTATGTTGGCATATAAAACACTGGTAGTTCATGACACCTGACCTGCAGTGAAACTGGGGATCCATAATTCACAGTCACCTGCTGGTTTCTCACCATCAGAAATAAATTAATAATGCCATTAACAAGCAAACAAACCAAACCAAACCAAACAAACCCCCACAAAACAGCTAGTGTTGTATCAAAAAGGTGGCTGGGTTTAATGGCATTATCCAAAAAAACCCAGCTATTGCTATATCAGAAAGGTGAGTGGGTTTCTTGTTTTCGAGTTAAAACAACAAGAAGAAGAGAATATAACACAGCAATAGCATATTTCATTCCTGTTTCATGTTCTTCTCTCATCTAGCTAAACTGTATTTAAAACCCAAATGTGTCATTTCACTCATCAGGCAGTCACATAGCCTTCATATGATATGTCTTAATATAACAGATGATATAGTTTTCAGTGAAACTGTCCATAAAAGAGATCTATATATGTAGATACATAGGCTGTACTGTTTCATTTTGGGGATATTGAACTGCAGACTCCTTCGCAGGCAAAGTCCTGTTCTAATCATAACAGAAAAGTACACTTTAGTTTAGCCTTGAGGCTTAGGCTGCTTAGTCTTGAGAAGACTGAGAGGGGATCTCCTCTATGTCTAGCAATATCTGAGGGGTGGGTGTCAAGAGGAGGGGGCCAAGCTCTTTTCAGTGGTGTGCAACAATAAGACAAGGAACAACAGCCTGCCCAGTGAGGTTGTGGAGTCTCCTTCTGTGGACACTTTCAAAACCCACCTTGATGCACTCCTGTGCAGACTACCCTGGATGATCCTGCTTTGGCTGGGGGGTTGGACTGGATGATCTCTGGAGGTCCCTTCTAACCTCTAATGTACTGTGATACACTAAGTAGGATAATACTTACTTTGAAACCTCTCATTAAGGACTCTAAAATAGCATTAGAAGCTACTGTGATGTAAGTGCTTTGTAATGTTATAACATTACTAACAACATAACCAGAGAAAACTCAGGAGTATTTTGTACACAGACAGACCTTTAATACATGTAGACATGTATAGCTGCAAAGGGTGAAAGGGACATCTGCAGTGGAAGTACAGAAAACAGTAGGGCTAAACATGCAAGCAGCAAAACACACAAGGTAAGAATAAGACATAGTACTGGCAGGGAAGATCTATGGTGCAGCCAGAACAGAAACTGCCTCTTTCTTTCGAGGAGCATAAAACATCAGTGACTAGTATTTTAAAATGGGGAAGCAAGAGGTCACTCTTCAGCTTTCAGCTCCCCTCAAAGAACCTGGCCTCTCAACCTCAGTGACCAAGAGCAGCACAGAACACAAGCCACTAGCACTAATTATGTGAGCCTGGAAGCACATAGCTAATGTAGGATATGATTGCTAAGGACCATTTGAATGCTTAAAAATAGTGACTGATAATGAGTGACACACAAAGTTCCAATGAATTGCTCAGGCAAGCAAAAACTCTGAAATTTCAGCCAGCGTGATCCATTCATCTTCCAAACATGCCTACTAGAGTGACCTCTCAGTCCCCAACATAGGGTACAACTCCCATCAGTCCTAATGCCTTCCTGACAGTCACAGGTTCATTTTCATGTCCAAATCTGTCAGAGCAAGTTTCCTAAAACTCACATTTAGCTTTGCCTCACATCATTTACAATTTATACCCAGAAATGGTCAGGCACATGCACACATCGACCAACTATCTTTGCTCCTCTCAGTTACATTTCTTTCACCTGTTACTGGACATGAATCAAAATAACCTCACCAAGTATTTTTATTCATCTGGTTTGTGCTTTCTTTAGGTAAATCACAGAATCACAGAAAATATCTGGGTCTGAATTTCACATTTGCTTAACACCAGTACAACAGAATCATAGAAAACAACCAATTGGAAGAGACTTCCAAGCTCATCCAGTCCAACCTTCCACCAAGGGTTAACACTAAACCATGTCCCTAAGCACCAGCTCCACACACTGCTTCAACACCTCCAGGGATGGTGACTCCAGCACTGCCCTGGGCAGAACATTCCAATAGCTGAGAACCCTCTCTGGGAAGAAATATTTCCTAGCATCCAGCCTGAACCTCCTCTGGTGCAGCTTGAAACCATTTTCTCTGGTCCTGTTGCTTGCCTCCAAGGAGCAGAGGCTGCCCCCTCCTTGCTCCAAACTCCCTTCCAGCAGTTGTAGAGGGCAATGAGGTCTCCCCTCAAACTATTCTTCTCCAGCCTGAACACCCCCAGCTCCCTCAGATGCTCCTTGTAGGTCATATGCTCCCTTCTCCAGCCTCTTTTCCATCCTCCAATAACATGGTGATAACTAAGCAGGAGGGCAATATATTTTCAGTTAACTGCAATAACCACTGTCACTGTGTACCCGTAATGAAAACAATTATTTCCAGTTTTGGTTTGGTTTGGTTTTTCCCAGGCTCATGCTCAGTGTTAACATTACAGTGAGAAAGGTCAGAAACAGACTCTCTGACTTACAATCTAGTGCCAGACATACCTAAATGCATACCCCAAATTCCTAAGGGGTTACCAATGCACAGTTACTAAAAAGAAATAAATAATCAAACCATTTTTATCTACAAATTAAATGCCTCTATTTTACCCATTAGCTCATAACAAAAACAAATGCCAAGCACTGACAATACCTTTTCAAACTGCTAGGTCAAAAGTTTCAAGATTTCATTGACAGAGCTAGTGTGTAATAAAAGTACTCCAGATAGGTAGTGTGTCTAAAGCCCGTTATCAGATGCTTTCTGAGCTTTATACTCTCTTGCCACTGTGTCCTTTATGAGAGTTGTGTAGAAGGACTGACGCAAAGTCACTGAGGAGTTCAGCAAGCATTCCAAACTCATTTGCTTTCCAGGTGAGTCTTACTGAGGCTCAGCAGCATACTTTGCTCATTACTCTAATTACCAAGGACATTTTTGAACTGGGACTTGGGTTACATGGTTGAAGGAAGTCATGTCTCGGTTTAGGGCTGTTTTTTTCCTTTTTTGTCTGTTTATGTGGTGGTGTTTTTTAAACAAGTTCCCTCACTGGCTGCTCTTCTGACTGAGGTGACAGGGAGATTGATTCAAAGGCCACCAGTAGAAGAGTAGTTATGTGTGACCTAAAGCAATCTCAAAAATGAACTGCACAAGGTGCTTCAGTATTTCTCTACTCAGAGAGATAATAAGACAATTCTTTTTTGGTCAGTTTTTGCTGTAGTTGCCAGCAGAGACAATCCTGTGTCTAAGGCCATTGTTTATTGTCAATATATGGGGATTTGCTCTCCAGGGAGAGGCTTTGTGGGAAGTTAGGTCAGGTATTATCACAGTATCACAGTATCACAGTATAACTTAGGTTGGAAGAGACCTCGAGGATCATTGAGTCCAACCTATCAACACAGACCCCATGACTAGACCATGGCACCAAGTGCCACATCCAATCCCCTCTTGAACACCTCCAGGGATGGTGACTCCACCACCTCCCTGGGCAGCACATTCCAATGACGAATGACTTGCTCGGTGAAGAACTTTCTCCTCACCTCGAGCCTAAACATCCCCTGGCACAGCTTGAGACTGTGTCCTCTTGTTCTGGTGCTGGTTGCCTGGGAGAAGAGACCAACCCCTTCCCGGCTACAACCACCCCTCAGGTAGTTGTAGAGGGCAATGAGGTCACCCCTGAGCCTCCTCTTCTTCAGGCTAAACAATCCCAGCTCCCTCAGCCTCTCCTCACAGGGCTGTGCTCAAGGCCTCTCCCCAGCCTTGTTGCCCTTCTCTGGACACGCTCAAGTGTCTCAATGTCCTTCTTAAACTGAGGAGCCCAGAACTGGACACAGGACTCAAGGTGTGGCCTAACCAATGCAGAGTACAGGGGCACAATGACTTCCCTGCTCCTGCTGCCCACACTATTCCTAATGCAGGCCAGGATGCCATTGGCCCTCCTGGCCACCTGGGCACACTGCTGGCTCATATTCAGGTGGCTGGCAATCAGTACCCCCAGGTCCCTCTCTGTTTGGCAGCTCTCAGCCACTCTGACCCCAGAAAAAAAATATTTATTTTTTTTTTTAAAAACCAAAAACTCTGTCATTCCTCATTTTGACATAGATTCACTCATCTAGACTGAGTCTGATGAGATCAAGTGGCTCCTCTACAGTATTTGTTGTTTGTTGCTGGTCCGCTTCATCCGCCATCAAAAGTATGGAACGCTTCACGAATTTGCTTGTCATCCTCGCGCAAGGGCCATGCTGATCATCTCTGTATCGATCCAATTTTAGTATATGTGCTGCCGAAGCACATGTATTGACAGGGCTAGGGGCAATGGAGCAAAACTAGAAATGGGTAGATTCAGACTGGATGTTAGGAAGAAGTTCCTCACCATGTGGGTGGTGAGAGACTGGCACAGGTTGCCCAGGGAGGTGGTGGCAGCCTCATCCCTGGAGGTTTGGAGGGCCAGGCTGGATGTGGCTGTGAGCAACCTGCTGTAGTGTGAGGTGTCCCTGCCCGTGGCAGGGGAGTTGAAACTAGATAATTCTTGAGGTCTCTTCCAACCCTAACAATTCTATGATTCTATGATCTCTGAAACCAAACTGTAGCCTTTGGTGCTGTTCAGTAGAGCAAAACAAACATTTTACACAACTTCCAGTATTTTTAAGGGAAAGCCTCTCCGATGTGAAGAAGATTAAGCTACATGAGCGCATTAAAGGCCATGTACAGCTCCAACAGCCTCCTTGCCTACTAAGGCTCCTCATACTACCACATGTGTGTCTTTCTACTCCAATGCAACCGTTTACATGACTGATACAAAGCTCAGCTTGGTTCACTGTATACTTTCCCAGTGCTTCTATCAGAAAACATTCTCCTGTGAGAAGAAAGCCATGAGAGTATGGTTCCATCTATCCATAGAGAGAGTGATTGCCCATTGGAATGGGCTGCCTAAGGAGGTGGTGGAGTCACCATCACTAGAGGTGTTCAGGAGGAGACTTGATAGGGTGCTTGGTTGCATGGTTTCATTGGATTCACTTTAACAAATCAATTGTTAAATGGGTTTGTTAAAGCAGGTTTGGAGATCTTCAAGGTAAGGCTCAAAAAGGTCCTGGGAAACCTGGTCTAGTTGGGGGTGTCCCTGCAGACTGCAAGGAGGTCAGACTGGATGAGCTTTGGAGGTCTCCTCTGACCTGGAACATTCTGTGATTCTATGATTCTATTGCGACACTAAGTTTAAAGTAGGACATATACAATAATCAAAAGAATGGTCTTGAGCACAAACCCTATGAGGAGAGGCTGAGGGAGCTGGGGGTGTTTAGCCTGGAGAAGAGAAGGCTCAGGGGACACCTCATTGCTCTCTACAACTACCTGAAGGGAGGTTGCAGCAAGGTGGGGATTGGGCTCTTCTCCCAAGCAACCAACAACAGAAGAAGAGGACACAGTCTCAAGCTGCACTAGGGGAAGTTTAGACTCGAGGTGCGGGGAAAGTTCTTCCCAGAAAGAGTGATTGGCCATTGGAATGTGCTGCCCAGGGAGGTGGTGGAGTCCCTGTCCCTGGAAGTGTTCAAAAAAGGATTGGATGTGGCACTTGAGGCCGTAGTTTAGTTGTCAGGAGGTGTTAGGTATTAGGCAATAGGTTGGACTTGATGATCTCTGAGGTCTTTTCCAACCTGGTTGATTTGGTGATTCTGTGATTCTGTAATATCTGCTGGACCTCAGAGAACAAAACAGGTAAGAATAAGCAGGCTTCTGTAATGAAAAAGCACATACTATAGCATGCAATAATTTATTTTTTTTTTGCACCTTGTAGGGAAGTACAATAAATAAAAC
Source organism: Melanerpes formicivorus (assembly GCF_026170545.1). Classification (NCBI taxonomy): domain Eukaryota; kingdom Metazoa; phylum Chordata; class Aves; order Piciformes; family Picidae; genus Melanerpes; species Melanerpes formicivorus. The sequence continues at coordinate 4,638,166 of NW_027142356.1, read as the reverse complement.
ACCTGATCTGTATTTCACACTGTGTATACAATATAATGTATATGGTTATTAACCCTTTGAAATCCACGTGTGAGTTATTTACCCCTACACTGACTTACAATACCTATAAATTCCTTTCATGTGTCTATTCCTTTTCTAAGCTTCGTGGTTTGTTTTGAATCTGCTGCTATTCATAGCATGATCACATCATGCCAACTTCAAAATCAAAGTGCTGGCTCGGGCAAAGTAGTTTGGGGTGTGAAGTTTGGATTGTGACATAAGAGGATTCCTGTTCTAGTTGCTGCTTTTAGGTTCCAGGTTGTGGATGTCAGCTCTTTTTCCACAGGGATGGCAATGAGACAACTGGGAATTGTTTAGCTTGCTGCTTTTCTGCTTTATGCTGGGGTTCTTTTTCATCTTATGATAGAATCACAGGATGGTCCAGGATGGAAGGGACTTCCAGTCTGACCTCCCCACAGTCAGCAGGGATACCCCCAACCAGATCAGGCTGCCCAGGGCCTTGTTGAGCTTCACCTTGAATATCTCCAGGGAAGGAGCCTCAACCACCTCTCTGGACAACCTGTTCCAGTGTTCCACCACCCCCACGGTAAAGAACATTATATTCTTCTTATCTCAACTCTTTATCTCAACCCAGAGGTGGCTTTTTGTGTGTGTATTTATTACTTTCACTCCCTTCTATGCTGGGGGGGGATAGAAGCAGGTTAACTCATCTACAGTGCTTTAACCTGTTATATAAGGAAATAGAATAGAATAGAATAGAATAGAATAGAATAGAATAGAATAGAATAGAATAGAATAGACCAGGTTAGTTACTAGATAAACTAATTAGCCATTGACCTATCTCTTCCATCATCTAATTCACAAGCTAAAATATCTTTCCCTTGCCCTAATAGTTTCTTTGTATTTATATTCTACAGGTTGTTCCCTTCATGTTTTTTATTCAGTTACATGGGATATCTACTAGCACCTTTACACGACTTCCACATGCAGTTATTTGATTTTGAGGAAGCTTCTTAAGCAGGCTATCCAATAATTTTTCAAGCTCATTCCTCTACCTAGTTTGTTTCAGGAGGATGCTAGTTTGTCTAAATACTTTGATATGCTTGCAACTTGAAGCATGTGGAATGTTCTTCAAATCAGACAGTCCTCCTAAATTAAGCAGGAGCTCAAGTACCTTGTTGAATTAGAATGTATCACAGTTTGGCTGTCATCTGGGGTAGCAGCCCTCACATCCTGGACAGTCCCTGAAGGCTTGCTTAGGGGACAGCTTGGCTTTGTCACACTCCAACTCTCAATACAGGCTCTTTTCCAGAGGAGAGAATCTTCCCCTCCCTGGAGTGCTCTGTACTTGCTGTGGTTGAAGCAGGAGCTGGCTGATCCCACAGAAGAGAATCAGCACTCTCTTCAGTTTTCTCAGGGCTGCTGGATACTTTTCCAGAAGGCTTCTGCAGATTTACAGGGGAATTCCGCAACTGTGCTGAGCTTTGGAAAGGATTGATGTCATTTCAGTTATCAAAATCCAGGTTGTAGGAACCTTGACTCCACACTGGCATCTCATCATCTGGGTAAGCAGCTGTGCTGACCTTCTCTGGCATTTGTGTTCTTAACACTGTGGTGGTTGCTTCAGCCTTTTGTTGACATGTGTCATCACTGAGAGCAGCAGAGAAAAGATCATCCACCAAGGCTTCACTGCAGTCATCAATTACGAACGTGGCATCAAGTCTGTCTGTCATAGGAGGACTCAAGGTTTTTTGAGTCTGAGGATCTCTTAGAGGAGTGTGAAAGGTCACCTTCATAGCTTTTGCCACACCTTTAGGTGGCAAATTCTTCTTCTGGGACAGGCGTAGAATGGAAGGTCTCCCTGTGAGTTCTGGTTGTGCAAAGAAGAAGCTGCAGTCTTCTGCTGTTAGACCATCACTGAGGTTGCCTCCATTGCCCCCATTTTCTGCATTTAAAATCTGCAGACTCATTCTGCCGGCGGGACCAAAGTGTGAAGCCGCAGGACACGGCACTGAAGGGGCACGGCACTGATCGGGATGCTGCAAGCACTGACTCACCACCACCAGGCAGCGTCTTAAGAGATGCTGAGATAACTAGAGCTTCATAAGCAAAACCTTTTTGGTTGGCTTTATGTTTTTCCTTCACACCTACCCCCTTTGCCCCGCTTTTTTGTGTGCTTTCTTTTCAAGGCTCATATCTGTGTTCCATTTTCCGGAATTAGCAGAGTATTACCTCACATTCCCTGATTTCAATAGATTGTGCAGTTAATACTGGATTTTCTTTTATTTATGTGACATGGTTTCCACAGTAGTCAGGCTTCTGATTTTCACAGAATCAGAGAATTAACCAGGTTGGAAAAGACCTTTGACATCATCAAGTCCAACCTATTACCTAACACCATCTAATCATCTAAACTATGGCACTAAGTGCCTCATCTAGGCTGTTTTTAAACAACTCCAGTGATGGTGACTCTACCACCTCCCTGGGCAGCACATCCCAATGGGCAATATCTTTTTCTATGAAGAACTTCTTCCTAACATCCAGCCTAAACCTCCCCTGGTGCAGCTTGAGACTGTGTCCTCTTGTTCTGTCACTGGTTGCCTGGGAGAAGAGACCAACCCCCACCTGGCTACAACCTCCCTTCAGCTGGCTGTAGAGAGCAAGAAGGTGTCCCCTGAGCCTCCTCCAGGCTAATCAACCCCAGCTCCCTCAGCCTCTCCTCACAGGGCTGTGCTCCAGAACCCTCCCCAGCCTTGTTGCCCTTCTCTGGACACATTCCAGCATCTCAACATCTTTCTTAAACTGAAGGGCCCAGAATTTGACACAGAACTCAAGGTGTGGCCTAACCAGTGCTGAGTACAGGGGCAGAATGACTTCCCTGCTCCTGCTGGCCACACTGTTCCTGACGCAGGCCAGGATGCCCTTGGCCTTCTTGGCCACCTGGGCACACTGCTGGCTCATGTTCAGTTGCTGTCAAACAGTACCCCCATGTCCCTCTCTGCCAGCCACTCTGTCCCCAGCCTGTAACACTGCATGGGGTTGTTGTGTTTTCACCTCATACCTGCTCTCTGCACACTGGGGACAGAAACAGGGGACAAAAAACACTCCAAAGAGAGGATAAACCGTAAAGAAACTAAACTGCTCTCACTGGAAAGTAGGAGGACTGTCAGTGAACTAAAAGCAAGTAGTCAGGGAAGACTGGCACATGCATATGATCTGAGAAGGCACTTCTAAGAAAGAAGAGGCCAAAAATTCTTCATCCCTAAACTAAGATAGGTCAAAAAAAGATAAATTGAAATGATAAAGTGAAAAATACAGAGTGACAGCAACAAAAAGCACAAAGGTAAACACATCAACACAAATCCTAGAAGGATAAAAGTAGAAGGGGAGAAGAGAAATGTCTGTCTTTCAATGAAGACACTGGTTTACTAATCTTATCAGAAACTCTGTGATAGGAAAACAATCATTGGAGTACTGTAATGTCATGACAAAATATTCAGTAAAGAAATAGTAAACCAAGCTGCTGTCAGAATAGATCAACATGTCTGTGATAGCCTGGAAGTGAACCTCATCAATGAGCTAACCATCTGAACCTGAGAATCTGCATGGGCTTATTATTATTCATTATTATTTTATTAATAATGATTTAATTTATTAGTTTTACATTAAATATGAACATAATAATTATTACTTCATAATTATAATTACTATTGATCGATCTATCTATCTATCTATCTATCTATCTATCTATCTATCTATCTATCTATCTATCTATCTATCTACCTATCTATCTAAATTCCAGGCCTGAGCAATAAGAATATCCTAACACAGATGATGACAGCAGTAAAAGACTTAATGTGAGGGCAGAAGATACATCTCCTTGGGGTTGCTTCAGTGATTTTCATGTACTCCAGGCAAATGTCACACACATACACCAGAGGGACTGCTAAGCAGAGGTAATGCCAATGACTGCTGCCCAATGAAGCATCCACACCTTCTTCTAGTACCTCTTGAGCAAAGTCCCACTAGAGAACCTCCATCAGAGGTTCATGCAGATCATCATAGTATCATTCAGGGTTGGAAGGGACCACAAGGATCATCTAGTTCCAACCCCCCTGCCATGGGCAAGGACACCCCACACTAGATCAGCCTGGCCAGAGCCTCATCCAGCCTTCTCTTAAACACCACCAGGGACGGGGCCTCGACCACCTCCCTGGACAACACATTCCAGGGTTTCACCACTCTCATGGGGAAGAACCTCCTCCTCACATCCAGCCTGAATCTCCCCACCTCCAGCTTCATTCCATTCCCCCTAGTCCTATCACTACCTGAGATCCTGGGAAGTCCTTCCCCAGCCTTCCTGTAGGCCCCCTTCAGATACTGGAAGGCCACAATTAGGTCACCTCAGAGCCTTCTCTTCTGCAGACTGAACAGCCCCAACTCCTTCAGTCTGTCCTCATAGGAGAGGTGCTCCAGCCTATGACATCAGAAGATGTCAAATGTGTCTGCAGTCTTAAAATAGGGGTTTGGGCTAGCGTGGAGGAACATTGATGAGCTACCGGACTGTAAGTCTGGCAAATATATAAAGCAAATAGGTAAAGGCTATTTATAGTCTAGAGATTCAGCTACAATATAGCTTTAGTTGGCTGTTCACTTTCTGTTCAGATTTGTTGACATAGGGAATCCCACCTTACAAACCTCTACAGAGTCTTTTGAATGGATTGGTGACCATGTGAACAAGACTGATCCAGGTGATATGGCTTACTCAAATTTTAAATCTATTGTCAAATGTAATGAACAGCTTCCATGTGAGTCATGAATGAGGGGTTTCCCATCAAGAGAGAAGATGGTGGTATGGGGATATGGAAATCTATAAAGCTTTGGATAAAATACAGGCTACCCAATAAGGCAGCAGGAACCAGTCTCAGTAAGGAGGTGATTCCATGCATCAGGCAGATGACCTCTGGGACAACAGACACTGTGAGTGCAATTCATAGAGGTCAGGGGAAGACTGCAGAAGTAATGAGAAGAAAGATCCAAAGCAGACTACTAATTAAGGAACAACAGGGTCAGGAGATTTCTGAACTGAACACAGCTGGAGATTCATAGAGAATCACAAGTGTGTAGATGATTACCCTCTCAGTACTATTCCCTTGGTGCCTGCTTATGGTGGCTGTTATCACTTGCTGGGTTGCACAGATCACCAGTCTGCAGCAATCCAGCCTGTTCTCATGTGCCTGGGCTGCATGGATGTGCCACCACACTGGACAGCTAGTGCTGATGTGTGGTTCCTCCCCTTCCCCCTCCGATGGGAAGGAGTAGGAGTGCTGGTAGAGAGAAGGAGAAAAATGGGTCCCTTTGGCGAGAACAGATAAGTGATGCCCCTCACTATATGGCAAAACCCCGTAGAAAACCTTGCATATGCTTCATAAGCAATAGATCTTTTTAATTCTAATGAGGAGAAGTTGTTCAAACTTACTACTTATTCCATAACTCACTGTTCATAATGTTCTTGATTTGTGTATCAGCAACCATTTCTTCACTAATAAACGTTTTTGCTGTTTGACAAGTTGAAGAGTTTCTCATCCCTCCAGCAAACAAAGGATACAACAGCAGATACTGTTCCTAAAGCACACACAAAGAAATGCCACAGAAAGGAGAAAAGGCTAGACATTTTAAACTCTGATAATCACAGCATGCTATGGGTTGGAAGGGACCTCTGAAGATCATATGGTCCAAGCCCCCTGCCAGAGCAGGACCATGGAATCTAGTGCAGGTCATACAGGAGTGCATCCAGATGGATCTTGAGAGTCTCCAGAGAGGGAGACTCCACAACCTCTCTGGGGAGCCTGTTCCAGTGCTCTGGGACCCTCACAGTAAAGAAGTTCCTCCTCATGTTGAGGTGGAACCTTCTGTGCTGTAGTTTATATCCATTGTTGTTTATATCCATTACCCTTGTCCTATCACAGGGTGCAACTGAGCAGAGCCTGTCCCATGCCTCTTGACACCCAGCCCTCAGATATTTATTATTAGATGACCTCTCAGTCTTCTCCTCTCCAGACTAAACAGCCCCAGGTCTGTCAGCCTCTTCTCACAGGGCACATGCTCCAGTCCCTCAATCATCTTTGTAGCCCTCCATTGGACTCTCTCCGGTAGATCCTTGTCCCTCTTGAACTGGGGAGCCCAGAACTGGACCAGGTGTGGTCTCACCAGGGCAGTGTAGAGGGGGAGGATCTCCTAAACTCGATCGGCTGGACACAACTCCTCTTAATGCACCCCAGTTTTCTCTAAGATGTTTTAATTAACAAGTGACCTACAGTATAACTAAATCATTGCCTTTAAAAACTGTGTATGCCAATAATTTCTTTTCAATAAGTAAAATTAACTTTATCTGTAATTTATTGTACAGGATTACAGTTCGGCATCTCTCTACTAAGCCTCCTGCATCTTGTACTTTTCAGAGGGTTAATTAATTTCATGTCCAAATAACTGCAAAGCATTATCTCTTTTCATTGTTGCCATTAAATTGGTAATCACTTTGATTTGCACCAAAAGCCACAAATATCTTCTTGCCTTCTCTTTTGTATTTTATTATCTACACCATCAGACTGAAGGTGCCATAGCAGACTGGGCTTGCACCCTTGGCTGCTCCCCTTCTCTCCAAGCTTGGCAGCAGCTGGTTTACTCAGATTTTTAAACAGACTGGCAGTCTCAGCTACCACTGGTATTCCACAGTCAGCCTCACCTGTTCAGTGTATTGCTGCCAAATTCAAAGGGTTTCTCATCTTCTTTTTAAATAACACCATGGTGGAATATTAAGCTTGCACATAGCACCATGTTAAGTGACAATACTCACAGAATCACAGAATGTTAGGAGCTAGAAGGGACCTCAAAAGATCATCCAGTCCAACCCCCTGCCAGAGCAGGATCACCTAGAGTAGGTCGCACAGGAACACATCCAGCTGGGGTTTGAACATCTCCAGAGAGAGAGACTCCACAACCTCCCTGGGTAGCCTGTGCCAGGGCTCTGTCATCCTCACAGGCAAAAATGTTTCCTCATGTTTCCATGGAACTTCCTATGCCTCAGCTTCCACCACTGCCCCTTGTGCTGTCATTGGGCATCACCCAGCAGAGCTGGGCTCCAGCCTCTGGGCACTAAGCCTTTACATCTTTACAAACATGAATGAGGTCACTCCTTAGTCTCCTCCTCTCCAAGCTAAAGAGCTCCAGCTCCCTCAGTCTCTCCTCATAAAGAAGATGTTCCACTCCTTCAATCATTTTTGTGGCTCTGCACTGGACTCTTCCAAGCAGTTCCCTGAGGTCCTTCCTGAACTGAGGGACCCAGAACCGGACTCAATATTTCTGATGTGGCCTCACCAGGGCACACATGCTGGAGGAGATGATTTGCATTGCAGAGAAACTAGAAAAAGGAAAAAGTTGGGGAAAAAAACCACAGAATTCTGTTTGAATAGGATCATTTAAAGATATCATTGGGGAGAAATTATAAGCTGAGGGGAGCAAGCCATGAAGCAGCAATATAGTGGGGTACAGGTTGAACCTATATCAACACTGTAAGGCTATGTTGTGAGAAAAAGAACATTATTGGCAGAGTGAATATAAACAGTTGATAGAAACTTCAGATGACTTACAGCACCACCCAGCACCAGCAGTGCTAAAGTGCTGTGCCTTAGGCTTTGGGTGTGCTGTAAAGAAAGATGCACATGCATGGAAGGCAGCCTACAGAGGAGCCCAAATATTCCAAGGTCTGGAGAATGTAAATCCACAAGGAAGAGCTGAAAGAATTGTCTTTTGGGCAAGAAAAGCAAAGCCTGAAAGGAATAACAGTAATAGACTGTGAAGGAGGAGTGCAAAAAACAAACAGGAGTGGATGGTTGTTACTATCTGTGAAGGACAGAACAGGTCACAAAATGGGCTTAAATTGCAGAATAGAAGATATATACACATTGCCAGGAAAGCTTTCTGCAGGACAGCAAACATAAGTTTCAACAAGACCAAAATCAAGGTCCTGCATCTGGGTCAGTGCAATTCCAAGCATTCATATAGGCTGGGCAGAGACTGGCTTGAGAGCAGCCCTGAAGAAAAGGCCTTGGGGGTGCTGGTCGATGAGAAGCTCAACAGGAGCCAGCAGTGAGCACTTGCAGCCCAGAAAGCCAACCAGAGCCTGGGCTGCATCAGGAGAAGTGTGGCCAGCAGCTCAAGGGAGGTCATTCTCTCCCTCTACTCAGCTCTGGTGAGACCACACCTGGGGCACTGCATCCAGTTCTGGAGCCCCTAGTACAAGAAGGATCTGGAGGTGCTGGAAGATGTCCAGAGAAGGGCCACGAGGATGATCAGAGGGCTGGAGCTCCTCTGCTATGGAGACAGACTGAGGGAGTTGGGTTTGTTCAGACTGGAGAAGAGAAGGCTCTGAGGAGACCTTCTTGTGACCTTCCAGTATCTGAAGGGGGTCTACAAGAAAGCTGGGGAGGGACTTTTTAGGATGTCAAGTAGTGATAGGACTGGGGGGAATGGAAAAACCTAGAAATGGGTAGATTCAGATTGGCTATTAGGAAGAAGTTCTTCCCCATGAGGGTGCTGAGACCCTGGCACAGGCTGCCCAGGGAGGTGGTGACAGCCTCATCCCTGGAGGTTCCTAAGGCCAGGCTGGATGTGGCTGTGAGCAACCTGCTGTAGTGTGAGGTGTCCCTGCTCATGGCAGGGGGGTTGGAACTGCATGATCCTTGAGGTCCCTTCCAACCCTGACAATTCTATGATTCTAACCCAATAGAGGAGCTGACTGGAGAAAGATATAAAGCCTGCATTATCATGTATTTTCAATAAAAAGTAGGACAAGTATCTGACCTTATTCTCAGGCAGAGGCAGTAAACTACATGGCTTCTCAAGATTCCTTCAGTTACCTTTTGTGTAAGTAAATGGTTTACTAGGCTAGTCTCTACACAATAATTTTGTCAATACAGATCCTCTGGTTCAAAAAAGGGCAGAGATCTTGTAATTTCCTGATCTTATGTACAGGTGGGAGCTTTGCCACAACCTAAAGCAACCCCTAGGCTCTTTCTAGTTGCTCACAACACTTCTCTAGAAGCACTTTGGTGACAAGAAGTTGCCCAAGTTCAGCAAATTGTTTTAACCATATTCTCCTTTATCGGTGATAATCAACTTTTAAACTGCATTTTCCACACCACAGGGGTCCCTCCGCTGCTTGTCTTAGCCAGAATTAGAGTCCCTCTTCACACCCCTAGCAATGGGTCAAGTGTTCTGAAATTCCCCTACTTGTTTATATTTCTACAGCATCTTCTTTCTCAGAGCACGTCACTATGCTGTGCTAACATCCCACTGCAATGGAATCAGCCCTGGGCACAGAAGGCCAATGCCAACAAAAACTCAGCATGCTGTGAACCCTAGGAGAAGAGCTGAAGAGTAATTCACAGTATCACAGTACATTAGAGGTTGGAAGGGACCCCAAGAGATCATCCAGTCCAACCCCCCTGCCAAAAGCAGGATCACCCAGGGTAGTTTGCACAAGAATGCATCCAGGTGGGTTTGGAAAGTCTTCAGAGAAGGAAGCTCCACAACTTCTCCAGGCAGCCCATTCCAGTGCTCTGTCACCCTCACTATAAAGAAGTTTCTCCTCATGTTGAGATGAAATCTCCTGTGTTCAAGCTTGAACCTGTTGTTCCTTGTCTTATTACTGTGCACCACCAAAAAGAGCTTGGCCCCCTCCACTTGACACCCACCCCTCAGATATTGATAGGCATTGATTACATCCCCTCTCAGTCTTCTCACAACTAAACAACCCCAGGGCTCTCAGTCTCTCTTCACAGAGAAGATGATCAAGTCCCCTAATTATCCTCCTGGCTCTCCCTTGCATTCTCTCCAGTTCTGTCAATGGCAGGAGGCAAAACCAAGGCTGGATCTTTAATACGCACAGCACAGGCACACACCCACAGAATCACAGAATGTTTGGGGTTGGAAGGGGCCTTCAGAGATCATCAAGTCCAGCCCCCTCATTTGAAGGATGCGGTTCAGAAGAACTATTTACTTCTACACAGACTCTTTGAATGTATTGTTCCCAAGCCCAGGATTATGCACAGTGCAAACACATCCCATTTGAGTTCTCCCAAAACCCTAATGCCTAACAGTAGGAAAGCAAACTGCATTTGCTAAATGTCAGGCGAGTTTAATAAAGCCTGCAGAAGGATCTGAATGGGCCTATCTTTCACTTGGAGCTGCAATTTGTCGTTATCAGCGATGATGTTCATTACTGAAGCGCAGTGCAATGATTGGAGTGCCTAATTCAAACTGTGTGCATTAACTAAAAAAAAATAAAAACTAATCATAATTCCATAGGAGAACTCCCTATGCCAGACCCTTAATAAAAGTAAATTATCAGCTGAGGATCTGGACTAGGTTTGCTGTATCTTCCTCTCAATTTAAAAGAAAATGCCATTAGTTGTGCATAAGAGATACTGATGCTTCTTTTTTAATTAAGCACAGCAGGACTTTTGAATTTTTTATGGCATTGCCCATAAGGAGCTCACAGATCAACCTAGTCAAAGATTCCAGACTGCTCACAGAGGACCTAAAGATGGAAACAGTCATTATGAGTGCTAGATTAGTGCTAACAATGATGCCAATGATTGCTGACACTCAGAAAAAGCAGTGCAACCTGTCTGTAGGACACATGAAAAGCAAAAAGAGATGCTTGGCAAATATAAATGCTAATGAAAAAACTTACATCTAAATAACACCTGATGGGTTCATGAATTCCAATTATTTCTCAGAATCTTGTATTAGCTAAGATTTAATAAGCTTAGTTAGCACAAGCTGGCTTCAAAGTCTTTGGGAACTGTTCTATTTCAGAGCAGGCACGGTTGAGTAATGTCCAGTCCCAATGACTGCCCATACATTGCACTGTAGGCAGTCCTGTGGTGGAACGATGGCCTGCTTGCACAGAACACATCACAAAGCCACACACTTCTCACCTCACCCACCTCTTACTTTATCCAAACTAAGCTTCTCAGCCAAAGCAGCTTGTCAGAAGAGTGACAGAGCTCCCAGGCCCATCAATCTATCAACCCAAATGGACAGTGTGGTGTGTTGGTTTCCCCCCCCAACATTATCTTTGCCAGACCAGCTCAGCTGGAAGCAAATGAAAGCTGTATTTACAGACAAAACTACAATCTACAATGGAATGCAATGAATGTGTACACAAAATACACAGGAGTTACAATAGTTACAGGTATTTGCAACTAACAAACAACACAAGAACCCACCTGGTCAAAGACCAGGGGAAGGTACTTGCTTCTCCTTTGCCACCCTCCACCTCCCACACCCCCCCCACCCCTCTGTATGAAAAAAGGGAGAAAGGAGCAGAGAAAGTTGCTTAACCTAAATAATCCACCCAAGGTCAAGCAGAAGCAAGTTAGTATCTCCCCAGAGCGAAGAAGCAAGAAGAGAAGAACAATTGTTTTGGTACAACCAGTTTAAGTTCCTTATCTCTCCAATGGGATTGTTTAGAATTATCTTTATTTCCCTTTTTACACCCAATAGTAACCTATTTAGATTTTACTACCTTTCTGCCTAAAACTACCACAGTCAATAAAGCTTATTCTGAAGTTCATAGAATCATAGAATCATAGAATCATAGAACCAGTAAGGTTGACAAAGACCTCAGAGATCATCAAGGCCAACGTGTCACCCAACACCTCATGACTACCAAACCATGGTTTCAGTGCCACATCCAATTCTTTTTGAACACTTCCAGGGACAGGGACTCCACCACCTCCCTGGGCAGCACATTCTAAAGCTAATTACTCTTTCTGGGAAGAACTTTCACCTCACCTCCAGCCTAAACTTCCCCTGGTGCAGCTTGAGACTGTGTCCTCTTGTTCTGGTGCTGGTTGTCTGGGAGAAGAGACCAACCCCCACCTGCCTACAACCTCCCTTCAGGTAGTTGAAGACAGTAATAAGGTCTCCCCTGAGCCTCCTCCAGGCTAAGTGACCCCCCACTCCCTCAGTCTCTCCTCACAGGGCTTGTGCTCGAGGCCTCTCACCAGCCTTGTTGCATTTCTCAGGACACCTACCACCATCTCAACATCTTTCCTGAACTGAGGACCCCAGAACTGGACACAAGACTCAAGGTGTGGTCTAACCAGTGCTGAGTACAGGGCAGATTGACTCCCCTGCTCCTGCTGGCCACACTACTCCTCATGCAGGTCAGGATGCCATTGGCCTTCTTGGCCACCTGGGCACACTACTGGCTCATGTTCAGCTGCTGTCAACCAGTACCCCCAGGTCCTTTTCTGCCTGGCTGCTCTCCAGCCACTCTGACCCCAGCCTGTAGCACTGCATGGGGTTGTTGTGGCCAAAGTGTAGCACTCGGCACTTGGACTTGTTGAATGTCATCCTATTGGACTCTGCCCATCTGTCCAGCCTGTCGAGGTCCCTCTGGAGAGCCCTTCCACCCTCTAACAGATCAACTCCTGCTCCCAACTGGGTGTCATCTGCAAATTTACTGATGACAGACTCACAGCACAGAAGATTTTGTGAAGAAGCCAAAGGCCCCTGAAATACTGAAGAGATGCAAATAAATTCACTGTGATGTCTCTGTGTGTTGCTCTGAATAAGTTAAAGGGACATTGTCAAGGTTGTCTGGCTAAGAAATTGTTAGGCAGAAAATTTGAAACAAATAAATCTCACACAGAGCTTACTGTGTAGCCAAGTGAAAACAAACCTGACCCAGCTATTGTTTGGTGCTTGCTGCTTTTGTTGGAGGTTTTGGTTTGGGGGGGGGGGGGGGGGGGGGGGGGTGTTTGGTTTAGTTTGGTTTGGTTTGGAATGGGTCAGTCAGGAAGATTTTGGGTTTATTTTATTTCTTTGAAATCTACAACCTTGAGAGAAGGTGGTGTGAGAGTTTAAGGCTATGCCTTTAAAGGTTAGCTGCAGATTTTCGAGCAGAAGAGTGAAGAAGTATGAACAATTCACAGTTGGGTGCAAAAAGGAAAACAAAAGATTATTCTAAAAGAATTTGATTGGCCAGATGTGAGATGTACCCCTAGCAGTATCTCCCATTCCACTTACTCCTTTCTCACTTTTCTGGCTGCTCCTTCTGCTCGGCTGGGAGGATCTTATCACTACTAGCTGACCTTATCACTGACTAGCTGACAAGCCCTAAGAGGAGAAGCTGAGGGAGCTGGGATTGTTTAGCCTGGAGAAGAGGAGGCTCAGGGGTGACCTCATTGCCCTCTACAACTACCTGAGGGGTGGTTGTGGCTGGGAAGGGGTTGGTCTCTTCTCCCAGGTAACCAGCACCAGAACAAGGGGACACAGTCTCAAGTTGCGCCAGGGGAGGTTTAGACTTGAGGTGAGGAGGAAGTTCTTCACCGAGCGAGTCATTCGGCATTGGAATGTGCTGCCCAGGGAGGTGGTTGAGTCACCATCCCTGGAGACATTCAAGAGGAGATTGGCCGTGGCACTTGGTGCCATGGTCTAGTCATGGGGTCTGTGTTGATAGGTTGGACTCAATGATCCTCGAGGTCCTTTCCAACCTAAGTTATACTGTGATACTGTGATACCTTGCAGATGAGACTAACAGTACTCTCCTAACTTTTCATTCTCTTTTCTTCTAATTAAACACAGGAAAAGGGGGGGATGTTAGGGGAGCAGTGGAGCAGTTCCCCCCACTCCTTTTGAAATCCCAAAATGGGGGTTCAGGGGGGTTTCTATGCCATTTACTGGCTTGTATATACTTGTATGTTATTGTAAATCCTATATATTGGTGCATATTCATTGTATTCCATTGTAGAGTGTAGTTATTGCTTGTAAATATAGCTTCCATTTGCTTTTCCGACTGAGCTGAGCTTTTGTTAATGCTGGTGGGCCAAACTACCACAGGTGGTCTTTCAGATGAGTACATTACAGCAATCAGGAAGCCAAGATAATGCATGAGGTATTTTTAGTAGGGCATTTTATTTTTGTTTACTTGGGGGGATGGTATTTAAATGTGGCTAATGTTGAAAACCAGATCCAATTTCAAAGCATGCCATTGAGAAACAAATAACAAGAAGGTATACATGGGTATGAGTTGTGAATTTGTCATTATCTTATGGTGTTATAGGTTTAGGTCTAATATTATTGTAAACAAATTTTTTTAGTGTTTCAGAATCTAGGGGGGCTGGAAGTCCCCAGGGGGCTGAACAGGACTTTGCAAAGTCTCTTTGTCCTATCCCATTTGCCTTGCTAATTTCTGTGCAATCCAAAGTACAGCTTGTTCTTATTTCTCTTTTCCCCCCTTCCCTCCATCTCCACTTTGCTTGGGTTTGGGTTATGGTAAGAACAGTGGCTGAGATAATATTTGTTAGCTGTGCAACAGCCTCTGGGCTTTGTCCAAGGGGGTCTTGTGGTGGTTTGCTTCTAACTGAGTTAGTCTCTCAAAGTTAATGCTGGGAAGAAACTTCAACCCACCACAGGTCAGATTATATCACTGAATTATTGAGGCTGGAAAAGACCTCTGAGATCATCAAGTCCAGCCTATGACCCAACACTACGACATGAGCTAAACCATGCCACCAAGTGCCACATCCAATCTTTTCTTAAACACCTCCAGTGATGGTGACTCCACCAACATCCTAGGCAGTCCATCCCAGTGCCTAATCAGCCTTCTGTGAGGAAGTGCTTCCTAACATCCAACCTAAACATCCCCTGGTGCAGCTTCAGGCCATGCCCTCCTGTTCTGTCACAAGTTGCCCGGGAGAAGAGCCTGACCCCCACTTGACTACAGCTTCCTTTTAGGTAGTTGTAGAGAGTAATAAGGTCCCCTCTAAGTCTCCTCTTCTCCAGGCTGAACACCCCCAGCTCCCTCAGCCTTTACTCTTTTGACTTTCCCTCCAGCCCCCTCACCAGACTCGTTGCTGTATGTATATGTATATGGTTATTACCTTTCATATGTAAGTTACTTCTGCATTTTATCAACTTTTGTGAATATTATTTTCATTTAACTTCCAAATTCCAAGGAAGTGTGGTTATTTATTCTTTTGGGGGCAAATCCCACATTCTGTCTGGTGCAAAACCAGAATGTAAGGCTGTTTCATCTCTGTATTGAACCAAAGAATTAAAATTCATTATGTTAGTATTTCAATGCTCAAAAGCTTTTACAAATTCATCTTTGGCCTCTTTCACAGATTCCAGAAAGTATAGAGAAACCAGGATCTCACCAGATGTTTATTTGTGCTCACTATGTTTCCACTTGCATATAGGAGACAGATTTTTCTAAGGAAGTACTGGAGTAACATTAAGCAGCAGAAAACAAAACAATAATTCTGTACTTATTTTGACAAATCTACAACAAGAGCACTTTGTTTTCTGTCAGAAAAAAACATAATCCATGAAATGCTCTGGGATCCCTGCCTTTCACAGATATTTTCATATGACAACCAAACTCAACCTTATGGAAAATCAGTTGCCTCCCATTTAATGCCTACTCCTTTGGTTTCTGTTTTATCTTATTTTCAGTGTGGCTTTCAATCTCAACTTAGTATTTGGTGTTAGTCAATGCTGACATCATTATGTGACATTTTCCCTTTCCCTTTCCCTTCCCTTCTCTTTTTTTTCCCTTCCCCTTCCCTTCCCTTCCCTTCCCTTCCCTTCCCTTCCCTTCCCTTCCCTTCCCTTCCCTTCCCTTCCCTTCCCTTCCCTTCCCTTCCCTTCCCTTCCCTTCCCTTCCCTTCCCTTCCCTTCCCTTCCCTTCCCTTCCCTTCCCTTCCCTTCCCTTCCCTTCCCTTCCCTTCCCTTCCCTTCCCTTCCCTTCCCTTCCCCTTCTTCCTCCCCCCCTCCCTCTCCCCTTTCCCTTCCCTTCCCCTTCCCCTTCCCCTTCCCCTTCCCCTTCCCCTTCCCCTTCCCTTTCCCCTTTCCCTTTCCCTTTCCCTTTCCCTTTCCCTTTCCCTTTCCCTTTCCCTTTCCCTTTCCCTTTCCCTTTCCCTTTCCCTTTCCCTTTCCCTTTCCCTTCCCCTTCCCCTTCCCTTCCCCTTCCCCTTCCCCTTCCCCTTCCCCTTCCCCTTCCCCTTCCCCTTTCCCTTTCCCTTTCCCTTTCCCTTTTTTCCCTTTCCCTTTCCCTTCTTTCCCTTTCCCTTTCCCTTCTTTCCCTTTCCCTTTCCCTTCTTTCCCTTTCCCTTTCCCTTTCCCTTTCCCTTTCCCTTTCCCTTTCCCTTTCCCTTTCCCTTTCCCTTTCCCTTTCCCTTTCCCTTTCCCTTTCTTTGTATATGCACAAATACTGCTAGTTTGTTTAACCAGAATCATAACCCCCCCATATTCATACAGACTATGCTTAATGCATGCACACATCCTACGTTGAGTTTGTCATTGTGTGGCCTGGTGGTTTTTTAATAGGCAGGACATGACAATTTAATGGCAATTCTTCACAGCAGAATAGGTTATCTTGTTCATAAAGTGAAATATACACCACAAGAATCTTTATCTAGGTTGCATATGGATTATTTATGAGCATCTTTTTAAAATTAAAAAGAAATCCATCAAGATATCTTTGTGGTGCTGTTTTCACAACAGGAAGATCAATGGGTTTCTAGTGCTCTAAAGGTTCAGAGTGGGGCAATTTTTATTCTGACCTAACTAAACATCAGCATCTATGGCCTCACATCTAACCTTTAAAACCCCATTCTATAAATGTTAATGGTATATAAGGTACATACCCCTCAGAGGCACCTTAGCAAAGTGCTTCTGTAAACATTAGAGCAGTTTTGGAGTAAATGCTAATGAAGAGATATTGTTTAAAAGATTTAAAAGAGTGATGAGAAGGGGGTATAGGTATAAAGCCTAACTTCCAAAATTAGTTATGAAAAATGGCTCCTTTCTAATAACATTCCAAGCAAAACAAAGGCATCAGATGGGCAGAGTCCAACAGGATGGCATTCAACAAATCCAAGTGCCGGGTGCTGCACTTTGGCCACAACAACCCCATGCAGTGCTACAGGATGGGGTCAGAGTGGCTGGAGAGCTGCCAAACAGAAAGGGACCTGGGGATGCTGATTGACAGCTGACTGAACATGAGCCAGCAGTGTGCCCGGGTGGCCAAGGAGGCCAATGGCATCCTGGCCTGCATTAGGAATAGTGTGGCCAGCAGGAGCAGGGAAGTCATTCTGCCCTGTGCTCAGCACTGGTTAGGCCACACCTTGAGTCCTGCATCCAGTTCTGGGCCCCTCAGTTGAAGAAAGACATTGTGCATCAATCACTAGAGAATGACAAAGGACAAAGTCAGGAAAGCCATACAAGCAGTTGCTTATTTCAGCACCTGGACCTTGAAAGAATACAATGTAGGTGGGTGGGTTGTATGTTTGTTTTGTTTTGTTTGCTCGTGGAATTTGGCTGCTTTTGGTGTCCTAATTCAGATGAAAACGTCTATGTTTGGCTGATTCATTATTTGCTGCCTTCCAGAGCTGCCATTAGGGAAGGAATACATTATAAAGTGAGATGAAGTGCACAAAAACACATTGCAAAAGATGAGCTAGAAGTAGTGTAAAGAGGTTGTCTTAAATGTGCCAGGCTGGAGACTTTCCAGCCCTGTCTGGATGTGTTCCTGTGTGACCTGTGCTGGATTCTATGTTCCCGCTCTGCCAGGAGGATTGGACTCTATGATCTCCAGAGGTCCCTTCCAACCCCTAACATCCTGTGAGCCTGTGACATTTGACTTAAGCATTGGTGTGTATGTGTGTGAGTACAACTACTTACAGCCTAATTCATTTCAGATAGGCCTAACCCTTACCTGTATTCCTTAGTTATTCCATGCACAGTTGTGGTCAGTCACACCGTGTGTCTAAGAGTGTAAACTAATTCTCCATGCTTATTCAAAACAAAGTCTTTATCACCCAGCAACCTTACTGTAATCCCCTCATAGCTAATTGTTTTGACATCTGCAGGAGGACTGACTCATTCTTCCAAAAATACAAGGTTGGGGAGACTATAAACTGCTACTCCCTTATTCTATTTGTGGAGTCAAGGGAGGGAGCTGTTTTTTATTGACAGAGGAGTAATAACGTCTTATAAGCCCTAGCCCAGGAATTCAGAATGTATGTACTCATGTTCAAATTTCTCCACCCACATCCACCCCTAAAAAAAGGGAAAAAGGCCTCTGTGAATCTGAAGGGTTCTATTTTCAAGAATTGCCTTATTCCTTAAAATAATAAACATTTATCTCTCTCTCTCTTTTTTTTTTTTAGTAAAATAACTTCAGAACAACTTTTACTTCTTCCCCCCCTAGTTTCCACTTTCACTGCTCAAGAGAGAAAAGATAAGGGGAAAAAAAAAAAAAAAAAGGGAACCCAAGATGAGAAAATAAAACCCCCCTGATCTAGTGGAAAGTGTCCTTGCCCATTGCAGGGGGGTTGGAACTAGATGATCCCTGAGGTCCTTTCCAGCCCTGACAATTCTGTGATTCATTTATGACAAAGATCCAGGTCTGTGCCTGGCTCTTTACCTGAGAAACCTTAGCTGACATGCTCAGATGCCCAGCAAATGAGTGGTGCAGTATAGGTATTCAAGTTTACAATAATTTTTGTTCTGCTCTCTATTTCTCCCCTCCTTGCCAAAATCGACAAATAAGAGAACCTTAGATGTTACCTTGGGATTTTGCTCTTCTTCTTTATGGAAGAAAATGCAAACCAGCCACCTTTTTTTAATTAGGTTCAACTGGGTTCAACTGGGTGACCTACATCAGGTAGGTGAATGGCTTTACATCTCTAGTTATGAAGCTCTAGGAACTGATACTTGTTTGATCACATTTGATAGGACTTATCTCACTTTGTGTTACCAAATGCTATGCATCTATCAAATCTCAGCTGGTTTTCCCTGTTCCCTCCAGAGACAGTTCAGTTAGCAGCTCATCCCATCCACAATCATCCATGCATTCAAGACTGCTTCTTTTGGTGTTTGGAGTTAATAAAGAGTAAGGTATGATTTGTTGCTTAGACATTATGGCCAATTTTCAAACTGTTAGGCACTCAGAGTTTAGTCAAATAACAAGGTGTAAGGATTTATGAGGGTATGAGCTCTTTGTTATATTTCAATGACATCAGCTCAGAGCCTGAATATTGCAGATTATGGAGGACACAACATTAGACACTATGAAAATAGAAGGCATAAGTTAGTGATACAGGAAAGCAAAGTGCAGATTCCAGGTGAAGAAGATGGATTAAGCCATCATTTTATTTCAGAAATAGGATCAGGCTTTACTAATTTTACACTCTTATAACTGTAGTCTTGAACACACTTATGAATATAGTATTGAAAAATGCAACAATTATGAATTCTCTTTCCAAGCAACAAAGCCAAATGCACCAAGTTAATCAGCCTGAAAGTTTTTAGACAAATAAACCTGATTTTTAAATGTTGCTTTGTCTTCACTTGCACAACTAACCTTCCTGACCTCTCTCTGGGATCAGGCATCAGTAGTAGGGTTCACTTATCACTACAACAGGGAATAAGCACAGTCTAGTTATGAGTTAAAAGGATATTGCATAACTTTCAAGAAACTCCAACTTCTATATTGAAATTGAATAGAATTCAGGTTTGTCAAGATTTTTTCTGAGTTAGCATCAGATCTGAGGGAAGCTTGAAAACCTTCCAAGTGAAAATACTTTTTTGACAGCCCATTAATTTAGACCTGCTCTCTAAGTCACTTTGCCTGCCTTACTAATCACTTCTGGATCACTGTGAAAATGACATTTCAGACTTATGCAGGAGGGTTTTCAGGGGCACCACACCAAAAGAAAGATTACAAAAGGGGCAAGAGGAGGAGCTGCCATCTGACGTGGCAGCGTTTACAGTCAAGGTAAATTCACTTATCAATTCCCATCCTATCATCTTTCATTAGTCAGTTCAGTGCAGAGTCTGAACACCTCATGGGCTACTTGTCACAGGGACCAAAAGAGAGATAAGAAATGATGTAAAACTATTTCCCTTGACAGCACCGCCACAGATGGAGACTTCATTCTGACCATATTGTGTGCTTTAGTGCCATCCCTAAAGCCATTAACTATCATAATGATGGGGCTCAAGTTATTTATTTCTTCACAATTTCCTGATGGCTTTTTTGCAGCGTTACATCAAAATGCTGAAACCTATGACAAGCCTTTGTGTTTGTCCTTGAAGGCAGCTGCCTCATGCAAAGCATTGGATCTAAGGTATTTACTCATCAGGAGAAGTACAGATGGGAGTTAAAACACCAGTTCTGTGCAGTAATTGGTCTAACACAAAATAGAAACATGTTACACTCATTTGCTGCATATCTCTGCTTTCTAAGGATCTTTTTTAACCTCTCTGGCACTTTACTGATGCTAAAAACCAGGAGATAACAGTCACTGCTACTGATTTGTTATAATCTGTTTCACTTCAAATACTGTTGTGACAATTATCATCCTGACATACAGGAAAAAATAAAAAGCTACCAGTCTCAATATTACAATTTAATTAAAAAAAAATATACAGCAATTCAGACTGAGAGAATTAAGAAATATCCCTTCCAGGTTCCCTCCCCCACATATAGAGTCTCTTAACAGTACAGCTGCAATAAGCATCTCCCCAATTCAAGATCTTTTCCAACCTTATCTATTCTATGACTCTATGATTCTATCTGAAAAAGAAATATATTTGAAATTGGAGATTACAGCAAATTAGGAAAAAAAAAGGGGTAAGAGATAAAGAGCCAGACCATGGCTGTCCAATACCAAAACCCACAGAATCAGAGAATTATCAGGGTTGAAATAGACCTCAAGGATCATCCACCTCCAAACCCACTGCCATGGACGGGGACAGCTCACACTACATCAGGTTGCTCAGAGCCCCAGCCACTCTGGCCTTAAAAACTTCCAGGGATGAGGCTGCCACCACCTCCCCAGGCAATTGCAGAACAGCAGTTCAGAAGGGACCTCAAGGATCATATGGTCCAACCTTTCTTGGCAAAAGTATGGTCTGTATAAAATAGCCCAGCACTTTGTCCAGCTGCATCTTAAAGGAGGAAGAGAGGCTGAGGGAGCTGGGGTTGCTTAGCCTGGAGTGGAGAAGGCTCAGGGGAGACCTTATTGCTCTCTACAACTACCTGAAGGGAGGTTGTGGCCACGTGGGGGTTGGTCTCTTCTCCCAGGCTACCTGTGACAGAACAAGAGGACACAGTCTCAAGCTGTGCCAAGGGAGGTTTAGGCTGCATGTTAGGAAGAAGTTCTTCATAGAAAGAGAGAATGGCCATTGGAATGTGCTGCCTGGGGAGGTGGAGGAGTCACCATCACTGGAGGTGTTTAAGAAGAGACTGGATGGAGTGCTTGGTGCCATGGTTTAGTTGATTAGACGGTGTTGGGTGATAGGTTGGACTCAATGATCTCAGAGGTCTTTTCCAACCTGCTTAATTCTATTCTGTTCTTAAAGTGACCAATATTGGGGAGTCCATCACTGGGGCATGTCCTGGGGGCATTAGTGTGGTGTCTGATAGTTTGCATTCCGAAAAATTTCCCTTATGTGTCCAATCAGAATCTCCCCAGGAGGAACTTGCAGCCATTACATTTTATCTTTTTCATGTGAATTCTTCTAAAAAGGGAGTCTCTGTCCTCTTTGTAGCTACCCTTTGGGGCAGAATTGACAAAAGAGAGAACGAATGGACAGGTTGGGCAGAAATGCTGTTTCTGACATCAGATTGTTGTCATCTCCTTGTTCTTATCAACTGGACATTTACTGTAAAAGGCTCTGCCAAAGGGCTGGCACAGATTGCTGACCCTCTGGGTGCCAGGGAACACTGATATCCCTGGCCATGTCCTCACTGCTAGGATAGCAGAACATCTTTGACTTCTTCCTCACATTTGAATCCAAAGACACCAACCAGGCTAAGCTAACAACTGCTATATGCACATTCAGCCAGCTGAATTGAAAATCACTGCAGTAATTTACAGTGTGGCAAGTGATGTTCATAATAGCCCAAAGGAAAAGGGAAAAAAAAAGAAAGAAAAAGGAAAATTAACAAACCCAACACCTGCACTGCAAATAGCTCATTTACAAGAACAACTTCATTTGTCTGCTCTGTGCCTAGCGGTTTCCCACTTCAGCAGGTACCCTGGCAGAAGGGAAGCAGAAATAGCAAGATGGAATTACTAGAGTGATGCATTTGGTATTCCCAGCACTTATCCCAGGTGTCCTTACAGCAGTGTTTACACATCAGGCCAACATCAGCCCTTGGATGCCACTGTCACAACTGCTGTCATTTCTGATGCGGCTGCACACGCATCTACCTCTGCAAGACAGAGTTTGCCTCTGAGATCAGTGAAGGCATTTTAAGAGGTGTTTACACATATGCAGCAAATTATGAAAGGGAAGCATCATAAAGAGTTGTGAAATCCACCCCACTGTTTGTCTGATTTCATTTACTTAGAGACCAGCTTAAATTAGCAGTGCCTCCAGCCAGCCTATGTGTGATCTGTGGAGACTTCCCTTCTGCTGTGTTCGACTCCCCCCAGGAGAGCAGGTATTCACACCTGTGCTATTCATAGTGCTGCTTGGCAATAGCGTGCATCAACCCAATTTCAAAGTAATTGCAGTGGTAGCTTTTGAAGCTCTGAGCTTCTGTTCTGTAGAAATTAATAGGGAGACATTTGGTCCTTGTAATCGTAGCGATGCTTATAATTTGCTGCAAGGTAATTCAGCTAACAGGATCTTAACTAGAACAAGCTCCATGGTGAATGCAGAGCATGAATGTGAGCATGTGCTGGACTAGCAGTCACTTGCAGGTGATAAAATTGGTTGCCAGCTTAAGTGTCATGTAATTTAACACGATAATTTGCCAGAGTTCTTTGAATTCTATTATTGAAAAAGAAGAAGTAAAATTGAAGCCATTAAATATCAAACACATCTAGTCAAAGGCCTCATTCAGTCAGGCAATTATTTGTTTAAACTCATGGGCTAGCACTGTGCTCCTGAGGCCAAGAAGGCCAATGCCATTCTGCAAGGTATAACAAGAGATGTGGTTAGTAGGTCAAGAGAGGTTCTTCTCCCTCACTACTCTGCCCTGCATCTGGAGTATTGTGTCCAGTTCTGGGCCCCTCAGTTCAAGAAGGACCTCAGGGAACTGCTTGGAAGAGTCCAGAGCAGAGCCACAAAAATGATGAAGGGAGTGGAACATCTTCCTTATGAGGAGAGGCTGAGAGCTGGTGCTCTTTAGATTGGAGAAGAGGAACCTGAGGGGTGACCTCATTCATGTTGACAAAGATGTGCAGGGTGAGTGCCAAGAGGCTGGAGCCAGGCTCTGCTGGATGATGCCCAATGACAGCACAAGGGGCAATGGTGGAAGTTGAGGCATAGGAAGTTACATATGAACATGAGGAAAAAAATTTTCTCTGGGAAGGTGACAGAACACTGGAACAGGTTGCCCAGGGGGGTGGTGGAGTCTCCTCCTCTGGAGATACTAAAACCTGCCTGGAGATGTTCCTGGGTGATCTGGTATGGGTGATCCTGCTCTGCAGGGGAGTAGGACTGGATGATCTTTTGAGGACCCTTCCAATCCCTGACATCCTGTGATTCTGTGTAAACTTCAGGTTGAAGGGATACTGTGTAATATCTGATAAATTTGTGGCAGGCCACCTGATGCTGTGCTTATATCCAAATATATTTGCAGGTGTCCATACACATACACAGGTATTGACACACAGAGCCTCTCTCTCATCCCTCTACAAACAACCCCCATGGCAGAAATTAAGGCAAGAATTTAAAATAGGCTCTTAAAATAACTATATGCCTCACTAACAATTATTTAGTATTCCTGCATCGTTAAAAAAGATAATTTTAGGGCTAGATATAGTATTTAAAAGAAAGGCTTCCAGAGGGAAGTTAGGAACACTTCACCTGCTTTCTTTGGGCTACATATAGAATCATAGAATTGTCAGGGTTGGAAGGGACCTCAAGGATCATCCAGTTCCAACTGGGCAGGGACACCTCACACTACAGCAGGTTGCCCAGAGCCACATCCAGCCTGCCCTTAAAAACCTCCAGGGATGAGGCTGCCACCACCTCTCTGGCCAACCTGTTCCAGTGTCTCACCACCCTCATGGGGAAGAACTTCTTCCTAACATGCAATCTGAATCTATTCAATTCTAGTTTTGCTCCATTCCCCCCCCTCCCCCCCCCAGTCCCATCACTACCTGACACCCTAAAAAGTCCCTCCCCAGCTTTCTTGTAGCCCCCTTCAGATACTGGAAGGCCACAATGAGGTCTCCTCAGAGCCTTCTCTTCTCTATATTGAACAGCTCCAACTCTCTCAGTCTGTCTCCACAGGAGAGGGGCTCCAGCTCTCTGATCATCCTCATGGCCCTTCTCTGGACATGTTCCAGCACCTCCAGATCTTTCTTCTAATAGGGGCTCCAGATCTAGACAGAGTGCTCCAGGTGGGGTCTCACCTTAGTGGAGTAGAGGGCCAGAATATAACCTCCCTTGACCTGCTGGCCACACTACTCTTGATGCAGCCCAGGCTCTGGTTGGCTTTCTGGGCTGCACGTGCACACTGGTGACTCATGTTGAGCTTCTCATCCACCAGCAATAACAACGTATGACAACAATAAACACAAGACACTGAGGTGTATGATGCAATTCAAGTCTGCATCACACAAACAATTCAAAAGACACTAAAAAGCATGATAATTGCAGTTGCAAATACATATTTCTTTCAGAGGAGAATTCAGCAGATTAAAACTCTAGCTGTTTATTAAAGCAAGGTGCATTTCATGAGCTGTGGAACATATGTGCCCAGCAGGTCCTACTACCTCTGTGGTGCTTTTCATATGCTTTCATCTCAATTATGGAAGAGTATAAGCCAGTCCCTTTGTAAAACAATAAACTACAAAGATCATATTTTTCTTTATGAAATACCTAAACAAACATGCTAGGTGTTGGCTAGGCCTAGACTTGGTGCCTATGCTGAATCCCAGCCACCAGACTACTGCCAGTGAGATACCTCATTTGCACAGTTGCAGAAGTTGCCACTTTTTTACATACACTTTTTATTTTTTATTGGAGCAGGCTGAACATTAGGCAGAGCTGCCAGAGAACAGCTGCTTTTGATTTGTTGTCACAAAGGGGTCCTCAAGCACAAGCCCTATGAGGAGAGGCTGGGGGAGCTGGGGGTGTTTAGCCTGCAGAAGAGGAGACTCAGGGGAGACCTAATTGCTCTCTACAACTACCTGAAGGGAGGTTGTAGCCAGGTGGGGCTTGGTCTTTTCTGCCAGCCAGCCAGCACCAGAACAAGAGTACACAGTCTCAAGCTGCACCAGGGGAAGTTTAGACTCAAGGCAAGGAGAAAGTTCTTCCCAGGAAGAATAATTGGCCATTGGAATGTGCTGCCCAGGGAGATGGTGGAGTCACCGTCCCTGGAGGTGTTCAAAAAGGGATTGGATGTGGCACTTGAAGACATGGTTTAGTCATGAGATGTTGCGTGATAGGTTGGACTTGATGATCTCTGAGGTCTTTTCCAGCCTTATTGATTCTATGCAACCTATTCTATTCTATTCTATTCTATTCTATTCTATTCTATTCTATTCCATTCCATTCCATTCCATTCCATTCCATTCCATTCCATTCCATTCCATCCCAAGAGGAGGCTCAAGGGTGACCTCACTGCCCTCTACAACTACCTGAAGGGTGGTTGTAGCCAGGAAGGGGTTGGTCTCTTCTCCCAGGCAACCAGCACCAGAACAAGAGGACACAGTCTCAAGCTGCGCCACGGGAAGTTTAGGCTAGAGGTGAGGAGAAAGTTCTTCACTGAGAGAGTCATTCGTCATTGGAATGTGCTGCCCAGGGAGGTGGTGGAGTCACCATCCCTGGAGGTGTTCAAGAGGAGATTGGATGTGGCACTTGGTGCCATGGTCAAGTCATGGGTCTGTGGTGACAGGTTGGACTCGATGATCCTCGAGGTCTCTTCCAACCTTGGCGATACTGTGATACTGTGATTCCATTCCATTCCATTCTATGATTCCATGATTCCTCCACTGCAGAGGTCTGGCACTGAGTACATTTAGTGCTGGGACTCTTTCTTTCTTGGTTATTATAATGTAAAGCAAAATAAAAATTTCTTCCCTGCTAAGAGAAGCCTGGGGAAGAGAAGGCTCCAGGGAGACCTAATAGCAGCCTGCCAGTACCTGAAGGGGGCTACAGGAAGGATGGAGAGAGACTGTTTGCAAAGGCCTGCAGGGACAGGACAAGAGGCAGTGGCTTGAAACTACAGAAGAGCAGATTTAGATTGAATGTTAGGAATAAGTTCTTTACTATGAGGGTGGTGGAACACTGGAACAGGATGTGCAAGGAGGTGGTTGAGGCTCCTTCCCTGGAGGTATTCAAGGTGAGGCTCAGTGAGGCCCTGGGCAACTTGATCTAGTTGGGGATGTCCTGGCTGACTGTTGGGAGGTCAGACTGGATTACCTCTGGAGGTCCCTTCTGGCCCAGATCTTTCTATGATTCTAAGAGGAAATATGAGTTTGTAGCATGCAGGCTCTGTAAGGCTCATACATTTTCTGCCAGTAGTTTCACCCCTCAGCAATGAAGTGTGGAATGGGATTTTTACAAAGATTAGAATGTAAGTGGGTGTACACCTGTATGGCCAAGCTTGGTATTGACAGCTTTCATTTCTGCTCCACTGGTGCATAAAAATGGGTGGCATCAAGACACCATTCCAATTTAGCTGACAGGCAACAGCTGTATGCCTTTTCAAAGAGGTTTAGAAAGAACCTCACACTAAATTAAAAGCTTCTACCTGTTTGACCTCTGTTCAATTAAATGACTGCTTTCATTGCAAATTTTCCTTCAGAATTCCTGTCATTCAGGATTTCTATGGATTTTTCACAGCTCTCCATGTGCATATATATCCTGGTGCTATGTGAAGAATCCCATTCCACTGCCCTGCTAGAAGGACAACCAAGGCAGAACTGAACTCTGAGCCACAGCAACTTCTTCTTGTGTCCAAGGCCAATTCTATGCTTGATTCTACCTTTCCCCTTGGGGATGTTTCTACTGTTGCTGCAGCTATCCTTTCAGAAGGGTGCAGTAGGTAGCATTAGTGAGCCTTCACTACATTCTCCTTACTTGCGTAGGGTAATAAACAGTAATTTTCTGCTCAGTCTTCTGCCACCGCTTTCACCATACTATCAAGGGAGGTTCTCCTCTCCCTCTACTCTGCCCTAGTGAGGCCCCACCTGGAATATTGCATCCAGTTTTGGGCTCCCCAGTTCAAGAGGGACAGGGACCTACTTGAGGGCGTCCAATGGAAGGCTATGAGGATGATGAAGGGCCTGGAGCGCTGCTTTATGAGGAGAGGCTGAGAGTCCTGGGACTGCTTATCCTGGAGAGGAGAAGACTGAGAGGGGATTTAATCAATGTTTATAAATATCTGAGGGCTGGGTGTCAAGAGGGAGGGGACAGGCTCTGCTCACTTGCACCCTGGGATAGGACAAGGGGCAATGGAAGCACAGAAGTTCCACCAAAATATGAGGAAGAACTTCTTTACTGTAAGTGACTGTAGCACTGCAAGAGGCTTCATAGAGAAGCTGTGAAGTTTCCCTCTCTGGAGGCTTTCCAGGCCTGTCTGGATGTGTTCCTGTGTGACCTGTACAGAATTCTATGGTCATGCTCTGGCAGGGGAATTGGACTCGATCTCCAGAGATCTCTTCCAAGCCCTAACATTCTGAAATCCTGTGATTTGAACACCTTCTACATCAGTACTAATATAAAATCAGTATTAATGTCCCTGGCTGACTTCAGAGCATTGCTAGCACTTCTTAGGAGGATCTCCTAGCTACAGTCTGTCCAAGAAAACTGAGTTGGGTCATTCTGTTTCCTTGTGTATCAGTGTGCAGATTTTAAAAGGTAGAGGACCTTTCAAGCAACAATAATGTTATTCTAAGGTTAGAAGAAAAGAAAACAGGTAGGAAACATGTTGTTCTGACACAGAGATGTTTGGTTTTATTCCCTGGTATGCTCTCAAAAGAGAAAATGGAACACAACACAGAGAAAACCTAACACAGAATCACAGAATGTTAGGGGCTGCAAGGGACGTCCAAAGATCATCCAGTCCAACCTCCCTGCCAGAGCAGGATCACCTAGAGCAGATCACACAGGAACACATCCAGGCAAGTCTTGAATATTTCCAGAGGGAGACTCCACAACCCCCCTGGGCAACCTGTTTCAGTTTTCTGTCACTCTCACAGGGAATAAATTCTTCCTCATGTTTCCATGGAACTTCCTATGCCTCAAGTTCCACCAACATACTTGTTTTGGGAATTCATTCAGAAACACTGATCCCAAGGCCGGCCACCAGATATCTATATGCAGACACAAACCTAGCTGTCCATCCTGACCCATTCACCTCCTATAAGGTGAAAAGGAACCTCATTTTATGTTCTTATTTCTTGAGTCATGGAGGAAGAATGCTTGTTATTTGCCTTATCTTTTGGGGGGAGGAGGGAAAAGATTATACAAGGAGTGATTCTGTATCCAACAGTAAAGGAAGCCAGCAAAGCTTTCTGTTTCCGGATAGGATAGGATAGGATAGGATAGGATAGGATAGGATAGGATAGGATAGGATAGGATAGGATAGGATAGGATAGAACAGAATTAACCAGCTTGGAAAAGACCTTTGGCATCATTGAGTCCAACCTATCCTACAACACCATCTAATCAACTAAACCATGGCACCAAGCACCCCATCCAGTCTCTTCTTAAACACCATGGGAGGACCATGTGGCTCAGTTGGTAGGGCATGAGACTCTGAGTGTTGAGATTGTGGGTTTGAGCCTGCAATGGGCAGTTATGTCCTTCTTTTCCATCACAGAGACGTGGTGGGATGACTCACATGACTGGAGCGCTGCAATTGACAGTTACAAGCTCTTCAGGAGAGACAGGGGAGGAAGAAGGGGTGGAGGGGTGGCCCTTTACATCAGGAAGGCACTAGATGCCATTGAGATGGAGATTAGGGACAATCGGGTTGAATGCTTGTGGATAAGAATTAGAGGGAAGACCAGCAGGGCAGACACCCTGGTTGGAGTCTGTTATAGACCACCCAACCAGGATGAAGATGTTGACGAAGCATTCTATAGGCAGCTTAGGGCTGTCTCAAGATCTCCGGACCTTGTTCTCATGGGCGACTTCAACCTGCCTGACATCTGCTGGGAACTCAACACGGCAGAGAGGAGACAGTCTAGAAGGTTCTTAGAATGCATGGAGGACAGCTTCTTATCCCAGGTGCTGCGAGAGCCTACCAGGGGCAAGGCTATGCTTGACCTCCTCTTCACCAACAGGGAAGGACTGGTGGGCGATGTGGTCGTTGGAAGGTATTTGGGGTCCAGTGACCATGAGATAATTGAATTCTCGGTTTTTGGTCAAGCCAAGAGGGGCGGCAAGAAGACCTCCACTCTGGACTTCCGGAGGGCAGACTTCGGGTTACTCAAGGAACTAATTCAGAGGGTTCCTTGGGATAAAGCCCTTAAAAACAAAGGGGGCCAGGAGAGCTGGACCTACTTCAATGAAGAATTGTTGAAGGCTCAGGGACAGGCTGTGCCAATGTGCCGGAAGATGAGCCGCCGGGGCAGACGGCCAGCCTGGATGGTTCATGAACTTTTAATGGAACTGAGGGAAAAAAAGAGGGTGTATCACCTTTGGAAGAGAGGGGAGGCAACCCACAGAATGTTTAAGGATGTTGCTAGGTCTTGTAGGAAGAGAATTTGGGAGGCAAAAGCACACTTGGAGCTTAAACTGGCCTCTACTGTGAAGGACAACAAAAAGTCCTTCTATAAATACATTAATAGTAAGAGGAAGGGAAAGGACAACCTCTACTCCTTGGTGGATACGGAGGGGAACATTGTAACAAAGGATGAGGAAAAGGCAGAGATACTTAACACCTTCTTTGCCTCAATTTTTACTAGAAGGGCAGAACGTCTTCCAGACAGCTGGCCTGCAGAGCTGGCAGAAGGAGCCAGGGAGCTGCACAGTTTCCCTATGTTCCATGAGGAGGTGGTTGGAACTCTCCTTAGCAGCTTGGACCCCACAAGTCCATGGGACCAGATGGGATTCATCCTAGGGTGCTGAGAGAGCTGGCAGATGAGCTGGCCAAGCCACTCTCCATAATTTTCCAGCAGTCCTGGCTCACTGGCGAGGTCCCAGAGGACTGGAAGCTGGCCAACGTGGTGCCCATCCATAAGAAGGACCGGTTGGATGAGCCAGGGAATTACAGGCCTGTCAGCCTGACCCCAGTGCCAGGCAAGATCATGGAACAGGTCATCCTGAGTGCAATCACACAGCACTTAGAGGATGGCCAAGGGATCAGGCCTAGCCAGCATGGATTTAGGAAGGGCAGGTCCTGCCTGACCAACCTGATCTCCTTCTATGATCAGGTGACCCGCCTGGTGGATGTGGGGAGGCCTGTTGATGTAGTCTACCTGGACCTCAGCAAGGTCTTTGACACCGTTCCCCATGGCAAACTGCTGGCCAAGCTGTCAGCCCATGGCTTGGACGGGAGCACACTGCGATGGGTTAGGAACTGGCTGGAGGGCCGAGCCCAGAGAGTGGTGGTGAATGGTGCCACATCCAGCTGGCAGCCAGTCACTAGTGGTGTGCGCCAAGGATCAGTGCTGGGCCCTGTGCTCTTTAACATCTTTATTGATGATCTGGATGAGGGCATTGAGTCTATCATCAGTAAATTTGCTGACGACACCAAGCTGGGGGCAAGAGTTGATCTGCTGGAGGGTAGAGAGGCTCTGCAGAGGGACCTCGACAGGCTGGACAGATGGGCAGAGTCCAAGGGCATGAGATTGAACACATCCAAGTGCCGGGTTCTGCACATTGGCCACAACAACCCCATGCAGTGCTACAGGCTGGGGTCAGAGTGGCTGGAGAGCAGCCAGGCAGAGAGGGACCTGGGGGTGCTGGTTGATGGTAGGCTGAACATGAGCCTACAGTGTGCCCAGGCAGCCAAGAGGGCCAATGGCATCCTGGCCTGCATCAAGAACAGTGTGGCCAGCAGGAGCATGGAGGTCATTCTGCCCTTGTATACTGCACTGGTTAGGCCACACCTCGAGTACTGTGTCCAGTTCTGGGCCCCTCAGTTTAGGAAGGATGTTGACTTGCTGGAACGAGTCCAGAGAAGAGCAACAAAGTTGGTGAGGGGTTTGGAACACAAGCCCTATGAGGAGAGGCTGAGGGAGCTGGAGTTGCTCAGCCTGGAGAAGAGGAGACTCAGGGGTGACCTTATCACTCTCTACAACTACCTGAAGGGAGGTTGTAGACAGGCGGATGATGGTCTCTTCTCCCAGGCACCCAGTACCAGAACAAGAGGACACAGTCTCAGGCTGCACCAGGGGAGGTTCAGGTTGGATGTTAGGAAGAAGTTCAATACAGAAAGAGTGATTGCGCTATGGAATGGGTTGCCCAGGGAGGTGGTGGAGTCACCGTCATTGAAGGTGTTCAGAAGGAGACTTGATGGGCTGCTTGGTGCCATGGGTTAGCTGTTTGGGTGGGTTGGATTGGTAGATGGGTTGGACACGATGATCTTGAAGGTCTCTTCCAACCTGGTTTGGTTTATTCTAATAAAGGTTTATTCTAACAACCAGTAATAAAAGAATAGTTGGGTTTTTTTACAGCTTAATAATATAAAATACCTCCAGGGATGGTGACTCCACCACCTCCCTGGGCAATCTATTCCAACTGCCAATCCCTCTTTCTGTGAAGGATTCCAACAGCCAATCCCTCTTCCTGTGAAGGAATGTGATGGTTTAAGCCTTAACTGGGAGTTAAGAGCTCAGATGGGGAAAAAGCTTAGAATCTCTCCCCTACTCCCCCCTCCTCCCTCCCAACAGAGAGGGGAAAAGGGAAGGAGCAAATTCACCAAGCAATAATTTGGAGTTGGCTTGGAAGTAGAGAGGTAAAGAGTTTTCTTTAAACAATATACATATAACAGTAACAGGAAAGGTTCACAAGGACAAGGAACAAGGATGGATGGGAGAGGGACAAAAAAGAATAATACAAAACCAGTCTCTCTCTGAAGAGGCACAAAGGCAGCAGGGAGAAGGATCAGGGCCAATCACGTGGCAGAGGAGCAGGAAAGCAGCTGCAGTAGCTCTCATCCAGGAGAGGCAGGAGCCAAAAGGAGACCTAATAGCTGCAATGCCCTGCTTTTGATACCCTAGCTGGGCAGGGAGAGGGGAGTGGAACAGACTCAGCTTTCCAAGGGTAAAATGCCCTGCAGGGAGGGCAAAGTACCCACAAGCCCTCCACGCTGCTTTGTTTTTTGTTTTCAGAACCCACCACAAGGAAGAACATAGAACTGTTGGAGATTTTCCCTTCAGTTTCCAAACAGAAGCCTAAATGGTGTTTTTACACTTTCCTTCCATTCTTGTGGTTGCCTCAATGATGTGAATAGTACCACTGAATAAAGTGTCCTCAGTGTGACTCGAGGGAATTACAAAATGTAACTGTTGAGATCTGTTGCTATTCACTGGTGTTTACATATATTTTTTTATAAAAAGAAAGATTTGTGTCTTTGTGTTTTAAAGGGGAGCACGAGGATTCCCAGTGGAGTTTTGAAGCGTGCCTAATCAGCTGATTGAGTAGCTAACAGCTTTGAAAAAAGAAAAGTAATAAAAAAATTGTCATTTAAATGCCCTAAACCAGTTTTTGCTCTCAAAGACTCTCAGTATCTGGGGACTCTTTATGTTGTTTCTCTGCCTCCAGATGTAGGTCATGGCAGTTGCTGACAATACTGGCTCAATGTGGTTCCAGTGTTTCCACTCACACAGACTTCACGCCTGAAATTACTGCACCCCTGAAATTGCCCCAAATAACACACAGGCACAAACACACACACACACCCACCCCACTCCCTACTTATTGCATTTGTGGGTTCGTGGGGCTTCAGATCCTCTAAGTGAAAATGGAAAACGTTAAATGCTGCCAGGTTTCACAGCATATGTGACTAGCAAACTCCCCCTGTTGTTTACGGCACTTGGATCACTTCATGCTAACTCTGCCTCCCTGTGCAGACACACAGACACCACCTGCACGGTTGCACATATGCACCCACACAGTCATGCAGTGGAAGAGTGGACAATCATGCTTGCTTGGAAAACAGCTTCCCATCAGGTTAGCATATGGTGATAGCACGCTGAGTGACAACTGGATGATTGGTTTCTCGGAGAAACTCAAGCTTGCAGCCTTGAGAATAGAAAAGTAAGAGGTTTTTAGGGAGGTGATGCCCCTGTCTTTGGGAAGACAGCTGCCCAGTGCACAAGCATCTCCCAGAAGACTGGAGTTGGCAATAGTTGGTGTGCTATTCTTGACTGAAGAACACACTGCTGAGCAGATGACTGAATGAGAAATAATGAGGGAGAAAAAGAAGACGGGAGGGAAGGAAAATAAAAATCATTGCTTCTCTCCTCCTCTGCAGGATATGCAAACAAATCAGATGACTGCTATGGAAGCCAATTACAGCCCTTTCTGCCCAGCATAGCTGTCACCTGGAGCGCTGTGCTCTGCTGTGTCTTTCCTCACCTATTTCCTTTTGCTCAGCTTGTTGGAGTTTTGTACAGGTCTGGAATGAAATTGCCCTTGGTCTCTGTGAACAAGAGATGTGGGGAAATGACTGGAAATGATAGAACACTTAACGTGCTAGCATCTGCCTAAGCTTGCTTGTCCCTCATTTTCTGACCCCAGAAGATTTTGCACTCAGATCCATTTACTGAACACGTGGTAATTTTCACTTAAAAAAAGGTAAAAAAGATTCTTTCTTGTCTCACAAAGTTTGCTACTTACCTCTTCTCCTATGATTTCCCTTACAATTCCTCTGCTCCCTTTTCAAGGCTTTCACTGTTACTCCTATCCGTTTCTTCCACTTTGTAGTTCCCCATCAGCCTTCCCATCCCTCAATCTTTCTGATGAATCTTGTACTTTCTTTTCATTTATGAATTAAAGATAATAAATTTTAAAAACCATCATTGTTTAGTTGGGGCTCAGATGACAAGAGGCCATTCTGGATGAAACTCAGAAGACAGTCATATAGCAGGCATCTTAAGATATTCAGTTCTCATTCTCAGATGTTTAATGCTATGTAGCCAAACTAAATAGGTCCATAATAATATAACTGCCCTCTCCTCTTCTGTAAGGGACAAGAGGGGAGCATGCACTTGGAAAATAGAATGTATTCATTGTTTTATTTCAGAAGCAAATATATTTCAATTTCAGGTTGCTTTCCTAAAAAAACCCAAAACAACAACAAAAATTATTTCCTTCTTTCATGCAACTTAAATTTAAATTTAAAAAGGCATTAGCACAATCTAAACCACCTTCTGTAAACAAATTCTATTCCCATGGTATTGCAAAACTCAGATTTATTCTTGCAACAATGCCTGTTTTCAATATATCTCCTTGATAAACAAGAGTCAGAGTGAGGCAGTGACCTCACACTCTCCAAAAGAATCTGCACTTAGAATTATAGAATTGTCAGGGTTGGAAGGGACCTCAAGGAGTTCCAGCCCCCCTGCCATGGGCAGGGACACTTCATACTACATCAGGTTGCTCAGAGCCACATCCAGCCTGGCTGCAAAAACCTCCAGGCATGAGGCTTCCACCACCTCCCTGGGCAACCTGTGCCAGTCTCTCACCACCCTCATGGGGAAGAACTTCTTCCTAACATCCAATCTGAATCTACCCATTTCTAGTTTTTTTCCATTCCCCCTAGTCCTACCATTACCTGACACCCTAAAATGTGCCACACCAGATTTCTTGTAGCCCCATTCATATGCTGGAAGACCACAATAAGGTCTCTTTGGAGCTTTCTCTTCTCCAGACTGAACAGCCCCAGCTCCCTCCCACTTGAAAACTAACAACTGAATGATCTATTGCAGGCTGAACTGACCAATCCCACTCCATAACACAGTACATGAAGTTTAAGTGAATTGCATAAATCTCCCAGGAGAGATGGGAAATTGTATACAGACAATTGCTTTATATATAATCTTCTATATAATTCTATTGTATATAGCCTCATTTAAAAGAGAATGTTACATATATTGTATTAACTAGAAGAAAGATGGAAGGACAAGATCTAGGTCTGGCCTTCAAATAGATATAAAAGTGTTGTTTTCATTTCAAAGAGTTATAACTGTTCATTTATCTTTATCTTTAAAGTGCTTCTCAGGTAAGGCAGGCACTAAAAATCTGATGTCGATTGATTATTGAAAGCTCTCTCTATTCTCAATCACTTCAAACTCTTCCAGCATCCTACTATCCATTCTTCTACCTTTACAAATCCCCTAAGAATTTGTATATGAGGCTATTATCTTATAAATGCAAATACATCCATCAGTGGCAAGTATATCTGTGAGCTCCAGAAAGGCTCCAATGCTCAGTATGACTCTTCCTCATTTTGGAAGACGACCTTTGTTTCTGCTGGAGCAAAGGATACAGTTTTAAGGGCTGCAGACCTGGTTTTGCTGCTGCATAGTTCAAAGAACACAGTGACAACAATGGATACCTGTTAAGACTTTGTCAGCATGGGATTTTTTTTTTTTTATTAGATGTTTTAGCTTCTGCCTAAGGTGAAAGAGCTACAGTTAAGTTATCGTGTGTTTAGCTAATGGAGCAAATGGTTTAATCATTAGAACAGATGCTTCTGAGCTTACAGCCATGGATTTAAACCCCAAATGGGAATTCACTATTAGCCCTATCATTAGCATAAATTGATTGCTCTGATTGGCTAATCACTTAATTAGGAATGAGATCCTTCATATGGAACCATTTTGGATTTGTTTCTGTAGCTAGAGGATTTTCTTAGGCACATTCTGTTGAGACTTCAGACTCTACTTGTTAGTTGCCACCTCTGTGGTTTTAACAAATTTAGTATGATCAGGAAGATACCACAAAGCAAATCTTTGCTCAGCTTTCTACACTGATCTCCTCAAATTCTGCAACGAAGTCATTGTGCCCCTGTACTCTGCATTGGTTAGGCCACACCTTGAGTACTGTGTCCAGTTCTGGGCCCCTCAGTTTAAGAAGGACATTGAGACACTTGAACATGTCCAGAGAAGGGCAATGAGGATGGGGAGAGGCCTTGAGGACAAGCCTTGTGAGGAGAGGCTGAGGGAGCTGGGATTGTTTAGCCTGGAGAAGAGGCTCAGGAGAGACCTTATTGCTCTCTACAACTACCTGAAGGGGGGTTGTGGCTAGGAAGGGGTTGGTCTCTTCTCTCTAGCAACCAGCACCAGAACAAGGGGACACAGTCTCAAGCTGTGCCAGGGGAAGTTTAGGCTGGAGGTGAGGAGAAAGTTCTACACTGAAAGAGTCATTTGCCATTGGAATGTGTTGTCCATGGAGGTGGTGGAGTCCCCATCCCTGGAGGTGTTCAAGGGGGGATTGGACGTGGCACTTGGTGCCGTGGTCTCATCATGAGATCTGTGGTGACAGGTTGGACTTGATGATCTTTAGGTCTCTTCCAACCTTGGTGATATTGTGATATTACAAAGAAAGTTCTACTATCAAATCCTTCACTGCCCTTCAAGTCACAAGCTAACTGCCCTTGAATCATTCACAGAAGTGTAGTTCCTGGGTGCAAAGCCAAATACCCTGCGTTGCCTCATAGAACAATTAAGCTACCGTCTATATTCCTTCTGAGAGTTGCCCTCACAGTGACACCAAATGAGGTGCTGAGTATTCTAGTTAGAGATAATAGATGATACACTATGTTATGCTGAAAAGGTATGAATAAGATATTAGGAAAGTTGTTTCAAAGGCCAGCCCAGCAATCCTCCGCAAGGATCCCATGGGGTCTGCCGCTTTTCCCTCTCCGATGAGCCAGATTAACCTCCTCGCTCAGTGGCATCACAAAGTAACTGGTTTAAAACAGCACTTCAAGAGCTTTTTAAAAGCCAGAATTAAGTGAGTCTGTCTCGTTTAATTTCATTTAATGTAAGCGAGCCTCTGAACTGCATTCCTTTGCTCGAACACGGAGCTTGAAGCCTTGCTGGCTGATTAATGCCAAGCTGTTTGAAGTATACTCTTTTCTTATCTAGCACTGTGCAGGCCTCCCTACAGCCTGGGGAAACCCACTGGTAAGTCAGAGCTTGGGGAGATTTTTGTCTGCACTTCACAGAGGGGGATAGAGGCCAGATAAGCCTCATGCTGTAAAACAGAAAACAAAATGAAAACCTGTTGCCAGTCCTGAAAAACTTGTTTAAATGGAAACCAGGGAGACCACCACACTACAACACTGGCTTGCTCTGGCTGCCTGCTAGCATATGACTTACACTGGGTTAATGCATTAATGTCCTCTCAACTGAAAACAATCAGATATGATCAAAACCTTGAATTTTAATGCAGATGTCCTTTAAAATTCTATTTGAGCTTCTGACAGAATGTAACTAAGCATAATAAGCATTAAAGGAAGGCCAGGAGATATTTGGTTAGCCTCTAAAAGGGTAGCTGTGAAGACCTGTCCTCCATGACAGGGGGCCAGTTAACCTCACACTGTAGAATAGAATAGAATAGAATAGAATAGAATAGAATAGAATAGAATAGAATAGAAATACAATAGAATAGAATTAACCAGCTTGGAAAAGACCTTCGAAATCATTGAGTTCAACCTATCACTCAACACCATTTAATCAACTAAACCATGGCACCAAGTGCCTCATCCAGTCTCTTCCTAAACACCTCCAGTGATGGTGACTCCACCACCTCCCTGGGCTGCCCATTCCAATAACCAATCACTCTTTCTGTGAAGAATTTCTTCCTAACATCCAGCCTAGACCTCCCCTGGTGCAGCTTGACACTGTGTCCTCTTGTTCTGTGGGTGGTCTCTTCTCCCAAGCAACCAACTCCCACCTGGCTAAGTATGTTGAATCCTCCTCTCCAAAGCACCCCCAGAACATTCAGGAATTGAGTGTGTTAACAAACATACTAGGGTCAGATGAAAGCTTCAATACCAACTAAAGATGCTTTTCTGCAAGAAACTATGTATTGTAGAGCAGTCTGACATCAGCAGCTGAAGGCTGCTGACAGACTGAGGTCTAGTCTGGCCTTTTACCTGAGCAATGAGAAGACTAAGCTCTGCCACTTCAGAAGGCAGCACTGTATTCACAGTGACCTTCTCACTACTGCAGATTTTTGGAAATCTGCAGGTACTATGGATCCCAAAGAAATAAAATTTAGGGTACCATCACTAAAACATTGGGAGCAATTTAAATATGTACACATTTGTTCGTTCAATGACTATTTCTATCTCCACTCAGTTAAAATGGAGTGAGAAAACTGCTCATTGGAAGCACATCCTGAAGGTATCTTGCTGAAATATATGACTTCGACAGTGTTAAATGATATTTCATTCTAATAAGATGTTCAAGGCTGATTGGTTTTGGAGCCAAACAAATGAAAACAATTACATAAGCAGTTCTTGTCTTAAGTAACCATGACAGTTTTCTGCAGTCTCCAACTGAGCAGCTCCCTCACCAACAGCATCTGCAGAGATTGAGACGAAAATACCAAACCGGAAGGAGTTTCCCTGCAGTTCCCAGGTAAACTTAAGAGAAGGCTGAGAACAGGTAAAAGAGTTCAGAAGCAACATGTCCTATAAGAGCTGGTGTAGGAAGAGGTTGGTTTTGGATAGCTCAGGAAAGCCATAGGGAAGATTTGCCTTTGCTCAAGTTAGAGAGGGCTATGTTTTGTCCTTGACTCTGAGGGTAATGTAAACACCTTGTAACTGAAGGAGAGAAAGTAGGCAGAATTTGGTTGGATGTGTTAAAACATTGTTTTGTTATTTTAACCTACTGTATGCCATAAGTACACCCATGCCAGCAGAAAATGACCAATTGAGATGTGACACATGCCTGCTGGTAGACTAGAGAACTTTGCTGTATAATGTAATACACATCTTTGCCTGCTTACATCTTGTCCTGAAAGCACTGGTCGAGGTAAATCCAATATCGATATAAAATCTATATTATTACAAGCTGGCTGAAACATATATCATGGAATCATGGAATTGTGAGGACTGGAAAGAACCTCAAGGATCATGTAGTTCCAACCCCCCTGCCATGGCCAGGGACCCCTCACACTAGATCAAGTTGCTCAGAGCCACATCCAGTCTGCCCTTAAAAACTTCCAAGGATGTCTTCTACCACCTCCCCGGGCAACCTGCTCTAGTGTCTCATCACTCTCATGGGGAAGAACTTCTTCCTAACATGCAACCTGAATCTACCCATTTCTAGTTTTACTTCATTCTCCCCAGTCCTGTAACTACCTGACACCCTATAAAGTCCCTCCCCAACTTTCTGGGAGCCCCATTCAGATACTGGAAGGCAACAATAAGGTCTCCTCAGAGCCTTCTCTTCTCCAGACTGAACAGCCCCAACTCTCTCATCAGTCTGTCTCCACCGGATAAGCACTCCAGCCCTCTGATCATCTTTGTGGCTATTTTTCTGTGCTGTTATCTTATTTAGAAAAGGTTGTGGAGCACTAATGGGCAATAAGAAAAAAAACACAGAGCAAATCAAAACAAACAAAAAATACCCACCCACAACAAACTATGACCTAGAAAATAAGAAAGCAAAGGAAAAGTCTTCTTTTGAACTATGAAGTATCAGGAGAGTTTCCATCTCAAAAGTATTTACGAGAGACCAGAAAGAAAGGATTGCATTTCTTGCTTCAAGAAAGTGACATATTGTTTTGCTGATCAAATGAACATGAGGTGATCTTAACTGTACTAAGGCCAAGATGATTTAAGAACACAGAAGAGAGCTCGTATAATTGAGAGCCTACCTATTATTAGATGAGTTGGTAGGGTTAGAAAAGAAGATGGGGAGAGGAGGGGAAAAGCATACAGAAAGTTTTGAGGACATGTTCCCTACATTGGATTTCCTCTTCCATTCTCACTTCCCCTCCCACAAAACTTTATATAGGCTTGTATAAAATGTTGTCCCTCATGACAAACTATGCTTTTAGAACACTTTTCCTACAGAGCATCATCCAACCAGCAGAGAATTACCCACTTCAGAGAAAAAGTCTGGTCTAATGGCCATGTATATTGAGAGGCTTGAGTCTCTCACCTTGGAAAATCCACATGGCTTTGCCCTAGGTTCTAGGCAATTACATACTGTGAGTATTTATATATATATATATATATAGAGATATAAATCTGATTATGAAAAGCATGCAAGATTATCAGGAAAAAATTAGCCATTTTTAGAATCAATGATATAGTTACTCAATGTAAAGTTGGAAGTATATTTAATGAAGCTGTATGAAAATTTCTCTTCAAAATCTTCAGATGTTTATTCTTCCCTTCTTACTCCTTTGCACTCCATTAGTAATTTCAAATCCCTAGTATGAGACTCTGCTGCTTCTTCTCCTGTCCTCCTTTTTGCCTATTCTCTCCTTATCCCAACTAAAAAACAACACATACTCTATTTTCGTATCCATCACAGCTTCACTACAGATACTGAAGATCACTGGGCAGTGATTACACTTGAAAAATACTTTTTGAGCATGAAGAATATTGACTGAAATGGATTTGCTCTGTCTGTTTCATGCAGAGCAACCCCATCATTTACTGCACTTGCAGGGAACATAAATAAGTGAATTGTCCTCCATTCCTATTCACTGCCAGCCTTCAAAAGTGAAATTTGTCATCATAAACAGGACCATAGCTATCAAAAAAATAAAATATCTAGCAACACATATCCCACAGAAGTACCTTACCACAAAGGCTTTAAACAAGGCTTAAAGGACTCAAGAAACATCTGCTAACCATGAGTTCCACTGGCAAGGTCAGGTCAGTCTTACTGCCTCTCTTCCTGCACAGGCTACTTGTACCAATAAGCTGCTCTGTGGCTGGAAAGATTTCCTTTATTTACCTTTCCTGCATTTACCTTTCAATCAAACAAAGAGGTCTTGTTACCTAGTCTGGAGAAAAGAAGGCTCCAGGGAGACCTAATAGCAGCCTTCCAGTACCTGAAGAGCCCTCAATATAGAACAGACATGGACCTGATGGAGAGGATCCAGAGAAGGGCCATGAGAATGAACAGGAGATTGGAGCACCTCTGCTATGAGAAGAGAGCTGGGGGTGTTCAGCCTGGAGAAGAGGAGGCTCCAGGGAAACCTAATAGCAGCCTACCAGTACCTGAAAGGACCTACATGAAGGATGGGAAGAGTCTGTTTACAAAGGCCTACAGTGTCAGGATGAGGAGCAAGGGTTTCAAAGTAGAGAAGAGCAGATTTAGATTGGATGTTAGGAACTAGTTCTTTACTGGGAGGGTGGGTTTTGACATCTTTGGCCAATTCCAGTTCAAGCTTAGCTTTTGCTTTCCTAACTGCATCTCTGCATCCCCTGGTAATGCCCTTCTAAGATCAATTTGATAATGTTCCACTTTTCCATATCTGGTATGCTTCTCTTTTTGGTTCTGAGCAGCCCCAGAAACTCGCAGTTAATCCAATGGGGCCACTCTTGGTGAGACTTACAAGAAAATAGATGTTTTGCTACTGGTCTTGATCTCATGAATATCATTAATTCAGTGTTAACCCAGTCTATGTTAAAAGCAGAGTCATTAATTTACAAAATGAGCTACACAATGGGCATAGGAAATCACAGTGTGTGTTTGAAGAATGCATTTCAGCCTTAGATGTAAACTGGCTTCTTCCTAAAGGAAAGTTTGGAGAGAGATCTAAGGAAATTTGGAGAGAGATCTGTTACTAGAGCGACAACTTTTTCTGTATCTCTAATAGCATCGGAAATCAGAAATCAGATTTGCTTTGTGGAAGGTCTGTAGCAGATGCTTTATTATAGGCATCTCTTTCTCACATTACAGTTTGGACACTCTGCTTGTACTCAAAACTGATGCGCTTTTGTGTTCCTAGGGATTGTGCCCTGCTTGCTTTTACAGTGTGGTGATCAGAGCCCTGGGTGGTATCTTTCATATCTGTCACAGTTCCAGGAAAGGACACAATCTCTGCTGTGGAACAGGCTTGTTAAAGCAAGAGGTAGAAAGACAGTGTGTATTGTTTGAATTGTCAAGTTTGCTACTGCCAGCTACATGACTTTGTATAAATATCAACCTCTACTTTTCCAGGATCAGCTGTACAGAAAAACCAAAATAATCTATGTAGAGGCAACATGGATACTTACAAAGATCTCTTCCTAGTTTAACAACAACCAACCAACAAAAAAACAAAGGACATTCCTAAACGATACCATTGTTG
This sequence comes from Melanerpes formicivorus, assembly GCF_026170545.1. Taxonomy (NCBI): domain Eukaryota; kingdom Metazoa; phylum Chordata; class Aves; order Piciformes; family Picidae; genus Melanerpes; species Melanerpes formicivorus. Next base: position 4,595,887 of record NW_027142356.1, on the reverse strand, counting down.
GTGGAGACAATCATTACATAAAACAAAGCAAACTGCACATTCTAAGCAAAGAGGTAAATCAGCAGAGAGCAAAACCAGCACAGAAGCAAAAACCTCAGATCTGAGACTGAGCTAGACCTCACATTGAGATCAAAGTGACAGAAGCAATGCTCAAAGGCACTGCTATATCTTTCCGTGACTAAGGAGCTCAATGGTGCATGCTCTCAGAGGATCATACACTTGGTTACCTATACTGTGCATGAAAACCTGCTTCTGAAAAGTCTCTGGAAATCAAGTGATTACATTAGACTGATGTTTCCTTAGTTACTGTCCACTGATTTTTGGTATCAGAATGCTCTGCACTACCTTAGATACTGGAAACAGGAACAAAGACCAAACATACACATTTGGGGCTTTGTGTAAGTTTGAGATTCAACTCAAATGGAGACTTAGATGCCTACTGCCACATCACCTGCTTTTGAGCTAGTCCATGCCATGGAACCTACCTTACCTGTGAGGCATCTGTATTTCATGTGCCTGACCTGCACGTGTTAAGTGAGTAATTTCACGGCCAATGAGACATGCTGTGGACTGAGGATCGTCTAATATTTCATCTCCTTGTAATGCTTAGGCATCCTTAAGAATGCTTAAATCCTTCAGGCTGCAAGGAAACATCCTCTCATGCTCTCCAGTGCCTTCCCAAATGCTTATACTCCCACATCTCCTTAAAAAGCTAAGAAAACAAATGTCTTTGGGAATGTTTCAGCAGCAATGCTGCTGCTGCTCTGCTTTCTATTATTTGTCCTGCTAGTCCACCCTATTATATTGCTTATATTGAAGCTGCTCCACTCTATAGAAAAGAAACAGAAACAGAAGGAAACTGAGGAGGACTGTGAAATACTCTGATCAGAGCATTCACTGGGCAGCAGGCTGTTACAAAGACCTATTTCTGTATCTCATCAAATTACCACTTACTGCACCTTTCAAGAAATCTGAGATCTGATCCAGATGAGAGTCTTCAACTGATCACAGGATGTTAGGAGTTGGAAGGTATCTCCACAGATCATGGAGTCCAACCCCTCTGCCTAAGCAGGACCACAGAATCTACTGCAGGTCATATATGAATGCATCCAGATGGGTCTGGAAAGTCTCCAGAGAAGACTCCAGGTTGCAAAAGCACCTAAGCCCAAGAGCTAAACAGAAATGGTACAGCTGAGTCCTGGTAACACAGAGATTGCTGAACATTCACACTCAGGATTCTAACCCCGAATTTCACATATTTCTAAATAGGTCACAGGTTTCTAGTTCTAGGAAGGGATGTTTCTCAGCTACTTATTCTGAACATAGGGCAGTCTCTACTTCAAAACTGCAGCTTGCCTTATTAGTGGCCTGTAGCCCTTTCACAATCCTCTAGATTTAAGACAGACCAAGGTTCAAAATATTGTTCTTCATCTACATTGTGTTACATGGATGTTATAACAGGGAAAGCTTTTCCTCCTACCCAGCTCCCACCTTCACCATGTCTTCTCCTGAGACAGCATCACTTTCCATTTGTTTGTTAAGCTCACCCAAGTAATTTTCCCCTCTCTTCTTTTTGATTTGAAGGATGGCTATTGTGACTGTCTGATCTCCATACATAATGTGTTGCCTCTTGCTGTGCAGTGGCTTTTAGAAAAAAGCTAAGCATGTTGAGAAATGAAGCCTTAGAGAAATACATGATACGGCTAGTACCTATCAATATTGAAAAACTTGTTGTTCTAGCCTGTAACATGCACTGGAACAGTCATTTAAAAACCTCAGTTGCTGCTGATTGTTGGCTTGTTAAAAATTTCAAAGGACAGCAAGGTCTGATGCACTTCATCCACTGCGGTCGTGCATTCTGCTTCCATATGCCAGTCATTAGTTCCATTTCACTTCTAGCCAGGACGGGGCAATGCAAGCTAATCTATGTCATCATATGATGTGCTTCAAAGTGACAGCTCTCTTCAATGAGATGCAGATAAAAATTGCAGCCACAAAGAAACAAGTGAAGGGAAGGGCACCTGAAGCCAGTGGATTTCTCAGAACTTTGGCAAAGTGCCCAGTGGTAGCAAAACAGGCACCAACAGGCACAACAAACAGCTGACAACAACAGTTAAACCAGACTTAGGCTCCACAGGAATCAGTCACTGAAAGCTATGGTGGCTTACAAAAGCCTCTGGTGGGAATTTTTAGACAAAAGACCCAAACAGATTGCAATGTTCTCATTATCTGAAGAACAAAGTGTGTTAATAACTATGCCAAATCTCTCTGGTTTTGAAGTCTGTATGCTGCAGACTTTTCTTCTTTTCAGCACCGAAAGTTGGAAAAACATTATCTTTAACAGGTGAGAAAGCTGGGCTGGACAAAAGAGACAGCTTAATAGGTAGAACACATCAGCTGAACTCATTTTCATTTCTTACAAGAAACTCCTTCTGTAAAACCTTATTTGTGTTATGTGGAGCATTAAATGAACTAAAAATAGTAAGTTTCATGATTTGTCATTGTAGAATCATAGAACGGTCCAGGCCAGAGGGGACCTCCAAGGGTCACCCAGTCTGACTCCCCCCCCAATCAGCAGGGACATCCCCAACTAGATCAGGTTGCCCAGGACCTCATCCAGCCTCACCTTGAATATCTCCAGGGAAGTAGCTTCAGCCACCTCCTGTGTTCCACTTGTTCCAGTGTTCCACCACCCTCATAGTGAAGAGCTTGTTCCTAACATCCAATCTAAATCTGCTCTTCTCCAGCTTAAAGCCATTGCCCCTCGTCTTGTCACTACAGGCCCTTGCAAACAGTCTCTCCCCACCCTTCTTGTAGGCTCCCTCCACATACTGAAAGGCTGCTATTAGGTCTCCCCGGAGCCTCCTCTCCCCCAGGCTGAACCACCCCAGTTCCCTCAGCCTATCCATCATCAATTTATTTCAAATAGGATCAACAACTTCCTGTAACTCAGGTCCTGTTGTAGTGTTAAAACAAAAATAATGGATGTAGGTTTTACTTGCACATGAATGCTCCTCACCCCAAAAAAAACATACCTCAAAACAAACCCCCCCAACAAACCCCAAAATCCCAAAGTTAGCAGGAGAGGTGACTCAATGTGAAGACTATTGTGAATAATTAAGACATATACCTCAACTACTTTTAGCCTTGATCCAAAGATTACTTGTGTGAGTAGATCACATTCAAAGTTGGTGTTTTTAATGTCTTCAATGCAAAGTAAGTTATCCAAGTAAAATAAATGAAAGTTGTTTGTATCTATGACCAGTATCGAAAGCACCATCATTGATGAGTAAGAAAATGCAATTAAGTCCGTTGCCAGAGCTCAAAACTTGGGTTACAGATCTATTTCAGTAATTACCTCAGTGTGCTTTAAGCAGCTAATATGATGTGACAGATAAACCAGTTAAAAACAATGCACTTCTTTCCTGCTCTTGAATATGTAAAAATGACTTGGCTGGACACAAGCTCCCTCAAAAACCATCAGAAGTTGAAGGCTGAGCCGTTTGTCAGTGGAAAGGTCGTTTCACTAACATTTGGAATCGTGTCTCCTGACATATGACTTAACATCAAAATGACTTGAGCATGTTACTGTGGCAATTTCTTTCCTCCAGACTAGTATAAAGATTAATGATGTTGCTCCAGCTGATGCCACCCCCTTGTACCCGTCAGATAAAAAGAATGGAAAAATGAACAGGAAAAATCATATTCTAGACATTGTCCTCTGGATATAGAAAATCCTACATTTAGAAAAGTTTGCCATCTTTCTCTCTAATTTAAGGAGATAGGAGGTGCAATGAATGCTGTGGAGCTGAGAAGGAAAGGAATAATAACTGCAGTGCTACACAGCTTGCTGTCTGTTTTGGCAGTCACAGACCATGAACACCAGCTTTCTGAATTAAAGCAAGGGATGGATGTTTCAAATTATATGCAGTGTATCCTACACAGCTCAGAGTATTCATGTTCTCTTACAGAAACATAGAACCATTCAGTTGGAAAAGACCACTCACCTCTCTTTCCTGCCCTATCCTTTCTGATGATTCTTAGCTCTAAGCAGCTCCCGTGGGCTGATTTATCACACATTGGCTGCTTCATCATTGTAACAAATCCTGATAGCAGAATAGAAAGCCAGCGCTGCTGGACTGACCTCCACTGTTAATGACTTCTAGAATTCACCTAGTGGGATTTAATTGCTGCTGTATTTTGACAGCAGTCGTTACATATGCACCTACTGATAATTGCTTGCCTAAGATCATAGAATTGTCAGGGTTGGAAGGGACCTCAAGGATCATCTAGTTCCAATCCCTCTGCCACGGGCAGGGACACCTCACACTACAGCAGGTTGCTCACAGCCACATCCAGCCTGGCCTTAAAAACCTCCAGGCATGGGGCTTCCACCACCTCCCTGGGCAACCTGTTCTAGAGAACCAAAGACAGTTAATGAGCAATAATACTGACAGTTGTTCAAGGCTTTTGTTGGTGAAAACTTCTCTTTCTATAATGATCAACACTGCTGATTCCTTCTAATATCATTTGTTCAAACCCCAAAATAACCTGTATATAAGCTAACAGCTTGTCCTTCAGCTAACTTGGAGGATTTATTTTATGGGCAACACTTTCTAGAACATTACTTTATTCACCCACCTACATAACTGATCTGGGCAGGAAAGTAAACTGTGATTATTTGTAAAGACTACTGGTTTGTGGGTGTTACTTATGTGTAATGCTTCCCCCTGCCTCTTGCTAGAAAGCAGTTTGGCTGACTTTACTAAGGTAGTAAAGACACATTTGACTTAATAGGAAGCCTCAATTCACAAACACTTCATCAAAACCACAGAGGATAAATATGAAGTAGTTACACAGAAAAGAAAAACAGGGGGGGAAAAGAGGTTTACCTGACAGAAACAAACAGAAATCCATTCCCAGTAAACTGCTGGGAGCCACGCAGCCTTCCCCTTTGCTCAGCACTAGGTGAGGCCACACCTGCAGTACTGAGTCCAAGTTCTGGGCTCCCCAGTCCAAGAGAGACATGGAAAGAGTCCAGTCAAGAGCCATGAATATGACTGGGAGACTGGAGCATGTCTCCTATGAGGAAAGGCTGAGAGAGCCTGCAGAAGAGAAGGCTCAAGGGGACATCTTCCGCATGTGTACAAATAACTGAAGAGAGAATACAATGAGGATGGATTCAGGATCTTTCCAGCGGTGCCCAGCGACAGGATCAGAGGCAATGGGCACAAACTGAAACACAGGAGGTTCCCTCTGAACATCAGGGAACACTTTTTCATTCTGAGGGTGACCAAGTATTGGCACAGGTTGCCCAGAGAGGTGGTGGAGTCCCCCTCCTTGGAGATCTTAAAAAGCTGTCTGGAATCATCTTGGACACCTGGCTGTATGCAGCCCTGCTTGAGCAAGGGGTTGGATCAAATGACCTCAAGGGTTCCCTTACAATCCCAATCATTCTGTGATTTTAGGATAGCCACTACTCCCAGCAAAACAAGACAAGGCAAGCACTACTCCTTTCCTAATAAGACCATAATATCCAGCAGTTTTTCTTTTCATTGCTTTCCTCTTCTCTTCCCTATGATTTTATGTGAGAATAAAAATAACAAGGAAAACATGATTCATACAACGACAGATGGTGACAAAGCCCCCCTCTCTACACAGGAATGCAGGTGATGTCAGTAGTCATTCATCTCAGCTTAATAGGCTATATCCAGTGCTTTAGTAGAGCAAGGATGAGGATCCATGCCATATAAATTACTGGCTTTATGTAAGTCACAGCTATATGCCTAATGCATAAACTACAATCCAGAGACAAGATTTTCTGAAAGGAGTGGCATTTTTTCATGCCCAGCCTGATAAAATTTCAATCACAGAATCACAGAAATACTCAGATTGGAAAAGACCCTCAGGATCACCGAGTCCAACCATTAACCCTACTCTACAAGGTTCACCCCTAAACCATATCCCCAAGCACCACATCCAAATGACCTTTAAACACATCCAGGGTTGGTGACTCCAGCACCTCCCTGGGCAGCACATTCCAATGCCTGACCATCCTTTCTGTGAAAAATTCTTCCTGATGTCCAGTCTTCTTCTCTCCAGTCTAAACAGCCCCAGGTCTCTCAGCCTTGCTTATCTTTAAAAATAAGCAAGCAAAAAACCCCAACCTCCCCCTGTATTTACACAGGCTACTGAGAGACTCCCAACAAGCACTGAAGATAAGAGAAGTGAGAAATGGGAACACATTAATTGCATGGAAAGAAATTAACTGCAGAGCAAGAAATAGCAGAACCATATTTTTCTACCTATGGATGCCTCGTCAGAGATCAGACCTGCATCCTCATACTTGATAGTGTATAAAATCTGTTTGTATATTAGAAGACTGTTCTGAGGAATTTACAGCCTTATTGAGGAAAGTAAAGAATGTAAGTGAAACAGAGTTGAATTTATTTGCCCTCTCTCACACACTTCCCCCCTGAACACTGCTCTCATTCCTATTCACTGTTCTGTGGAGATAGAAAGCACAGCAATAGTTATTGTAAGATAGAACAAGTATTCAAACATATTTTTTTTTTCTTTCTAGGATCTGAAAGGGGCTACAAGAAAGCTGGGGAGAGACTCTTTAGGGTGTCAGAGAGTGATAGGCCTGGGGGGAATGGAGCAAAACTAGAAATGGGTAGAATCAGATTGGATGTTAGGAAGAAGTTCTTCCCCATGAGGGTGGTGAGAGACTGGCACAGGTTGCCCAGGGAGGTGGTGGCAGCTTCATTCCTGAAGGTTTTTGCAGCCAGGCTGGATGTGGCTGTGAGGAACCTGCTGTAGTGTGAGGTGTCCTTGCCCATGGCAGGGGGCTTGGAACTGGATGATCCCTTCCAACCCTGACAATTCTATGATTCTATGACATCTTCATAATATTTTTGTGATCTACACTACCTTTGACTGCTGATTAAGTTGAGAAAAACAATCCATGAAAGTGAATGGATGAGGAGCCTAGAGCAACCATAGCATGAACTTACTTTCTGCAGTTACATTGGTAACTAAGAGATCATTCAACTGCTGGACTACATACAGCAGCACCAAAATAGTCTGTTTGGGGGCTTACACAAAAATTATATGTACAAAGGGATTCTATATGCAAGTTACTTTAAACACTACAGCAAATAATTAACTACTTTATCTTCATCAAGAAAAGCCACACCACATCAAGTTAGTTACCCCAACTCAGGTAGCTCCACTGGGAAACCTTAACTAAACCAGATACTTTCTGCATGAACAGTTTCTGAGGTGCAGAAACAGCCAGCTCACAGTGAGACATGTTTGACAAAAAATATTGTATTTACTCATCTTTCCTACATCTGAGTGGAGACTAACTCTGATGTTACCGTCCATGCAGCACATCAATGAAGAGTCAAGCCACTTCATTCTGCTGTCAGCGATGGCGTACAAGGGACAGGCTTGGGGCAACTTCTCACCCCTCTCTGAAATTACTACATACTCTGGAGATTAATCCAGGTGATGGAAAGATAATCTTCTGTCTTTACACATCTGCATATCCATCTGCACTGCCTCTCAAGATTAGACACATTACTGACAAATACCATAATAATTCTTCTTTTTTTGCCTTACCCTTTATCGCACTTTCACGCCTGATGAACTGCCTGTGGCTGGTGAGAAGATTATTTCTGTATGACCAACCAGGCAGAGCTGCCTTATTTCATGGGCCTTTGTAATTTTTCATCAGAACCTCCAGAAAGCCCATAAATCTTAGCCAGCATAGAAGGAGCAATTTTGGTGCATGTCATTGGGGCATGCAGATTATCAATGCAATCGACAAGCACAGATTATTCTGATTATTAATAAAAGTCAAAATTAATATGAAAGACCAACAAATTTCTAGTGTTATTATTTGTGTAGCCATCCCAGTCAACTGACTGAACTGAACTGACACTGAACTGGAAAAGAGTTACTGAAATTAATATTTGTAAAATTTTCCAAAGTCTGTGTATGTCTCCAGAGAAGGGCAACAAAGCTGGGGAGGGGTTTGGAGCACAGCCCTGTGAGGAGAGGCTGAGGGAGCTGGGGTTGCTTAGCCTGGAGAAGAGGAGGCTCAAAGGAGATCTTATTGCTGTCTAAAACTTCTTGAAGAGAGGTTGTAGGCAGGTGGGGGTTGGTCTCTTCTCCCAGACAACCATCACCAGAACAAGAGGACACAGTCTCAAGCTGCACCAGGGGAGGTTTAGGCTGGATAATAGGAAGAAGCTCTTCATAGAAAGAGAGATTAGCCATTGGAATGTACTGCCCAGGGAGGTGGTGGAGTAACTATCACTGGAGGTATTTAGGAAGAGACTGGATGGGGTGCTTGGTGCCATGATTTATTTGATTAGATAGTTTTGGGTGATCGGTTTGACTCGATGATCTCAAAGGTCTTTTCCAACCTGGTTAATTCTGGTCTGCTCTTCAGTGAGGAAACATACAGGCAGCAATTCAAAATCAGTACTCTTAGTATCAGCTATATAGTAAACATCACTAAATATTTTTTGGCCTCTTAAAACACCTTAACAGATATGAAACCAGTTTGACAATAACAAATGATTTCTTCAAGTCCTGAACATTGCTACCACTTTTAAATATTTATTCTCTCATATATGCATCCAAATTTAACTGCTGAGGAGGAATAACAGCAGGCACCAGGACAGGTTGGGAGTTGCCCTGCTGCAAAGCAGCTCCATGGAGAGAGACCTTGGAGTGCTGGTGGGTAGCAAGTTCTGCATGGGACAGCAATGTGCCCTGGGGGCCAAGAGAGCCAATGGGATCCTGGGGTGCATCAGGAAAAGTGTGGCCAGCAGGGCTAGGGAGATTCTTCTCCCCTTCTGCTCTGCCCTGCTGAGACCACACCTCCAATACTGTGTCCAGTTTGGGGGCCCCCACTTCAAGAGAGACAGAGACCTGCTGGAGAGAGTCCAAGAGAGAGCTGCAAGGATGATTAGAGGACTTGAGCATCGTCCCTATGAAAAGAGACTGAGAGACTGTTTAGTCTCAAAAAGAGAAGACTGAGAGGGGATCTGATCAATGTCGATCAATATCTGAGGGGTGGGTGTCAAGTGGAGGGGGCCAAATTTTTTCAGTGGTGCACAACAATAAGCCAAGGAATAATGTATACAAACTTGAACATAGAAGGTTTCAGCATGAGGAGAAACTTCTTTGCAGTGAGGGTGACAGAGCACTGGAACGGGCTGCCTGGAAAGATTGTGGAGTCTCCTTTCTGGAGGCCTTCAAAACTCATTTGGATGCATTCCTGTGCAGACTCCCCATGGTGATTCTGCTTTGGCAGAGGGGCTGGACTCGGTCTTTGGAGGTCCCTTCCAACCTCTAACATTCTGTGATTCTGTTGCTTAGATTTTCAGTGCAGCTTCACATAGCTATTGAAATTCAGTGGAAGGTAGACATCTGAGTTCAGAAGCTCCTTTAGTAAACCTGAAAGTAGAAACCTAAATTCAGGAGCCAAGGTTTGGAAACTCTCACTATGCTCATGAAAGGAAAAACATTCCACATTTGAAGACCTGCTCGCTGGCATTATTTTTAATTTTTCATGACCAAACAACAGGAGAGGCTTTCCATCAGACAGCACAGCAATAGATTTGTAATAATAATGTAATCCTATGCCACACTGCAAAACCCTGGGGTGACACCATGCCTTAAATAGTGTAACCATTTAAAATATAAAATCCATTTCCTTTCTGATTAGCTCAAAGCATTAGAAACAGTGCATTCTGTTGGCCCAGACTGAACAGATTTGGTGGATTTGGAACAGATTTGGTGGGCCCCTCAGTTTAAGAAGGACATTGAGACACTTGTATGCGTCCAGAGAAGGACAACAAGGATGGGGAGAGGCCTTGAGCACAGCCCTGTGAGGAGAGGCTGGGGGAGCTGGGGTTGCTTAGCCTGGAGAAGAGGAGGCTCAGGGGTGACCTCATTGCCCTCTACAACTACCTGAAAGGTGGTTGTAGCCAGGAAGGGGTTGGTCTCTTCTCTCTAGCAACCAGCACCAGAACAAGGGGACACAGTCTCAAGCTGTGCCAGGGGAAGTTTAGGCTGGAGGTGAGGAGAAAGTTCTTCTCTCAGAGAGTCATTAGTCATTGGAATGTGCTGCCCAGGGAGGTGGTGGAGTCCCCATCCCTGGAGGTGTTCAAGAGGGGACTGGATGTGGTAATTGGTGCCATGGTCTAGTCATGAGGTCTGTGGTGACAGGTTGGACTTGATCTTTGAGGTCTCTTCCAACCTTGGTGATACTGTGATACTGTGATTCAGTGGGGGGGAAAAAGTTCCTAAGCAAAGGAAAACCAAAAAAAAAAAGACGAAGAGGGATTGAGAAGAAGGGGGAAATGAAGAAAAATAAAAAGAAAAGAAAAAAGCAGCTTTGCTTCTTAGGATAAGGAGGAGCAGAAACGGAATACTGAGGTATACTAACTAAAGATGATTCAAAGCGTCAATGGTAGGACATCGGGCAACCTGCCATAACACCTCATCACAGCACTGACAGAGAATTCAAACACTGCTCTTAATGAAAAAAAGCTCTCTGCAAGGCAAGGCAGGATGGATTTCTACTGCTGAAATTCTGTTGTGGGGAACTGGCTGTGCCAGCAGCATACACTACACAACAATCGATTTCACAGGCAGCATGCTACTTTCTCACCACCTACAGCAATCAGATGCTTAGTATGATCTTATCTAATTCATTTTAAGTTACAAGTTTAAATGAGAAGCAATCCTGTAACAGAGAATTCCAACTTTCCATGGTTATATTCTGTTTGGTTTGGAGGTTGATTCATACAAATGCTGTATATACATATACTATGCTCTTATTCTTCAACTAGAGGAGTTAGACGTGGGTCAGTTTACACAAACCAAAGCCTAAGGAATGGCAAAACAAACTTTGTGAGACTCAAAAGCTACACAAGAAATGCCTTTTTGGAGAGGAACACTTCCTACAAGGAGATCAATCAGCACTATAACTCCTCTGCCCTGCTGCTGCCACTGACCAAGCACTCCTTACACTGCCACCCAAATGAAATTTGTAAGGGTTTGGGGGTGATGATGGATGAGAAACTGGACCTGAGCAGTCAATGTGAGCTTGCAGCCCAGAAGGCCAATGACAGTGTGGGCTGCAGCAAAAGATTCATGGCCAGTAGATTGAGTGTGGAGATTCTGCTACTTTCCTCTGGTGAGACCTCACCTGGAGTATTGTGTACAGGTCTGGAGCCCTCAATATAGGAAGGACATGGAGCTGATGGAGAGGGTCCAGAGGAGGGACACGAAAATGATCGGGGGTTGGAGCAGCTCTGCTACAAGGAGAGGCTTAAGGAGCTGGCGGTGTTCGGCCTGGATAGACCTAATAGCAGCCTTCTGCTATCTGAAGGGGAACTACAAGATGGCTGGAGAGAGACTGTTTGCAAAGGCCTGCAGTGATAGGCTGAGGGGGAATGGCTTCAAACTAGAGCAGAGCAGATTTAGATTGGATGTTAGGAATAATTTTTGCACCATGAGGGCAGTGGAACTCTGGAACAGGTTGCCTGGGGAGGTGGTTGAGGCCTCATCCCTGGAGATACTCAAGGTGAGGCTCAACACGGCTCTGAGCAACCTGATCTATTGAGGATGACCCTGCTGACTTCAGAGAAGTTGATGACCTTTGGAGGTCACTTCAAACCCAGACCATTCTGTGATTCACAAAGATGCCTCGGAAAGAACCTGTCTTGTACCCAGGCTTGCCTGTGTATCAAATGCACGGCACACACAAGTTAGGAAAAAATTAACTTCAGTTATTGACTTCTCATACAGACACAACTGGTACAAATGACAAGAAAGTTGTGCTTAAAACTACATTTTTAAGTGACACCGAAGTAAAAGAGCTCTTCAGTGACTGCAAAAACTGTTTCCATTAGAGCTCTGCTTTGGACTATAACAATATTGTTCCATGCACAAAGAAAGCTGAAATTCCAGTTTTTGTGAGGATCTTTTCCTTGAGGCAAAAGGCTTTGTTCTTGAGTTTTGTGAATGTTGAACACTCAGAACTGGAAACACAACTATAATTTGAATTTCAGCATTAAACAACCACAGCCTTCTCCTGGATGTGATAACCTTCACAGGTTCACAGGATGTTAGGGGTTGGAAGGGACCTCTGGAGATTGAGTCCAACGCCCCTGCCAGAGCAGGACCATGGAATACAGCACAGGTCACACAGGAACACATCCAGACAGGGCCTTGAAAGTCTCCAGAGAATGAGACTCCACAACCTCTCTGGGGAACCTGTTCAGTGCTCTGGGACCCTCACAGTGAAGAAGTTCTTTCTCATGTTGAGGTGGAACCTCCTGTGCTGGAGTTCATATCCATTGTCCCTTGCCCTATCACAGGGTACAACTGAGCAGAGCCTGTCCCCTCCCTCCTGACCCCCAGCCCTCAGATATTTATAGCCTGGAGAAGAGGAGGCTCAGGGGTGACCTTATTGCCCTCTACAACTACCTGAAGGGTGGTTGTAGCCAGGAGGGAGTTGGCCTCTTCTCCCAGGCAACCAGCACCAGAACAAGGGGACACAGTCTCAAGCTGCGCCAGGGGAGGTTCAGACTCGAGGTGAGGAGGAAGTTCTTCACCGAGCGAGTCATTCGGCATTGGAATGGGTTGCCCGGGGAGGTGGTTGAGTCATCGACCCTGGAGGCGTTCAAGGGGAGATTGGACGTGGCACTTGGTGCCATGGTCTAGTCATGGGGTCTGCGGTGTCAGGTTGGACTCGATGATCCTCGAGGTCCTTTCCAACCTAAGTGATACTGTGATACTGTGAAACATTTATTAAATCCCCTCTCAGTCTTCTCTTCTCCAGAATAAACAGCCCCAGGCCTCTCAGCCTCTCCTCACCAGGCAGTGCTCCAGTCCCTTCATCCTTGTAGCCCTCTGTTGGACTCTCTCCAGCAGATCCCTGTCCTTCTTGAACTGGGGAGCCCAGAACTGGATGCAATATTCCAGGTGAGGTCTCAGAGGAGAACCTCCCTCGATCTGCACCTCTTATTGCACCCCAGGATCCCATTAGCCTTCTTGGCCACCAGGGCACATTGCTGTCCCATGCAGAACTTGTTGTCCAGCAGCACTCCCAGGTCCTTCTCCACATGGCTGCTCTCCAGCAGATCACCTTCCAGTCTGTACTGGTGCAATTTATTATTCCTTCCCAGGTGCAGCACTCCGTACTTATCCTTGTTGAACCTCATTAGGTTCCTCTCTGCCCAGCTCTCAGTCTTTCTAAGTCTCTGAATGGCTGCACAACCTTCAAGTGTCTCAGCCAAGCCTTCCAGTGTAGTATTATCAGCAAACTTGTTGAGCAGATTCTGTCTGTCCCCTCATTAATGTCATTGATGAAGATAGGAGACTGATATTCCATAAATTAGTACCACCAAACTGTCAGGGCAAAATTATTCTCATGCAGACCTTAAAACCTTGAGAAATCACATTATTTGGAATCCTCATTAAGTTCAACACAAACTGGAGCTCTGACATTAAACAAAATCTCATAGCCCTAGGGATCTAGTCTTGACAGGAGTTTGAAACATGAATTAATTTGCAATTCCAAGAACACATAAACTGAGAAAAATGTTAAAATCATGATTTTGAGGGCAACAAGTGAACAAAAAATAGGGGAAGTTTAAATGAAACACTAAGAGGCAGAAGCAGAAGACCAACCTATTTGAAAGGTGAGTGATGTTTTTTACCTATATAGGCCATAATCAGCCTTGTACAAAGAACATGTTAACAAAAATGAACGACAGGATATCAAACACTAGGACGAAAAGCGAGTACAAGACACATAATACAGCTGATTAAACATGTGGGGAATAGAGGTGTGTCAAGGTCCGGAGACATTAGATGTCTCGGTCCGGAGACACAGTTCTTTTAAATATTCCCGTGTTGTGAAATTAAAGGCACAAACGAGGCCAAAGTATCAACAGCTAGACTATTTATTACATAAATAAAGTGGACATAAGAAAGGAAGAGGGAGAAAATAGAGAAAGTGGACATAAGAAGGGAAAGGGAGAAAAGAGAGAGAGAGAGAGGGACGAGAGATAGAAGAGGAAAGGAATTATATTACCACACCCCTCATCCCCCCCAAGATAAAGTCTGTGGAGGAAAGGTGCTGCAGGAGATGTTGGGTTTGTGGAGACACCGTGGTGAGGCTTTTGCTGGAGAACAGCTGTGGTCCTCTGGGGAGATGTTGGGTTGATACAGGAACAGTGCTGAGGCTCCTCTGGGCAGCCTGGGTCTGTAGAGAAGGGGTGCTGAGGACTTGGCTGGAGCTGTGGTCCTCCGGGCAGCTTCTTTTCTCCGGAGCAGCATCGTCCCGGCTTTCTCTTCTCAGCGGCCTGGCCCGTCTCCTGTGTTTTCCTTCATCACCGTTTTTCTCCTCTGTTTCTCTCCTCTGTTTCTCTCTACAAACCAGTAGTTGCTGAAGTCTTTTATACAGTTTTTTAGTCCTTAGGTATGTAGTCAAATATTGTCCCTCAGGAATTCCAGTGGCAGGAAATCTGTGTGTTTGGGCAAGACCCTGGCTGGAGGAGGGGGGAATCTCCGTCTACCCCATCTCCATCCAGACAAGTCCTCCCACATTCCTTTACACAGGTGGTGAAAACCATCGTATCACCCTGCCCAAGGTACTTGATGGGCGGAAACCACCCTGCCCAGAAAGCGTGATGGCTGGGTCCTTGGGTCCATTGTTGTAGTCCCGTGTTATCACGATGCAATCACAAGCTGATTTGCATCCAGGATTGGTGGACAGGATTCTTTCCACCTTCTTTCCAGTGGCTCTGCTATCACTTTATCTTTGTTGACTCACATAGAGAGAGACAAACTTATTAGACTCTCACAAGGTGGGAGATAACAATTATAGGTTTGGGATTCCCCTCCCCCCACAAATGCAGTGAACAATCAAAGTATCGGATTAAAGCAAGAAGTACTCCAAATGACTTAAGACAGCAAAATGACACAAAAAGTAAAGCTAAAGAAATTGGATTTTCAATACCAAGAAAACTTTTTTCCATCTCAGAGAGAGCTAAAAAAAGGGATAGGCAAGAATTTCTTACTGCACTCTGAGGTGAGTCAAATCAAACTTCAGGGAATTTGGGGTTACCCCCAACCCCCCAAATTATGAAAGAAGAAAGAACAATTCTTTCTTGGAAGCCTATTTCAGCAACTACTTAAACTCTTCTGAAGACATACAAGAAGTTCATCACCTTGAAAGCACCTTCGAATAGAGTAAAAGCAGTTGAAGAACTACTCTCTCACAACACTTTGAAAGCATTCAAGCACTTTATCCTTCCTCTTCTTTCTTCTTCTTTTTTTTTTTTTTTTCTCTCCACAAAAGTTGAGGTATTTGTGTGCTCCAATTTTATGAACAAGTAGTATTTTTTTTTTCTAAGTGTCTCAAGGAACCACTTTGGAGACTGAAATAATCCCACTTTCTTTTCAGAAGAGTTCAGTTCTGGTGTATTTGCTATTCTTTTATCTTTCCCATAGTTCTTCCCTGATTTTTTCTGTATTTTTAGTTTCAGCTGTGGGTCACTTGCTTTCTCTGACAGTACTTACAGATACAGAATTAACCAGGTTGGAAAAGACCTTTGAGATCTTCAAGTCCAACCTATCATCCAACATTATCTAATCAACTAAACCATGGCACCAAGTGCCTCATCCAATCTCTTCTTAATCACCTCCAGTGATGGTGACTCCACCAACTTCCCTGGGCAGCACATTCCAATGGCCAATCTCTCTTTCCATGAAGAACTTCTTCCTAACATCCAGCCTAAACCTCCCCTGGTGCAGCTTGAGACTGTGTCCACTTGTTCTGGTGCCAATTGCCTGGGAGAAAAGACCAACTCCTACCTGGCTCCAACTTCCCTTCAGACAGTTGTAGACAGCAATAAGGTCTCCCCTGAGCCTCCTCTTCTCCAGGCTAAGCAACCCTAGCTCCCTTCACCAGGGAGAGGGAGAGGGAGAGGGAGAGGGAGAGGGAGAGGGAGAGGGAGAGGGAGAGGGAGAGGGAGAGGGAGAGGGAGAGGGAGAGGGAGAGGGAGAGGGAGAGGGAGAGGGAGAGGGAGAGGGAGAGGGAGAGGGAGAGGGAGAGGGAGAGGGAGAGGGAGAGGGAGAGGGAAGGGAATTAACCAGGTTGGATAAGACCTTTGAGATCGAGTCCAACCTATCATCCAACACTAACTAATCAACTAAACCATGGCACCAAGTGTATAATGTAGACAGCAATAAGGTCTTCCCTGAGCCTCCCTTTCTGCAGGCTTTAGTAGAAAAGTTCTTCTCATGATGAAGGAACTTCCCCACAGCCTGGCTATGGCTGTGGAGAATCAGTTATCTTTTGGATGGCAGCATATCTGAGGCCTTAACTTTCAAACGCAGCGCAGAAAAAAAAAGTTTGCATATGCTTACAGCTATTATAGCAGAAGACTACTGTAATTCAAGAAGTTTTAACAGCTGTGATCTGAGAAGCAAGTTGCTGCATTTTGCTCACAAAAGAAGTGAAAATTTGCACAGGTCCAAACATGGTTTTTATGCTGGTTTCAGTAAAGCATTTGACACTCTCTCCCATGGCATCCTCGCAGCTCTAGTGGAGTCCCTCAGGGGTCAGTGCTGGGACCAGTGCTATTCAATATATTCATCAATGACCTGGATGAGGGCACAGAGTGCACAATCAGCAAGTTTACTGATGACATAAAACTAGAAGGAGTGGCTGACACAGGAGGCTTGTGCTGCCATTCTGTGAGACTTAGGCTGAAATTTGGGCAGGGAGAAATGGAATGAAAGTCAACAAGGGCAAGCGTAGACCCTTACACCTGGGAAAGAACAACCCCATGGACCAGGATAGGTTAGGGACAGATCTGCTAAAGAGCAGTGAAGGGGAAAAGGTCCTAGTGGATGGAAGGTTGACCATGATCCAGCAATGTGTTCTTGTGGCCAAGAAGGCCAATGCTATTCTGGGGCGGATTAGAAGGGCTGTGGTTAGTAGGTCAAGAGAAGTACTCCTCTGCCTCTACTTTGCCCTGGTGAGGCGTCATCTGGAATACTGTGTACAGTTCTGGGTCCCTCAGTTCCATAGAGACAGGCAGCTACTAATAAGAGTCCAGTACAGAGCCACAAAGATGATTAAAGGAGTGGAACACCCTCCTCATGAAGAAAGACTGAGGGAGTTAACTCTTTAGCTTGGAGAAGAGAATACTGAGGGGCGACCTCACAAGGCTGAGTGCCAAGAGGATGGAATCAGGCTTGCTTGGTGATGCCAAATGACAGGACAAGGGGCAGTGGGTGGAAGTTGAGGTATAGGAAGTTCCATGGTAACATGAGAAAAGAATTTGTTTCCCTGTGAGGGCAACAGAACACTGGAACAGGCTGCCCAGGGGGGTTGGTCGGGGACTCTTCCTCTCTGGAGATATTCAGGACCCTCCAGGATGTGTTCCAGTGTGATCTGCTCCAGGTGGGAGAGTTGGACTGGATGGTCTTTCAAGGCCCCTTCCAGCCCCTAACATTCTGTGATTCTGTGAGATACTGGGGCCACATTTTTTGTTGTTTTGTTGTTTTGTTGTTTTTTTGTTTTTTTCTGCAAATCATAACTGTGTGCAAGAAACATTTGGTTTTAGAATATAACCTGTTGGGCCAGTTTCCAGAATTGTTCACCCTCAGTGTCCACCTGAAGAAGTTGTAGGAAGGTTAATTTATGTCCTGGGAACATCAGACTCTTCTCCCTCTGCAGTTTCTTCTATCAAATTAAAGAACAAGATTCTCAGAAGGATCTGTGGTCAAATCTTGTGTGATAAGGAAAATTGTTAATCCATTCTAAAACTACCTTCTCTGGAAACCACAGTATCACGATATCACCAAGGTTGGAAGAGACCTCAAGGATCATCAAATCCAACCTGTCACCACAGACCTCATGACTAGACCATGGCACCAAGTGCCACATCCAATCCCCTCTTGAACACCTTCAGGGATGGTGACTCCACCACCTCCCTGGGAAGCACATTCCAATGACTAATGACTCTCTGAGAGAAGAACTTTCTCCTCACCTCCAGCCTAAACTTCCCTTGGCACAGCTTGAGACTCTGTCCTCTTGTTCTGGTGCTGGTTGCCTGGGAGAAGAGACCAACCCCTTCCCGGCTACAACCGCCCCTCAGGTAGTTGTAGAGGGCAAGAAGGTCACCCCTGAGCCTCCTCTTCTCCAGGCTAAACAATCCCAGCTCCCTCAGCCTCTCCTCACAGGGCTGTGCTCAAGGTCTCTCCCCAGCCTTGTTGCCCTTCTCTGGACATGTTCAAGTGTCTCGATGTCCTTCTTAAACTGAGGGGCCCAGAACTGGACACAGGACTCAAGGTGTGGCCTAACCAATGCAGAGTACAGGGCAGAATGACTTCCCTGCTCCTGCTGGCCACACTATTCCTAATGCAGGCCAGGAAGCCATTGGCCTTCTTGGCCACCTGGGCACACTGCTGGCTCATGTTTAGGTGGCTGTCAATCAGAACCCCCAGGTCCCTCTCTGTTTGGGAAGTTTTCCCATTCAAGAAAAAGCTATTTCAGAGAGAAGTATTCTTAGCCTAGATAGAATAAAACCTGCTCAGCACCCCATTTAATTATAAAGTATGGATGGTAAATTTACTCCCTTTCATGATGTTTACCAAAAGCTTTCAGATCTCATTTCTAAACACATCTGAAGAGATCACACTATCCTTAAACAATGGAGAGAAAAGAAAAGCCTAAGGGAAAATTTTAAACTACTGTATGGCTTGTAATAGAGAGAGAGTGAGAGAGGACTATCTGTGACCCAGCTCACCCATTTTTTAATCTTTCCAAGGCTGGTGTCAATAACAGTAACTAGAAAACAAAAAGCAAGTCACAGCATATATAAAATTCCCATCTGGTTTGAACTCCTCCTCTGAAAATTGTTAGTATTGATTTTGCAAGAAATCCAGCAGAAAATATCTATTATGCTTTTGGGATACAGATCAATACAGGTATCACAAATCACTTCAATAATCAGAAGTGAGAGATTTTTTTCTTGCAGTATTATTTATCTTCCTTAATATAACAATTTCACACGATACATTAATCACACTACTGCATTCAAAGACCAGAAAGACAGATAAGAGCACTTGATCCCAGCAAAAATTTTCTTGCTTTATATTCCATCAGCACACTATGATTACATTGTTCACCTGCTCCAGCCGGTGACAGTTAAAGAGCACAGCACTATTCTGACTAGTAAACACAAAACCCAAGCTGTTTAGTTGCTAATGAAGCTGCTCCAAATGGGATATGGAAATATATACCTTCCATCTGCAGTATGGTGGAGAAAACCTAAAGATAACCTGTGGCTATTTGTATATCTAATCTTTTCTTCCCTTCACCAAAGTAACTGACATGACTTCAAGTCTCCTTTGTTTGTTGCCAGCAAAACAACTTCTGAATGTTGTGCAGCAACAGAGCTCCTTTCCCTCATACAGAGGGAGCACCATGAGCACCTACTTACCTGCTTCGAAAACTTTGCAGCCATAACCCCCACAACTCTCTGGCTAGTCCTCAGGTCCAGTCACAGCTTTCTATACTGAGCACCCTAGCACTTGTTGGTTAGCATAGCTGATGTGAAAGCTTCTGCTTAGTCAATGAATTAGTATCTGCATTTAAGAAGGCAGTAACATACCCACTGTTTACAGCTGAGGAACCAGACTCAGTAATGTCTGAATATTCAACCAACTCTACGTTCACCTTCTAAATCCATCCAGAAATTACTTGTATAAATCCATGGTGAAAGCCAGCTATGTTGTACCAGTATCTTAAAAAATAATAACTTAAATCTTTCTTCATAATGGGAGGGGATGTGGAGGGGAAGATACATAAATAGATAAATGTCCACCGCTCTGGGCCTTTTCTACTTAGGACCAACAGTAAAGTCACCAGCACTACACATTTAAGTAACAAAATTAGGTCAAATCTCATTTTCATTGAACAGCTTCTTTCCTCACCAAGCTGATGAGAACTTTTGTCAGTGCAGAAAGACGCATCCAGAGAATCTGTAACCAGTCTTTCTGTAACTGCCTTCCCTACATCAGCCCTGCATCACTGCACAGAGAATTAGCTCATCAGACTGGCGTTTTCACTGGTCACCAGATAAGTGGCGCACTAAATGACAGACTGCCCTTCCAACGGACAGAAAATCTAAGATACAAGCTTATCTTTAAAAAACAAAAAAATAGTTGTGAGTTAGGTTTTAGAAAGCTTCCATTTGAATCACTTAGTACTTACTTAAAAGATCAATACCACAAACTACTGGGACCTAATAAAACGGAGTAAGTAGTTCAGAGATAAGCCTCTTAAGAAATCAAATTAAATCCTTCAAAATAACAAGCACAGTATCCCAGCTTTTAAGAAGAGACAGAACCACAGCAGTGCATGTGTTATGGCTGCTTCTTCCTGGTGTCGTAGTTTGGGCTGGGTGCCCTCTGCTACAAGGGTGTTTCCTGTGTCCAGAAGTCCAGCCCAGTGGGTGGACACAGGAAATTAGGTATTTCCTACCATGATCCCCTGCACCACTATAAATTTTATGTCGGGGTCTGGCACTTCCTCTTTCCTTTCCTCTCCGACACCTGGTAACGGGGGGAGATGTCTCCCAGCCATGGGCCTGGTTAGGCCCAAGGCCACGGGGGGATGGGCAGTCTCAGATCTGGCCAGCTGAGACTAGCCTAGCAGTGGGGGGGGGAAGGAGGAGCCCTGGGGGTCTTGGGTGCACCCTCAGGTGGGGATGGGATCTCTCTGGGTCTGCTTTGGGGTTCTTCTTGTCACTGTGTTTCTAGCTCTCTGCACGCACTCACTGTTCTCTATTTAAACTTTCCATCACTTTTTGCAGTGTGTTTGTCTGAGTTGTTATTTCTGCACATGGTGGGGAGGGGGTTTGCCCCAACCTATTACACCTGGTTACATCCCAAATGTTCTGCTATCAGAATCAGGAATTCTCTGCTTTTGTAACCAGTAAAGGCATTATACATATTCTTGTAAAGAGAAAACCTCACACTGGTTACTATTACTAGTAATTTCCAGTACTTCAGTTAATATAAACCACTTCAAAAATTAAGGAAAGAGTTAATTCACAAGCTTTCAGGTTGTTGGAAAATGTTAGTTTCTCTCCTCTCAGCTTCACTGTGTACAGAGGTGCCATAACTTACTTTATTGATGCACAACAAAAACTCATCACCAGAGAAGATGGATACACATCTAAAGAGAGTATTTCTTCCTGAAACATGGGCAAGCAATATATTTTCAGACATTTTTTAAATGTGTTAATTTAAAAATAAACAAATCCCCAAAACCAAACCAACAAACAAAAAAACACACAAAAACACACAAAACCCACAAGCAAACAAATAAAACCCAACATAACCCAACAGCAGTGTGCTCTTGTGGCCAAGAAGGCAAATGCCATTCTGGGGTGGATTAGAAGTGCAGTGGTTAGTAGGTCGAGGGAAGTTCTCCTCCCCCCACCTAAATAGCTTCCTGTGCACAGTCTGAACCCTATGCAAGCCTCCATTCCTGCAGATAGAATCACAGAAACATAGAGTTGTCAGGGTTGGAAGGGATCTCAAGGATCATCCAGTTCCAGTGCCATGGGCAGCAAAACCTCACACTATAGCAGGTTGCTCACAGCCACATTCAACCTGGCTGGAAAAACCTCCAGGAATGGGGTTTCCACCACCAACCTGGGCAACCTGTTCCAGTGTCTCACCACCCTCATGGGGAAGAACTTCTTCCTAACATCCAATCCATTTCTAGTCTTGTTCCATTCCCCCCAGTCATATCACTACCTGATATCCTAACAAGTCCCTCCCCAGCTTTCTTGTAGGCCCTCTTCAGATACTGAAAGGCCACAAGAAGGTCTCCTCAGAGTCTTCTCCAGACTGAATAGCTGCAACTCTCTCAGTCTGTCTCCATAGAGGAGGAGCTCTAGTCCTCTGATCATCCTTGTAGCCCTTCTCTGGACACGTTTCAGTACCTCCATATTTTTCTTGTAATAGAGGTTCCAGAACTGGACACAGTACTCCAGGTGTGGTCTCACCAGAGCTGAGTAGAGGGGGAGAATCACCTCCCTCGACCTGGTGGCTATGCTTCTCTTGATGCAGCCCCAGGATGTGATTTGCTTTCTGGGCTGCAAATGCACACTGGTGGCTCATGTTGAGCTTCTCATCCACCAGCATCCCCAAGTCCTTTTCTTCAGGGCTGCTCTCAAGCCAGTCCCTGCCCAGACTATATTGGTGCTTGGGATTGCCCTGACCCAGATGCAGGACCTTGCACTTGGTCTTGTTGAACTTCATGCAGTTGTCATGGACTCACCTCCCCAGCCTGTTAAGGTCCTTGTGGATGGCATCCCTTCCCTCCAGCATGTCAGCTGCACAGATAGCAGGGTCTATAGTGCCGTGATTGCCCCTGATACCAACAGGGGTAACAGGAAGTGGGTGGATGGATGGAAGTGGGGAGGCAGTCAAGAATGAATAAAGCAGAACTTTATCTTCCAGAGACAGACATTGGAAACACTGAGCAAACAAAGTACTTGAGAGACTTATTTGTCCCTGTCACAGCAAAGAAAAGAAAAGCTGGTAGCTCTTCACAAAACTCAGAGCACCACAGAGCCTTTATTCAAAGTGAAGAGAATAATGTCTTCTGTCTACCAGAGGCATCTCCATGCCTTTGTCCCATCACATGGCACAGTAACTCCCTCATCTTCCAATAACTAAGGCCCCTCTCAGGAGACATTTGGCAGCTGAACAGAATGGGATAACATACACCTCCTTTGATTAAAAAAAAAAAAAAAAGAAAGAGAGAAAGAAAAGACACAAACAATGAAAATGTTTTGCATTATGGAATCTTTGATGCTTAAATACTTTGAGGTCCTTCTGCCAGTCTGGTCAGATTCCAGCCCAGTAAACAGGGAGCTTAGAAACTGACAGCTAAACCACCCATTCCTCTTCCCTCAACTGTTCCCTAATTAATTATGACAAGAATTTCTGAAGTTCTTGCAAAACGTGGGTGGGGGAGAGAGATGAATAGGATTGCATTTTTTTGCCTGTGATTTCTCTCCTCAGGCACAAGGGAAACCTACAGCCACTCACTGAATTTTGGAAACAGCAGTCCTCCTTTTGTTTTGCAAGTATAGATTCCTGCTCTGATTTTTTGAAAGGCACAGAGAGAGTGATTGCCCATTGGAATGGGCTGCCCAGGGAGGTGGTGGAGTCACCATCATTGGAGGTGTTCAGAAGGAGACTTGATAGGGTGCTTGGTGCCATGGTTTAGTTGATTAGGTGGTGTTGGATGATAGGTTGGACTTGATGATCTTGAAGGTCTCTTCCAACCTGGTCTGGTCTGGTCTGGTCTATTCTATTCTATTCTATTCTAGTTAGTCTAGTCCAGTCTATGACAAATATATTTCTAGCTAGTCCATTGTGTATACCAAATGATTCTGAAAATAATTTCCCTTCTTTCAGATGTTGCCAGGATCTACAGAACACAGATAACATTCACATTTTATGAAGTCAAAAAGAAAAATCCCAGATTTTATGACACTTTTGTGGCTCTACCAGACCTAAAGAGAAATAATGTATTGAGAAGACACAAGAAGCTTATTCTAGGACTCACAGAATTACTCTTCTCATTCTCACTGTCTTTAGCTCTTGTTTTCCCTCTAGTCATGACCCACTCTGCTATAAACTCAGCAGTAGGAAAGACAACTGGCAGGGATAAAAAGACACCACTGTTGAAACTATTATTAAAACACCACTAGGAACACTGAGCTATTGTGGCATCTGGGTGGAATCTGGTTTTGTTTGCTTACATTCTAAATTGTTACAGAAGGCATAACAAAACAGGAAAACCAAGGGCTTCGTTCTTTCTAGGCTAGAAGATTATTTTTTTGTCTAAGAGGAATGAAAACCAGAAGAAAATACTTCAGATTTAAAAAAAAGCTAACAACCTTCAGATATGGCAAACAAACCACATAATTTAGCTATATTAACTGAGTTTTGTAGCCTCATTTCCTCTTTCATTATACAACTCTCTGAAAATGATCACAGTAGAGTTGAAGGCAGCATAGAAACACAACCCCCAACCTTTGATAATACATTTCACAGGGAGCAGGGTGCTGCCTCACTATGAATGCCATTCTTCAGTAAACAAATGACTACTCCAGAATGTTAGAGAAACATCTGAATGAGTCATAGAAAACACAGATCCTCCAAGTTCCCTTGTTTTTCCTACTTACACTGTCTCATCTTCCTTCTCCACTCATCCTTTTCCTCCATTCTTCCAACACTGGGTAACGTAAGAAAGATGCTGAAAAGAGATTTGAACACCACAGAAGATGGAAAACCCTAAGCCTTGGAAGAAGGATGATCACAGAAACAAGACCAGGACATTAACTCTTTAGAGGGGGATGAGATAAACTTTCTGTCATATAAAATAGCAGGGGAAGAAAAAGTATTTCTGTATCTTATTGTACCAAAGAGAAAGTCTCGACCAATTAATTTAATCTTAACTTTTCTGGAGCTATTTCAGATTGTTAAAAGGTAAACTGATGTCCTCCTTCAGCTTTTCCCCTCCCTTGTAAAAGACACAGCATTCAGTCTGTGACATTAACCTACTACCAATGCACAAACACAGTATATGCTTTCAGTGAGGGACTTTCAACAGCCAAAGCAACCACAAGAATAAAGCACCCTAGCAAAGTAGATGGATGGTGTGACACAATCATGTGAGGTCTAATCACAGGACCACAGTACATTAGAGGTTGGAAGGAGACCAGAGAAGGAGGATCTCAGGGCAGCCTGTTCCAGCTCTCTGTCACCCTCACAGCAAAGAAGTTTCTCCTCATGTTGAGCTGAAACCTTCTATGCTCAGGTTTGTATCCATTGTTCCTTGGCTTATTACTGTGCACCACCAAGAAGAGCTTGGCCCCCTCCACTTGACACCCACCCCTCAGCTATTGATAGACATTGGTCAGATCCTCTCTCAGTCTTCCTTTCTCCAGACTAAAGAGCCCCAGGGCTCTCAGTCTCTCATCAAAGGGAAGCTCCTCAAGTCATCATCCTTGAGGC
This sequence comes from Melanerpes formicivorus, assembly GCF_026170545.1. Classification (NCBI taxonomy): domain Eukaryota; kingdom Metazoa; phylum Chordata; class Aves; order Piciformes; family Picidae; genus Melanerpes; species Melanerpes formicivorus. The sequence goes on along the minus strand of NW_027142356.1, from coordinate 4,570,729 downwards.
TCTCCCTTGGACTCTCTCCAGCAGGTCTCTGCCTCTCTTGAACTGAGGAGCCCAAAACTGGACACAGTATTTTGTAGAGTATAAGAAAGTACCAGAGAGAAGTGCACAACACAAATGCAGATTCTGCACTTACTTATGCCCAGTTCTTTTTTGAGAAGGGCCCCATTCAAAGTAAATTTCATACATGTGATACTTCTCGGAGAGGGAGCTACTACAGAGAGTCTGACACAAAGCCACAAAGATGATGAAAGGAAAGGAACATGCTCCTGACAAGGAGAGCCTGAGGGAGCTTGAGCTTTGTAGCTTGGAGAGGAGGGGCCTGAGAGGTGACCTCATTCATGTTTATAAGGATGTGTAGGGTGAGTGCCAAGAGGCTGGAGCCAGGCTCTGCTGGGTGATGCCCAATGCCAGCACAAGGGGCAGTGGTGGAAGTTGAGGCATAGGAAGTTCCATGGAAACAGGAGGGAACATTTTTTCCCTGTGAGGATGACAGAACACTGGAACAGGCTGCCCACGGGAGTTGTGGAGTCTCTCTTTCTCAAAACCCACCTGGATGTGTTCCTGTGTGATCCTACCCTGGCGGGGGGTTGGACTGGATGATCTTTCGAGGTCCCCTCCTGCTCCTACCATTCCATGATTCAGCAGTGTGCCCCAAGAGTCAAGCGTAGGCTTACCTATCTCATTTCCTTCACAACAGGCTGTTGTACATGTTAAGTGAGGATGCTAAAAAAAAAAAGAGGCAACAAAAATTTTACTCATTTCAATTTGCACTGCTTCAAGTTGTCAATGAGGCAAGCATTAAAAAGCCCAACAAAACAACAAAAAACCATTTTGAAGACAAAAGTAGCAAGGCTTTGCAGTTAATGACACGATCAAAACACCAACGGTGATACTGAAGAAGTATTCTACTCAGAAGGAAGTAATGGCTTAATAATATGATCTCAATGAAGGCTAAATGACAATTTAAGGAAAGAAGTTTGCTAGACTTAATTTAAACAGATTCTCTGAATATGCCTTGGTATCATGAAATTGTTAATAACAAACCTAATGCATCTGTTCTGTCTTTGTGCAGTTACCTAGACTACATTTTTTGACACCACTGTTCTGTAATAGCCTCCATCTGCTCTGCTGTGTCTGTCATTTCTTTTGCTGTAACATATTGTGACAGAGGCTTCATTTACCTAAACTTATCTTGGCAACTTGTACTTCATTAAATAGAATCCTGCAAGCATCAGTTAAAGCTTTCTTATCTGGCTATGCATAGCTAAGCTCCATAAATCATTCTTTCACTTCCCATTTTGCAGCTTCTGGAAAGGTAACATTATTGAATTCAGATCACTGGAATAAAGCAGTACTAAAATGTTTATTGACCTGCTTTTAAGCACTGAGCTCTGCTTTGAATGCAGACAGTAATATTAGCTAAAGCTTTTGAATGTAAAGGGAATGTCACTAATATGTTTTACACATTGCTGTAAATACCATTTGATGGCAGGCCACTTTAGCAAGATGCTCCTAATCTAGCAGAAACAAAATATTATCAGCATAAATTCCCTCCTTCCTTGTCCTTTTTCTTTTTTTCTAATCAGAGGATCTGCAAGTGAAATATTATATATTCATAGAGCCAAGACCTCAATCACAGCTCAGTAGTGCAGACTGTATCTGACAAAGGAGGCAGCAATGTGCAAGGGGACCTCAAGCCAATCTTTGTTCCCACCAGATCAGTCTGGCATCACACTGGGCCAGCACTTGGTGCAAGTCACACCAGCTGTGGAAGCACCACCTACTAGGACAGTACTTCCCAGTTTGCAACACAAAAGAGTTAGGGCAGGTTTCTGCCTTCAGCCAGACACCTATATAGGAGTCAGAAGACAAGCAGCAATATTTATACTGCAGACAGCATTACCTCACAACACAAATAATTTATTAGAATGAAACTAATGACATTTACAGATGGACAGAGCTACTCTCTGTTACATCAGATTCCAAAGAGCCCTGTGCTATGCTGGCTGATGAGTCAAATCACAAGTCCTAAGTTACAGAATCATAGAATGTCAGGGGTGGGAAGATACCTCGAAAGCTCATCCAGTCCAACTCCCCTGCCAGAGCTGGATCACCCAGGGCAGATCACACAGGGACACATCCAGGCAGGTCTTGAATATCTCCAGTTATAATACAGGAGGAGGAAAGGAAGAGGGAAGACTATTTGCCAGACAAACAAAACTTAACTAGCACAGAATGACTTAAATTTAGATAGAATTCAGCCTATAGGTTTGAATGGGTATTTCCTATATGAAAACTAGATCCAAACTGTTAATTTTGGCAATGTCAAAATGCACTGCTCTAACAGTTAAGATTGAACAGATGTAGCAATCCATAACAATTTGGGAACTTCGGAAACAAGTAGGATGATGGTGTCCTGGATTCAGATCTCCTCTCTGATTCACAACAACAATTGGAACTGACATATCACACTTTCTGTGAGTACATGACTGGGTGGGGAATTTGGGGATAGGACTCTTCTGTTTAGCATAGTCTATATAAATTAAGTATTTTCTAGACCAGAGAGACAAGGACATGAAGGTCATTAAAATGACACCCAGCTAAGCAGTGAGCAATCTAGATGCAATTCTTTTTTTTCACAGCTTATAGAAATGCAGTGGTTTAAGACAGAGAGATTATCAGTTCATTGGAAGCTATACAGCCTCCAATGACATGGAAAGCAGCTGTCTGGGCAGTGCAATGAGTAATATTCTAAGCTCTAAGTTATCCAAAGGCAGTACTGAGAAGCCCCCTGTAGTACCTGCCTTTTTGCCTTTAAAAAGCCACCCAAATGGAACTAACTTGAATGGATTGAGTTTCAAATTAATAATTTCACTTCACAACATTTACAAAATAGGTAGTTTCAAGCTACTCTGAAGGGCAACAAGGCTGGTGAGAGGCCTTGAGCACAAGCCCTATGAGGAGAGGCTGAGGAAACTGGGATTGTTTAGCCTGGAGAAGAGGAGGCTCAGGGGTGACCTCATTGCTCTCTATAACTACCTGAAGCGTGGTTGTAGCCAGGAAGGGGTTGGTCTCTTCTCTCTAGCAACCAGCACCAGAACAAGGGGACACAGTCTCAAGCTGCACCAGGGGAAGTTTAGGCTTGAGGTGAGGAGAAAGTTCTTCATCAAGAGAGACATTCATCATTGGAATGTGCTGCCCAGGGAGGTGGTGGAGGTGTTCAAGAGCGGATTGGACGCGGCACTTGGTGCCATGGTCTTGTCATGAGGTGTTGGGTGACAGGTTGGACTTGATGATCTTTGAGGTCTCTTCCAACCTTGGTGATACTGCGAAGCAACACTGCCACAGCTTTCCAATCACAATCCCCACTTCATCTGCTGAGTAAAGTAAGTCTTGATCATTCACATTGGCCACCTGCAAGCAATGAGACATTGTGGGGAAATTTTGAGCAAGGTATAATCAGCCTTCAGGAGTCATACTCAGAAACCATGCAGCTGCCTTTGACACTTTCTTCTGGACTCCACAAAAAAGGCCCAGTATTTACCAGGAACTCTGAACTGTCAAGCATGGTTTCCTTCCATTCTCATGCTAGCTGAGTAGAGTCTGTTGCCTTTAGTCTGCTACTTCTACAGCAGCTCTTTTTGGTGGAGTCATGAGGAGGGAGATGAAAATATTGCAAGGACAAAGTCACCAGCTTGAAAAACCCCAGACATTCATGCATATGGTCACATATTCCCTGTGGATCCCAGATACAATCAGATCCTTGTGGGTACAAATTCTCTCATGGGATTTTTGCACTCAAAAATAAGAACTGTTTCTCTAGCCTGAAGACTGCTACCTACATTGAAGGGTGTTAGACAAAGATTGTAGCAAGTTTCCCTCACCTTAGAATGCATCTAACAAATAATGCAAACTTACAGCTAAAATACATGTTATCTGTTCAGACAGCAATTTTGTCTTCAAATTATGTTTCCTTTCGATGAATCGTAGCACAAATAATTCCCTTTTAACTCAGGGTTTGATGGGGGATTTTTGCTTTTAAAAGGCTTGCTCTGCATCAACCACAATTAAGTCCAATCTACCAGGCAGGTAAAATGAAACTATTATTTTTCTTATGTTCCAGCAGATTATTTTCTGCTGGGGATTTAAAAGCAATTGTTTGTAGCTGCCTAATTATGATCCTCACGTCTCCACAGGGAAGTAGAGATGATGCCTCACTGAAGAGAGAAACAAGACTGTTAAAACAAAAATGCAGTCTCAAATTGCAGTCCAGGGAATAAAGAGGTGACAGACAAGTCTACTCAGCCAGTATGCCACCAATTCAGCCCTTGCACGTACTTAAAGTAACATTGGCTTTTATGTGACTTTCATTAGCAGATGGCAAACTTCTGGAAAGTTACAATGCCTTTTTGAAGGGCACTGTCCTTAAGACTAGAGGGTCAAATCCACAGGGGAAAAAAAACAACAAACTGGGTCCAATCTACAGTCAGACATATTCATAAACCTTTGTGCACGAAGAGAAGAGAAGCAGAAAATGGATTTTAATTTCTTTTTTATCGCAATTTCACCCCACAAAGATTAAATCCAATCATTATTAAATGACTCAAAGACCAGTGGTGAAACCTGGCTTGAGATCCCAGGAAGAAATTCTGCTTCCCTTTTTTGTTGTTTGCCACAAGCTGAACTTGCGACAGAATAGAATAGAATTAACCAGGTTGGAAAAGACCTTCGAGATCATCGAGTCCAACCTATCATCCAACACCTCCTAACAACTAAACCATGGCACCAAGTGCATCATTCAGGCTCTTCCTAAACACCTCCAGTGATGGGGACTCCACCACCTCCCTGGGCAGCACATTCTAATGGCCAATAACTCTTTCTGTGAAGAACTTCTTCCTAACATCCAGCCTAAACTTCCCCTGGCACAGCTTGAGAGTGTGCCCACTTGTTCTGATGCTGGTTACCTGGGAGAAGAGACCAACCCCGTCCTGGCTACAAGCTCCCTTCAAGTAGTGTAGAGAGCAAGGTCTCCTCTGAGCCTCCTCTTCTAAGCAACCCCAGCTCCCTCAGCCTCTCCTCACAGGGCTGTGCTCCAGACCCTTCCCCAACTTTGTTGCCCTTCTCTGGACACCTTCCAGCAACTCAACATCTTTCCTAAACTGAGGGGCCCAGAACTGGACAAAGGACTCAAGGTGTGGCCTAACCAGTTCTGAGTACAGAGCAGAATGACCTCCCTGCTCCTGCTGGCCACACTGTTCAATAAAAACATCCCAAGAGACTCCAAAAAGTAGATGGAGAGCTTCTGAACTCACATACCTTCTTGATTTTCACAGCCTGGGAGCCCATCAAAACATGTCTTCTCTTACACCTTATCTGCACAACCAGAGCGTAAAACTTTGGACAATGGAGAAAGATGTGGGAAGCTAATGAGCAGAGATGGACTGACTGAGATTTCCTCTTACAGCTCAATACACAACAAATGCAAACCTCTAGATGAACCTCAAGAGAACAAGTTTACTCGTTGCTACTGCAACCCAAATAATAGGAGTCAATATTTGAGTCTTCCTGTACAATGACAGCTTGAATTTTATGTAATGTTTGGAAAAGACTTTTTGATCTTCGGGTGAGAAGAGTCTGTAAAGGTAAAAATGTAAGTTATAGTGTACTTGCTTTTGTATTTAAAAAAAAAGGTAACATAAATTTTGAATTGTTTTTTAATTATTCTTGTCTGAAGATGTCCTGTACAAATTTTTTTCCCTAATAAAACATATTCACATGATGAAATGAATACAGATCCCAGTTGCTAAGCAATTCAGAGAGCCACATAATAATGCTTTTTCTGCAAAGCACAGAGTTAAGACAGCAGCTCCAGATGTGAATATCTACCTTGGATCTTCAAATGGATATGTTAGAAACAGATCGGATTCTCTGTTACTAAACTCTGTGTCCTTTCTCATAGCTGTGTCAAATGGTGCAATTAACAATTTCACACATAAAAATGTGGTCAGTTAGAGGGCAGAAGGGCTCTGCAGAGGGACCTTGACCAGCTGGACAGATGGGCGGAGTCCAATGGGATGGCATTCAACAAGTCCAAGTGCCAGGTGCTGCACTTTGGCCACAGCAATCCCTTGTACAGCTACAGGCTGGGGTCAGAAAGGCTGGAGAGCAGCCAAACAGAAAGGGTCCTGGGGGTGCTGATTGACAGCTGCCTAAACATGAGCCAGCAGTGTGCCCAGGTGGCCAAGAAGGCCAATGGCATCCTGGCCTGCATCAAGAATAGTGTGGCCAGCAGAAGCAGGGAAGTCATTATGCCCCTGTACTCAGCAATGGTTAGTGCACATCTTGAGTTCTGAGTCCAGTTCTGGGCCATTCAGTTTAGGAAGGACATTGAGACACTTGAATGTGTCCAGAGAAGGGCAACAAGGCTGGGGAGAGGCCTCGAGCACAGCCCTATGAGGAGAGGCTGAGGGAGCTGGGGTTGTTTAGCCTGGAGAAGAGGAGGCTCAGGGAAGACCTCATTGCTCTCTACAACTCCCTGAAAGGTGGTTGTAGCCAGGAAGGGGTTGGTCTCTTCTCCCAGGCAACCAGCACCAGAACAAGAGGATACAGTCTCAAGCTGTGCCAGGGGAAGTTTAGGCTGGAGGTGAGGAGAAAGTTCTTCACCGAGCGAGTCATTAGCCATTGGAATGTGCTGCCCAGGGAGGTGGTGGAGTCGCCATCCCTGGAGGTGTTCAAGAGGGGATTGGATGTGGCACTTGGTGCCATGGTTTAGTCATGAGGTCTGTGGTGACAGGTTGGACTTGATGATCTTTGAGGTCTCTTCCAACCTTTGTGACACTGTGATCTCTTTTGAAGTGAAATGTCATTTAATTCATTTTGAGGTGTTCAGCCAGAATACCAGAGTTTTTTTAAATGTTGTAGAAAAACAATGAATATTTTACCCCATTCAGTGTTTTAGTGATCTTTTGACAAAGACATTTGAGTACTTTCAATGTTTTCAAGTAGGAATTAGAAAACTGACAGTGAAATGAATTCTCCCAGGGATGCAATTCTACACATCCCTGAGAAATTCTTCAATCCTACACCAAGTGGTAAAACTTTGGGGAAAACATCCCATAGTTTCCACATGCTTAGCATAGATGTGGTGGGTCTTTACTGCAAAAATCTCTGAAGAGTCCAGACTGAGCAAGACTTTCAGTATAAGTGAGACATGGGAAGCAGTGAATCATTTTTCTCTCCTCTTATCAATCCTATGTTGTCTGAATCAATGTTACACAGAAGTGAAATCTACCTGAGAGAACCCAAAATCCAGGAAGGAAGAATGAGACCAGCATTTGAGTGCTGAGTGCCGTTGAAATGTGGTGCCCAGGGAGATAGTATCATAGTATCGTAGTATCAGTCAGGGTTGGAAGGGACCACAAGGATCATCTAGTTCCAACCCCCCTGCCATGGGCAGGGACACCCCACACTACATCAGCCTGGCCAGAGCCTCAGCCAGCCTGGGCTTAAACACCTCCAGGGATGGGGCCCCAACCACATCCCTGGACAACCCATTCCAGGGCTTCACCACTCTCATGGGGAAGAACTTCCTCCTCACCTCCAGCCTGAATCTCCCCACCTCCAGCTTCATTCCATTCCCCCTAGTCATATCACTACCTGAGATCCTGAAAAGTCCTTCCCCAGCCTTCCTGTAGGCCCCCTTCAGATACTGGAAGGCCACAATTAGGTCACCTTGGAGCCTTCTCTTCTCCAGACTGAACAGCCCCAACTCCTTCAGTCTGTCCTCATAGGAGAGGTGCTCCAGCCCTCTGATCATCCTTGTGGCCCTTCTCTGGACACCTTCCAGCACCTCCACATCCCTCTTGGAATAGGGGCTCCAGAACTGGACACAGTACTCCGGGTGGGGTCTCACCAGGGCTGAGTAGAGGGGGAGAATCACCTCCCTCGACCTGCTGGCCACACTTCTCCTGATGCAGCCCAGGATCTGATTGGCTTTGCAGGCTGCAAGTGCACACTGAGAGCTCCTGTTGAACTTCTTGTCCACCAGCACCCCCAAGTCTCTCTCCTCAGGGCTGCTTTCCAGCTAGTCCCTGCCCAGCCTGGATTTGTGCCTGGGATTGCCTCAACCCAGATGCAGGACCCTGCACTTGCTCTTGTTGAACCTCCTGAGGTTGGCTTGTGCCCACCTCTCCAGCCTGTCAAGGTCCCTCTGGATGGATCCCTTCCCTCCAGCACGTCTGCTGCACCACACAGCTTGGTGTCATCAGCAAACTTGCTGAGGGTGCACTCAATGCCACTGTCCATGGCACCCACAAAGATGTTGAACAAGCCTGGTCCCAGGACTGATCCCTGAGGGACTCTGCTTGTCACTGGCCTCCACTGGGACATGGAGCCATTGACAGCCACTCTTTGGGTGCGACCATCAAGCCAGTTCCTTATCCATCTAGTGGTCCACCCATCAAACCCATGTGTCACCAGTTTGGAAACCAGGATGTGGTGTGGGACAGTGTCGAAGGCTTTGCTCAGGTCCAGGTAAATGACATCAGTTGCTCTCTCCTCACCTATTAATTTTGTCACCTGCTCATAGAAGGCCACCAGGTTGGTCAGGCAGGATTTGCCCTTGGCAAAGCCATGCTGACTGTTCCAAATCACCTCCTCACTTTTCTTCTGAGCCAATAGTACCTCCAGGAGGATCTGCTCCATGATCTTTCCAGGCACAGAGGTGAGACTGACTGGCCTGTAGTTCCCTGGTTCCTCCTTCTTGCCCTTTTTGAAGATGGGGGCAATGTTTCCCCTTTTCCAGTCTGTGGGGACTCCCCAGACTGCCAGGACTTTTGAAATATAATAGAGAGGGGTTTAGCAACTTCCTCTGCCAGTTCTCTCAGCACCCGTGGGTGTATCCCATCGGGTCCCATGGACTTGAACACTTTCAGGTTCTTCAGATGATCACGAACCTGATCTGCACTTACAATGGGCAGTTCTTCCTCCCCATCCCTGGCATTGTCTTCCATAACATCAGGAGTTTGGCTAGAGGCCCTTGCAGTGAAGCCTGAGGTAAAGAAGTTAAGTACCTCAGCCTTTTCCTCATCACTTGTGACCATGTCACCATTTTCCTTTCTGAGGGGGCCCACACCTTCCCTAGGCTTCTTCTTCCCATTCATATACCTGTAGAAGTTCTTAGTGTTCCCTTTAATCTCCCTGGCTAGATTCAATTCAAACTCTGCTTTGGCTTTCCTAACCAGGACTCTTGCTGCTCGGGCAGCTTCCTTATCTCCCCCCTGTTCTACCTGTCCTTCTCTCCACTTCCTGTAGAGTTTCCTTTTAAGTAATAGTGTGTCCAGTAGCTCCTTGCCCATCCAGGCAGGCCTCCTAGCATTCTTACCTGCTTTTCTCTTTGTTGGTATACAGAGCTCCTGGACACAGAGGAGGTGGTCCTTGAATACTGACCAGCTGTCCTGGGTCCCTCTTCCCTCCAGGGCTTTGTCCCACGACACTTTGGCTAGCAGATCCCTGAAGCCATAAAAATCTGCATGCCTAAAGTCTAGGGTCGTGAGCTTGGAATACTTCCTCCTGATTGCCCTGAGGATATTAAATTCAACTGCTTCATGGTCACTGCAGCCAAGGCTGTCTCTGAGCCTCACATTGCTTACCAGCCCTTCCCTGTTGGTGAGAACAAGGTCCAGCATAGCACCATTTCTTGTTGGTTCCTCTACCATTTGGAGGAGGAAGTTGTCTTCTATGCATTCCAGGAGCATCCTGGATTGCTGGTGCCTTGCTGTGTTGTCCCTCCAGCAGATGTCCGGGTGGTTGAAATCACCCATGAGGACCAGGGCTTGTGACCTGGAAGCCGCTCCTATTTGCCTGTGGAGGGCCTCATCTGCTTGGATCTGCTGGTCAGGTGGCCTGTAGGAAACCCCCACAGTAATATCTCCTTCCCCTGTCCTGCCTTTAATTTTAACCCATACGCTCTCAACTAGCTTATCATCCCTCCCCAGTTGGAGCTCCACTGATTCCAACTGGCTATTGACATAGAGGGCAACACCTCCTCCTCTCCTTCCCTGCCTATCCTTCCTAAAGAGTTTATACCCATCTATGCCTACATTCCAGACATGGGATTCATCCCACCAAGTGTCAGTAACAGCCACTATGTCATGGCATCCCAGCAGCACAGTGGCCCTTAACTCATCCTGTTTGTTGCCCAAGCTGCGCGCATTCGCATAGAAGCACTTCAGCTGGGCTGGCCCTGTCCTCCTCTTGTGCCAATTCCCCTCGGTTTCCACAGAATGTCCTGGTGGATCATTCGTGGCTTGCCTCAGGGCAGCAAGTTGAGAGCCCTTACCAGCTCTCCTTCTCTCTGCTGCTGGTGAGCTGCCCCTCTGTTTGTCACCAGCCAGCAGGAGACTATTAACCCCTTCCCCCTTCAAATCTAGTTTAAAGCCCTATCAATGAGCCCTGCCAATTCCTGCCCCAGGATTCTTATCCCCCTCTGGGACAAGTGTGTCCCATAAGTTGTTTTCAGCTCAGGTGCCTTGAAAACCAATCCATGATTGTGGAACCTAAAGCCTGTCGATGGCACCAGTGCCTGAGCCATGAATAGACCTGTCAGCCCTTCCTCAGTGTTTTCTCATCCATTGCTGACGTTAGAGGGATGGCAGAGAACACGACTTGAGCCCCTGATCCCTTTAGCAGTTGCCCTAAGGTTCTGAAGTCTTTCTTAATAGATTGTGAGCCTCTCATTGTTACATCATCACTGCCCACCTGAAAGACCAGCAGTGGGTAGTAGTCCGAAGGACTCACGAGGTTGGGAATTCCATCTACAATGTCTTTTACTTGGGCACCAGGGAGGCAGCAGACCTCTCTATGAAACGGGTCTGGTCTGCATATTGGGCCCTCTGCTCCCCTCAGTAGGGAGTCTCCTATGACGATGACCCTACGAGGTTTCTTTTCTGGGTAAGTTTTGATGGCTGGCCTGAGGCAACCTGTCATTGGTGCAGCTTCTGACCTTCTTGAGTCCTCGACCTTACCAATGACCTGTTCCTCCTGCAGAGCCTCATACCTGCTCTGTAACTGCACTGGAGGCAGTGTGCTGCTCACAGGAGCAGACTTCCTTTGTTTGCATTTCTTCCGTCGGGCAGACCTGTTCCCATTGGCCCTGCTCATGTGGGTTACTGCAGGAGGTTGAGAGGCTTGCCGCTGGGAAGGAATCAAACTCCCTGTTCCACTAAGAGTTACCTACCCCCTATTCTGGTTTAGGAGAGGTTACATTATGGGAATCGTCAATTTTCCGTTCGCCATCTCTTACAGCTCTTAGCCTTTCCACCTCTTCTTTTAGTTCAACCACCATGCTCATCAGATCACTGATCTGCTCACACCTAACACAGGAGCTGCTCCCTCCATCCTCCATATCGAGTGCCAGGTTCCAGCACTCCCTGCAGCCACCTACCTGAACATCTGCATGCTTGTGAGTGCTCTCTGTTTGGGTGCCCACTGTCCTTCTGTTAGCCTTTGCTCTAGCAGTGATCATCTTGCAGTAACCACCCTCTCCACACGGCTTGGTTTTTTTTTGTTTTTTTTTTTTCCCTGTCAGTAAGAAGGCTGAGCTGAGCTGAGCTGAGCTGAGCTGCGCTGAGCTGAGCTGAGCTGCCCTGAGCTGAGCTGCCCTGAGCTGAGCTGAGCTGAGCTGAGCTGAGCTGGGCTGTGCTCCTCAAGCGGCCTCCTCTCTCTTCAGCCACGCGCTGGGTTCTGTTTGGTTTGCAAGCGGTCTCCGCGGCAACCCCTCCCCCAGCTACGTCACTGCCCTCCGGCACGTAGGCAACCCGAGCCCCCTGCCCCTCCTCCTCTCTTCGGGAAGTCCCGAGCCACCAGCGCCTTACCGCCCGAAAAGCAAGGGAAGCAAAGCCAAAAGCAAGCTCCCAGAGCTGCGCTCCTCAAGCTGCCTCCTCTCTTCCGCCACACGCTGGGTTGGTGGGGTCACCATCCCTGGAGGTGTTCAAGAGGGGATTGGATGTGGCACTTAGTGCCATGGTTTAGTAGTCATAAGGTCTTGGGTCACAGGTTGGACTTGATGATCTTTGAGGTCTTTTCCAACCTTATTGATTCTATGATTCTAAGAAGTGCAAGGATGTCACACCTGGGACCTGGAAGGATAGAGCACCGTGACACAAAACTGGAGCTTGAAGAGAAGCATGAAAAACATAAACCAAAACTCAGGGATTAATAAGAATAATCAAAGAGGGCAGTAAAAACAATGGTAGCTGTATAAGAAAGCTGGGGATAAAAACAGAGGCAGAGGAAAAAGAAGAGGACTGGAATTAAAAGCCAGGGATCAGGAAAGAAAATTTAATTAAACAAAAAACCCTATTAAACCCCAAACCAAACCACCAATTAAAACACAAAAAAACCACCCCCCACCAAAAAAGAGACATGGGAAATGGCTTGAAAGAAATGTTGACCTTCTGGTGAATCTGAAATGTCAATGGCAGAAGAATGCAGTCCCCTGCAGAGCACAGAAGAAGCCAAACTCTGCTGTTTATTTGCACTGCAAGAACAGAATTTCATTCTTTCTTATAGCTCTCAATAAATCTCACCTTCTCTACAAAATGTGTCATAGCACTTACATCATCTGTAGCTCTAAAGAAGACCTCATTATCTAAGTCTTTCTTTTGCATCCAGTTCACATGAATTTGAGATTCTGTTCATGTGATCACAAACCCTCCTGGAATTTTAGTAGACATTTCATAATCCAAATACTTCCAACCACAATGCTACTGTTTTGGGTTTTTCCCCCTCTGAGAAACTCAAACCTTTAGACTGAAATTCCCACAGTGGACAACAAGTTCTCCATGGGACAGCAATGTGCCCTGGTGGCCAAGAAGGCCAATGGGATCCTGGGGTGCATTAAGAAGAGTGTGTCCAGCAGATCAATGGAGGTTCTCCTCCCCCTCTAGTCAAATAAACCCTAGTAAGGCCCCACCTGGAATACTGCATCCAGTTCTGGGCTCCCCACTTCAAGAGGGACAGGGATCTACTTGAGAGTCCAATGGAGGGCTACAAGGATGATGAAGAGAATAGAGAACTGCCTGATGAGAAGAGGCTGAGAGCCCTGGGGCTGGTTATTCTGGAGAGAAGACTGAGAGGGGATCTAATAAATCTTTATAAATATCTGAGGGCTAGGGCTTAAGAAAGGACAGCCTCTGCTCGCTTGCACCCTGTGATAGGACAAGGGGCAACAGACACAAACTGCAGCACAGGAAGTTCCACCTCCCCATAAGGAGGAACTTCTCTACTGTAACAGGCACAGAGCACTGGAATGAGCTCCCCAGAGAAGTTTTGGAGTCTCCTTCTCTGGAGACATTCAATACCCATCTGGATGCATTCCTATGTGACCAGTGCTAGATTATATGGTCCTGCTCTGGCAGCGGGATTGGACACGAAGATATTCAGAGGCCCTTCCAACCCCTAATGTCCTGCAATTCTGTGACACACTAGCAAGATCATTTAAAACTGTGAGTAAAAACATCCTCAAAAAAAAAGGTCTATTTGCTAGCTATACAGAAACTATATGGCAAGAGCATAAAACAGTTAAAGTTGAATAGTATCACAGACACAAGCCATTGCCTTTAACAGGATTCTTCTAGTGCTATTAAACACCTGCATTTCTGATGACACTGACTTAATTTTGCAAGATAATATGGGCCTTAAAAAAATTAGATAAAGTTTCTCTAATTATCCATAATGTGACTTTTCATTCATTCACTGGCCACAAGCAGCTATAATCATATTGTTGGTACTGCAAAGAGTTTAATCAAAACCTGTGTTTGGATGATCATGATTGTGCAGAGTGTGATTGCCCTCAATGAAAAGGAATACTTAAAAACAATATAAATTCATTTTAATCTGAACCACAGAATCACAGAAACATTCAGGCTGGAAAAGACTCTCAGCATCACCAAGTCCAACCAATTAACTCTACTCTGCAAGGTTCACCCCTAAACCATATCTCCAAGCACCACACCCAAAACAACCTTTAAACACATTCTAATGCCTGATCACTGGCCTGGCCTGTTCTCTCCCTGAAAGCAGGTAGGAGAAGGAGCTACCTGCTAAAATTCTGGTCAAGGTGTTCCAAATTCTGTGATACTGTTACAGTAAACAGCTAGTGGCATGGGAGGGACAGAGAGAAACACAACTGAATGGTTAGTGATTGGCAGTGATATCCTAGAACAGAAACTGGTTTAGTATCATTTAGCAAATGGTGACTGACTTGAATTGAGTACAACTCATTTTACATCAGATGCTGGTCTGGCTGCTTGGTCAAAACCCAGAGTTCATACCCAGTTCTAGTCTTTGCTGCTTTTGGGGAGCAATGAAAGGCACAACTCATCATGCCTCAGAGAAAACTTTCCCCAAAAGCATTCCATAGCAGTATCAAAGCCCTAACCAAACATGACACCTGGCTTCCTTTCAAAAACTACATAATGAATGAGCAGTTTAAGAAACAAATACCTCACAGATCTTTTTCAAGTCTGTAGTAGCTGGTACTTTTTCTACAACAGTAGCCATTCCCAAGGGGACAGGAAAAACATCCTTCTGGTTATCTTGTCTGTTTCTACTTAATCACTTCACAATCATAGAATCAATAAGGCGGGAAAAGACCTCAAAGATCATCAAGTCCAACCTGTCACCCAAGACCTCATGAATACTGAACCATGGCACCAAGTGCCACGTCCAATCTCCTTTTGAACACCTCCATGGATGGGGACTCCGTCCTTACCACACTAATGCATTACTCCTCGTACACTTAGTTTTAACATGGTTGGAGGAATAAGGGTTAAATTTTTATCTATGCTAATTTCTGAAGCAGCCCTTACTTCTGGTCATAGTAAGAATATAAGGATAAATATGAGTGTTATTTATGAAGAATAAATACTTCTTGTACAGTGTATTCTTTGTGTCCCTGTAATTACTCATCAGAACACCATTCTTCTCCGCTGCCAATTAGTTTTTCTACACTATACTATCTCCCTCCCTACCCCCTCATGCTTTATTACATGTCTTAAATGCATGCACCTGTCACACCTGTATGGAACACACCAGCTTCTGCTCTTGCAGCTTTTACTGACACCTCCAACAAATAACACTTTATATCTCAACAAAAATCTTCAGCACAGCAAAAAACCCCAAACAAAAAACACAACTAAAAAAAAAAATCCAAACAGCTTCTTTTCTTTTTTAATTTTTATAAAAAGTGTCCAGAGAAGGGCCATGAAGATGAGCAGAGGGCTGGAGCTCCTCTGCTATGGAGACAGACTGAGAAAGTTGCAGCTATTCCATCTGGAGAAGAGAAGGCTCCCAGGAGACCTTCTTGTGGCCTCCCAGTATCTGAAGGGGGCTACAAGAAAGCTGGGGAGGGACTTCTTAGGGTGTCAGGGAATGATAGGGCTGGGGTGGATGGAGCAAAACTAGAAATGGGTAGATTCAGATTGGATGTTAGGAAGAAGTTCTTCCCCGTGAGGGTGGTGAGAGACTGGCACAGGTTGCCCAGAGAGGTGGCAGAAGTCTCATCCCTGGAGGATTTTAATGCCAGGCTGTAGGTGGCTAGGAGCAACCTGCTGTAGTGTGAGGTGTCCCTGCCTATGTCTGGGGGGTTGGAACTAGAACATCCTTGAGTTCCCTTCCAACCCTGACAATTCTATGATTCCATGAAAAGGTACCATTAAAGCAGTCCAATGCTGCAGGGCAAATAGCAACTGCATGTAATTAATACATTCACTGAAGCTGTTCATACTTGAGAGGTGCCTTCTTTCCATTTAAAAGGGTTAAAAGCATTCAATGGCCTGGGTTAATAATAGTCAAGTTACTGAGTCAACTGAGTGATGAAGTGAGAAAAATCATTGAAAGCCAGACAGAGTGCTTGACCTACTGTTTCAAAGACAAAAAGCTAAAAATGTCTTCCCTTTAGTATACGAAGCAACCCTGAGTGATCTGTGCTTATGGAAATGTTTGATTGACATCTGCCTGGTGGGTCAGCACGATGAGTGAGATATTAACTTCTCAAGCCTATAAGAAATTATGGAAAAAAAAAACCCCAGCAACCACTCAGCACATTGATAAAGGCCAGAATTTACAGGAAACTTAACTTTTGTTCTCAGGGGAATCTGGCAATGTGCCTTTCAATAATCTGGGGGATTTTAGTCCCAGACTCTTTAAACTCCATTTATGCTTTAACACACAGCTCTAACAGTGACATCCACCAAAAATTACCTGGAAAAAAATAGTAAAAGAATTGAGGGATTTTTTTTTTTCACTTACAAACAATTGCAGACAACAATATTTTCTCAAGCAGAAACCCTGATGTGAGCATAAGAGAAAGGATGAGTAGAGGTGAGAATGTAAATGTGACCTATGGCATGTTAGGCAGGAGATGGGCTTTGGTATGTAGAGTGATTCAGCTGGGAGCCATCTCTGGGAAGAGCAGCAGATGTAGAAAAATGCTACAACTAGAAACTCAGCATTACTGCTTCTCTAGAAATCAAAGCAATGTTATCTCTCAAGACTGACTTTAAAAAGTACAGTTTCCCCCCAGTATTCCCATAACAACAAAAAAACAACAAAACAACAAAACCCACCAATATACTTCTTGTTTTGTTTGGTGGATAAGTTTATCACTCAAAAAAAATACAATTTCTTCAACAAAATATCAGCTCTTTTGGCAATCAGAGCTTCCTCATCTGGTAAAAAGCTATGCTAGCTAAAATGCTAGTGTATTAGGCTGGCACTGCATGCTGAAATATGAAATATACTGGATGATGTATTTCTAGCTTTAATCATAGAATTGTCAGGGTTGGAAGGGACCTCAAGGATGATCTAGTTCCAATGCCCCTGCCATGGGCAGGGACACCTCACACTACAGCAGGTTGTTCACAGCTGCATCCAGCCTGGCCTTAAAAACCTCCAGGAATGTGGCTTCCACCACCTCCCTGGGCAGCCTGTGCCAGTGTCTTACCACCCTCAAGGTGAAGAACTTCTTCCTAACATCCAATCTACCCATTTCTATTTCTTTTCCATCCCACCCAGTCCTTCCACTACCCGACACCCTTAAAAAAAAGAAAATCCCTCCCCAGCTTTCTAATAGGCACCCTTCAGATACTGGAAGGCCACATGAAGGTCTCCTCACAGCCTTCTCTTCTCCAGTCGGAACAACCCCAACTCACTCAGTCTGTCTCCGCAGAAGGGGAGCTCCAGCCCTCTGATCATCGTTGTGGCCCTTCTCTGGACACATTCCAGCACCTCCAGATCCTTCCGCTAATATGGGCTCCAGAACTGGACACAGTACTCCAGGTAGGGTCTCACCAGAGTAGAGTAGAGGGGGAGAATCATCTCCCTCAACCTGCTGGCAACGCTTCTCTTGATGCAGCCCAGGCTCTGGTTGGCTTCCTGGGCTGCAAGTGCTCACTGCTGGCTCCTGTTGAGCTTCTCATCCACCAGCACCCCCAAGGCCTTTTCTTCAGGGCTGCTCTCAAGCCAGTCCCTACTCAGCCTATTTATTGGTGCCTGGGATTGCCCTGACCCAGATGCAGGACCTTGCATTTGGTCTTGTTGAACCTCATGAGGTTCTCTTGGGCTCACTTCTCAGGCCTGTCAAGGTCCTTGTGGATTGCATCCCTTCCCTCCAGTGTGTCTGCTGCACCACACAGCTTGGTGTTGTCAGCAAATCTGCTGAGTGTGCCTCAATGCCTCTGTCCATGTCACCAACAAAGATGTGAAACAAAACTGGAATCTGGTAAAGCACCAGAGCACAAGCACCATTTTAAATGCAACACTATGAACAGTAGTTCATAGATACTGTTCTTACATTTAGATACATTTCAGTGCCTCTTGAACTAGTGTGTGAAGAGGAGATTGGACATGGCACTTGGTGCCATGGTCTAGTTATGGGTCTGTGGTGACAGGTTGGACTCGATGATCCTTGAGGTCTCTTCCAACCTTGGCGATACTGTGATACTGTGATGGATTTTCAGATGCTAGCCTAGATCTGAATTTTCCTCTCTTTGTGTCTTTGACCTTCCTATTTGTATAAGAACTTTCATTTCCAGTTACTCTTTGGTTTTGTCACTGCTAGTGTATGACCTGAAATTGTTTGCAGGCTTTGGAGAGGAAAGAAATATACATTTCCTTAACATCAGATGTCATTATTAAATCTTATTTAATTCTTATACTTGAGCCAGAAACCTTAATATTCTCAATATGTGTAAACTAAATTCTATCCAGCCATAACCTCATCTAAACTATCATTTACCTTTCTCTTGGGCCTTCCATTACTGGAGTACTACACAGCAACATGTAAAAAGTGTTGCTGCACAATTCGTAACCACCACTGATGGAGGTTCAACAAAAACAACAAGCAGGCTGCAAAAGGCAAATGTTAACACATGAGTTCTGGAACAACAAAAATCTCATACCCCTTTAGGGCACAAATTTGTAGTCTATTTCCTTTGAGAGTCTAGAGCATGCTAATTTCCACATTCTTTTCAAACTACAGTTTGATCCTCTGACAGCTTTTGGTTCTTACTTTTCTCTGTGTGTGCTGAACTTTGTGCTATCAAGTTGATGACAGCACCCACAGCACAAAGCACCAGCAAACACCAACAGTGGGGTAGTTACTGGCAGACAGTGGTCTGAAATGCAAATAATTGCAACAGTCTATCTTTCCCTCAGTCTGTAATTGCAGGGTAGGATGGAGGACAGGTGGATATTTCAAGCTCTGTTAAGCACTAAAGTTTTCAAGTGTCTCTCTGGACACGGATTTGGATTGATGGTTGATGTATCATCGGTTACTTAGAAATCTTGAAAAACTCTGTAAACCACACTGCCAATGTTCTGCAAACCTCTTTTTTTCTTGCCCCTCTATCAGCAGTTAACACAGTTTTTTCTAATTAAACTGCAGTGCAGAGGGGAAAAAAAAGTAAATCAATGTAGCAATGAGCTGGACTATTGGATAAGCAGCTTGCAGGAAGAAAGCCAAGAGCAGCAAAATGAGGATAAAGGAGCAAGGCATATGCTGTTGCTAAAAGGAACAATTAGCAAATCACAGACGGTCTTTGTTTTGCATGAAGTCATCTCTAACACTGACTTAGCAAGAGGACTTTTGTCATTAAAATAACCTGGTTTGGCTAAATGATAGGGATCGTTTTAGCCTGAACTTGACCAATTCTTACAGAGAATTCAAGAATAGCTGAGAGCAAAATAGTAGTATTTCAGAAATTCAGGAGACTTGCAGGCCTGACAGTGTAATGAATTATTTATGCATTGATCTAGGACCTGAGATTGTCACAGACAGGTGAAGGAAAAAAAAAAACAAAACTAAACAAAAACCCCCAACTTATGCTAATACAGAATTTTCAGGCTGAATTGTCAGATTCCACATCACAGTACAAGAAAATCCAAGAGAGTATTCTTGGAATATTCATAGAATGGTTTGGGTTGGAAGGGACCTTAAAGACCATCTAGTTCCAAGGCCACTGGCATGGGCAGGGACACCTTCCACCAGACCTGGCTTCCCGAGGCCCTGTCCAACCTGGCCCTGAATATTTTGAGGGAGGGGGCATCCATGACCACCATGAACAAGCTGTTCCAGTGTATCACCACCCTCACTGTAAAGAATTTCTTCCTAATGTCCAGTCTAAATCTACCCTCTCATCCAGCTTCAAGCCATGTGCCCTTATTCTATTGCTTGTAGAAAGTCCCTCTCCAGCTTTCTTGTAGACCCTCTTCAGGCACTGGAAGGCCGCTACAAGGTCTTTCCAGTGCCTTCAGGCTGAACAGCTCCTACTCAAGCAGCCTGTACCCATAGGGCAGGTGCTCCAGCCCTCTGATCATCTTCCTGGCCCTCCACAAAAGGCCATATATTAATCCATAGCATCACAAAGGAGGTAAAAGGTCATGGCATGCTTAATGGAATATATAGGTACAATACTTAACCTTTTGCTCAATAAACATAATAAGCTCAAGTTAACAAACAAGCAAGATTTTAAGAGAGAAAACATTATCAGAGTTTCTCCAGTACCACTACTATTCAGCTTCCCACCCAGCACAGTAAACATGCAGGCCGTCTGTGCCACAGGGATTATCAAGCGCCATGTATGTGTGCAAGGACCAGGTATGCAGAGGCACATACAAGGATGCCAGTAAAAACCTCTGTGCACACCATCCAATGATGGTGACTCCACCACCTCCCCAGGCAGCCCACTCCAATGGGCAATCACTCTCTCTGTACAGAACTTCTTCCTAACATCCAACCTAAACCTTCCCTGGTGCAGCCTGAGATTGTGTCCTCTTGTTCTGGTGCTGGTTGCCTGGGAGAAGAGACCAACCTCTGCCTGTCTACAACCTCCCTTCAGGTAGCTGTAGACAACAATAAGGAAACATCAGGGGTAATTACATGAGGCCCCTAAATCACAGTATCACAGTATCACAGTATCACTTAGGTTGGAAAGGACCTCGAGGATCATCGAGTCCAACCTGACACCGCAGACCCCATGACTAGACCATGGCACCAAGTGCCACGTCCAATCTTCCCTTGAACGCCTCCAGGGTCGATGACTCAACCACCTCCCTGGGCAACCCATTCCAATGCCGAATGACTCGCTCGGTGAAGAACTTCCTCCTCACCTCGAGTCTGAACCTCCCCTGGCGCAGCTTGAGACTGTGTCCCCTTGTTCTGGTGCTGGTTGCCTGGGAGAAGAGGCCAACTCCCTCCTGGCTACAACCACCCTTCAGGTAGTTGTAGAGGGCAATAAGGTCACCCCTGAGCCTCCTCTTCTCCAGGCTAAACAATCCCAGCTCCCTCAGCCTCTCCTCATAGGGCTTGTGTTCAAGGCCTCTCACCAGCCTTGTTGCCCTTCTCTGGACACGCTCAAGTGTCTCAATGTCCTTCTTAAACTGAGGAGCCCAGAACTGGACACAGTACTCAAGGTGCGGCCTAACCAGAGCAGAGTACAGGGGCACTATGACCTCCCTGCTCCTGCTGGCCACACTATTCCTAATGCAGGCCAGAATGCTATTGGCCCTCCTGGCCACCTGAGCACACTGCTGGCTCATATTCAGGTGGCTCTCGATCAGCACACCCAGGTCCCTCTCTGTCTGGGAGCTCTCCAGCCACTCCGACCCCAGCCTATACCTCTGCATGGGATTGCCATAGCCAAAGTGCAGCACTCAGCACTTGGACTTGTTGAATGCCATCCCATTGGACTCCGCCCATCTTTCCAGTCGGTCGAGGTCCCTCTGCAGAGCCTTTCTACCCTCTAATTGACTAACATCTGCCCCTAACTTTGTGTCATCTGCAAACTTGCTGATGACTGACTCTACCCCTTCATCCAGATCATCGATGAATATGTTGAAGAGGACAGGGCCCAGCACTGATCCCTGGGGGACACCACTGGTGACTGGCCTCCAGCTGGATGCGGCACCGTTCACGACCACTCTCTGGGCCCGGCCCTCCAGCCAGTTCCTAACCCAGCACAGAGTGTAGTGGTCCAATCCACAGGCTGACAGCTTAGTCAGCAGTTTGCTGTGGGGGACGGTGTCAAAGGCCTTGCTGAAGTCTAGGTAGACCACATCCACAGGCCTCCCCACATCCACCAGGCGGGTCACCTGATCATAGAAAGAGATCAGGTTGGAGAGGCAGGATCTGCCCTTCCTGAATCCATGTTGGCTGGACCTGAGCCCTTGGCCATCCTTCAGGTGCGCAGTTATTGCTGCCAGGATAATCTGCTCCATCACTTTCCCTGGCACTGAGGTCAGGCTGACTGGCCTGTAGTTTCCAGGTTCCTCCATCCGACCCTTCTTGTGGATGGGGACCACGTTGGCCAGTTTCCAGTCATCTGGGACCTCACCAGTGAGCCAGGACTGGAGGAAAATGATGGAGAGTGGCCTAGCTAGCACATCCGCCAGCTCTCTCAGCACCCTAGGATGGATCCCATCTGGTCCCATGGACTTGTGGATATCCAAGTGGCTCAGCAGGTCCCGAACTAACTCCTCATGGATTTCCAGGGTATTACTCTGCTCCCCGACCCCAACGCCCAGCTCCGGAGACCACTCGTCCTGAACTCCTGCCTTGCTGTTAAACATTGAGGTAAAGAAGGTGTTCAGGACCTCAGCTTTATCCTCATCCTCAGTAACTGTGTTCCCCTCCAGGTCCACTAGGGAGTTCAGGTTCTTCCTGCCCTTCTTCTTATTGTTAATATATTTATAAAAATGCTTTTTATTATCTTTGACTGAGGTGGCCAGCTTCAGTTCCAGCTGGGCCTTAGCCTCCCTAATTTTATTCCTACATAATCTAACAGCTTCCTTGAACATACCTCGAGAAGCCTTCCCCTCCTTCCAAAGGTGATACAGCCTCCTCTTCCCCCTTAAATCCTCCAGGAGCTGCTTGCTCATCCAGGCTGGTCGCCTTCCCCGCCGGCTTGCCTTCCGGCACATGGGAACTGCCAATTCCTGTGCCTTCAAGAGCTCCTGTTTGAAGTAGGTCCAACCCTCCTGAACCCCTTGGTTCATGAGGGCTGGTACCCAGGGGACTTTGCAGACAAGTTTTTTAAATAGGCTGAAGTTCGCCCTTCGGAAGTCCAAGGTGGAGGTTCTGTTGGTGCTCCTCCCAATCTCCCTGCATATTGAAAACTTCACTATCTCGTGGTCACTGCACCCTAGGCAGCCTCCCACGATCACATCTCCCACCAGCCCTTCCCTATTGCAGAACAGCAGGTCAAGCAGAGCCTGTCCCCTGGTAGGCTCGCTTAACAGCTGTGTCAGGAAGCAGTCCTCCATTCGCTCCAGGAATCTTCTGGACTGCCTCCTCCCTGCTGAATTAAGTTCCCAGCAGATATCTGGGAGGTTGAAGTCACCAACAAGGACAAGATCAGATGATCTTGAGACAGCCTCCAGTTGCTTGTAGAACAACTCATCAGCCGCCTCATCCTGTTTGGGTGGTCTGTAAATGTCCACCATGGTGCAGGGAAACACAGTGCAAATTGTTTAAATTCAAATTTAATCTCAGGTCTTGACTATATTAGTTATGTCCTGGTTCTTAGGTTCTTCCCAGCCTTTTGTTTCAGTTTTTAAAGGGAAAACACCTTATGGATCTTCAACAAAAAGTTACCTGCTGTTGGGACTTCCAGGAGCACTCAGAGTACTCTAATAGCAAGTGCTGCTAGCAGCCATGAAAAGGTAACAAAACTTGCACACATGAAAATATGTCTTGCCCTCTGGTTTCAAGGGAAAAGACAACACTGAAACAGGCATAAAAGGATTTAACAAGGACACTAACCACAGGGAAAGGCAACAAGAAGTAGCAGCCAAAAACTAACATTAAGGCAAGCACATGAAAATGGAAAATACTTTCCCAGTCTATTCAAATAAAGCATTTTCATAATGTTAAAACAGTGATAAAAACCCAGCTGAAAACCACACTGGAGATCAGATACCTGTAATGGATGTGCTCAGGTCACAACTGGAAGTTTTCCTGCATTTTGAATGCCAGCAGAATGCATAATTGAATTTCACTGCTGAACATTATTGAGGGAAAACGGAGTGATCAATGAGTTACAGCTTCTTCTCAGGCCAGTTCATGACTAAGGTATAAATGCTAAGGGGAGATATTTGTGTTTTGAAATGAAAGAATCTGGAAGAAGAGTCTGAAGGTTTGGACCACGTGGTTGAGAAATGAGAGGGCTATAAGCAGAACTCATGGAAATACACAAAACTGAAAATAAAATGCAAATCACATAGTACTATTTACCACAACTATTACTACAAACCCAAATGGATAGACAGAGATGTTGACCAAAGACAGTTTGAAAAGAAGAAATGGAAGTACTTCCACACAGCAGTAGTGGTTTTCCTGCAGGTATTCTCAAGACCAAGAGCTTTGCAAGGTTCAGTATTGGTTTAGCTATTTACATGCATATTGAGATCATCCATAGCTATATTAGATGAGATTTTAGACCAAAAAGCAAACACACCCAACCCAAACAACCCACAAATAACCCCAACACTAAACCACAAAAGAAAAAATTTGGTGCCTCAGTGAATAAGTCAACTTTTGGCTGGTGAGAATGACAATGTCTTTTTCAATGGGCAAAATGCTTCACAATTACTCATTACAGTGCTTCTCTCACTCCTCCCCTTTCCCTTAAGGTATCCAGTACTGAGCACACCTTGGGAATGCCAGAACAGACTTGCTTTGGCCAATTCTACACTTCCAAGTAGAAGGGGTTGGGAGGTGGGGAAAAGTATTGTTATACAATGCAATTAAATGTGCGATAACAAGCTCACGGAATAGAGCTCCTTATCTCATTATCGCCTTTACCTGTCATCAACTGTAAGGTTTAAGGTCTTGGCTTTGACTTTATAGAAAACTCTGTTTCTGTACATCTTTCTTTAAAACCGTATCTGACATATCACACTACCTCTTGTCTTGACCAAGCAGCCTGACAATAGCCAGCCCTACTGTAAAACACCATCTCCTCCCTGTGATGTGCCTTCCTGTCAAGTAAGTACCAGCAGGCACTTAAACCCTGCTTTCTTGCAGCTTACCACTCACTGAAACGTGACATTAGTTCTTATGACGCGTAAGGGGACTGCCACTTGGTAGCACCACTTTTTGCTTATCCAGACCATGCTTTACCATGTTTCCTAGTAACCAGCTCTCTTTCCTTCTTTGCGATGCAGTAATGCTCTCTACGTCCCTCACCCAGCTCTAAAAGGATTCCTCCAACCTGCCTCTTTTCAATAGCCAAGCCAGTTTGTAGGAAAAGCTTCAAATACAACCAAGATTCTCAAAGAATAACTTGAAAACACATTCATACTGTATTCTGCCACCTCTGCTTAGCCTGGAAAAATGGTCAAACTTGACATGAAGAGAACCATCTGTGCAAAAAGACAGTCCACTAAAACATAACAGAATCACAGAGTATTAGAGGCTGGAAGGGACCTTGAAAGCTCATCCAGTCCAACCCCCCGGCCAGAGCAGGATCACCTAGACCAGATCACAAAGGAACACATCCAGGCAGGTTTTGAGTATCTCCAGAGAGGGAGACTCCGTAATATCCTAAACCCTTAAGACTTATTCACACAAAACAAAGCCCAAATGATGGAACATCAAGATGGGATGGCAGACCGCAAGCGAAAAAGAGATCATCCTTTGTCTGCCACCTTTGCAAGAGTCAATGTTTAAATGTTACTGAGAAATGATAAATCAAGTTGAGACATGATAAAATGGACTGAATTTACAGATGAGGGAATCAGGACTCCTCCAGCATTCAGTGTTATTGCATTTGAATGGTATAAACACACACAGCATCCACTTGGATCCTGTCTGCACACATGTATTTATATTTTCACCATATGCCAACGACATCGAACTTGAAGGAGGATATTAAAAAAGAGCCCCAATTATTTCTTTTATAAGGATCTGGCATGCATACAAAATTTGAAATACTTTATTTTTATAGATCACATTGTAAATTCATGTAAATAATTCAGCATGCAGATTCACTGCCCTGCAACTGACTGGCATTTTTCAAGAGGAAAAAGAAAACTGCTTGGCCAAGGAGTGCAGCAAGCAATATGAAGGCAAAAAAAAGGACTTAGCAGCTTCCAGTAAAGTACTTCAGACTATGCTGATTGTTCCACATTTGAAACTGTACAGTATGCTCTACACACTGTGGAGCACATATATTGAAGATCTTGTTTGCGCTGAAAAAAAAGGCTGCTTAATTTTGTTAAGAACTGAGGGGGCTGATGATGTGCATCACCAGATTGCCTGGATTTCACTTGCACCTCTTTCAAGCTATTGCACCCTCAGCCATCAGAGGGTCCCCACCCACCTTGGAGAAACATCATAACAAAAAAAAAAATAAATAAAATCTCTTCAATGACAGTTCAAGGTCATCCCTTACTAAATACATCCATGGACATAACTGGGTGGAAATGTGGCAATTATAGGTACCAGCTGGATGTAATCAATCATTGGTGCAGACCACAGCTCAAAAGGTGCCAAAGGTTTTGAACTCTCAAATAAGCACTCAGTTTGCACAGAATCACAGAATGTTAGGGGCTGGAAAGAAACTTGAAAGATCATCCAGTCCAATCCCCCTGCCAGAGCAGGATCACCTACACCAGAACATACAGGAATGCATCCAGATGGGTCCTGAGTACCTCTAGAGAAGGAGACTCTACAACCCCCCTGGGCAGCCTGTTCCAGTGTTCTGTCACCCTCACAAGGAAATTTTTTTCCCTCTTGTTTCCATGAAACTTCCTATGCCTCAAATTCCACCACTGCCCCTTGTCCTGTCATTGGGCATCACTGAGCAGACCCTGGCCCCATCCTCTTGGCACTCACCCTTTACATCTTTACAAACACGAATGAGGTCACCTCTCACTCTCTTCTTCTCCAAGCTAAAGAGCCCTCAGCTCCCTCAGTCTCTCCTTGTAAAGAAGATGTTCCACTCCCTTTGCCATTTTTGTGGCTCAGTCAGTTCCCTGAGGTCCTTCTTGAACTGAGGGGCCCAGAACTGGACACAAGATTCCAGATGCAGCCTCACCAGGACAGAGTAGAGGGGAAGAACCTCTCTAACCTACTAACTACACCCCCTTCTAATCCACCCCAGAATGGCACTGGCTTTCTTGGCCACATGAGCACATTGCTTCCATCTTAAAGAATCTAAGATTTTTTTCTTTATGCCACACTACAGAGTACTTCAAAAATTCAGATGAAACCCCCAAAATATTATGATACCTTCCCATAATATTAAGATCTGAGCAGACAAGAGTCTGTTTGGTCAGACTTGGACAACCACACGTGACTTTCAGTAACGTGCTATGGATTTGTCTATATTTCACTGTGAGCATAAAAGGCAGTTCTCTGTATCAGCAGTTAGGAGGTTCCATTAACACAAGGCTGTAAAATATACATAACATATATGGGTACAGCATGCAGTCAGATGGGCTACACTGATGGCCTTCTGCAGCAGATGTCTCTCTCATTTCTCTGAAATAACATAGCCACTGTTAGAGCTAACATTTGTAATAAAAAAAAGTAGCACACCTCTCAGGAATCTTATCTACCAACCACTTCTGTCCAAACAATCCGGGATGCTGGGTGCTCCCCGTTCCTAAACAAACCCAAACTCCAAGTTAACAGCAAGCTGCTGTACTTAAAATTGATGACAATACTAATTACAGGCACACAGGCACACACACTATCTTCATCTCCCTTTGAAGGTGTTAAATATGAATAAGTGGCCATAATGTGTTGCAGAGGTGTATCCTTAGCACATCCTTTTTAAAGGTCTCATTAACAATGACTGGAATTAGAAGCAGGAATTCTGAGAAGGATGTGGTGTCTCATTAGATATTAACAAGAAACACTGTAAAATATTCTGTTTATGCATTGTCAGAATTCTGGAGTTTGCGTGGCGGGGTGTGGTTTCTCTCCTTCATCTTTCAAATGAACACCACCATGAATAAGTCATTTAGAGCTAAATGAAAGTTCCTGCTGCTCTGGAAACCATGTGTGGACTTGTAAGCTCTCCCAAGGATACAGCCTTCTTACTAAACTGTAGAGTCATAAGAAAACAACCCTGCAGCTCCTGCTTGCCTTACTGTACAGCTAATTAATCCCCACACAGTTTATGTTGAGGCTGACAAAACACTAGTGGAGCTCTGCTTCATGAGATGCAAGTGCCTGAATGTGTCAGTGCTGCTTGGCTACACACAGGACCACACCATTGCCTCTCCATACAAGTGAACATGGATGAGCAGCTACAGTCTTAGGATCATAGTATCATAGTATCATTCAGGGTTGGAAGGGACCACAAGGATCATCCAGTTCCAACCCCCCTGCCATGGGCAGGGACACCCCACACTAGATCAGCCTGGCCAGAGCCTCAGCCAGCCTGGGCTTAAACACCTCCAGGGACGGGGCCTCGACCACCACCCTGGACAACCCATTCCAGGGTTTCACCACTCATGGTGAAGAACTTCCTCCTCACATCTAGCCTGAATCTCCCCACCTCCAGCTTCATTCCATTCCCCCTAGTCCTGTCACTACCTGAGATCCTGAGAAGTCCTTCCCCAGCCTTCCTGTAGGCCCCCTTCAGATACTGGAAGGCCACAATGAGGTCACCTGGGAGCCTTCTCTTCTGCAGACTGAACAACCCCAACTCCTTCAGTCTGTCCTCACAGGAGAGGTGCTCCAGCCCTCTGCTCATCCTTGTGGCCCTTCTCTGGACACCTTCCAGCACCTCCACATCCCTCTTGTAATAGGGGCTCCAGAACTGGACACAGTACTCCAGGTGGGGTCTCACCAGGGCTGAGTAGAGGGGGAGGATCACTTCCCTCGACCTGTTAGCCACACTTCTCCTGATGCAGCCCAGGATCTGATTGGCTTTGCGGGCTGCAAGTGGAAGTGCTATACAGATCCATCAGAAAACTGCTTTTGCTCAGAGACTGATCTTTCCAAGCCTCCAAAAGCACATTTTGTTATACTGGGTACGTCAGGATAAGATCTTTATTAGCAGCTAATGCCTGTCCCCTAAAGTCAAATCAAAGCCTTTCCAAGGATTCCAAGGAATGAGGGCTATGCTCATTCCAAGCATGTTTACATACTTCACTCCTCAAGATACTCCAAACATGTGTTTTTTTGGAAAAAAAAAAAAAAAAACCAAACCAACCAACCCCCCCCACCCACCACCCCACCCACCCAAACTGGAGAAGGAACCCACACAGATTCGGCCATTTATAGCAAGAACCACAAATAGCCCCTTCACCAATTCTGCTTTAATAGCTGCCTGATGCTCACAATTACAAAAGGTGACCCTTCCAGCTGCCACTGCCAACTAAGGCTGGCGCATTAGGTTTGTTGTTTTTTTTATTTAAAAGCAAAGAGCACTGCCTTCTTAAATTGTTATTTGCTGTGCATTGGTTGTTTAGCAGTAAATAAAATCCCAAGGGGTGCTTCAGCAATTGATTTCCTTCTGCAGTCTCCATAAGGATACAAAGATATTTCAAAATAAAGGTGTAGTTAGCAGTTAAGACAAAGCACCTGTATCAGTTCTCATGTGCTGCTAAGCCTATGGTTCTTTCACACAGCAGTTGTTAGTTCAGAGAATGCATACCTTGTATGCCCTCCAAAGAAACTTATTTTCCCTATGGGATGGAAAGCATCTTATACAGAAGAAAATAACTGTTTTCCTAATACATTTAACAGTCACTTGCAAAGGTTTGCCACAAAGCACTTAAAAACAAAAGGCAGAACCCAGCAACCCCCACCATACTAGAAAGCAGTATCCTCTTATTGCCGTTTCATTGCTTGATTGGTCAAGACTGACAGTGTGATTTATCATCTTCACTTCATCTGTTAGGGTAAAACCTTTCCAAAATGCTGCAGGACTACAGAGGACACTGCTCCTGCCCTCCTCCTTCTTCCATTAACTCACTGATAATTCAGCAAAGCTGGCCCAGGGTATTTCCAAAGCCACAACTCCACACCACAGTGTTACCCCAAAACTTTTGAACACATTCTTCCTCCGCTGTGGCAGAAACAAACTTCTTGGTGTGGTTCAGCCCCAAGCCAACAGCTGAGCCCCCCACATCCCAGTGCTATGGGAAGAAGAATGGGGAGAAAAAAACAAAGCTCCATGCATTGAGGTAAGGACAGCACAATAGAACAGCACCAAGTAACATCAACAATCACGAAGAACACTAATGGAATAGTGCATAAAGCGATACGAAACAACCACAACAACCTGGCCCATCCTGCCCTGCTACCAACCACACCACATTCACCTGCTCAAAAGATCAGCAATCAGCCTGGCCAGCCCTCCCCATCATACAGCAGGCATGATGTCAGTATGGTATCAAATACTCCACTGGCTGGTTCAGCTGCCTATCTTGGCTGTTGTCCGCCCATCGTCTTACAAAGGGGGAGTACCAAAAAGGACAAACAACCCACAAACCAAAATCTTATCCCTATCTTAGCTGAACTCAGGACATCTCTACATAAAATCACTAAGTTCTTACCATTAACATTCTGAAGAAAATTAAAAAGGAACTGTTTATGTGTAGGGTATAAACCAACCAACCGACCAAACAGAAACCCAAAGCAAAAGAGAACCAACAAAACAAACCCTCAAAAGTCAAGAATAGGCACACATATAACACACATCACAATGGGGCTTACTGCTCTAGGCCTGACAGCACATTTTGTGCTTAGATTTCATTGCTACTGAAGGGTCTTGTTGCAGATACACGTTTGCAGGACACACCTTTGTCTATGACTGTGTCACATCTCTGGCAGCTCCTCAGTTCAACCCCACAGACTACCAAGTTGCTGAGTAATGCACCTGCATTGAGTAGCAGTGCTTCTACCTTGGTTAGCAATACTTCTATAATCTTGCAGCATCTTCTGACTTCAGTGGGCATGGCGAGTTTACTGGGCTTACAGAAGGTGACTTTGCTAGGCAAATACTTGCAGTGTCAGTATGTTTTGTAAAAGGAGGCTTGGATGTTCTATCTTGGCTCTCATCACAAAGTTGGCTGTTTTGTTTATTTTTGCATGTTTCTGTATAAAGCTCACCTACATCTGTCTTCCTGAAGGTAGGTTGTAGCCAGGAGGGAGTTGGTCTTTTCTCTCTAGCACCAGAACGAGAGGACACAGTCTCAAGCTGCACCAGGGGAAGTTTAGGCTGGAGGTGAGGAGAAAGTTCTTCACTGAGAGAGTCATTCGTCATTGGAATGTGATGCCCAGGGAGGTGGTGGAGTCACCATCCCTGGAGGTGTTCAAGAGGGGATTGGACGTGGCACTTGGTGCCAATGGTCTAGTCATGAGGTCTGTGGTGACAGGTTGGACTTGATGATCTTTGAGGTCTCTTCCAGCCTTGGTGATACTGTGATACTGTGACGCATTGCCACCAGCTCATCAAATGAGGAGTACAGATATGTGTCTTTTCAGTGCCTCTTGTACAACCCTGTGAAACAGAGTACTATCGATATCTCAGCTCAAAGGCAACAGTAGTTTATATCAGATGCAATAAAGTAAAATAGAGCCAGTTCAGCACCTACAGTGTGCCTGCTTTACCTACTTGAACAAGACATCCTGCAGTCCAGAGCTGACTACTGGCTTCTTTAGACTCAGCAGCCCAGCTTTTCTTGTCTCTTCTGACCTACATTCCAAATTGCAGCTCCTCACATGGCCCAGTGAGTGCTTAGGACTATATCTCATTTTTCCATGCAGTAGGAAAATGACACACATACCTCTCATCCATCATAAACAGACAAGCACAGAATGGTCTCTTCTATACATCTCCCTCAGAGTTTTGGAAAAAAACCCTTCTCCTCCATGAAAGCACAAAACTGGTAACACTTTTGTAACCTCTCCCATGGTTTTACAACTGCCTACGCTTGCGTGAAGACAAAAGACCTTTTCTCTTTGGAGGTCTTGATACTTAGTCCCCAATCAAACTGATAATGCTCTACTTGTTCCACTCCAAAAGTTGCATGGTATTTTTTGGAAAGAAGATTCAGTTTGCCATCAATAACATTTATAGAATCATAGAATTAGGGTCAGGGTTGGAAAGGACCTCAAGGATCATCTACTTCAGAACACACAGAAAACATATCTAGCATGGATAGTACAATGTTGCACCCTAACCTTTCCCACAGACAACTTGCCTCAGCTTTCAAGAGCTCTTTGTAGCCACTTTGCAACCCAAACACCTTAACACAACTACCTGGTCATTTCTAATAAATTGCAGTCTCTGCATAACTGATGCACCAAAGCCTTTGAATATCTTTAACATGTTCTGCCCAGCAGTTCATTCATGCAAGCAAATCACATCCATGAACACAAAGAAAGAAAGAATCTACAAATAAATTAATTATATTACTGAATTGGCAGGTATTTATACAACATTTATGTCACTGTACTTTCTCTTTTACACACTGGAAGCCAAAATTGTGGCACTTTCTACTTCCTTAGGACCTAAATTTGCACCCTTCATAATGGTTGTGTTTTCTGTTACAGTATAATGCATGACCTAAAAAATATTTTGTGAAGATACACTGAAAGTCTCCAAGAACTATCACTGTCTTGTTTTAAAGAGCAGACAGAAATGCTTTTACTCCCAAAGGAAGTAAAATGAAGAGGCTCTCATTGAATTGGAGAAAAGTACAAAATTGCATTCAAAAAATATTCAAGAAAATACAGAGTACATGAGTCCTTAATGTTTAATACACACACAGGATACATGAAAATCCCCCAAAACCTTCTCCTCAACCAGATAAAACCACAAAGGAGCAACCCAGTTGCTCCTTTTTTCCCCACCTGGGGTCTAACATACACCCCAGGTTCTTTCTTTCACCCATTGTTAGGCTGGATTCCGGCTGGCCATGTCTGAAGCTGCCTCCCCTTAGTGCCTGGATCTAGGCCCAAGCAGGCCAATACTATGCAGCAGAAATTAGCTTGCCCTTGAAGACTGCAGGCAAGACTGAAACTGTCCTTGCCCCACACCAGATAAGGGAGCTCACAGTGTCCAGGGAGAAGAAAGGGAAGAAAAAGAAAGGCAGTAACTTTGCAGCCAAATGTATAGAGATAGCAGGATTATGAGATTGAATAACAAAGGTAAGTCCATTCCCTGGACCTTTCTGGTCCTCCTGGAGGAATCAACTCTATCTTTGGGTTGTTTTTTTTTTTTTTTTTACAAAGGCACCTGCCTCAAACCATGACTATGATCAACTCAGTGTGCTCTCCTGCATAAAATAGCCACAATAAAATGTGCAGTGATGCATACATCTGGTGTCACATTGATGTTCTTAGCACCATTAAGTAGTCAAGGAACAAAAGCAGTATAATAGCAGATCTCAAATTGTGCTCAAAAAGTCATGTTCATTCTCTTTCTACAGACATGAATTCCTCTGCTCTGCAAGTCTCAGACTTTTGGAAAAGGCAGTCTATGTTCTTCTGTACACAGCACCTAATGCAAGACACTAAGAAGTTTGCTTGTAGATTCTAGAAAATAATCTAACCATGGCATCTCTCTCCCACATACACCTGCCTACCAAAAGAATATACAGACACATACATCAGTAAAAACTTCTGGTTTATTCTTCCATATCTAGAATAAATAGCAGCTTAACTGAGTCACTTACACTCAGTGCCACCAGCCTGAGGAAATTAAGGAAAAAACATTCCCTAGTCATCATTTTGTATAAAGAAGTGACAATAGTCACCTTTTAACCACCTCAAACACTCACTGCTATTTATTCACTCTTACTTTAGCTATTTATAAATATTTCTACATCTCTGATGTTGTTATTCTCATAACAATTCTCAACAGTCGGTCCTAAGTATTCTCTCTGTGAAGATACGTCTTGGCTTTTCAAGTCTGTGTATTTTGGTCTCCTGAGGAGATTCTTCATGCAGTTTTCTGCAGTTCATAATACTATCCATTTGCTGGTTGTCAATCCTGCGTGCTTCTGATCAGATCATATTTCTGCCTCGTGACTGTGTATGGGTTGCTTTGCACTCACTTCAGTGATTTAATACTCAGATCCACCATCTCAGTTTTATTGATAATACCTGAAGAACAGCAGATTCCAGATCTTGGCTAAGATTTAGCATTCCCAATTATCAGCAGCAGCAGCAAGCTACAGGATTCCAAGCTGCAAGTAAGTTGGGGGTGGCAGGGAGCTTGACATACACACTAAAAAACAAACAAAAAGAACCCCAAAACCAAACCATAGAATCACAGAATTGTCAGGGTCAGAAGGAATCTCAAGCATCATCCAATTCGAACCCCCCTGCCATGGGCAGGGACACAGAATCACAGAATCACCAAGGTTGGAAGAGACCTCAAAGATCATCAAGTCCAACCTGTCACCACAGACCTCATGACCTCATACTACAGCAGGTTGCTTACAGCCACATACAGCCTGGCCTTAAAAACTTCCAGGGATGACACTTCTACCACCTCCCTGGGCAACCTGTGCCAGTGTCTCACCACCCTCATGGGGAAGAACAATCTGAATCTACCCATTTCTAATTTTGCTCCATTCCCCCCAGTCCTATCATTACCTGACACCCTAAAAAGTCCCTCCTCAGCTTTCTTGTAGCCCCCTTCAGATCCTGGAAGGCCACAATAAGGTCTCCTCACAGCCTTCTCTTCTCCAGACTGAGCATCCTGTAGTCTTTCAGTCTGTCTCCATAGCAGAGGAGCTCCAGTCCCCTGATCATCCTTGTTGCCTTTCTCTGGACACATTCCAGCACCTCCAGATCTTTCTTGTAATAGAGGCTCCAGAAATGGATGCAGTACTCCAGGTGGGGTCTCACCAGAGTGGAGTAGAGGGGGAGAATCACCTCTCCCAACCTGCTGGCCACACTTCTCTTACCACAGGCTCTGGTTGGCTTTCTGGGCTGCGAAGTGGAAGTGCCAACTGAAACAAAACAAAGA
This sequence comes from Melanerpes formicivorus, assembly GCF_026170545.1. NCBI lineage: Eukaryota > Metazoa > Chordata > Aves > Piciformes > Picidae > Melanerpes > Melanerpes formicivorus. The sequence goes on along the minus strand of NW_027142356.1, from coordinate 4,536,227 downwards.
AACCAACAGACAAACAAAACTAAAACCAAAACAAACAAACCCAAAAAAAAACCAGTAAAAAAAACACCAACAAATAAACAAATACCCCAACAAATAAACCCCAAACTAAACCACCTGACATTCTGTTCAAACCTGGCTTGGGGTTTTCTTTGTTGTTTTTTCTTTTCCCTACTCCCCATACTGTAGCACCAAAGGCTTTGAAAAACTCATCTGCTCTTTGAGGAGAGAGGAAAAAGCTAGGCTTTTCAGAATGCTTGTTGTTGCTTATCTTTCAAGTGTGTATTATTGAGTCATCTTAAAACCATCTCTACATGATTGCTCATCCCAGATTTAGCAGAGATTACACATCAGCTCTTGCTTTCACAGTCTGTTCTTCCAGCCTAATCAATACAGTGAAAAATAGCAGAAAGCTGTAAGAAATCTTTTGGTTTCAACTTTGTACTTGCACTTAGGAAAAGTTAATCATTTTGCAGTGTTATGCAAAGCATGGCTCCCTTGGGTTTGGTTATATCCAGAAAACTACACTCAATGTATGCACAAGTCCATGAAAATCTGCTTCCTTGTGAACATAGTCATCTTTTTCAGATGTCAGGATATACTGAAGTTTCTCGTTACCATGCACTTCCTACAGAAGCTAAGCCTTCTTATCCCCCTAAGACATTACTGAGGGCTAGATAATGCCACTAAGACACAGCCTTAGAGCAGCATGTTTCTGCACTGAAGGATTCCACGAGAATGTCTGAAAATTAGATAAAGGCAGTTCCATCCTGCTTCCCTGTTGTTGCTGGAGACAGAAAGTAATTAGCTGCTGGCCTATACCACCAGCACATCATTAACCCCTCCTGCCCCTAAACATAAGCTCAGCTGTGCTGGCCACTGAAATGAAAAGAAAAGAAACAAATCTCTGTCCATCTTCCTCTTTGTCTGCTCCAGAGCCTCAGCATAAATGTGCTGTCCTCAATGCCTGGATATCCAGTGTGGGAAGCCCTCTTGAGAGGATTTGGCAGCATTTGGATGTGCTCAGACCAAGTCACAATCTAATCCCCAATGATTGCAAAAGTTTCTCAGAGCTCCAGAAAGGGCAAAACTGCCTGCACTCATACTGCAGATCCTATACATCTGTGGTCATTTTAGGCTATGCCTTCAATTATTTTTTTTTTTACAGACTTCAAGCAGAAAAGTAGAAAATAAAGTAAATAAATCACTGTTGGGTGTAAAAAGGAAAACCAAAGATAATTCTAAATAATTTCATTGCAGAAATACCTTCTACAAGACTATGCCAAAACAATCCTCCCTCTTCTGATCTCTTCTCTGCTTGCTTTGTGCTCTGAAGGGAGACTAACCTGCTTCTGCTTGACCTTGGCTGCATTGTTTTGGTGAAGTCTAACCACTGCTTCCTCTCTGCTCCTTTCTCCCCTTTGGACAGGGGATGGGGGAGCAGAAGGACATCTCTCCTGGTCTTTGACCAGGGAGGTTCTTGTGTTGTTAATTGTAAATATCTGTAAAATATTGTGACTCCTGGGTATTTTGTACATATTCATTGCATTCCATTGTGGATTGTAGCTTTGCTTGTAAATACAGCTTTCATTTGCTTCCAACTGAGCTGGTCTGGCAAAGTTAATGTTGGGGGTGAAATTTCAACCCACCACAACATCCTTTCACTTTGACAAGTCAGCCGATAAAAGGAAGGGCTGGGCTTTGTCACCACTGTCTTGGGTTGTCTTCATTACACATTATTCACTTAGGTTTTGTTAAACACTGTCTTGAAGAGCATTCTGTAAAAGCAATGATTACCATTTAACCTAGGCTACATGAAGCCATCCAATTAGTACCTTGAGTACTGTGTCCAGTTCTGGGCCCCTCAGTTTAGGAAGGATGTTGACTTGCTGGAATGAGTCCAGAGAAGAGCAACAAAGTTGGTGAGGGGTTTGGAACACAAGCCCTATGAGGAGAGGCTGAGGGAGCTGGGGTTGCTCAGCCTGGAGAAGAGGAGACTCAGGGGTGACCTTATCACTCTCTACAACTCCCTGAAGGGAGGTTGTAGACAGGCTGATGATGGTCTCTTCTCCCAGGCACCCAGTACCAGAACAAGAGGACACAGTCTCAGGCTGCACCAGGGGAGGTTCAGGTTGGATGTTAGGAAGAAGTTCTATACAGAAAGAGTGATTGCGCTATGGAATGGGTTGCCCGGGGAGGTGGTGGAGTCACCGTCATTGAAGGTGTTCAGAAGGAGACTTGATGGGGTGCTTGGTGCCATGGGTTAGCTGTTTGGGTGGGTTGGATTGGTTGATGGGTTGGACACAATGATCTTGAAGGTCTCTTCCAACCTGGTTTGGTTTATTCTAATAAAGGTTGTTTATTCTAATAAAAACGTAACTTGGAGAAGTATTTCTCCAAAAGAAGTTATTTCTTTCAATACTTTTGCTACGTATACACGAAACACGTGTTGTCAAAGCGATTTTTCTTCAGAGCTATCAGCCTAGCAGCAAAGTAGCCTAAATACATCCATCTAACATACTGGGCCAAGCATAAAAATGTAAGGCTTTTACAAATGCTTGTAAGAAATTATGTCATATCATTTGAAAGATGGAGCCATTGCATTGGCATTACACAGCCTGTGCATTAGATCAGACAGCAAATGAGATATTGATAGAACTATTTTGAACAGTCAATAAGCTTTCTAATGATTGATAGCTCAGAACTAACTCTGGTAATATCAGCGTCTGCACTTGGAAACTGTAATGCAATATTCTTTCTGTGGCATTCATAAGCTTAACTCAAATGCAGGCAGTAGAGCCAGCTGAGGGATTTGCATGGGGCTCTTTCTTCATAGTGGAAGGAAAGAAAACCAGCAAATTTTACTTATTTTAATCTTTCCATCTAAATCCAGCCAAAGAAGTATCTCAAAAGAAAGCCATAGAAGAAGCCAAGCAAAATCACTGAGCAAACGAATAAACTAAGGAAACACAACTTCTCCACAAATGTGCTTTAAACACCATGCAGATTAGTCCCAAGGATTTCAGCAGAAGTCAGAACAGAGTAAGTTACTGGACACTCCAAATAAAGAACCAAAGTTTAACCTTGGAATATTCTATGTAGTACAATCAAAGAGAAAAAGTCACCACTGAGGAAGGGGAAAAGAAGTGGAAGAGAAAACGAAGACAAGACTTTAAGAAGTGATATCAAACACTTATCAATGCAGACCAAAGGTGGCTAGATTTTCAAAGACCACACACTCAGTGCTCTCTCAGCATAAACTTCATTCATCTCATGAGGAATCCAATAAAAAGCCACTATTAAAAATATTACAAAAATTTCTCTATGCAAAAGAATGAAGAAGGAATTTTAGTTCCCTAGCCTCTATCTAATAATGACTGAAATTAATGACAGCATATTTATCTTAAGTTTCCAAGCTGTCAAGCTGATAGTAATGCTTCTAGAAAACCATAAATCCTGTCTCAATTACAGTTATTCATGTATAGCTGTTTCTACCTGGTTACCAACCAAGTCTCCCTTCAATTTCATCCCAAACTGGAGAGGGGATGAAGGTGAAAGAAGCAGGCTAGAAGTCTTTCCTTGCTGTTCATAAATAATTACTTTCCCTTGCAATCCTACTGAAGTTGATGCTATTATTCGTGGAATATTGGCTCACACTTTGCAAGAGTTTTGCAATCTCTCTATTAGTAAAGTAAAATGCAAAAGACATTAAGATTCTCTACAGTGGAGAGAAGGTCCGTGAGGATTACTTGATCAAATTAGCTGTTAACAGTCTAAAACCTGAGCTGCATTAAATAAGTGTTAACATTACTCCAACTACCACTAAGATCAGTGATTTCTCAGCACATCCCTATAGCATCTGATGTGGATGCATCCTTTCTCTCTCCTACACAACACAGAGCATAAATGTTCTTGCATAGTTAGGTGTTCTCTTGGGAAAGCTCTTTGGTAGCTCTCCTTTCACTTACTCAGTGTTATGCCAGTGTGAGTTTGCAGTTGTCTATTCTGCTGTTCTTGGTTTAGGCTGACATGTGAGACCAGGATCCATACCTGAAACAAATACAATCCAGTACTTGTAGATCTATTGTCATCATCTACTTAACCAATACAAACTATACAACAGTAATGTGCTCTTGTGGCCAAGAAGGCCAATGCCACCCTGGAGTGGATTAGAAGGGCTGTGGTTAGTAGGTCAAGAGAGGTTATCCTCCCCATCTACTCTGCACTACTAAGGCTGCATCTGGAATACTGTTTCCAGTTATGGGTCTCTCAGTTCAGGAGGGACCTCAGAGAACTTCTTGAAAGAGTCCAGGGCAGAACCACAAAAATGATTGGAGGGTTGGAAAATCTTCCTTATAAGGAGGGACTGAGGGAGCTGGGACTCTTTAACTTGGAGAAGAGGAGACTGAGAGGTGACCTCATTCATGTTTATAAAGATGTAAAGGGTGAGTGTCCAGAGGGTGGAGTCAGGCTCTGCTGGGTGATGCCAAATGACAGCACAAGGGGCAATGGGTAGAAGCTGAGGCATAGGAAGTTCCATGGAAACATGATGGGAAAAAGTTTCCCTGTGAGGGGGACAGAGCATAGGGACAGGCTGCCCAGGGGGTTATGGAGTCTCCCTCTCTGGAGGTACTCATGATATCCAGACAAAACCTGCCCATTTTTAACTTATATTCTTTATGCACATGCAGACATCCTTGACATTTTAGCTCAGCAGTACAGCTGCAAGGTGTTCCAAATGCAGAGTATACTATACAGCAGTGAGATAAACACATTACATATATATAAAGAAATCCAAGAGAAAAACTGAGGGGAACAAATGTTTTGAAAACTGCTTATTTTTATCATTCTGACTCCTTAATCTAAGTTAAGAAACAAGAACACACTGCAGTGTTTTAAGGAATCCTGTCCTAAGCAAGGAGATAAAAACCACAGATGTTCTTCAAACTTTCATCTAACACCTGCATGCCACAACAGAAACAACTGGGGACTGTAAGGGATTCTTAAATTAAATGAAAAAGAAAACTGGCACAATGAAAACCAAGCTGACAGAAACCTACTCACATGGGCATGCATCGTTTTGTAGATCAAGAGCTGGAAACAATTATGGTTAAACATTGGTTGTTGTAAATAATTTAAGGTGTCCATACCCTGTGAGTTGTGTTACCTAATGGTATAAATACTTTGCTGTATATGTTTGTTGAAAAGCAGCCCTCCTGTATCTAGTACTGGTCTTGAATTTTGTTGTTAACTAAAAGAGACAACATGAAAGCAAATTATTTGGAAAGCACGGGGAGGAAAACAAAAGGCAACAATCTGTGATTGCTTGGGCTTGTAACGACTTACTCTCCACCCAAAGATACTGGTGTGATCTAAACCTGAATTTAGAGTGTATGCCACCTAGTGGGAGCAAAAATTTGATCAAAATGTTAAAATATGATGCTCCTAAACATTTAGCCTGACACAGTGTGAGCTGGAGGAAAATGAGAACTTGCATTTGGTGTTGAAGCACAATGTTTACATACCATGGCCTTCAAAGGAAAGGATTCCTGATTGTCCATTATCTCCTTACTGCAAAACAAGAATAAATGTTAGTTAAGACTGATGTATGAAAAGCTACTGTTTGGTATTACTGTGCACTATGACTACACTGGAAATACAACTGGCTGTAGATAGAGGCTTTCCTATCTCAGGTGAGCTCTAAATCTAGGGCTGCAGCTCAGTACAAACTAATTTCCTTTAATTCAATTTAAACTTTGGGAGAAATTAACCAAGTGCAGCAATTTGGCTGAACTGCAGCCACTACAAAAGGAATAGCTCATCCATCCCTAAGAGGAGAGTCTACCATGTGTGTGAGAATGAACACCTCTGCTCTGAGACATTTCATGCCCCTCAGCTTCATTTGGTGTGTTGGAGAGAAGCAGGAGAGAAGAGGGTTCTTGCTCTGAGGTTTGTCAGCAGGCTGAAGGAAATCAACACGTCTGCTCAACCTTACAATGGGCAGGTAGAACACAAAACATTTGTATTTCACGTTATAAATATCACAAAACAGATCTATGAAATTCACTTAGAAAACACAGAGGTATGTCAAAGACCAAGAAAAAAAATCATAGAATTGTAGAATCAATAAGGTTGAAAAAGACCTCAAAAATCATCAAGTCCACCCTGTCACCACAGACCTCATGACTACTAAAGCATGCCACCATGGGGCATGTCCAGTTTCCTCTTGAACACCTCCAGGGATGGTGACTTCACCACCTCCCTGGGCAGCACATTCCAACGGCTAACAACTCTCTCTGGGAAGAACTTTCTCCTCACCTTGAGCCTAAACCTCCCCTGGCACAGCTTGAGACTGTGCCCTCTTGTTCTGGTACTGCTTGCCTGGGAGAAGAGACCAACCCCCACCTGGCTACAACCTCCCTTCAGGTAGTTGTAGACAGCAATGAGGTCTCCCCTGAGCCTCCTCTTCTCCAGGCTAAACAATCCCAGCTCCCTCAGCCTCTCCTTGTAGGGCTTATGCTCGAGGCCTCTCCCCAGCATCATTGCCCTTCTCTGGTGTAGTGGTTTGGGAGACCAAATTCTCCCACCACAGGCAAAAATAACAACTCAGACAAACGGATTACAAAAAAATGGTGGAAAGTTTAAACGGGTAAACAAAACACCAACAGCAATGAGAGTTTTACAGAGAACCACAGGCACTGTGACAAAAGAGAGAGATCCCAGAACATACCCAAGAACATCCCATCCCCACCTGGGGGTACACCCAAACCTCCCAGGGCTCTTTCTCCCCCCCCCCACAACCCAGCCTTGGGCCTGGGCAGGCCCAAGGGAGGCAGCTCATGCCATTTTACCTAGGCTGCAGCTGGGGACGAAAGAGGAAGTAGGGACCCCGTGTGGATGTTTTATAGAGGAGCAGAGAATTATGGGTGAAATACCTGGTTTGCTGTGACCACCCGGTGGGCTGGACCCTTTTGGGACCTCCCAGGTATGGTCTGTGCAGTGGCATCCGAGCCAGCACCCAGCCTAAACCACCACATCTGGACACATTCAAGAGTCTCAATGTCCTTCTTAAACTGAGAGGCCAAGAAGTGGACACAGGACACAAGGTGTGGCCTAACCAGTGCTGAGTACAAGGCACAATGACTTCCCTGCTCCTGCTGGCCACACTATTCCTGATGCAGGCCAGGATGCCATTGGCCTTCTTGGCTGCCTGGGTACACTGCTGGCTCATGTTCAGCCAGATGTCAATCAGCACCCCCAGGTCCTTTTCTGCCTGGCTTCTCTCCAGCCACTCTGACCCCAGCCTGTAGCTCTGCATGGGGTTGTTGTGGCCAAAGTGCAGCACCCGGCACTTGGATTTGTTCAATCTCATGCTGTTGGACTCTGCCCATCTGTCCAACCTGTCGAGGTCCCTCTGCAGAGCCCTTCTACCCTCCAGCAGATCAACTCCTGCCCCAGCTTGGTGTCATCAGCAAATTTACTGATGATGGACTCAATCCCCTCATCTCTTATCACCTACTAAATACGTTGCTTTTCCAATTGTTGTGCATTCTACCGATTGATGATTGACTCAATCCCCTCATCCAGATCATCAAAAAAGAAATTGAACAGGATGGGGCCCAGCACTGATCCCTGGGGGACACCACTGGTGCCTGGCTGCCAGCTGGATGTGGCACCATTCACCACCACTCTCTGGACTCAGTCCTCCAGCCAGTTTCTAACCCAGCACAGAGTGCTTCTGTCCAAGCCATGGGCTGACAGCTTGGCCCGGAGTTTGCTATGGGAAGAAAAATAATGGCCCACAACTAATCTGTTTGCAGCCCTTCTGGTGTCTTAACAATATATTTCCCATCTTTTCCTAGGTATACTGTTCAAATCTGGAGAGAAGCCAAAGATGCAAAGCTGATACAGAATTTGTATCTGCATTAAATTCTCAAAATGTTTTTAGACACTAAAGACATTACCTTTTTTCTTCTGAAGACTACAATAGTGTCCCAAAGAGGACAATAGGCTACGTTGTACAGAACAGTGTGCTTTGTAATTGCCAACAAATTGATTTTATAGAATCATGGAATTGTTTCTGTTGGAAAAGACCTCTAAGATCATTGAGTCCTACTGGAATTGTTTAGTCTGGAGAAGAGGAGGTTGGGGCCCTTGAGACCCCTTGTTGGTCTCTACAACTACCTGAAAGAAGGTTGTGGTGGGATGGGGCTTTGTCTCTTCTCTCTAATATCATGTGATGGGACAAGAGTAAATGGCCTGAAACTGTGCCAGGGAAGATTTAGATTGCATATTAGGGAAAATTTCTTTATGGAAAGAGTGGTCAGGCATTGGGATATGTTGCCTAGGGAGGTCACTGTCTGTGGAGCTGTTCAACAATTTTATGGACATGGCACTTTGGGACATGGTTTGATGGCCATGGTGGTGTTTAGAGCTGGACTTGATGATATTGGAGGTCTTTTCCAACCATTTATTTATCTTTATTAGGTTCATCCTTAAGAAAATCATTGAAGTGTGGCACCTATTTGGGATTGTTTAGCCTGGAGAAGAGGAGGCTCAGGGGTGACCTCATTGCCCTCTACAACTACCTGAAAGGTGGTTATAGCCAGGAAGGGGTTGGCCTCTTCTCCCAGGCAACCAACACCAGAACAAGGGGACACAGTCTCAAGCTGCGCCAGGGGAGGTTTAGACTCGAGGTGAGGAGGAAGTTCTTCACCGAGCGAGTCATTCGTCATTGGAATGTGCTGCCCAGGGAGGTGGTTGAGTCGTTGACCCTGGAGGCGTTCGAGAGGAGATTGGACATAGCACTTGATGCCATGGTCTAGTCATGGGGTCTGTGTTGATAGGTTGGACTCGATGATCCTCGAGGTCCTTTCCAACCTAAGTGATACTGTGATACTGTGATACTGCAACTTCATTTCTGCTTTACTACACCACACAGTTTCGAAGCTTCATAGAGGGGAATGTGCATCAATGGTGCCAAGAAGACACTAAGTCCCCTCAGCTCCCCATGAATTCAACAAAAGCAGTAAAGGCTTTCCAGAACACCTTAAAGGCTTGTGGCCTTCAGTTATTTGCATCTGGAGAATAATGCAGACAGATGCATGCAGACGTAAAACTGGAGGTCCTGTGTATCTTTTGTGTAAAGACCGCTCCCATTCAAATGTGTAGTTCTTCTCTCATGCACTGCCCTTCACCAGCAGTGGTGAGCCAGTATTGATGCTGTTCATGCAGCCTTGCTAGATCAATGATACTTGTCATGTGTACTGTTTCCTGGGCTGCTTCTTAAAGCCAGTTTTGATGGCATTACTTGAAAACACACAGTTAGCTTTTGGGTTCCTCTTATTGATTTTCTTTTTTCAGAATGTAATGCTTGTTTCACCCTACTATGTAAGTGTTGCTTTTAAGTGGATCTATAATGAGGTAGTTTGGACTATGTGTCTTATTCTCTGAATGGGCTATGTGTCTTATTCTCTGAACACTATTAGTAGTGGAATCCCAAGGGCAGTTTGTGCACTGAACTGCGATAATGAGGTTGATGGTTCATAAAAGGGCTGATGTGACAAATTACTGACCTGTTTTGGAGATTAAGTAACTGTACCTTTACCAAGGTATGCACATCAGCTTTTTATTCAGCATAATTCTTGTAGTTGTTCATATGGTAGTTGCCCCGCTGAGAGTTCCATATGCTGAGCTGATCAAGCGAAGGGTTGCGACATGTAACTACTGGTGTGAGTAGTTGTGCCGTGGGATCTGCACTGGGTTAGGTTTTATGCAGCTTCTTGCAATACTGGAGATCTTTGGAAGATCTTCCAGTACCCTATATCTGCAGCTTTTGTTGGGAAAGGTTTGAAAAAAGCATGTTAAAAAACTCACTTTCCCATAATACACATGTTGCCCTTTCATTCCATTAAAAGCTACAGACCTGGGGATGTGTGGTTGGAAAGCTGCAACTGTGAGAGGGACCTAAGGGTTCTGATCGACAGTTGATTACATATGAGTCGGCAGTGTGCACAGGTGGCCAAGAAAGCCAATGGCATCCTGGCTTGGATTAGAGCACATGGCCTATTAAGGAGTGTCTGAGGGAGCTGGGGCTGTTCAGTCTGGAGAAGAGGAGGCTGAGGAAACACCTCAGTGGTCTCTACAGCTCCCTGGAGGGAGGTTGGAATGAAGAGGGGACAGCCTCTACTCCTTGGTGGCAAGTGACAGGACCAGATAAAATGGTTTCAAGCTGTGCCAGGAGAGGTTCAGGCTGGATGCTAGGAAATATTTCTTCCAAGAGTGGGTTCTCAAACATTAGAATGTTCTGCCAAGGGTAGTGCTGGAGTCACCATCCCTGGAGGTGTTTAAGCAGTGTGTGGAGCTGGTGCTTTGGGATGTGGTTCCGTGCTTACCCTTCAGTGCTGGGTCAAAGTTAGGACTGGATGAGCTTGAGGTCTCTTCCAACCAGATGTATTTTGTGATTCAGTAAAGCTGCAACAGTATCAATTGGTTATCTGCTTATAATCAAGCCTGCCCAGAAGCACTGGCTTTGGAGAGACACAACTGTTTCTCAGAGTAAGTGGGGCATATGTTCTTTCTTTCTGGTATTTCTTTCAGTGGTTATACATACAATGGTTATACATTTCCTGATTCTACTTAATACCTCATCCATTTCAGACTGCCAGTAAAAATGAATGGATGTTAGGAACAAGTTCTTTATTATGAGGGCGGTAGAACACTAGAACAGGTTGCACAGGGAAGTGGTTGGGGAGATATTCAAATTGAGGCTGGACAGGGCTGTGGGCAGCCTAGTCTAGTTGAGGATGCCCCTGCTGACTGCAGAGGGGATTGGAGTAGATGACCTTCAGAAGTCTCTTCCAACCCAGACCATTCTGTGATTCTGTCTTTGCAATCTATAGGGTATCTTCATAGGTGGGTTTTAATATCGGTCCATCAACTGGTTTGTCAATCACAGAATCACAGAATCACCAAGGTTGGAAGAGACCTCAAAGATCATCAAGTCCAACCTGTCACCCAACACCTCATGACTAAGCCATGGCACCAAACAGAAACATCATCTAGTCTTGATTTTATTTCACTGCTAGATTTGCTGATGTTTTGAAAGCTTTGTATTTATGTATGCCAGATTTTGAAGGGGTGTGCTTGTATGGGTGAAAAATAGCTCTGTGATGTACAATGTGCACTTCCATGGGTTCCAAAATAATATATGGTTCTCAGCAGGAAACACAGAAGCTGTTGTAGTACACTTAAAAGTGTGGTCATAATGCTTAATTTGTCATTTTATTTTTTAAATAGTCAGCAAATTGAGCTTCATTGTCCTACTGACATGGCCAACAGAGAGTCTGCATTGATAGTCTTTGCTCATTAACACTGACACTCATGGTTGTGCTAGCTTTCATCTTTCCCCATAGCTGTTGCTTTGACGTTTTGGCTGCAAGCATTTAAATGAGCACAGCTCGCTGTTGTCCCCTTGCTGCAGTGGGATTGTCATTTCTGTCCCTCTTGCTGTCTCATATGCATACATTTCCTCAGGAAAAAAATCACTTCTGTGAAGTATCTTGTATAATTGTCTGTGCCTTTGTGATGTATATAATGGTGTGTAGCATTGTTTTAGAAAGGCTGAAGTAACGATCAAAAGTCGAATGCGTGTTTCATAGTTTCATAGTTTCATAGTTTCATTCAGGGTTGGAAGGGACCACAAGGATCATCTAGTTCCAACCCCCCTGCCATGGGCAGGGACACCCCACACTAGATCAGGCTGGACAGAGCCTCATCCAGCCTGCTCTTAAACACCCCCAGGGACGGGGCCTCGACCACCTCCCTGGACAACACATTCCAGGGTTTCACCACTCTCATGGTGAAGAACCTCCTCCTCACATCCAGCCTGAATCTCCCCACCTCCAGCTTCATTCCATTCCCCCTAGTCCTATCACTACCTGAGATCCTGAGAAGTCCTTCCCCAGCCTTCCTGTAGGCCCCTTTCAGATACTGGAAGGCCACAATTAGGTCACCTCGGAGCCTTCTCTTCTGCAGACTGAACAGCCCCAACTCCTTCAGTCTGTCCTCATAGGAGAGGTGCTCCAGCCCTCTGATCATCCTTGTGGCCCTTCTCTGGACACGTTCCAGCACCTCCACATCCCTCTTGTAATAGGGGCTCCAGAACTGGACACAGTACTCCAGGTGGGGTCTCACCAGGGCTGAGTAGAGGGGGAGGATCACCTCCCTCGACCTGCTAGCCACACTTCTCCTGATGCAGCCCAGGATCTGATTGGCTTTGCGGGCTGCAAGTGCACACTGAGAGCTCATGTTGAGCTTTTTGTCCACCAGCACCCCCAAGTCTCTCTCTTCAGGGCTACTTTCCAGCCAGTCACTGCCCAGCCTGTATTTGTGCCTGGGATTGCCTCGACCCAGATGCAGGACTCTGCACTTGCTCTTATTGAACTTCATGAGGTTGGCCTGTGCCCACCTCTCCAGCCTGTCCAGGTCCCTCTGGATGGCCTCCCTTCCCTCCAGCGTGTCTGCTGCACCACACAGCTTGGTGTCATCAGCAAACTTGCTGAGGGTGCACTCAATGCCATTGTCCATGTCACTGACAAAGTTGTTGAATAAGACAGGTCCCAGGCCTGATCCCTGAGGGACTCCGCTTGTCCCTGGCCTCCACTGGGGCATGGAGCCATTGACAGCCACTCTTTGGGTGCGGCCATCAAGCCAGTTCCTTATCCATCTAGTGGTGTGTCTGCTTCATGTTTTATCAACACAGTTGGGAGGTGGTGGTCACACTCCTTCTGCAATGATAAACACCACTCTCTGAACATGAGGATGGCTTTTGCAGACCTTATCTTCTGTCAGGTGCCAAGAAATAATTGAGGCTTTTCACACAGACAGTAGTGTTTTGTAGGACAGGAATATCAGCACCTGTGTGAAAGTATGACAGAAAAGTGCAGGACAAATGTTGCAGCAATAATAGAATTTGTACTGAAAATGTAGTGTACAAAGAAATGGTTTTCACCCTCTCTCTATGCTTCACTTTAAATCTAAATACCTCTAGCAATTAAATTAGTTTTTTGGTTTTTTTTAATTGAAATGTAATTTAAATTATTTTGGAAGTCCAGGACTCTGTAAGCCTCTGTGATGACAAGAGTAGGCTTTCTTGAGTTGGAAGTCAAGGTCCTTTGCTGAAAAAAGTGAGTTTGACAATGTCACGCACTTTACCTGTGAATGACTGATTTCTGTGTGCCCAGAAAAGAAACCTCATGCTGTAAAACATGATTCTACTCTGCCCTGGTGAGGTCCCACCTGGAATATTGCATCTAGTTCTGGGCTCCCCACTTGAAGAGGGACAGGGATCTACTTGAGAGTGTCCAACAGAGGGCTACAAGGGTGATGAAGGGACTGGAGCACTGCCTGATGAGGAAAGGCTGAGAGCCCTGAGGCTGTTTAGTCTGGAGAAGGGAAGACTGTGAGGGGATTTAATAAATACTTACAAGAGGGCTGGAAGAAAGGGACAGCTTTGCTCATTTGTGCCCTGCGACAGGACAAGGGGCAATGGATGTAAACGACAGCACCCTCTTTACTGTGAGGGTCCCAGAGCACTGGAACAGGCTGCCCAGATAGATGATGGAGTCTCCTTCTCTGGAGACTTTCCAGACCTACCTGGATGCATTCCTGTGTAACCTGCTCTGGCATCAGGGTTGGACTCAAAGATCTCCAGAGGTCCTTTCCAACCCCTAACATATTGTGATCCTGTGATTCTGAAATGTCAGCAATATAAAAGCTGGCTTTTGGCTTATCAGTTGTTTCCAATTTTGATAGCCATCCTTAATGTCACAACATCATTCTTCTTTGTTTGTGTTTTTATCAGCTCTCAATTCACGCTCACAACCACACAAAACTCTTCACATTTTACCTCCAGATGAATATGGTCCACTGGTGGGAAATGCTTATGAATACTGGCTTACCATTGTTTGTTTTTATTAAACAAGTAATCAAGATTTGGTTACTCATTTTCCAGGTCTGAAGGGATATCATAAACTCTTTCTTCCACAATGATTGTTTTGGAATTGTGCTTCCATTCAAGATTTAAAAGAGCTGATATCAGTGTGTCTCCAGACCACTCTGTATTCTGCTTATAAGTTTATCAACACAAAGCCATCTCTATCAATAGCCCTGCTTGGACCAGAACCGTTGCATTCTACAACTTGTGTTAATGAATATTCCAACCACTGATGAGAAGATGCAGAGATCATCTTTTGTTAGCCAGGTGTATCCTCATTGCTGGGACACAGCAGCAGGAGCTTTTATGGAGAGGTTTAAGGGACCTGCATTCCAAACAAAATGTTTACTCATTTTTAGGAGTAAATAAATCACAATTAGAACAACCCTGGAATTCACTGATGTGTTGATCAGAAGCATGTGTGCTGATAATGTCATAGCTGAGTTAAGGGAGCAGCAAAAAGAACTTGTCAATCCAAAAGTCAGAAAACCATTATTACTTTGATGAAGCCTGATACATTGTGTGCATGTTGCCTTAACAAGTGTGGCTCCTATTTCAATGGGAGTAATTATGCCAAGAGTGATGAATGGCATTCTGTGAGTCTCTGTCAGCACCAGAAATACTGGGTATCTGCCACTCCAAGGACTCTGCTAGTGCCACTTAAACATTCTAAGAGATATGATAGAAGTACTTCTATTTGATGACATTAAATTTCTTCAGATGATCGAAGTTCTAATAAGCGAGGGAACTCTTGAATGGCTTAGCCTTCCACTGACATGTCTGGGCTCCAGGCTGGTTGTCAGATGACATACTCTTTTCTTGAAATAAATTTTGTTTTCAGAGAGAATGAAAATTCACTTAGAAACATTGTGAGAGCAGAGCCCTGTTTTGACTTCCCCTCCAGATTAAGGCAAACTTCAAACACAGTATTTGCTAAAATCATACAGTAATTTCAGTAGGAAGAAGTCTTTAAAGGTCATCTAGTCCAAGTCCCCTGCAGTGAGCCAGGACATCTTAACTTGATCAGGCTGCTGAGAGCCTGGTCCAACCTGACATTGAATATTTCCAGGGATGAGACATCTATCACTTCCCTGGTCAAACTGTTCCAGTGTTTTCCCACCCACATAGTGAAAAATTCCTTCCTTTTGTCTAGTCAAAAATACCTTCTTTAAACCATCACCCCTTGTCCTATTGCTACACGTCCTACTAAATAATCTGCCTCAATCTTTCTTACAAGCCTCCTTTGAGTACTGAAAGGCTACAATAAAGTCTGCCCAGAGCCTTCTCTTCCCCAGGCTGAACAACCCCAACTGTCTTAGCCTTCCCTCATAGGACAGATGTTCCATTCTTCTGATCATTTTTGTGGGCCTTCTCTGGACCCATTTACTTGTGCTGAGACTGCAGAGCTGAATGCAAGCTGGAGTCTGACCAGAGTGGAGTAGCATACCAGAATCACCTTCCTTGACCTGCTGGCCATGCTTCTTCTGATGCAGCATAGGATATGGTTGGCTTTCTGGGCTGTGAGTGCATACTGTCAGCTCATGTTCACTTTTCATCCACCAATACCCTCAAGTTCCTCTCTACAGGGCTGCTCCAAATCCTTTCATCCTTCAATTTGTATTGATACTAGGGACTGCCACAACCCAAGTGCAGAACTTTGCAAAAGGCCTTGTGGAACTTTGTGAGGTTCACAGAGGGTATTTCTCAAGTTTGTCCAGGTCCCTCTGCATGGCATCCTATCCCTCAGGCATGCCAGCTGCACCCCTTGGCTTGGTGCTATCTGCACATTTGCTGAGGATGCCCTCAATCCCACTGTCTGTTCCACTGACGAAGCTTGGCATAATCCTCTCACATATTTTCCCAATAAATTCCTTTACCTAGGCAAATTGATAGAGGACTGCAGCTATTAATAACATCATTATCATGTGATTCTCTTGATCATATCTTACAGTTCAACAGAACATATTACTGTTGTCATGGTAAGAAGACAGGGTGCCTTTATAGTCCTTCAGAGTCCTTAATTGTTCCAGTTGATGTGATTTCATTTGTATAGCGTGTTTTTCCCTAAGGCAAGCCACCATAGCTCCTGCAAAGAAAAAAAATCAAAGGGGGCTCAGTACAATAGATACATTTTTGTCCTTGCAGAATCCAAAAATTCTCAAATAAATCACAGGATGTTAGGGTTGGAAGGGACCTCCAGAGATCATCGAGTCTAACCCCTCTGCCAGAGCAGGACCAGAGAATCCAGCGCAGGCCACACAGGAATGCATCCAAACAGGGCTTGAAAGCATCCAGAGAAGGAGACTCCACAACCTCTCTGGGAAGCCTGTTCCAGTGCTCTGGGACCCTCACAGTGAAGAAGTTCATCCTCATGCCGAGGTGGAACCTCCTGTGCTGTAGTTTATATCCATTGCCCCTTGTCCTATCACAGGGTGCAACTGAACAGAGCCTGTCCCCTCCCTCTTGGCAAATGACCAAATTCTCAGGTTCACAGTCTGCTGATTATTTGGAGATATACTCAAAGGGTAAGTTACAGGTCTCTCTGACTGCACTCACTCAGAAATATGTTTTGAATTAAAGTGGCAGCAAAAGACTAGTATGTGCAGCCTGATCTGTGGTGAGACCTCTAGGAGAAAATTTCTGATCTGTATGCCTGTAAGTTAGGGTCCAAAATTATCCAGAATTACAGAGGAAACTTTTATTCATCGCTGTAATATTGCATGCAAGTGATTGTAAAGTCTGGGAAACTCAATGTGAGGAGGAACTTCTTCACTGTGAGGATCCCAGAGCACTGAAACAGACTGCACAGAGAGGTTGTGGAGTCTCCCTCTCTGGAGACTTTCCAGACCCATCTGGATGTGTTCCTGTGTGACCTGTGCTGGATTCTATGGTCCTGCTCTGGCAGGGGGCTTGGACTTGAAGTTCTCCAGAGGTCTCTTCCAAGTCCTACCATCCTGTGATCTTGTGATCCCGTATCCAAGTTGCCTGTGTATCTAAATGTCCATAATGAACTCTTTTATCTTGCTGTCTGAAAACCAAGTCCTAACTAGGCAAAGACATAACAAGAAGGTTTTGTTAATGCAAATAATAAATAACGATAATTCAAATGGGAATTTTGTGGAACCCAGTGCCTTTAGGAATTGCTCACATTATTTTTATTACTGTTTCACACTAACTTCCAACTGTGAAAAAAATATGTTTATGCCAGTAAAGAGTTGGGAAAAGTTCCTGTGACCTTCATGACGATTTTGATGAGATTTCTGATATTAATAGCAGAAAAATTGAGACCTTCATGTCCAGCTAATGCTGCCAGTTCTCTGCAGCTATCCATAGCACTCACCCCTTCTAAATGAGAGCCAAACAGCTCTTGGGTTTAACAAAACAGGAATTCTCACAGCAAATGCCTTAAGCTTCCTGCCCATCTTGTCTTCCCTTACTCTTTTTTAAGGAACACTATCATGCAACACCAATTTAATTTGAGACTTTAAAGTGGAGTCAACATCATTGGAGGTGTTCAGGAGGAGACTTGATAGGGTGCTTGGTGCCATGGTTTACTTGATTAGGTGGTGTTGGATTAGTTGGTAGGTTGGACATGATGATCTTGAAGGTCTCTTCCAACCTGGTCTATTCTATTCTATTCTATTCTATTCTATTCTATTCTATTCTATTCTATTCTATTCTATTCTATTCTATTCTATTCTATTCTATTCTGATGTTGTCAGTATTAACCTATAGAGAGCTTTTCACCACAGTATTTCATGCTCTAAACCTAATTATTTTGGATATGCAAATTAACACCAGTGCTTTACACTCAGAAGCAGTGTTAAGGTTCACAGCAATGATAGCATTCCTGGACACGATGCAGCTCAGCCAAAGTGGGCGTCAGAGCAGTTGAAAGCCAACTGATGCCTCTTACACCAAGGTACAGGAGGGCTCAGAGGTGCTGGCAGCACAGAACATTTTGTGTTTATCTCCTACAGAAAACAGGCTTTTGTGTCCCTTTGATTTTAAAACCAGTCTGCTCCATCTGGCACATTTTATGCTTCCAAATAAAGTTCAGCACTCTGTTTCCTGAATGAGGAAGAATAAAAGAAGGACCTTAGAAGCGACTTGAAACAAAAGTTCCTTTACAAGATGACTAATTTTCCCTGTCATAATTGTGCCTTAAGTGTGGTGCCTACACTTAGGGGAAGATAGAAATTCTATTGTCCAACAATGTTTGAACATTATTGTTTCACAGACTAGTGCAGATGTTTGAAAGGGGCTACACACTTCAGAATGTTCTAGGAAAAGGGTAATGGTGTCATGAGGAGGAAAAAAAAAAGAGGATTTTCACTAAGCTAATAAATTCTGTGAGTTTTAGCTTGATAGAAGTTCCATAGCAGATAAAAGCCACAACTCTGGATAAGTCAGCAAATTAAATATCACAGTGGGAAACATGGAGACTGACCAGCATGCAGCAGAAGGTCACACTTGCTAAAAACAAATTTGCAATTGGTTTATAACAAAACCAAAACAATTATGTTATTTCTTTTCCCCCTCTGTCAATTGGAATGGAATGGAATGGAATGGAATGGAATGGAATGGAATGGAATAGAATGGAATAGAATAGAATAGAATAGAATAGAATAGAATAGAATAGAATAGAATAGAATAGAATAGAATAGAATAGAATTAACCAGGCTGGAAGAGACCTTCAAGATCATCGTGTCCAACCTATCATCCAACACTACCTAATCAACTAAACCATGCAACCAAGTACACCATCAAGTCTCTTCCTAAACTCCATCACCTCCCTGGGCAGCACATTCCAATGGGCAATCATTCTCTCTATGAAGAATTTCTTCCTAACATCCAGCCTGAACCTCCCCTGGTGCAGCTTGAGACTATGTCCTCTTGTTCTGGTGCTGGTTGCCTGGGAGAAGAGCCCAACCCCCATCTGGCTACAACCTTCCTTCAGGTAGTTGTAGACAGCAGTAAGGTCTCCCCTGAGCCTCCTCCTCTCCAGGCTAAGCACCCCCAGCTCTCTCAGCTGGAGAAAGTGCTTCCCAGAGAGAGTTGTTAGTCATTGGAATGTGCTGCCCAGGAGTCACCATCCCTGGAAGTGATCAAGAGGGGACTGGATGTGCAACTTGCTGCCATGGTCTAGTAGGCATGAGATCATAGGTGACAGGTTGGACTTGATAATCTCTGAGGTCTTTTCCAACCTTGCTGATTCTATGATTCCATGAAAATACTGCAGACTGAATAGAGGATTTCATAAATTCTTTAAAAGTATGAAACTTACTTTAAAAAATTTTACAAAATCTATCCTAGAGCTGAGTAACATGTATCCTGTGTAATCCTCTCCCCAGTCTGCATCAGCCCTGAAAGAATGTGAATATTTGACCTATCTTCTCAGAGATAGGAAGATAGGTTTGCTGGAATGTGTCTAGAGAAGGGCCATGAGGATGATCAGGGGGCTGGAGCTCCTCTCTTATGGAGACAGACTGAGAGAGTTGGGTCTGTTCAGCCTGGAGAAGAGAAAGCTCTGAGGAGACCTAATTGTGGACTTCCAGTATCTGAAGGGGGCTACAAGAAAGCTGGGAAGGGACTTTTTAGGGTGCCAGGGAGTGATAGGACTAGGGGGAATGGAGCAAGACTAGAAATGGATAGATTCAGATTGTCTGTTAGGAAGAAGTTGTTCCTCATGAGGGTGGTGAGAGACTGGCACAGGTTGCCCAGGGAGGTGGTGGCAGCCTTAACCCTGGAGGTTTTTAAGACCTGGCTGGACATGGCTGTGAGCAACCTGCTGTAGTGTGAGCTGTCCCTGCCCATGGCAGGGGTATTGGACCTGGATGGTCCTTGAGGTCCCTTCCAATCCTGACAATTCTATGATTCCAAAAATCATAGCTGATGTCTTCACTAAACGTTACAAGTTGGGCATCTTGGCTGGATTTAATCTTCCAGTCTGGCATTCCTGTTTGAAAGGCAGAGGGCACATATTGTGGTGAAGTTTCCCTGAAACTTGGCAGTCTGTGACAATGCAGGAGGTGAGGTAACCAGGTGAGGTAACAGGAAGGAGGGGAAGGAGTGGGGGAGGAGGTGAACAGTCCTGTACCCTTATATCTATCTGTCCAGGGGGATCTGAGGGAGTTTCTCTGTTGTTTTTAAATTACACATATGTATGTGTGTTTGTCTATATCTATATCTATATCTATATCTATATCTATATCTATATCTATATCTATATCTATATCTATATCTATCTATATCTATATCATCTATATCATCTATATCATCTATATCTATATCTATATCTATATAATTTATATCTATATCTATATCTCTACATAATCTATATCTATATCTATATCTGTATACACACAGTGTGTATGTGTATGTGTAGATATATATATTACATATATTATATGCTTTGTACATATTAATTGCATTTCATATATTTAGACTTTGCTTGCAAATAGAGTTTCATTTGCTTCCAAAAACCTTCTGAGCTAGTCTCTCCCCCTCCTTGGGGAGTAGTTCTCCAAATTAGCTGGGGGGTGGGGTGGGGTAATTTCAACCCCCCAAATTAGTTACGGATTGTAATCTAAATGTGACACAAAGTCTTGCTTACAGTTTCAGCAAATGTAAAACGTGTAACAAACTTACATGTAATAAACTAAATCCCAGCCCTGTTACACCTCAGTCAAACTCTTTAGAGTCTGCTCTGCAAGGAACATACGTCAGCCAGTTTTAGTAGTTTGATAAATATTTCAGCTGTGCATCACACTGGCTGGTAGCTAACAATCTGTTTCTTCCGCCGGTACGCTGGTTCATTTACAAAGCAAAGTCACTGACAAGGTAATCATAAACCTCTGATGTAGTCAGGCAGCTTGAAGTGAAAACCTCAAGCTGAAGGCTCTGTGTGTGTGTGTGTGTGTAATTTCTTAACTGCTGCTCTGAGCTACAAGCTTTTCCTATCAAGGTAAAATGCATTAAACGAGCTCATAATTCTTCTGTCTCCTTTGTGTTGCTTGAGAGGCTTTAAAGAGCTATAATCAATTTGCCAAACAAATAATGAACAGCCATGACCCTGCATCATGCACAAGAAAATGCACTAGTGAAAATACTGTGCATAGATGTGACTCCTCACCTATTACACAACTGCAGAAGCATCAGAGTCCTTGAAATGATATTGTATGCTGAATAAAGGAGAATAATGAAAGACAACATGGATATTGGACTTTTCTGAAGTGAAATCACATATCTAGTCTTGAGTTGGGGATCACAGCAAATGAAATTTGCTTGTAAAAATCCATTTTGATTCACAGGTGCTGTGTCTTTCTCCCTGATCCTAATTTAAGATTAAAATGCCAAGGTTATGTGCTGTGAGATTATTTAACATGATGCTTCATCCAGCCAGTTTACAGCTGAGGGTCAAGGTTTTAGGGTGTGTTTGGGTGTGAAGAACAGAGAGTTTACCAGTGTGGACACAATTTCTAACAATGCATATGCTGGGAAATAATTGTTGGTAAAAAGCCATCTTGATTAAATCAAGGCCAATTGGGATGTATTTATGGAATTGTGATCTTCCTACAGATCTGCCTCTGTTGGCAAAGTGAATGACTCTGAGGCTGTGTCTTTATCCATATGACACATCATCAAATAAAGAAAAGCTCAAACCAGCTGCACAAAAACTGCCCTTCTAGGGAAGAGCTGTCCTACATATGTACACTTTTATCTTGTCTCAATTACCATGCTTTGTAATGGCCATCAAAGTTTGATTCTACAGCCAGAAGCAGCTCTTTCTCTACATTTCTATCACATCATACACTCATGATTTAATGACCAAGAATTAGGTGGCAAAATCATCTTGTGTCACAATGAAATTCTCCTCTTTCAGAGAAATGCCATTGCATTGTGTTACCAGAGAGCTAGCTGATAAAGAGGCCTGGGATGTGACAAGCTATTAATTACCTTTTCTTAGAGTTCCAAGCACAGCAATCTTGTTTTATTTATTATTAGTTCTCTTTCTCTCTTTTCCTGTCATATACGACTGACAAAATACAGGGAGGTGTTGGATTTGCCCCAAAGTGAAATTCACTGAACAAATAACCACCATGTAACACGAACAAGCCTGAATTTTTGCATATGTAAAGACTTAGCAGAAATGCCTGTACCACAAAGAAGAAAATATCAAATTAAGTGATTGAAATGCTCACTGATCTGAGGCTGACCTCATGGGTTCAGTATTGCCTCTTTTGCTCAGCTCTTTTCACTTTTCAGGTTGCTTATACACCAGCCACCTGTAAACCTCTTTTGTAAATCTCTCTTTGTGACAGTTTCAGGCTGTGCCTTTAAAAAGGCTTTTGTTAATGAAGGTGGGTTAAACCATCACACTCTTCTACTTTGTTCCAGATGCACTAGTTTTAAAAAGTCATTATTTAAGAATTAGTAATTAGCTATCAGGTTCATTGGTGGTATTGCACCCAGGAAGGTGCACGTTTCCTCATTAATAAGTAGTAAGCAATGATTTTCTGACATTACAAATCAAAACAATTAGAACCAGACTATTGGTCAAGGGCAGTGTTTTGTTTGTCTTGCAAAGCTCCATTGCCTACAAGTTAGCCCACAATGTTGTTTCCTCTGGTCAGATATTGAGCTGTAGAGCAGTCAGTTCAGCTTTTTGCCTTTGCTGTGTAACTGGCATAGCTGTGATTGACAGGTTCAAAAATATGTTGAGGAAAACACCTATTTTTATGACCTCTCCTTTTAGTGGCTAGAAGCTTTATAAATGATAAGCCCAAGAGGAGACAAAGCACAACATTCAATAATAATAATAATAATAATAATAATAATAATAATAATAATAATAATAATAGGTTGGAAGAGACCTTCAAGATCATCGTGTCCAAGTCATCAATCAATCCAACCCACCCAAACAACTAACCCATGGCACCAAGCACCCCATCAAGTCTCCTCCTGAACACCTCCAATGATGGTGACTCCACCACCTCCCTGGGTAGCACATTTCAATGGGCAATCACTCTCTCTGTGTAGAACTTCCCCTTAACATCCAGCCTAAACCTCCCCTGGTGCAGCCTGAGACTGTGTCCTCTTGTTCTGGTGCTGGCTGCCTGGGAGAAGAGACCAACATCTACCTGTCTACAACCTCCCTTCAGGTAGTTGTAGAGAGCAATAAGGTCACCCCTGAGTCTCCTCCTCTCCAGGCTAAGCAACCCCAGCTCCCTCAGCCTCTCCTCATAGGGCTGTGTTCCAAAGCCCTCACCAACTTTGTTGCCCTTCTCTGGACTCCTTCCAGCAAGTCAACCTCCTTCCTAAACTGAGGGTCCAGAACTGGACACAGGACTCAAGGTGTGGCCTAACCAGTGCAGTGTACAGGGGCAGAATGACCTCCCTGCTCCTGCTGGCCACACTGTTCTTGATGCAGGCCAGGATGCCATTGGCACTCCTGGCTGTCTGGGCACACTACAGGCTCATGTTCAGCCTACCATTGACCACTACCCCCAGGTCCCTTTCTGCCTGGCTGCTCTCCAGCCACTCTGACCCCAGCCTGTAGCTCTGCATGGGGTTGTTGTGGCCAATGTGCAGAACCCAGCACTTAGATGTGTTCAATCTCATGCCGTTGGACTCTGCCCCTCTGTCCAGCCTGTTGAGGTCCCTCTGCAGAGACTCTACCCTCCAGCACATCAACTCCTGCCCTAGCTTGGTGTTGTTCGCAAATTTACTGATGATGTACTCAATGCCCTCATCCAGATCATCCATAAAGATTCATGACATTTCATAGACCTTAAATAATCACAGAATCACAGAATGATCCCAAAGCAGGACCACCCAGGGTAGTCTGCACAGGAATGCATCCAGGTGGGTTTGGAGTCTCCAGAGAAGGAGACTCCACAACCTCCCTGGGCAGTCTGCTTCAGGGCTCTGTGACCCTCACTGTAAAAAAAACCCTTCTCTGTTCAAGTTTGTATCCATTGTTCCTTGGCTTATTACTGCACACCACTGAAAAAAGCTCAGCCCACTCCACTTGACACCCACCTCTCAGATATTGATAGACACTGATCAGATTCCCTCTCAGCTTTCTCTTCCCCAGACTAAACAGCCCCAGGTGTCTCAGTCTCTCTTCATAGGGGAGATGCTCAAGTTCCCTGATTGTCTTTATGGCTCTCCATTGGACTCTATCTAGCAGGTCCCTGTCTCCCTTCCAGGTGAGAGTTTCCCTGGGGCAGAGTAGAGGGAAAGAAGAACCTCCCTACAAGTGGCATGATATAGCCTGAAGCTTGAAAACCAGTTCACCCTGTGTAAGTGCAGCCTCTTCAGTTTGTGATCTTATGTCTCATGTAAAGCCACAAAAGACCTGTGTGACTGATCCCTTGTGTTCTGCTTCTAGCATACAGGCTCATAAATATGGCTAAAGGCACTAAAAAACTAGCTGGCTTTCAGAGTTTGAGATGAAAACAGTGTAATCCTTTGAAGCTGGAATCAGTGGGCAAACAAGCAGTCAGCTCCTTGAATTGGAGTACATGGGAATGGTGCCACTCATCGGAGAAGGAGCCACAGCAGGCTCTGAGTAAGCAGAAAAGGAAGCTTGCTCACTTTGCAGTGAGGAGCACCATTCAGGTCATGAGAGTGTGGTTTGGAGTTACAAGTTTTCTTATAACAGTGACCAAGATATTTTCTGCTTTATAGCAGAGCTCCTCCCTGATGAGCTCCTCTGCAGTCCTAATGGAACGCCTGTTTCAAGCATGGCCAGACATTGGTACTGTCTGATTTTTTGAGTGTCACAAAGACAGGGTAACAGTATGGAATGTTTACTAAAACTTCCAAGAACTGGTGCAGTCTTTATCAGAGAACAGGGAACAAGGCCACTTCAGCTGCCATAACAAAAAAGAGCTAAGACTAATGAGAAGTGGGTTCATTGGGATCTACAAACTAAAGGGTAGATGTGTAGAGACTCACACCTGGGAAAGAACAGCCCCATGGAGCAGTATAGGTTGGGGACTGACCTGTTGGGGAGAAGTGAAGAGGAAAAGGACCTGGGGGTCCTAGTGGATGGAAGGATGACCATGAGCCAGGAATATACTCTTGTGGCCAAGAATGCCAATACCATCCTGGGGTATATTAGAAGGGCTGTGGTTAGTAGGTCAAGAGAGGCTGTTCTCCCCCTGTACTCTGCCCTGGTGAGGCCACATCTGGAATATTGTGTCCAGTTCTGGGCCCTCAGTTCAAGAAGGACCTCAGGGAACTGCTTGAAAGAGTCCAGCACAGTGCCACAGAAATTATTAGGACAGTGGAACATCTTCCTTACAAGGAGGGACTGAGGGAGCTGAGGGCTCTGTACCTTGGAAAGGAGGAGCCTGAGAGGTGACCACATTCATGTTTATAAAGATGTAAAGGGTGAGTTCCCAGAGGATGGAGTCAGGCTTCTCTTGGTGATGCCCAAAGACAGGGCAAGGGGCAATGGGTGGAAGTTGAAATATAGGAAGTTCCATGGAAACAGGAGGAAAAATTTTTCCCTGTGAGGATGACAGAGCACTGGAACAGGCTGCCCAGGGGGGGTGTGGAGTCTCCCTCTCTGGAGCTATTCAGGACATACCTGGATGTGTTCCTGTGTGATCTGGTATAGGTGATCCTGCTCTGCCAGGGAGGTTGGACTGGGTGATCTTCTGAGGTCCCTTCCAGCCCCTGGCATTCAGTGATTCTGTGGTTCTGATATGCAAAAACACCCTGTGGAGTACTGTGACTGGAAGATTTTAATTCATGATCAATTAGGTAGGAAGTATTTATTTTTTAATTTCATGAGGGTTTTTTTTGCTGCCATGTATTTGTCTTTGAATGTTCTTCAGATCTGCTTTCACATTTCTGGTCTTCACTTCTTAATAATCCTGATAAAACATAAAACACCATGAAACAATCTTCATCTGTCTTTCAATACCAGTATTAGCTGAGGAAGTATCCAGAGGCAGTGGCCCATCTTGTTTGGTTGCTATCAGTTCCAGTCTGCTAGTTGTTACAAGGTGCTGCCATTCCTGTCTCCTTACCACCCTTGTGCACACACATGCATGCATCCTGTCTTTCTGTGCCAGCTGGCAAGTCAAGTGCAGCAAAGAAATGAATCATGGAAGAAACTGGCAAGGAACCATGCGTAGGGCTGCAGGAACCATGTGAAGAACAGCTGTGACCTGGCTGCAGCAGCTGGGGTCAGGCTTGCAATGAAATTGTGGGAAGAAGAGGAAGGGGAAGGGATATGGTGCCAGTACAACAGGTGAGGTCTGGTGATCCTGACTGACAGTTCCTGCCTACCTAGCTGAGATTAGATGGGAGAGATGATGTTCACAGCAGGAGTATTCAGTGTGAGCAAATAGATACGGAAAAGAATGTTCTGCCCAGAAATTTCGGTGCTTCCTCTTGGTTGGTAAGTTCCTGGTGATGTGAGACACAGGAAAGTAATTTCCCTGTTCCTCACAAATCTGTCTTTTCCCTTGAGATTTGCATTTGTAGATACATGTGCAGACATTCTTGTGTGTGTGTGTGTGTAGATATGCATCCAGAAGTGGAGTTGGGAAAGAATAAAATATTAACATTTCAGGAGAGTCAGAGCCCCACCTGGAGTACTGCATCCAGTTCTGGAGTCCCTAGTACAGGAAGGATCTGGAGGTTCTGGAAGGTGTCCAGAGAAGGGCCACAAGGACGATTAGAGGGCTGGAGCTGCTCTGCTATAGAGACAGACTGAGGGAGTTGGGGCTGTTCAATCTGGAGAAAAGAAGGCTCTGAGGAAACACTATTATGGTCTTCCAGTATCTGAAAGGGGATACATGAAAGCTGAGGAGGGACTTTTCAGGGTGTCAGGTAGTGATAGGACTAGGGGGAATGGAGCAAAACTAGAAGTGGGTAGATTCAGATTGGATGTTAGGAAGAATTTCTTCCCCATGAGGGTGGTGAGACACTGCCACAGGTTGCCCAGGGAGGTGATAGAAGCCTCATTCCTGAAGGTTTTGAAGGCCAGGCTGGATATGGTTCTCAGCAACCTGATGTAGTGTGAGGTGACCCTGCCCATGGCAGCGGGGTTGGACCTGGATGATCCTTGAGGTCCCTTTCAACCTTAACAATTCTGTGATTCTATGATTCTAACGTTCTTCTCTACTGGTGGTCGAAAATGGTATCCTGAAAAGTCCTAACTCTCTTCTTCTGCAAGACTGCATATAAACAGCATTTGGCATTACAGTTCATCTGTTTAACACTTGATTTGAATCCCTCCCCTTCAGATAGTCCTTTGCTGCCAAACAACTGAGTGGCTGTGTAAATTAACTACCATGCCGTGAGCAAAGTATCTTTAGTGCCATTAGTCTGCAGTGAACCCTTCTCATGCTTTCTGTACCTTGGAAGTGTTTGTGACATAGCAAGGGTGGTTGCAGTAAATTCAGGACTCCCCTGAGGACCATAAAAATGAGTGAGGAGCAGGAAAAGTTTCGATGTCAAAGTACAGTAACTTTTGAGGGCACTCAAAGACTGGTGGTGTGAATCTGCTGATTCTAGGGTCTTGCCCGTCTAACTCCCTTCCTTGTGATTTGTTTTTGTAAAGTGATGTTAAAGTTCCTTTTGTATTTTCAGCTAGTGAATGTCATCCCCTAGGGAGAGTCTTGATTATCTGTTTTTCACTAGTACACTTAGTACTTCCCATACAGAGAGCCAAAGACCTTCCGGAAGAGACAAAGAGCGAATTGTATCTCTTGTAGCAATTGCAATTGCCAAGGAGCCTTTCCAGGACAACAGTCTGATGCTGGTGAAATAAAAGCCTGCCTTGCTGTGAAAGGCTGAGAAGTGTAATGAGAATGGTGAAGATTAAAATAGTAACATTTGAGGAGAGTCAGAAGGGATCTTCAGGAAGATCAGATAGTTCATATCTGCAGCAAACTCTCCTCAACTAATGCCAGCCCAGCAGGAGAGACCCTCAGCCTGTAAACTCTGGGGAAAGCACTGCAGGAGGGGAAATCTCCAGAAAGGATCTGTGTGTCAAATCCTAACTTAACAAACCCCTTCCTGCCTATGTAGGAGTTATGTTTGCCTAATTCACAAAGATAATATGGGTGTGGGTGGGTATGTATCTTAACCATTTTGCAGGGAGAGTTTCAGGAGAATTTCTTCTGCAAAACATCAATATGAGACTCTTTCTTGCTTTCCTTATGTCTTTGTTTCATTCTTCCTCTGGCAAGGGATACGTTTTTATTCCCCCTCAAGAATTCATTTACCTACTTAATGCTTTCTCTGACAAGATGGGCTGTTTGAAGACAATGTATACCGTATGCTTTATAACATTTTTAGTAATGCATCTTTTTCCCAAGCTTTTAACCTTATTTTCTGCCCTGAGCATCCTCTCTCCTTGTATCAGTAAGGCCTCAGTAATGGTAAGGTCCATCTAATCTGGGTAATATGCATGGCTTTCATAAACAGGAAATCTTTCACACTGCAACAGTTTTTTTTCTCCAAGTGACCACAGTTTTTATTCAAAATGTAAAGCAGACATCCTCAGGAAAATTACACAGTTTTAAATCTCATGTTAGGTTTATGCTGTTGACAGGTACCCACAAAATTAGCATTCCTTGTTCAAATACCTGTGTTCAGAGCATGTGGAAGAACAAGACCATTAAAAGCAGTGTTTATTTGCCACTCAGCATTTACTATCATTCCATAAATACAATTTTAGGCAATAAAACTTTCAACTCTAAATGTCTGGGCTGTATGAATAATCATTAGTGTATTTTCAAGATACACTGGGGTGTATTAGAAGGGCTGTGGTTAGTAGATTGAGTGAGGTTCTCCTCCCCCTCTACTCTGCCCTGGTGAGGCTGCATATGGAGTACTGTGTCCACTTCTGGGCCCCTCAGTTCATAGAGTCCAGCGCAGAACCACAAATGATTAGGGGAGTGGAATATCTCCCTTACGAGGAGAGACTGAGGGAGCTAAGGTAATGGTGGAAGCTGAGGCATAGGAAGTTCCATGGAAACATGAGGAAAAGTTTTTTTCCCTGTGAGGGTGACAGAACACTGAAACAGGCTGCCCAGGGGGGTTGTGGATCTCCCTCTCTGGAGACATTCATGAGCCATCTCAATGTGTTCCTGTGTGATCTGCCCTAGGTGATCCTGCTCTGGCAGGGGATTGGACAGAAGGGTATTTTGAGGTCCCTTTCATCCCCTAACATTCTATGATTCTTTGCAAATGGATGGCTCCTAACTAAGGCAGGCTAATACTTTTTGACTAAATTCTTACGGAGAATCTGACCTATTAGTCAGTGACACAGAAAACTGTGAGCTCTGAAGCTGCTCCTTGTAACACATTTTGTACTGACTGTGTTCCTTGCAAACTGTCTACCAGTTACAGTATCTGTCCATTTAACCATGTTTCCTTTCACATGTTTGGATTTAACTGTGGTACATCCTGAACTGATCATATTTCATATGGAGAAGTACTTTTTGTATACAGCATTTTAGCATCCACTCACTTGAGATACAGCTGTGGGTTAGATGAATAACATCCCCTAGTAAGTAACGTACCAACTTCCACTGTCATTCCCCACGGATGCACAATAGAAGTGTCCTGCAGAGCTCTGCTCACATATTCACCAAACAGACCATGTTAATCTCCTATGTTGGGATTTGTTTGCAGCATTTGTTATCAATGAACATCAGTTTCTGCAGCAGAGATTAGTTATCTCTCCTGGATTATCTAGCATTGCATGTATTGTATTTCTTTCAGGGGAGTCAGCTTGTTGCAGTTAATCTTCTGTATCTTTAATACAACATTTATTAATGCTGGGGTTCTACAGAATCCCATTTTGGGACTCATACTGTTTTGCAATTATGTATTTCCCTTAGGCAGTATCAGATTGGTACCATTGCTTCAAGTATCTTATGCAGATGATCTTCAGATTTGCCTTTTTCTATTCTATCCTAAACTGCACTAACAAGACAGAGTTGGTCCTAATTGGTCTGTCTCTAGGTCTTTGCACTCACTGCTTCTATAAATAGAAGTTCTGTTTTCCCTGTTGCCAAGGCTTGTAGCCTTGGTGATAGAAGAAGAAAAGGGGAAAATTTGGTCTCTGCAAAATAGTAAAGATCTCCTCTACCTAGGTGAGGGCAGGCAGTCCTAAAGGAGCTGAGCTTCTGTTTCACTGGAGTCCTTACAATGGAAAAATATCAGTGCAAAGAGTAGATAGCGATGACTTAAGGCAAAATCAACATACAATGGAAAAGAGGAGCTAACCACAGGTCCTATATACCAGCCTAGGAACTATTATGGGCAATTTCTGCAGTAGTCAGAGGCATTGCCAGAAGAAGCATTGCTTGAGACATCATGGTAAATCTGTGGTCTCAAAGGCCGCTAAGCAGCAAGTGAGAACATAAATGTGATGGGGAAGGTGGCTGTGCAGTCCTACTTAGTGCAAAATGATAGGAGCTTGACTGTGATGTGAAGCTTTTGACAGTATAAGCTAGAGAGCCTTGGAATTGATAGGTGCACTTCAGAAAGGTGGAGACCCATGGGAGAGAGGCCAGTGCAGAGCAACAAGACTGCAGGAACAAACCCAACATTGTAGAGCATCCAGCAGTCCAGTATCAGGTTCAGTAACTTGCCCCTAACACTAACGAGCAGCAAGCATTTAGGGAAGGAATGTAACACCCAGGCATAGAACAAAATGCTTCTGAATGTAGTTCCAAGCTTTTAGTAATCTGGAACTTAGGGAATTCCTGTGTTCAGAGGTGTGTCAGCACCATGCTTTTTAGTTGCCATTTTGATTTCAATGCTGAATGTAGTTTAACCACTTTTTAAGCCATTTATTACATTTTTATCTGCTACATCTTTCAGTGAAGAGTCCCACAGAACTGTCAGTAAGGAGGCAAGGAAACACTGAAATATTGGGGCTTGCTGGTGCTGATTTGTCAGTGTTTGTTTTTAAGAAGAGGTTAGACAACTGTATGGAATAATAACTGGGTAAATATGTGAAGTATTTCATGTGACTTTTTGGACATAATTCCTACAAATCTTTGGAAGTGTTATCATCCCAGGAAAGGAATCTCCGTTCCCAAAATGCTATCTCACATAACAGCCTTCAAAGTAATTTTGTTTGCTGTCTCTCCTCCTGTTATATCTTGCACTAATGCCACAGTAATTTGGATCATGAGGTACAGCCTAAACCTTGTCTTAGAAATGTAACACCAAAGAGGCAGGATTCAGAAAGAGGATATTTAGAAAGAGGGAGGTGGTAGAAACCTCATCCCTGGTGGGTTTTAAGGGCCAGGCTGGATGTGGCTGTGAGCAACCTGCTGTAGCGTGAGGTGTCCCTGCCTGTGGCAGGGGGTTTGAAACTGGCTGATCCTTGAGGTCCCTTCCAACCCTGAGAATGCTATGATTCTGTGAATGCACTGAATATACATAGCAATTGCTCTCACTCTAGGTGTAACTGTTGTATACATTTCTCAGATATACTGACAAGGACCTAGAAATGTGTGTTGCAAGACAGTTCTATTGCACACTGTAAGGAAAAACCCCCCATGGCAGGGGGGTTGGAACTAGATGATCCTTGGGGTCCCTTCCAGCCCTGACAATTCTGTGATTCTGCGACATACTCGCTTGATCAGATGCTGCCAGAACTGTTTAATTTTTGTGTTTTGTTCCTTGCCAGCCAACTCAGGTTGTGAAACAGAGAACAACAGGCCTTCAGATAGTAGCATAGTATCAGTCAGGGTTGGAAGGGACCACAAGGATCATCTAGTTCCAACCCCCCTGCCATGGCCAGGGACACCCCACACTAGGTCAGGCTGGCCAGAGCCTCATCCAGCCTGCTCTTAAACACCTCCAGGGACGGGGCCTCAACCACCTCCCTGAACAACCCATTCCAGGGCTTCACCACTCTTGTGGTGAAGAACTTCCTCCTCACATCCAGCCTGAATCTCCCCACCTCCAGCTTCATTCCATTCCCCCTAGTCCTATCACTACCTGATATCCTGAGCAGTCCCTCCCCAGCCTTCTTGTAGCCCCCTTCAGATACTGGAAGGCCACAATTAGGTCACCTTGGAGCCTTTTCTTCTCCAGACTGAACAGCCCCAACTCCTTCAGTCTGTCCTCACAGGACAGATTTAACTGCTGTGTTGGGAAAGATCTCTAGAACTATCCACAGAGGATGAACTTTATAGCTCATTAGATAAAAAAAATCTAAAGAGTAGCAAAGAGCCATGGGTTTACAGACGTAGATCTTGCCAGAAGCATGTGATAGAATTAATGAAGGAGCAAGTGGGACAAAGAAATTAGAGACTGGGGATGCTATAGATCTGATTGGCTTAGATCCAAGTAAGGCTTTAGTAAAGTTTCACAGAAAAAGTTGATATGACATTCAGGGGGGTTAGAGTCAATGAGAGGATGATGAAATGAGAACCTCATTGAATAGATGGCCACAACATGACTTAGAGAATAGAAACAAGTAAAGGATTCATTCATTTGCCACTTGAGAAACTTCTCCAAACTTTATTCAGATGTTTACTTGCACGTAGTATATGTGCACTGTTGCAGAAAAGCAGCTGGGGAAATGCAGTGATGCAATATATTCCTACATCCCAGTAAATTTACTACTTCCCCTGAGGAAAAGAGAGAAGAGGAACCTACAGAATGCAATTTCTCTCATTCTAAGGCACAAATATTAAATAGGCAACTTCACTTTTAGGAGTGCCATTTTTTTTCCTCTGTGATGAATTATGGGTGACTGGCTCCCAGGTACAAACGTTGTGGACATCTAAATTGCAAGCAAGAAGAAATTGTTTTGTTGCTTCCTTTTTGCCACATTTAGGCATGCAGTACATCAGTATGGTTGTGTTGACTTGCATTACTACCTGAACTCTCCCTTGTGCAGGATTTCCTCCTCAAAGCACCTGAAAATACCCACTTTTTCAGGATGCATTCTGTCTTCAATCTTGTTTTTCATTACAACATCATAGGATGTTAGGGGTTGCAAGGGACCTCTGGAGATCTTCTGGTCCAAACCCCCTGCCAGAGCAGGGCCATATAATCTAGTGCAGGGCATACAGGAACACATCCAGACAGGGCTGGAAAGTCTCCAGAAAAGGAGACTCCACAGCCTCCCTGGGCAGCCTGTTCCAGTGCTCTGGGACCCTTACAGGAAAGAAGTTCTTCCTCAAGTTGAGGTGGAGCTTCCTGTGCTGTAGTTTAAAGACTGAAGTGTAGGGATAGTATCTGACCTTGCAAGGGTCAAGTGGTCTTTAAAAATTCTCTAGTTCTGGAAAATGTTCACTCTCTCTTTATAGGAAGTAGGTCTCAGAGCCAAACTGTAGAAGCATCATCTGGTACAGAGAGGTTTGGCTGGGATTCTGTTCTTGGGTCAACTGTAACTTGCCCTCTGAACAATCAGTTTATGCTTTACCTCAGTGCTCCATGTATAAAATGAGAATAATACAGAGTTGTTTTGCGGACATAATCAGGTAATTTAGCTTTCTGCCACAAGGAAGGAATGTGTGTTAATAAACTGAATCTGTATAAACAAACTCAGGTCTTAGAAGGACTGTGCTGTGCACTCTTTTGTTGGTTTAGAAAAGGATGTGTGTGTATACATCTACATACATCTGTGTCTCCATCCTTTCTGATTTATATAGATGAATGGATTTGCAATGGGGCACACCATAACAGAGCTAATATATAAAACTAATTTGCATTCATCCATAGAAGCAGATACATGGTAAGACATATTTTGAGACTTTTTCTCCAATATTTTGTTGTTCTTTGGACTGCTCTAAGCCAGTTCATCAAAAATTTTTGCTCATAGTGAAGAAACATTGCTCTGCATTCTGGGGAGCTGTAAGACATCATGCTAGAGATCAGAACTAATGAGTAGGGATTTTCTCATGAGCAGAACTAAACAGATCTGACCAGTGCTGTCTTGTACAGAGACAGACCACAGGACCCCCCCATACTGCAAGCCCTAGCATTTCAGCATGAGGATTTGCATGTGACTTGGGCAAGCTGTTAGCAAATCAAAATCTGTCAAAAAAGACCACAAAATGGAGGTTAATTGTCTGTATTATAACCCAAAGTACTAAGTATTAGGTGGACAAGATTTAATTAATAACAATCAGAGCCTGATAAAGGCAATGATACTGAAGAGCTTTAAAAGCCACTTGACCTGTCCCAAGACAGAAGTACACTTGTGATTTAATAGCACTCATATAGTTACTAATAACCAATAGTTATGCCCCCATAGTGGTGGTGGTGTTCTCATTTCTCATATGAGGAAGAAGGAGGGAAAGCCTTTCAAAGTCAACTGACCACTCATATATCTCTCTAAAACATTCTCTCATGATTTTTGCCCCCTAAGCTATCCCATTTTTGATAAATCAGAACTAAAGGTAACAATACTAAAGTGTGACTCAAAAGCTGCTGATTGTCTTTCCACAATTTAGTTCTGAAATGAGATTGAACACATCCAAGTGCCGAGTTCTGCACATTGGCCACAGCAACCCCATGCAGGGCTACAGGCTGGGGTCAGAGTGGCTGGAGAGCTGCCATGCAAAGAGAGACCTGGGGGTAGTGGTCGATAGTAGGCTGAACATGAGCCTGCAGTGTGCCCAGGTGGCCAAAAGGGCTAATGGTATCCTGGCCTGCATCAAGAACAGTGTGGCCAGCAGGAGCAGGGAGGTCATTCTGCCCCTGTACGTTGCACTGGTTACGCCACACCTCGAGTACTGTGTCCAGTTCTGGGCCCCTTAGTTTAGGAAGGAGGTTGACTCACTGGAACGAGTCCAGAGAAGGGCAATGAAGTTGGTGAGGGGTTTGGAACACAAGCCCTATGAGGAGAGGCTGAGGAAACTGGGGTTGGTTAGCCTGGAGAAGAGGAGGCTCAGGGGTGACCTTATTGCTCTCTACAACTACCTGAAGGGAGGTTGTAGACAGGTGGGGGTTGGTCTCTTCTCCCAGGCAAGCAGCACCAGAACAAGAGGACACAGTCTCAAGCTGCACCAGGGGAGGTTTAGGCTGGATGTTAGGAAGAAGTTCTTCATAGAAAGAAAGATTAGCCATCGGAATGGGCTGCCCGGGGAGGTGGTGGAGTCACCATCACTGGAGGTGTTTAGTAAGAGACTTGATGGAGTGCTTGGTGCCATGGTTTAGTTGATTAGATAATGTTGGATGATAGGTTGGACTTGATGATTTTGAAGGTCTCTTCCAACCTGGTTAGTGCTATTCTATTCTATTCTATTCTATTCTATTCTATTCTATTCTATTCTATTCCATTCCATTCCATTCCATTCCATTCCATTCCATTCCGTTCCATTCTATAAGTAAGACCTCTCCCTTTGGGTGAATTTGAGAGTGTAAAGAATGTTTTGCATGATCAAATCCTTGGATAATGTTTTCTGCTCAAAAGAGTTCTGTTTGACACTGTCCTCATTTTATATCTGCTCTGTATATTACTGTCTGTAATTTAAATGCCACATAAATTACATCTCCAGAAAAAGATTTATAATTAAAGAACAGGTTCTTATTAATAACCACTAGGCATTTAACCTAGGCCTATGACTAAAGGCCTTTTTTTCTTTTAAGATTCAAAGCCAAAGCAAATCCATACCTGTAAGTTATATTTAACCATGTCATAATTTTTTTTTCCTCCAAAGCTTCTTTTCTGATACTTAACATTTTTAACCACCCATACATTAAAATGGAAGCAGGAATACAGAAAGCTGTGCCATGAATAGTATAAGAAATTGACCTGTACTGAGGAATAGTTTGTTTTGTTTTGTGTTGGCTTTTTTTTAATAAGCCCTTCTGCAAAATTCACTTAGGATGGTATAAGACAATTAAGGACAGGGACTGATTTGTAGAATTCTTTCTTTGTCATGTCCAAGAGGACTGGTAATAATTATAGAATAATAGAATCATAGAAACATAGAATTGTTAGGGCTAGAAGGGACCTCAAGGATCACCTAGTTCCAACCCCCCTGCCATGGGCAGGGACACCTCACACTACAGCAGGGTGCTCACAGCCACATCCAGCCTGCCCTTAAAAACCTCCAGGGATGAGGCTGCCACCACCTCCCTGGGCAACCTGTGCCAGTCTCTCACCACCCTCATGGGGAAGAATTTCCTCCTAACATGCAATCTGAATCTACCCATTTCTAGTATTTTTCCATTCCTCCTAGTCCTGTCACTACCTAAAAAGTCCCTCCCCAGCTTTCTTTGCCCCTTCTCTGTTGCACTGTTCCTTTGGAAATAACTAGATCTACTTAGCATCTCATTCTCAACTTGCTGCTTATTAGGTTTTGGGCACCCAGTTATGCATGGCCATGAGTTTCCTTCTTTTAGAGCTTAAAACCAGTATAAATGTTACTGGGAAACTAGTTTTTTAAGTATGCTATTTGAGTTTGGATACTAAGGGAATGTTTTGCTACACCTGCTGCAAAAACCATAACAACTGTCTTACTAGAGTTTGGTCTTCAATATTCCAAGGAGCCTCTCCATCACATCTGATCCTTTTTTATGTCGAGTCTCCTTCTCTGGAGATATCCAAAACACACCGGGATATGTTCCTGTGTGATCTACTCTAGGTGATCCTGCTCTGGCAGGAAGAAGAGGAAGCCAAGGGGAGACCTCATTGCTCTTTGCAACTACCTGAAGGGTGGTTGGATTGAGGAGGGGGTAGCCTCTTCTTCTTGGTGGCAAGCGACAGGACCAGAGGAAATGGTTTCAAGCTGTGCCAGGGGAGGTTCAGGCTGGGTGCTAGGAAATATTTCTTCCCAGAGAAGGTTCTCAGACATTGGAGTGGTCTGCCCAGGGCAGTGCAGGAGTCACCATCCCTGAGGGTGTTTAAACAGTGTGTGGACCTCGTGCTTAGGGACATGGTTTAGGATTGACCCTAAACTTGGTTAAAGGTTGGCCTGGATGAGCTTTTGAGGTCCATTCCAACTGCTAACATTCTATGATTCTGTGATCATTTTTTCAGAGGCAGTGAATGTATGCTATGGATTTTCTCTCTGTCATTCTGGAAGGATTTTTAATAAAACCATGTACAGCCATCAGCAATAATTATGAAAGAAAAGATTGATCACTACCAATGCTAATTAGTCAAACTGATAATTAATCACTGTAATACACCTACCGCAGATTTAAATGGCAGTTATTTTACCAGAGACTAGCACCTCAGCTGTGTTATCTCCCAGGTCACACTGATAATAAGATATTAAGAATAAAGCATCTTGTGGCTATGAAATGAACTGAAACAAGCCTTCTTTATGGAGATTGTTTTTGGAGTTCTTTTTTTCCCCAAGTATGAAGTACAAATTACATCTTATTAGAAAAATAATCCAGTGGCATTGTAATGTGTAAAAGGCCCAATTCTGACAGCATTTGCTAATGGCTGTCCTAGTTATTTCTAATTATTTATTTGCAGAAGATTTTCTTCTTTGTTGGAATTTGCACGTTTTCTGCCAATGCAAATAAAACCATCCACAGACTTGCCTATTAAAAGTGCTTGTACTTGAGTTCTCATATTTGACATGTAAGGACAGCAGCTCTCTTTCTGAAGTGCCAAGTCTCTGCGGTTACATTTACTTGGTTCCAAATTTTACCCTGTGGCACTCCGCACTGATAACTAAATGTCTCCAGTTCACTTAAACGTTGGAGTACAATGTTTCGTTTTTGCCATCTCCTCTCTGCAGATACTGGGCCAGCATTCAGGATCAGGGTGTACGTAGGCCCATCTGGACATAAAAACTATCCAAGCATACTTTGTTCTTCTTGTAGCTAATATCACAATAACCACAACTGTTCTGTTTCTCAAAGGCAGTAGATCTGCATATGTTTGCAAGCAGCACAGAGCCATTTCTCATCCTGGGAGCAGCAGTAGCCAAGCTATACTGATTGCAAATGTGAGCTCTCAATAAAGGGACTGTTATTTTAATACAATATATATGTACACATTTGGAGTCTTTCACCTGGAAAGTAAGTGTTTCTGTGGAGGAAATGAGGGAAAACTGCAATTTAACCCAATAACTTGGTCCATACAAGCTTTGTGTGTAAATCTAAGGGGCCTACAAGAAGGATGGAGAAAGACTGTATAAAAGGCCTATAGTGACAGAATGAGGGGCAATGGTTTCAAACTAGAGAAGATTAGGTTTAGATTGGATGTTAGGAACAAGTTCTGCACCATGTAGTATTGGAATACTGGAACAGGTTGCCCAGGGAGGTGGTTGGGACCCCCATCCCTGGAGATATCCAAGGTGAGGCTCGACAGGGCTCTGAGCATCCTGATGTAGTTGAGGATGTCCCTGTTGACTGCAGAGGGGGTTGGACTAGATGACATGTGGAGGTCCCTTCCAACCCAGACCATTCTATGATTCTATCCTATATAAAAGGAGGCTATCAAGAGGAGGGTGACTGCCTTTTTACAAAGAGTCCCATGGTAAAGACAAGGGGTAATGGGGACAAGTTGCTACTGGGGAAATTTGGACTGGATGGCAGAAAAACAAATTTGCACCATTAGAACTATGAAATACTATAATAAACTCCCAAGGCAGGTGGTGGATTCCCCTACATTAGACAGTTAAAAACCCAGCTTGACAGGGTGCTGGGCCATCTTGTTTAAACCATGTTCTTACCCTGAAAGGTTGGACTAGATGATCCTTGAGGTCCCTTCCAATGTGGTATTCCATGAAGCTATGAATCTCTGAGCTGTGATATTCTAACTGCAGAGAAGAGCTCCATTGCTCAAAAGCAAATGCTTGTAGGTAAAACTTCTAGACATGCAACTAGAGTTACACATAAAAGTTTTAGGGGGTTACTGCTAACTGGGGAAGGCAGGAGCTTAACACCCTTGAAATAGTGTGAAAATTTAGACCCTGTCCCTTTAAGCCACACCCAACCTGCTTTGTCTCCATTTCTTTCATGAATGCTTCTTACTTGCTATTTCTTTAAACTGTTAGCATATCAAATTCTTTGGTGTTGTGTAAAATCTTGTGGTTTGATATGGCTAGTTTCATCATAAGCCTTAGTAGTATGGACAGTAGTAAGAAGGAAAATAGCTGACAGAACTGAGATTTGAGACACAAACTGAAGGAGGGGAAGTGTATTTTATCGCAGGAGCAGGAATGCCTTGTAAAAGGATAAATCCATGTAGATAAAATATTGCAAATTATTCAACTTCTCAGGGAAGTGGAAAGTAGGAAAAGAAGTTAAGATGAGAAAACCAGAGTATCAATTTATAGTAATTTTTACAATAGCAAAAATAAGCATTGTTGGAGTTGTAGAAGGAAAAGGATGTTATAGCAACCTCAGCTGCTGTCTTAGCTGCACAGATCTGATACCAGCTTATATGATAGTTTTAGGCTATGCCATTAAAATTTTTCACAGGTCTTGAACAGAAAGTAGTAAAATGGAAATAAATCACCATTAGGAGTAAAAAGGCAAATAAGCTTGAGGGGGGAAATTTGAGCCCACCACAGCTTACAAAGCTTTCTCGCTTGCTTGCTTTTTCTCTCTTTCTTTCTCTTTCTTTCTTTCTTCCTTTCTTCCTTTCTTCCTTTCTTCCTTTCTTTCTTCCTTTCTTCCTTTCTTCCTTCCTTCCTTTCTTTCTTTCTTTCTTTCTTTCTTTCTTTCTTTCTTTCTTTCTTTCTTTCTTTCTTTCTTTCTTTCTTTCTTTCTTTCTTTCTTTCTTTCTTTTCTTTTCTTTTCTTTTCTTTTCTTTTATTTTCTGAAATTTGTGGTATTTTCATCATGAATAATGTTTTGGACATTTACATTGCTTTTTTTTTATTAATTAATCAACCAGTCTAGCCCCACCAGCAAAATGAGAAATTCCCAAAAGGAGGTCCCAGCTGTATACAGGGAAGAGGGGAGCAGCCCATTACAGCCCTCTGAATATGGTAGTGTATTGCAGCCTTCACAAATAAGTAGGGCTCCTGGCCCAGCTGGGGAATAGAGGCAGTGCCCTGCTTTGCCCACTCTGTATTTCTTTTGCTGGCTCTTCTCCCCTGTGCAGTTTCTAGAAGGCAGGATGAGACTCAGAGCACTCACTGCTTGTTTTCTGCTGAGCCCGTGGGATTGATTCAAGTTGGTTTTACAGTTACACAAAGAGAAGAAAAGTGGAATGATTATTTGTGTAAAAAAGGTAGCTGCAATAAGCACCACAGTGAAGTCAGCAGACAAATAGGTAAGAAAGGAAATAATGATAGCTAAAGCACATAGCCAGGGTTATTATTTTTGCCCTTCGGGCCAACTACTTAGGATTTTCTGTTGTTTGTGCTTGTTGACCAATGCTTGTAGAGAAGTAAGATGAGGATCTCCCTGCTGGCCTCTGCTTTTTCTGCCTTATCAAACTCATAGCAAGCATTCCTGTCAAGAGGGGTCTCTCAAGCATAAAAATCTGCTTAGCCCTCCACTAAATCCTGGGGGGCTGTCTGGAGAGAGTGGGACATCAGGACACTGCTTCAGCTCACTTCTGCCAAGAGACACATCCTTGGAGACAATTGGAACCAAAATAAATCTGAAAAGCCTCTGAGGACTAGACCCACATTACTTCACATACAGTGCTTTAAAACTGCTATTTCCTCCCACTCTCTGATTTCTTCAAGAAGTACATCTTACCTGAACAAAGGATCCCACTCAGTGGGCTGGCCAGAAGGAAGGAAAGTAAGAATAAGTGCAAATATACACAGTTAGAGACCCTACAGTGGTGAGGAGCTGGACTTGATGATGTCCTTTAAGAACAACCAAATTCTGGCATGCAGTAACAATAACAAAAATAGAAGTTGGATTATTTTACCTAGTGGGACTTGGGTAATATTTAAAAAGGGTTTTTAGAAAAAAGAAAAAAAGAAAAGAACCAAACCTGCAAGTTTTAATGCAAAAATGAAGTAAAGTATGCTGGATGTGGATTGTATTCACATAAAGAAAAATAAAGTAAACAGAAAACTACACATTCCAGAGAATTAATTCTTAATGAACCTTAAAACTATTACTGGTATTTTAGAAATAAGGAGAGCTAAATCCAAACATAAATTGCCTAGGGTAGTGCATAAGCAAAGTTTAAGGTCCAAGGTTCAAAACTGTGACCATGAAAGCTCCAGTTTAAGTGCTCCTTACACCCAGAGGTCCTTCAATTCCAGTAGCACAGTACTTGGACAAGTTCCCTACAGCTGTGCCTGGGTGTTCCTAGAAATACAAGAGGTTTGAGAGGATGCCCAGCTGATATTAACTTCTACCCAACCCTGAGCAGCTGCCAGAGAACAACTTCTTTCCAATACCCTTGAAAACCTCAATCCAAACACAGAATATTTCTTATCTTCACCCAGAATTAATTTTCCAAATCCAGTGATGACTGTTAGTACTCTTGGGGTGACCCTTGTTTATTTAATTACCAAGCACACAGAGAATTTACCTAGGAACTGGGAGACTTAATGCTCCTTTCAGCCGTGTGTCTGATCATGTACAAGACCACTTTTCTTCTTCCAAGGTGGAAAATGAATCCTTAGTCATCAGACATAGATAACACAGAACAAGGACATCTCTGTTCTTGTTGAAGTTCTGTCACAGTACAATAGCATTTATTAGGTCAGGAAGAGAGTAAACTTAAGGATGAATCCACCACTTGGAAAAGGGAAACCCAGATCTCAGCCAAAAGACTGTTGGCTCGGTTTTGCTTTCTAGGGTCTTCCAAGTAAAATAGCCCTGTGGTTAAAAGACTTTGTGCAAGTAAGAGCTGCTGGTTTGAATAAACTCTAATAGCAGATTTTGACATCTAATTGCTTTGAAAAAATAACATATATCTATTTTTATATATATATCA
Organism: Melanerpes formicivorus; assembly: GCF_026170545.1. Taxonomy (NCBI): domain Eukaryota; kingdom Metazoa; phylum Chordata; class Aves; order Piciformes; family Picidae; genus Melanerpes; species Melanerpes formicivorus. Next base: position 4,494,396 of record NW_027142356.1, on the reverse strand, counting down.
ATACTCTAGTCCACTGCCTCCAGAAAATCACAATCAGCTTAGGAGCCACATACATCTGAATGCACTCAGACACATCTCTGCACTGTAAATAAAGGGACCACATTTAAAAGGCACAGATTGCTGCTAGTAGCATTTCCTATTGCCCGTCCTCATGGTGATGGTGTAGGATGCATTTGGCCCCATGCTTGGCGTACTAGTTGCCTTGGATACTGTTTTGAAAGCTCCCAGTGTTGCTCCTTGGCACCCTACCTAGTCCTAGATTTCTCTAGAACTTTTCATTTTGGTTTTGTTTAAACTGTGATTTATTGCACATAAGTTTTCAGAGCTATTGTTGAAAGCATTTTCGAGACAGTGATTTTCTTCATCTGACAGAGTGAGACAATAGAGTCAGTAGGTGCAATCTACATATTAATCATGCAGCAGCTTTCAAAAGGGGAAGAAGGGAAAAAAAATCCATTTAGACATTTACCTAAGCTTACTGATATTTCACATGTCAACATTATTCTCATGACTCACAGCCGAATCCTTGAACTACTCCTGTTTGGAGAGGAAGGTCTATTTATCAGACTTGTGTCTTATGAGTTGAATTCATGCTTCTCAAAGAACCTTACTCCAACAGTCTGCTTTTGCTACAGTGTTTGCAGTTGCTTATGCTTTTCTTCCTGCTTCAAGCCTCAAACTGCATGATTAAATATGGCTTCCCTACCCTAGTGCTCAAATGCTCCCTATCTGTGCTACATAAGAGGATATTGAAGAAAAATGAAGATTTCACTTGAGCAAAATCTACCAAAGACTGGGTTGTTCCTAGGATAGGAGGGAGAATTAAAAAATATGACTGAACTAAGGCTGTAGTGAGCACTTGCAGCCCAGAAAGCCAACCATATCCTGGGTTGCATCAAGAGAAGTGTGGCCAGCAGGTTGAGAGCGGTGATTCTCCCCCTCTACCCCACTCTTGTGAGACTCCACCTGGAGTACTACATCCAGTTCTGGAGCCCCTATTACAAGAAGGATCTGGAGGTGGTGATGTATCTAGAGAAGGGCTACAAGGATGATCAGAGGGCTGGAGCTCCTCTCTCATGGAGACAGACTGAGAGTCGGGTATGTTCAGTCTGGAGAAGAGAAGGCTCCAAGTAGACCTTATGATGGCCTTCCAGTATATGAAGTGGCCTACGTGAAAGCTGAGGAGGGACTTTTTAGGGTGTCAGGTGATGATAGGACTAGGAGGAATGAAGCAAGACTAGAAATGGATAGATTCAGATTGGATGTTAGGAAGAAGTTCTTCCCCATGAGGGTGGTGAGGCACTGGAACAGGTTGCCCAGGGAAGTGGTGGCAGCCTCATCCCTGGGGTTTTTTGCAGCCAGGCTGGATGTGGCTGTGAGCAACCTGCTTTAGTGTGAGGTGTCCCTGCCCATGGCAGGGGGGTTGGAACTGGATGATCCCTGAGACCCCTTCTAACCCTAACAATTCTATGACTGAATGTTATATTTTGAGGTCAAACAACTTTTCTGTTGATGTACATCAGTGTTAAATGACTTTGGGGCATTCCTAATCTGGTTAAATGAAAGCAGTGTTTCAGATGGATAGAACTGCATCAGAATCACAGAATCACAGAATTTCAGGGTCTGGAAGGGACCTAGAAAGATCATCCAGTCCAACCCCCCCTGCCAGAGCAGGATCACCTACACCTACCAGCAGGAGCTGGTATCAAGATGTTGAATAGTTTGACAGTCTCGAAGATGAACCTATAGAAGATGTATTGGTCTGGAAATCACAGGATTTTGGAGTCTAGAAGTTCTACAATGAAAATAGTAGAAGGAATTCCAGCAAGATATAACATGCCTTTATTTTCCATTTTATGAGGAGATGAAGCTAAGGAACCGAGGTCACTTCGGTGTTACCAAACTCACTGCAATTTCCAACCTGGATTTTTTTTTTTCTTATTTTCAGCTGGGTATTCCAAATATTCTTGTGCACTGTCTCACAATGAATATCCTTTAGAAAGCCTGCTGCAGCAACATCTCCTGACTCCAAGGAGCAAATAATCCTCTGAATTGGTGGGATGAGCACGCTAATTCATTTTGCCCAAACTGATTGCCTTGATCCTCTTGTTTGTTTTTGCCTGGGTTAACTTCTTTTGATACTTTGTGCTGTTCATCACTATGGGATTTTAATTAAATTGATATATTAACTGTTTGGTAATTACAGTTGAAGGATCTGTTATAAATGTCATGCTGCTGTGCTCTCACCTCAGGTCAGCATTCAAAATGAGATGTTGTGCTTCAATATATTTACCCAAGGAAATTAAAACATGAGATAATTTACAATTTATCAGTATCATTAGAGGCATTTATTACAATTATTTATTACCATGCATCCTGCAATGCTTCATAAATGCACAATGTATTGTGTCTAGGTAGGAGAATAAAGTAAAACTCCAATGAAGAGATTCAACTTCAACATCAATGGTAGCCTCTCTGTGTGGCCACCTGCTTAATCTTGCCTTGACTGCCAGAAAATTGGAATGGAATGGAATGGAATGGAATGGAATGGAATGGAATGGAATAGAATAGAATAGAATAGAATAGAATAGAATAGAATAGAATAGAATAGAATAGAATAGAATAGAATAGAATGAACCAGGTTGGAAGAGACCTCTGAGATCATTGAGTCCAACCTATCATGCAACACTAACTTATCAACTAAACCATGGTGCCAAGCACCCCATTCAGACTCTTCCTAAACACCTCCAGTGATGGTGACTCCACCACCTCCCTGGGCAGCTCATTCCAATGGGCAATCACTCTTTCTGTGAAGAACTTCTTCCTAACATAGGCCAAAGAAGAGGAAAGGCAACACTTAGAAACAAGTAGGAAGTTTTAAATGTAGATAATGCCTCTGACTCTCACTGTCCTAAAATGGAATTGTTCCTGTGTTTGCTACTGCATTGAGAAAGACAGGATTTTGGATAAATTCACTGTCACAGTAAGCAGAGTTAGAAGGTGAGTCTGCTGTACAAGATGTGCATTGACCCGTGAAGAAATTCATAACCAGTTAGGCAAGGGCTTTCTGCTAAATGATGGAAGAATTGTCCAGCAAATACATCAATAAACACCTACTAAACAAAATATTCTCATGCTAAATGCTCAGATGCTCCTACCACAGTATTTCATAGCTGTTGAAAGTTTTGCACTGCAGGATGAACATTTCGGTGTATAACATATGCCTCTATCTGACTACACATTTCACTTAGGAATTACTTCCAAAGGGGTTTCTAGCTCTGTTTCAGAGGTTAAACAGACCTGTCACTAGCACCTGTAATACGGTGGTGCAAGATGTGCTAGTTAGCATCATTTCCCAGCAAGATCCCAGCTGAGGCTGAAAGTGCATTATGCAAGACACTGCTCATACATATCATTTTGAAGAGTTTAAAATGTAAAAATAAAATAAAGGTGAAGGGTGAAGCACCAATGATTGTGCTATTATTGTTCTTTTATAGCTGAGGAGTTTAGAGGATCTTAGATACAGAGTTAATAGGACTTATTCTGGGAGACATTTAGGAAGTTATGAAGTAACTGAACCCAGCTGTTGAACCAACTGCTCTGTGTATGCCCTGTGGGACAAGAAAGGTCCTCATTCCCAGTGAACAGCTGGTCTATGTCCTGATTTCACACCACAGCCAGGAGGCTGTCAGTGCGGCATCGCCCACGTGCCCTGGTTTCCTATAGAGAGCCCTCAGCACACCCCAGGAGAGGCCTGGGTCTTGACAATTAAAGGAGAAGGGCTGCAAGACACACTATAAAGCACACCTGCAAAAACCCCTGGGTATACAGCTAGTAAGAATCTCCCTCCTACTGTCTTCTGTTAAACACATATTCAGGGCTCAAACTCTGCAGTCCTAAGACCGTTAGTCCCACTGCTGTATATCGACACAGCTATTTCTATCGACACAGCTATTTCTATTGACACAGCTATTTTGATGTTACATTCACTGAGGTTGTTAATGATCTTGTACACATCAAATGATAAAATTCAAAAGAGGGAAGCTCTGAAAGTAATAACCAATGCTACATCGAAATAAGTCACTAGAAAAACTCCTAAAAGTAGGGACCTGTTCTACAGCTCCTTGTAGTTTCTTGACATTTTCTGCTGCCAGTATAAGTACTTCTCCTGTTATGATGTGCTATAGATAGAGCAGTGTGTTCAAGTTACTTAAATTCATTAAGTGGAGTGACTTTTTCAAACTGTCAATTTCTGGCCAAAGCACTGACATTTTAGAAGCTGCTTCACTTAATGAATGTGTGTGTAACCCAAATGGACTCTTCAGCCCGGAGTGCTCTGTAGCTAGAGAGAAGACTCTGCATGTAGGTTTCAAAACATCTGAAGGACGTGTGCAGATTGTTACATTTGAAATGAGTGATTAAATTTTCCTTTTTATGTAATTTCATGATCTTGTGTATTCAGGGCTTCAGCAATATTTGAAAAGTGTGAGGAAAATGCAGATTAAAACCTCAGCTGAGCAAATGCCAAACAGTTGAAGGTGTTTGTGTGATCTTGGCCTCATTTCCTCTGATTATCATGGAACAGATATTTCTTCCTTTCACTGACCTTTAACTTTGATTCCTTGTGTGCCCTTCGACAACTCATTTTAGTAGCTTGATTTCTTCCTCTGAAAAACTGAATGATTTCTACTTAGTTAATTTTCATGGACATAATGATGCTTATTTAATATTTATATGCATTTAAGAAAGTCTCAGAAAACAGATTCTTACACTGTACTGCCTAGGCCACACCTTGAGTCCTGTGTCCAGTTCTGGGCCCCTCAGTTTAGGAAAGATGTTGACTTGCTGGAAGGTGTCCAGAGAAGGGCAATAAAGCTGGGGAGGGCTTTGGAGCACAGACCTGTGAGGAGAGGCTGAGGGAGCTGGGGTTGCTTAGCCTGGAGAAGAGGAGGCTCAGGGGAGAACTTATTGCTCTCTACAACTCTCTGAAGGGAGGTTGTAGCCAGGTGGGGGTTGGTCTCTTCTCCCAGGCAAGCATCACCAGAACAAGAGGACACAGTCTCAAGCTGCGCCAGGGGAGGTTTAGGCTGGATGCTAGGAAGAAATTCTTCATAGAGAGAGTGATTGCCCATTGGAATGTGCTGCCCAGGGAGGTGGTGGAGTCACCATTATTGGGGGTGTTTAGGAGGAGACTTAATGGGGTGCTTGGTGCCATGGTTTATTTGATTAGATGATGTTGGATGATGGGTTGGACGTGATGATCTTGAAGGTCTCTTCCAACCTGGTCTGGTCTATTCTATTCTATTCTGTTCTATTCTATTCCATTCCATTCTATTCTATTCTATTTCTACTTTAAGGAAGTTATCAATAGCCAAAAAGAAATATTTTTAATTAATTTTTGGAGTGATGTACATGGCACAGCACTGCTAGGCAGAGGAGAGACACACCATCCTGGTGAACAGGATTTTGAACTACCAAATAATTCTTCCAAGGATTTTAACTTGGCTTAGCTACTGTTTCTCCCAATCAAATTATATCAAAGCTGCAAGGAGAATTCACATTCTCTTTCAACACTAATACACAAGGAAAGCCAGTGAAAATTTTGGATGCATAGAAATTTTAGACATATTTGCTGAGGAAATACTGTCTTGAAAGTCTTGATGAAATAGGAGTCATAGTCTGAAAATATGTTTGTCAGAGTTTTGAAACCACAACACTATCAAATTCATTAAAGCTGCAAGGTGCTATCATTTGGATCTTCCAGTTTAGGACAACTGACTTTGAATTTTGACATATTTTGGCAAATTATCCCCAACCCTACTATGTTACTTTAACATCAAGCTTTGGTGTATATAAAATGTAGTGAAATCAGGGCTACTACAGTATTACACAGCACCTTTTATTAGTCCAAAACATGTTTATTTAGAATAAACGTTGTGGCCGGTTGACGTTGCCCCCTTAAGAAAGGGAATATGGTGGACGGAATTTGGTAAACGGAAGGAACAATCTAAACTAATTTCATTGGTAAAGTGGGAGGAAGCACCCTCTGAACTGGGACAGCAGGAGGGTATACTGGGTTTTTCCAGTACTTTATCTTCAGTCTTGCTTCCGCCTCTTCTTCGTGCAGCAGCTCTGTCTTGTGCTGGGCTTTCTGCCAAGGCCTCGGCCTTGAAGTCCAGATACCAGGCCTGTATTAACTCCCTTCCAATTAACACAAACTGCTTCTAACATTTTTTTTTTTCTCTCTTTTCTCTCTCTTTCTATCCCACTCTGGGGAAAGGGGGGGGAGAGAGGGGAGAGCGGAGGTGGGGAACCCCCTCTCTGCCGAGGGGGGGTTACTCTCATTTCTGTGTTACTCTGTTTTATATCTTTGTATATATTGTAGATATTGTAAATTTGTAAATATTTCCCTGCAAATCCTACACTGCTTTGTAAATATAGCTCCCCTGCTTTGCTAATTCAGCTTGTGAGTTTTTTTTTTCCTTTCCCTTCAATTTTTTTTTCCTTTTACCTTACAAGGGGGAAGGGAGGAGGCTTCTTGGCCTTACCCCTTCCATCCCACTACAAACGTTTACTTAGAATAAACCAAACCAGGTTGGAAGAGACCTTCAAGATCATCGCGTCCAACCCATCAACCAATCCAACACCACCTAAACAACTAACCCATGGCACCAAACACCCCATCAAGTCTCCTCCTGAAAACCTCTAATGACGGCGACTCTACCACCTGTTAACAGATGTTAACAAAAACATCTGAGTGTGAAGCTCCACCAAATGTGCCCTTTCAAGTGAGCACAAAAGATGCACCAAACCACCCCAGGAAAATAGGCTCCCTTCTTCTTTCCTTAATTCTGTCACCAACTCCACGATTTTTCACAGGATCACAGGGTGTTGGGGGTTGGAAGGGACCTCTTTGAGTCCAACCCCCCTGCCAGAGCAGGACCGTAGAGTCTCGTACAGGTCACACAGGAACACACCTAGACAGGGCTTGCAAGTCTCCAGAGAAGGAAACTCCACAACCTCTCTGTGAAACTGTGGTAGTGTGAAGTTTTAATCCTCCCACCACATAAAGCACAGTTAACTCAGTTGGAGAAGTGAATGAAAAGCTATATTTTACAAGCAGAATGAAATGCAATGCAATGAAATTCCCCACCTCCCCTTTTCTTGTCCAATCTAATTAGATGAAAAAAGGAAAAAAGAAAAGGATATTAAGGGAAATTTGTTAGTTCAAAGCAGTTGTTAAGAAAGTTAGTTTTCTTATGCTATCAGTTTCAGTCCAAGGTCAGTTGCATGCAGGCTGGCCAAGAACAAAAGAAAGACTGAAGACAGACTGTAAGTTCTTAAAGCTACATTCTACCGATCTACCAATTAAATTAATTTAGAATTATCTCCTTTTGTTTTCTTTTTTTACACCAAAACATTCAGCTAGAGAATTCTGCAGCTGTCCCTTTCTTAAAGGCACAGCCTAACCTGTCACAGAAACCTGTTCCAGTGCTCTGTGAGCCTCACAGTAAAAAAGTTCCTCCTCATGTTAAGGTTGAATCTCCTGTGCTGTAGTTTATATCCATTGCCCCTTGTCCTATCACAGGGTGCAAGAGAGCAGAGCCTGTCCCTCTTGACCCCCCAGCCCTCAGATATTTATAAACATTTATCAAATCCCCTCTCAGTCTTCTCCAGACTAAATATCCCCAGGCCTCTCAGCCTCTCTTCATAGGGCAGTGCTCTAGTCCCTTCACCATCCTTGTAGCCCCCCATTGGGCTGTCTCCAGCAGATCCCTGTCCCTCTTGAACTGGGGAGCCCAGAACTGGATGCAATATTCCAGGTGAGGTCTCACCAAGGCAGAGGAGAGGCAGAGGGGAGGAGACCCTCCCCTGATCTGCTGGGCACACTCCTCTTAATGCACCCCAGGATCCCATTGGCCCTCTTGGCCACACAGGCACTTTGCTGTCCCATGCAGAACTTGTTCACCAGGATTCTCAGGTCTTTCTCCACAGGGCTGCCTTCCAGTCATCACCTCCTAACCTATACTGCTTCAGTTTATTCTTCCTTCCAATGCACAACTGAGCAAGAAAATTCATACAGATATTGAATTAGTAATTTCTAAACCTTCCCTCCTATTTAGAAATCATACTAGTAAATACATAACCTCTGTGATGCTTATTTTGAGTAGAAGTGTATGTGAGCAACTGATTGAATCTAACTACACTTCTCTGAGTTGATCCAACTGTATGTGTCTCCACTGGTTTCTTTTCTGGGGCCAAAGACTGTGAATCCCTTGCCTTTGAAAGTGTGTGTTCATTTCCATCAGCTGGAGTCTGAAAGACTGTAAAAAACATTTATTTTCTCTGAATATTCACCTGAACTAGAAGGTTTTGGGTTCTCACAGAAAGTGACAAATGTTTATAGAAGAAAGCAGACATTTTCTAAAAGTACCTGGGGATAGCTGTGCTCGTGAGTTACCTCTTTGACTCTGCAGACACTTCACTGTTGTGAAGAAATGGCACACAATTGTTGGCAGCTTTGATGCACTCAGATATAAATCAAAACTCTTACTTTATGGGCACTTTGCATGCTTCAAATAGAGTTAATCAATTTTGCTGAATCAAGAATGAAATATTGTGTCCTTACCTATGAAAGAAAAATTGTCTTAACACATGAAACGTTCATTCGCCAGTCACTAACACGGTTAGCTCATGGTGTTGCCCTAGGCATGAAGATACGATCAGCAGAAAGGGGTGCTCTGGAAAGAAAATATTCTTCTTTTGAAAAGAAAATTGATCATTTCCCTCTTAAAGAACAAGTAGTTCATCACTGGTTATTTCAGCCAATCTTTTATCTTGAAATCACTCTGTTTGGGCTGTATGGTTATGCCTGTCCTGGGTTAACACAGCCCCCTCTCACAAGCCCCTCTCCCCCCAGCACAGAAGTGAAGGAAGATAACATAAAAAACTACCCCAAAATTCTGGCTTGAGATAAAGAATAAAATAAGATAATAAAATTCACAATTACCTTAACCTAGTTGCAGAAAAGTTCAGGAAAATGCAGAAGGCAGAGACCTACCTCCACCACCCTCTGACCCCCAGCCAGCCCAGCTGAAAAGACTGAACCCCAAACTCAGAAATCCAAAGCAGCAACTGGAAGAGGAAGCCTCCTGTGTTACAATCTGAACTTCAAGCCCCATAGTACTTTGCTCCATCCAGCACTTTCATTTTACAGCTGGCATGACAACAGCGTGGTATCGAGTATCAGCAGCAGATTCAACCCAACCCATGCCAATGCCATAAATATCACTGTGGGTATCTAAAACCACTTGGCATGTGGTTATTGCTCAGTCTAAGGAACATGTCCTTCTGATCTTGCTCCTCTTCATAATGAACTTTTGTGTAGGCTTATTAAAGTGTGGTGTGTGAGCTGTGCCACTCATTTTTCCTTCTGCCAAATGGTCTTTTGGTTTTGGATGATGGTGTATTTTTCATCATACATTCTGCTTTCATTCAGGATTCTGTGTTCAGTTTCCTTTCAAATAGCACCATAGATCTGCTGCTTAAGAGACAGAAAATACAGAACAATGCTGGCCGAATCCAAGTGAAATTTTCCAGTGCCAATTAGTCAGAGGAACACACTTCAACAATGTGTTACATGTTATCTTTACTCTGCTCTGATGAGACCTTACCTGGAGTACTGTGTACAGGTCTGGAGCCCTCAATATAGGAAAGACCTGATGGAGAGGGTCCAGAAGAGTGCCACGAAGATGATCAGTGTGTTGGAGCAGCTCTGCTTATGAGGAGAGGCTGAATGAGCTGGGGGTATTCAGTCTGGATAGACCTAATAGGAGCCTTCCACTATCTGAGGGGGAACTACAAGAGGGCTGGAAAGTGAGTGACCGTTTGCAAAGGCCTGCAGTGATAGGCTGAGGGGTAATGGCTTCAAACTAGAGAAGAGCAGATTTGGATTGGATGTTAAGAACAGGTTCTTTACTATGAGGGTGGTGGAACAGGAAGGACATGGACCTGATGGAAAGGGTCACAAAAATGACCAGGGGATTGAAGCACCTCTGCTACAAGGACAGGCTGGGGGAGCTGGGGGATGTTCAGCCTGGAGAAGAGGAGACTCTAGGGGGGACTTAATAGCAGCCTGCCAGTACCAGAAGGGGACTACAGGAAAGCTGGAGAGAGATTCTTTGCAAAGGCCTGCAGGGACAGGACAAGTGGTTTAGATTTAGATTGGATGTTAAGAACAAGTTCTTTACTATGAGGGTGGTGGAACACTGGAACAGGTTGCTCAGGGAGGTGGTTGAGGCACCTTCCCTGGAGATATTGAAGGTGAGGCTGGATGAGGCCCTGGGCAACCTGATCTAGTTGGGGATGTCCCTGCTGACTGTGGGGAGGTCGGTCTGGATGAGCTTTGGAGGTCACTTTCGGCCCAAACCATTCTATGATTCTATGATTTGGAAAATCATTTTCCACTTTGCAATGCCATATGACTACAGACAACCAAAACTAAATTTGCTTCCTCTGTGAATCTTGGTGGTACTAAAAGTATGTTCTGTAAATGACCTCATTTTTTGTTCTTGTTTATTTTGAGGAATGAAATGTTGAAGGTCCGAATGATTTGAAATTGGCTGTTAGAGTTTTCTTGATGGTTAACTACAATTACTGTAAACACAAATGCTAGGGCACACATGCACCTCAGTTCCTAAATTGTAAAGAAATGGTCAGGATAGCATGTGCTCAGCCGAGAAAGGCTGTGCTGCTGCTTACACAGTTCCCTTTGATTCACCTACCAATTTCTGGGGCTGCGCGAGCCCATTTACGGCTGTGAAAAGGCTCAGCCTGATGGAGAAAAAAAAAAAGCAAAGCTGGGATTTTGCTGGCTGCAGCCAACCTGCAGGCTGACATCTGTGAATTATGTGAATAGAGGAGCAGAACACAAGCTTATATTTTGCACTTTATATTTTCAGCGGAAGAGGGAAGGGAGAAAACCCTCTTGCCTAATAATTATTGAAGTCGGGAGGGAATTTATTCCCATGGTGCTTCTCAGGGAGGAATAGTTTGTTTTGGCTTGTCTCTTCAAGTGGAAACATAACTGTGAATTAAAAAATGGCATGCTGAGTTTTAGGAGTGGCTTTTTCTGCTGCTTGCCAGAGAAAAGTGGTGGGTAGAGGGCAAGTTGTCATTGATTTTTGAAGCCTGAGTGCGCTTTTCATACCCTCATGCTGAACAGTGAGCAGTGTAATGCTGCTCATGATAGAAAGTTTATGAATAACCTTAATAAATGGCATGTTCATGCTGCTCTTTTCCTTCCCTGACATAACAAAGCCACCTGCTCCCTACTTTTTGAAGGCAGTAGAAGATAAATTCCACCTTATTTAGGAATAAGAGAAACTCATTTATTCACACCAAGAATGTAATTCTACAAGCATTAGGCTTCTTGGCTCTGTTTTAACTTTCTTTCTAGTTCTGCTTGATCCTTTACAATGCATATATTGTTATTTAATCAGTTTAATTATTTCAGTAGCATACTTCTGTGTGTTATGTGCTGCAGTAATAGTCACTATCACTATTATTTGAGCACCAGGGTTGCTGTGAATTGGGATGGTGCTACGTGGACTCGAACCACTGCTCGTTATAGGCTTTTTTGAGTGTTGATTTCTTGAAGAAGAAGAAAAATACTATTACCATCATAAAGTATAGCTGAGCTTTTGTAGATCTTAGCCACTGAGTAATTCCAAATATTCCCAGACTAGATACAAATTGTGATGGTTTTATTCATGTGCAAAGCATTTGAGAAGCTGTAAGGAGTGTAAATAGGCATGCATCTGTAAGATTAAACTATGACAGAATTTTAATAGCTTTTCATGTGGTGGTGCCCATCAGAAAGTAGTACTCACTCTGTAAAATCTCATTTCATAAGGACCAACATGAAATCATATACACAATATACACAAGTAGAGCTTCTGTGAAGGATCATTGTGATTCTGGGGCCAACATAAACACACGGTCTAAGTGGTCAAACAAATTGTTAATAAGTCATCTCTACTTTTGATTCTTTCTCATCAGTAAGATCTTACTGCAGAGAAAGAGAAGGAAAGAAAAAAGAAACAAAATAAAGAAGTAGAGTTAGAATAGAATAGAATAGAATAGAATAGAATAGAATAGAATAGAATAGAATAGAATAGAATAGAATAGCATTAACCAGGTTGGAAAAGAGCTTTGAGATCATCAAGTCCAACCTATCACCCAACACCATCTAATCATACATGTTTTCATGTGAGTATATCCTTCCTTACTTTATGACAAATTTGCTTGAGCACTTAGGTATTTGAGCCATAGCTGGATAGTGGGTTTCACTGAGAAGGCACACAATTTGTTGCAAATGTTCCTATAAGGTCATTTTGCAGCAAAGCACGAAGGATGCATTGTCATAGTCTCAGGCTGTGCCAGGGGAGGTTTAGGCTGGCGGTCAGGAGGAAGTTTTACACAGAGAGAGTGATTGCCCATTGGAATGGGCTGCCTGAGGAGGTGGTGGAGTCACCATCACTGGCAGTGTTCAGGAGGAGACTAGATAGGGTGCTTGGTGCCATGGTTTAGTTGATTAGGTGGTGTTGGATAATAGGTTGGACACGATGATCTTGAAGGTCTCTTCCAACCTGGTCTGGTCTATTCTATTCTATTCTATTCTATTCTATTCTGTTCTATTCTATTCTATTCTATTCTATTCTATTCTATTCTATTCTATTCTATTCTATAGAATCATAGAATGATCTGGGTAGGAAGGGACCTCCAAAAGTCTTCTAGTCCAACCACCTCTGCAGTCAGAAGTCTAGATCAGTCTAGATCAACTAGATAAGGCTTCCCAATGCCTTGTCAAGCCTCACCATGAATATCTCCAGGGACGGGGCCCCAAGCACCTCCCTAGGCAACCTGGTCCAGTGTTCCACCACCCTCATAGTAAATTATCTCTTCCTAACATCCAATCTAAATCTGCTCTTTTCTAGTTTGAAGCCATTGCTTCTCATCCTGTCACTCCAGGCCTTTGTAAACAGGTCACATGAAAATAATGTGTTTCGTATTCTTCCTTTTGAAACAAACCTGACCTTAGTCATTCCCTTTTAGCAACAGGGAGTTACTCTGCCATTAAGTTTTCTAGAAGAGCACCTGAGTCAGCATAATAAGTAGAAATCATATGCAAAGAGATTTGAATCAGGCAACTTCCAAGCGGTACAACTCTTCATGCTCTGTGAGTGAAATTCAACACTGGGCAGAGTGTTTGGGAGCCCAAAATATCACATACATTCTATTTTGGGACCTAGCACGGTCTTAGGTAGTTTATAGGTTCTTTTTGAACATGGAATGTTGCCTGTGTGCTGCAAGGCACCTTAAGATGTCTACAGAGGACTTCAATAAACATTGCTTAGATTAGGCTGAGCAGTGATTTCCTCACTTTCATTAATTTACCTTCCATTTGGAATGCCGCTTAATAGCCTCTGCCAGGTGTGACTTACTGCTCTTGCATTCACAAATTAATTTTGAACAGCCAATTAATCTGTGAATTAAAAGATTCCCTTAAATGGCAGGGTTTTGTCAAAGGCAAATGATACTCCCACAGGAAAACATCCTGAGAGTTCCACACAATCTTCATCTCTCTCTTGCCTTTCATGCCATAACTAATATGATACTTTTGATATTGTATAAATTTTGCTCCCCATCTTTGCCTGGTTTGGGGAGTGGAAACAGGGATACAACAACTGGATACTAGTGCTTAGTGCCTTTGCATCAGAAAGCAAGGGACTCCGTGTTGCAAGCTATAGCCCACACAGAAAAGAGGCTCTAAGACTTGTATAAACATGGCTCACAGCAACAGTGCTGGAAAGTTCATCTTGTTGCCTCTGCTCCAAGCTGAGTGAAGATCTACAGGTCTGTAAATCACCTCTTTGCCAGAAAGACAATTCTCCTTTGGCAGGATTTATGAATTTGAGGCAAGATTGTTGGACTTGGGTATCTCTTGTTCATTGATAGTTGACTTCAGTCAGGTGGAAGAGTTAGCATGGAAAGAAGGGATTTATACTCCCAAACCAGAGGCCAGGCTTCTGCAGTTGTGCCTGAATTCCATCTAGAATGAGAATGGTGGAGAGTTGCCCAGAGATGTGGTAGAGGCCCCATCCCTGGAGACATTCAAGGTCAAACTTGATGGGGCCCTGGGCAACCTGATCTAGTTGGAGATGTCCATACATGTCTGCAGTGGGGCTGGTCAAGATGATCTTGAGGGTCCCTTCCAACCCAGTGCATTCTGTGATTCTGTGATCACTCTTTAGCTCTTCCTAATCCCATGATGTATCTGGAAAGTTTGTTTCTTTCCATTGCAGACTTACAAATGACAACACCACAGAACCCAGAAGAAAAAATATGGGGAAAAAATGACTGTACAGTGGTTGAACTGGTTTTAATACACATTTCTTGAGGCAAGGCAGGAAGATCATGTTTCTTTGTGGCCTTCCAGTACCTTAAGGGGGCCTACAAGAAAGCTGGTGAGGGACTTTTTAGGGTGTCAGGTAGTGATAGAACTAGGGGGAATGGAGAAAAACTAGAACTGGGTAGATTCAGACTGGATGTTAGGAAGAAATTCTTCCCCATGAGGGTGGTGAGACACTGGAACATGTTGTCCAGGTAGGTGGTAGAAGCCTCATCCCTGTGGGTTTTTAAGGGCAGGCTGGATGTGGCTGTGAGCAACCTGCTTTAGTGTGAGGTATCCCTGCCTGTGGCAGGGGGTCTGAAACTGGCTGATCATTGAGGTCCCTTCCAACCCTGAGAATGCTATGATTCTGTGAATGCACTGAATGTACATATCAATTGCTCTCACTCTAGGTGTAACTGTTGTATACATTTCTCAGATATACTGACAAGGGAAAGATGTTGACTTGCTGGAAGGTGTCCAGAGAAGGGCAACAAAGCTGGGGAGGGGTTTGGAGCACAGCCCTGTGAGGAGAGGCTGAGGGAGCTGGGGTTGCCTAACCTGGAGAAGAGGAGGCTCAGGGGAGACCTTCTTGCTCTCTACAACTCTCTGAAGGGAGGTTGTAGCCAGGTGGGAGTTGGTCTCCCAGGCAACCAGCATTGGAACAAGAGGTCACAGTCTCAAGCTGTGCCAGGGGAGGTTTAGGCTGGATGTTAGGAAGAAATTCTTCCCAGAAAGAGAGATTACCCATTGGAATGTGCTGCCCAGGGAGGTGGTGGAAGAGATGTGATGGGGTGCTTGGTGCCATGGTTGAGTTGATTAGATGGTGTTTGGTAATAGGCTGGACTCGATGATCTCTAAGGTCTTTTCCAACCTGGTTAATTCTATTCTATCCTATCCTATCCTATCCTATCCTATCCTATCCTATCCTATCCTATCCTATCCTATCCTATCCTATTCTATTCTATTCTATCCTGTTCTATTCTATTCTACTCTATTCTATTCTATTCTATTCTATTCTATTCTATTCTATTCTATTCTATTCTATTCTTCTATTCGGTACTTTGCAGATGCCCCTTTGTTGTTTATGCACATAGATAAGAGGAATTGTCTGGGTCCTCCCTTTCTCTTCCAACCCCCACTTAGGTAATTCTTCCTTTTGTAAAGGCTCTGGTTAATTTTAATCCCATCAACACTAAGCAAAAAAAATCCATTCTTGCAAATATGTCCCCAAATGTTACAGTGCTCAAAAAAGTAAAGACAAGAGGGAGAATGCCATTTATCAAGGGAGACAGTGTTGTTTTGCCACCATTACTTATATTACAGCTTCAGTGGAAGTTATTCTGGTCTCTACTAGGACTGGCAGCCTGCAAGACTCTAATGGAAGCAAACGACAGACTTCCTAAAATGACAGTATCATTTCACTAATGTGCAGCTAAAAGTATTCCAGTGAAATCGAATAGCTTTGACTTTCCAGAAACATTATTAAAATAATTGCTCCTTTTTTTTTTGCAGAGTAATATTTCATGTAACAGATTGTCTGAGAGGAAGGTAACCTAAACTATAACAGAAGAATGTAAAATGCTCTGGCAATGATTTTAACAATTCCTGAATGGTGTAACGAGAAGATTTCAACATACCAAGACACTGTGAGCTAAACAGAACCTGTCGAGGGATAACTGATCTCTTTTCCATCCTCCAAAAGCTCATGGAACTCAGCTCATCTTGCATTGAGTTATTTGGTCTGTGCATGTATTCATCATTAGGGTGGCAGGGTGACAGCTTTGTTGCACTCTAATGTCCAGTTCTAGTTCTGTTTTTACACTCCGGTTTGTGTATGGTTAGGCCACACCTTGAGTACTGTGCCCAGTTCTGGGCCCCTCAGTTTAAGAAGGACATTGAGACTCTTGAACGTGTCCCGAGAAGAGCAATGAGGCTGGGGAGAAGCCTCGAGCAGAAGACCTATGAGGAGAGGCTGAGGTAGCTGGGATTGTTTAGCCTGGAGAAGAGGAGGCTCCGGGGTGACCTTATTGCTGTCTACAACTACCTGAAGGGAGGTTGTAGCCAGGGCGGGGTTGGTCTCCCAGGCAACCAGCACCAGAACAAGAGGACACAGTCTCAGGGGAGGTTTAGGCTGGAAGTGAGGAGAAAGTTCTTCACAGAGAGAGTTGTTAGCTGATGGAATGTGCTGCCCAGGGAGGTGGTGGAGTCACTATCCCTGGAGGTGTTCAAGAGGAGATTGAACGTGGCACTTGGTGCCATGGTTTAGTAGTCATGAGGTGTTGGGTGACATGTTGGACTTGATGATCATTGAGGTCTCTTCCAACCTTATTGATTCTGATTCTATGATTTATACACAGGAATACTTGGATATTGTGGGTACGTATATACCTATGGACAACACTGTTTATCTGAGCACATTGCCTTGCTTGGCATGAACTCTATTTATCACATTTTAAGTCTATTTTTCACTTTACAAGTAAAGAGGAATAGAAAATATATATGAAACAATGCCATAACTTGACTGTTTGGTGTTGTGTCTATACTCCTGATCAAATGGGCAATGGATGTTTTTCTTGGTTTATTTTTCTGAGTCTTCCTAGCTCAAACATGATTTTTTATTATTAGTTAGTATTAGTATTATTGTAAACCCACACTTTATTACCTCTTTGAATTAAGCACAGTCTCACAGTGTGTTTTTTGATGCCTCATTACCCTCCAGCACGTTAAGTGCCATGCCCGATCTCCGGCACTTCTCATTGCTGCTGTCTCAGAAAAGCAATACAGTCAATACATCAGAGTTTTCCTGCTATACCTGAGTCTGTTCTGTTCCCACTCCCAGGTGAAACAGGTAGCCAGGTAGTTTAAGGGAAAAACAAACAAAGTGTAGGATGTGGGAGGGCTGTGCTCACTCTGCTGTGCCATAGGGCGGCAGAAACTGCTGCCAGCTCCCTGAAGCTGTGGTGCAGCATGCTGTCTTGTGATCCTTTTACACTGTGCCACGGGCAGCAGCTGCCAGCCTCAATATGTAGTGCAGTTTGGTTGCACTTCAAAAAGGACACTGTATGCTGCAGCTGAGCCGCTTTATTTCTGCCAAGGGCAACAAGTTGCCTTTGCAGGCTGAACCCTCTGTTGGTTTCCATGTTCTTCAGATTCTCTTCTGCTAGTGATCATTGCATGGAGAAGACCAATGAATGAGGGCATCTCGTCACATCAAAGGGAGGGGCAGAAAGGCAGGAATAACTTTAAGCCTCTGTGAAGTGAAGGGATCTCCCATTCCTTTCTGATCATATGGCTGTGGGCCATACAATCGCTGCGTGATTACAGCCTTGCATTAAGCTAACAGTGCAGCTCATGGCCTGAATCTTGAAATTTAACACTCTGCAAGTATTTAACCTCTCTGAAATGCTGACAGCAACATTTGGGTTCAAGGTATATAAGGCCAAATTCTTCCCTCCCGTAATTTCATTGGCTGTAGTGAAATCATAGCACCAAGAAATTCGTCACAGCAAATCCCACAATAGCCAACCTTTATGTGCTTAACTCACTAATAACCTCTGCACACCTAGTGCTGTATGACATAAATAAATCCCCTTTTCAATCTTCAAAGTGTGTGTCTAATAAGGAAAGTGAGAACCTCTAATGTGGCACCATTATACTTAACTGATCTGCTCCTTTCAGAAGCCAGAATTGCTTTAGCTGGCTTCAGCATCTGCACAGGATCCTTCCTGCTTAGCAGTGTTAGGAGTCCTGCAAAGCCAGTGACCTAAGTAAGAAGAGCTGCATTTTTCTTCTAATTTTGCTCTGAAATGACAGCTTAAATATATATATTAGTATAATACATGTGTGTATGTCTTGTTTTAATTCTGTCATTCATTATGATGAAATGTCATCATTTTATTGCTGTTTAATGAAACCTCTATAATCTCTCTCTGCATATCAACTACCCCCGTGCAATGTCATTGAGAGCACTAGAACAACCCAGATGATTCTGATCGTAGAAATAGAATGCCACATTTCCTCCTCTGTCCAACAGAGCAATTGCTGGGGAATGTGCACCAGAAATAATCACACTTAAAGTGAGACTCATTACTCCCATGTGAGTAAAGGCTTAAGCTACTCTGAAAACAGTTTGAGTTTAAAGTTACTGCAATGTAAACACCCAGCCCAGCAGTACCCATTTGCCTTGGTCACATTTCAGAGTAGGAATGTTCCCATTAGCCCCTATGTGGATATGCTGTAAAGTTCATATGTTAAAGGAAATGTTTCTCTGGCTGTGGCGAGGTATAAGCCTGCACTTCATGGGAGCATGTGCCTGAAGTGACACCTGTGCTTGGGGAACGGAGGCAGAGCTAGATTTTAAGTGATGAGCAAAGCTAGGCACTGAAAGAAATAAAAACACTCAATCTTGTGTACTGGCCACACAGAAATCTTTCCAATGTTTTAAATTCTACTAGCAAACTGGGGCTTTTAGTCTCTTTATTCATATTTTTTTTCTTTTGCTACCACATGTCTACTTGTCAACCAAGTGGTGAATTTTATACAGTGGAGTTCAATCCTGTGTAGGCAGAACAAGTGCAGTCAAGTGTCCACCCTTTGTTCTTTTCCTTGGGTTTTCTGATTTTGTTGTTGCTGATAAAATGAAGGGGGTAGGGGATGGGGGGAATATATGGAGAGAATTATTTTTCATGGTTCTATATCAATCAGTGGGATATGATCACAGAATCACAGAACATTAGAGGTTGGAAGGGACCTCCAGTGATCATCCAGCCCAACCCCTCCACCAAAGCAGGATCATCCAGGGTAGTCTGCACAGGAATGCATCCAGATGGGTTTGGAAAGTCTCCACAGAAGGAGACTCCACAACCTCTCAGGACAGCTTGTTCCAGGGCTCTGTCACCCTCACTGTAAAGAGGTTTCTCCTCATGTTGAGCTGAAACCTGTTCCTTGTCTCATTATTGTGCACCACCAAAAAGCCCTCTCCACTTGACCCCCAGCCCTCAGATATTGATAGACATTGATCAGATCCCCTCTCAGCCTTCTCTTCTCCAGACTAAACAGCCCCAGGATGCTCAGTCTCTCTTCATAGGGGAGATGCTCAAGTCCCTTAATCATCATCCTTGCTTTCCCTTCGACTCTCCCCTGGACTCTCTCCAGCAGGTCTCTGTCTCTCTTGAACTGGGGAGTCCAAAACTGGACACAGTATTGCATGTGTCATCCCAGCAGGGCAGAGTAGAGGGGGAACAAAGCCTTTCTAGCCCTGCTGGCCACACTTTCTTCATGCACCCCAGGATGCCATTGGCTCTTTTGGCCATAATTGCACATTATTGTCCTATGGAGAACTTTCTGTCCACTGGGACTCCAAGGTCTTTCTCCATGGAGCTGCTTTCCAGCAGGGCAACCCCTAACCTGTAGCGGTTCCTGTTTTTATTCCTCCCCAGACACAAGACCCTGCACTTGTCCTTACTGAACTTCACGAGGTTTGCCTGCACCCAGCTCTCAGCCTGTCCAGGCACAGAGACTAGAATGTGGGGTCTGCAGTGTATGGAGTTTGAGTCCCCTGCAACAGTATCTGCAGTTAATTCTTTCTTTCAAAAAGAATTATTTTTATGTTCATGTGTGTATAATTTTCTTATGTTCTTTTCTGTGACTTTTTTTGGGTGTTTTTTTTTTTTTTTTTGCATTGGGTGTGGCATGGATGTGTGGTTTTGAGAAGAGACAAAATGAGAGGTTTGAATCTTTAGCAATAAAACCTTGCAACTGGCTCATTCTCCATATAATCAACAGAATTGGGACTCTGGTTTTCACCTCACAGCTGCAATCGTGCCTGAATTTATCATTTCCATTAAGCTTCAGACTGTTGCTATTCATTTCTTTCCCTCATGTTTCTGCTTGTGTGCGTGTCTCTGTGTGTGTGGGCAGGCAGGCACTCACACACACAGACTTCATCTTGTCCTCCTATACCTATATCCACGCACCCACACACTACTACAGGCAAGCTACAGTTTAATTGCCCAGTGCACACAGCATGGCACATCTGAGAAGCAGCAGCAGCAGGTGTTTGCTTTATTTAACACCTCACTGGAGGGGCCCACAGTATGAGCTGAGCACATTGTGTTCCTGCAGTACACCAAGAGCACTCGGCAGTGGCCTTCTGTGTATGTGTCCATGTGATGCTGAAGGGCACAGCTTGTTAGAGATGATATCCCATTTACAACTGGCTGGCCAGGGCAGCAGAGTGGGTTTCAGCTCTAGGTGGGGATGCTGGCACAAGGCATTCTCTCACAAAGTTGCCGTGTTTGCTGTCACTGCTGTCCTTCCCTCATTCCTGCAGGTATTGGGGATCTCCAGGGAGCACCATCTTTGTGCGAGTGAGCACTATGACATTGCAGGATGCAGCTAGAGCGTTAATGGGTCAGTGAGTGACAGCTGAGCCTTCTCTCTGAGGTACTGAGCTGGCTATCACTGCCAGGGGCACAAGGTCTACACAGTGAAGTGTGCCAATTTAATTTTGTCACATGTGGCCTGAGTTGAACAGATAGGGCTGTTTGGGGAACTCTTTGACAATGCTCAAATCGATTCGGGCCACAATGCAGCATTTCAGGATGCTAATTAGAAAATAATTGTTCTAACTTGTACAGGCTTTGCCATCATAATATATCTTAAAGGCCCCTATAGAATGGGAAAGAAGGTGTTTTAGTGCACTTTGCATGCAAAATGAGGCACTAGATTTTGTGATTTGTAACAAAGCACCACGCAACTGCCATCACCCAGTAAATCAGAAAGCAAAAACAGTTCTTAAGCAGTTACTGTTCTGCTTTATTTGCTAATTAAAATGGGGTTTGAAACTGCTCTTCAAAATGATTACTCTAATTAATTCATTGTTCTTTTGCAGTTCTACCCTCTATACCATCGGAATATGAGGCAGTCCCTTGTGCTTCTCAGAAGCATGACAGCCAGCAGGGCATCCTCCCCTTCCTCAGAACAACGGGCTTTATTGCTTGTCACTGTTTAATAAAATGTCTATTCCATGCCAGGGCTAAGATGTCATCCATGCACACAATGTCACAAATCTTCTTCTTCTTTCTTTCTGGCAATAAAATACAAGTATAAACTCCCCAGTTCTTAATTAACATCAAATAGTTGTTTCATTGATGCGGAATTAAAAGTCGCCGTTGTTTTTCGTTCACAAGGCCAGTGACAGGTTGGAGCTCTAATTATTTTTTAAAGCTTAATAAAAGGTAGTTAGTGTTGCAATCGCTGTTCCTGCCACCGTGATACAATCTTTCATTTTGTGCTTGATGGATGATGTTTAAGGGAGTTTCTCCGCTTGCCTTTAAAACGTCGCCTGCCTTGCTGGCATGACTGTGCAGAGTACAAGACGTCACGTATGAAAAGGGAAGGAAGGTGGTGAAGTGTGGAAAAAGGTGCGCTCGTTTTGCATTCCTCAGAGCACTCGGAAGTTTGAACATGATTCACATCAGTCAGGGCAGCCAGAGATTTAAGGAGATGTTATTGAAATGCTGGTTGTGAATATACTCTCTGAGAGAGCCAGCCTTGTGTTTTCTCAGATTGATCCTGCTGTCTGTGCATGTATGGATATTATTTGCAGGTTTCAGTGAAGAATTTGATGCCACAAAGACTGATTGCAAAGCTTGTTCTGTTTATTAAGAAATTTTGACCAAATAGGGGGAACAAAATCATGAAGAATGGGTCTGGAACTGAAGTTCACTGAAATCAGTAGAAAAAGAGATTCTAGACGATTTCAAAATCTCTTTGAGCAAATCTGTAATACTTTGTGGCCATTTAGGCTGGGTGCCTCCAGAAAAAGAGAATTGAGACCTCCAGTGTCCAGAGTGCCCAGCCCAGTGGGTGGGCACAGGCAATAATGGATTGCTTACCCATCAATCCTGCACCCTTATCAATCTGGCTGCAGAGTTATTGTCTCTCTCTTTCTTCCCTCTCTGCTCCCATGGGAGAGAGATGCTCTCTTATCTGGTAACCATGGGGGAGTATTAGAGGCCTCTTTGGCCTGAGTAACATTTTTTTCTTGTGCAATCTTGGCCTGTTTAGGCCTAATGCCAGGGTAAAAAGGTGTGTGTGTTGGGGGGGAGTGCAGTTCAGGCTTGGCCAGCCTGAAACCAGCCTAGCCTTGAGGGGGTAAGGGGGATGGGGAAAACAGCCCTGGGGTTTTTGGTGACCCCCAGGTGGAGAGAAGGGAAGTGTTGGGGTTTTGATCTGGTGTAAAGGAATTGTGAGTTAAGATTGGACCAGGCATTTCTTTGAACTTTATATGCTTTCCTGTGCTCACCACTATGCTTTGTAGCTTTGTAGTATATGAATTGCTTTCAAATTGCTTTTCCATTTAAACTTTCACTGACTATCCAATCCATTTGTGTGAGAGCTGTTCTTTTGCCCCTTTTGGAGCAATAAAGCAACTTATCCCCCTCTAAACTAGGACATACTTACAAGTAGTAGCACGATGCCACAAAGATCACTGGTGTGACCAGTCAGCTTTATTCAGAGAAGGGGCAGCAATCTATCACATCTTGTATTGTTTGACCAGTTGCACTTAGAAGGAAGTTTTGAACCCCCTCAGGTTTTCACTGCCAGCACATTTGGAGCTAACCTCTTTTCTCCAGTAGCATATAACAGACCACGATTGCACCTTGTGTTGTTTTAAAGATTCAGGCTCTTAAAGACAAATGGTCCTAAAGATAGTTTGGGGGTGGTTTTCTTGCCCTCAGGCTAGAGCTGGGTCAGCATAGTGGCTTTTGGTTTCTGCTTTGTGCAATAAGTATTATGAGGACTATATTAAATATTGGATAACTGTAACAAAAATCAAATTTTCAGAAAAATATCTCTGTCAGCCCAAACCTCCAGGCCATTTGAAGCTGGCTTGGCCACAGCTATTTGGTTGGTCACTCAAAAAAAAAAATAAAGAAGAAGATGGAAATGACCTCACAGTATTTACCTATTCTGTGGTTAAGGAATAGAATAGAATAGAATAGAATAGAATAGAATAGAATAGAATAGAATAGAATAGAATAGAATAGACCAGGTTGGAAGAGACCTTCAAGATCATCGCCTCCAACCTATGATCCAACACCACCTAATCAACTAAACTATGCAACCAAGCACCCCATCAAGTCTCCTCCTGAACACCTCCAGTGATGGTGACTCCACCACCTCCTGAGGCAGCCCATTCCAATGGGCAATCACTCTCTCTATGTAGAACTTCCTCCTAACCTCCAGCCTAAACCTCCCCTGGTGCAGCTTGAGACTGTGTCCTCTTGTTCTGGTGCTGGTTGCCTGGGAGACAAGACCAACCTCTGCTTGTCTACAACCTTCCGTCAGGTAGTTGTAGACAGTAATAAGGTCACCCCTGAGCCTCCTCTTCTCCAGACTAAGCAGCCCCAGCTCCCTCAGCCTCTCCTCATAGGGCTGTGTTCCAAACCCCTCACCAACTTTGTTGCCCTTCTCTGGACACGCTCCAGCAAGTCAACATCCTTCCTTAACTGAGGGGCCCAGAACTGGACACAGCACCACAAGATCTTGTAGCAAATTATAAATCATGGGAAAGAACTGGCACCTATTCAGCTTTCTCTTCCTGCCCATCTGCGTTTTCAACAGCAGTCCAAGATCAAAGAGATACTTTTAAAGTTTTCTTCCTCAAAAATGGTCAAGCGGGCTATGTGGTCCCTACAGGTACTGTAAGGTAAAATCTCTGGTAACAGAGGTGTGGCAATGCCAGCAACGAGCAGTGTGAGCAATCTGGCAGTGCAGACCTAGAGCCTGACATGGTGGCAGGCCATGCTCAGCATAAGGGCAAAGCCAGCGAGCAGTGGAGCAAAACAGTGCTGTGCCTGCAGCATGTAACTAAAACAGGGCACTGGTAGCTATAAACACAGAAAGTTATCTTGGGACAACAGGACATGCACCTGCATCAACAACCTCGCTTGTGTCGTTAGTAGTTGGACCAATAATCTGTAATAGTGCAATGTGTGGTCACTCAGAGGGAACCAATGGAGCTATGCCAACAGGGCACTCCGAGTTTATATAAGTTGTAGCAGTTGCCTTGCTACGCACTTCTGCCTTTCCTGTCTCTTCTTCTTCTACACTTTACTTTACTGTGCTATACTTGCACTACAGGCCTGCTCCATAGGCCTGCAGCTCAGGCCTGCACCATAGGCCTGCACCACTGGAACAATAAAGGAACAATACTCGATCACATTGGTCAGCCGTATTGATTCCCATCTCCGTCGCCGATACAGAGGCAGCGCTCACCCCGTGTCCTTTGTGCAGGGTGCCTCTGGCCTCCTTGCAGTGGGACTTCTCCCCACTAGGATCACAGTGATTCTTCTTGGAACAAGGTCCAACCTACCTTTAGGAACTACGTACTATCCACTTCTGCATATCTCCCACCTTCATCTTGCTCGCTTCCTTGAGATCCTCATTTGAGCCAGCACTAAATTGTTTATGTTTCTTGTTCCATTTCCCCTGCTTAAAAAAATATTGAATTAGTGACCCACATTTTCATAGCAGTGAACCTTGCTGAGTGTTTGCATTTCTGAAATGGTTGCAAGTCTTCAACCTCGAGCTTCTCAGCATCGTGACTTATTGTTTTAATATTTTCCACAGACACAGAACAGGAGCCTGCATGCTTCTATACATTTACAACGTGCAATTCCTTTGCTTCAAACTAGAGAAGGGCAGATTTAGATTGGATATCAGGAAGAAGTTCTTCACTATGAGGGTGGTGGACCAGTGGAACAGGTTGCCCAGGGAGATGGTTGAGGACCCTTCCCTGTAGATATTCAAAGTAAGACTTGAGGCTCTGGGCAACCTGATCTAGTAGAGGATGTTCCTGCTGACTGCAGGGAGGTTGGACTGGATGACCTTTGGACGTCCCTTCCAGTCCCGACCATTCTGTGATTCTGTGATTCTATCATTTCCATGCCCACCACCAAGCAGTTTTGTAGCTAGGCATTTGCAAAACCCTACAGTGACAAGAGAAAAAGCTTCTTCAGTGAAGTCTATGCTTTAAAATATCAAAAGAAAGATTTCTTGTGGCAGCAGTGGGATAAAAATTTCCACATGTGATTTGCTTCCTATTTTAACTACATTATTGCCACTTAAGTTCCTGTCATCTACTCCTGCCTGTCAAAATCTGCTGATTTTCTCTGTTGTCCTTCAAAGCCTTGTTTTAATGGAGAAAGGTTTGTGGAGGTGTTTCCTGATACAAAAAGGAACAAATCAATTTTGTTCTGCTGCACAAGCAGCATCTGCTGGTACTTCCACCTGTTAGAACAAATGTGTCTGTGGGAAAAAAGCAAGAGTGTCTAGAAGGTAAAACACAAAGTCTTACCAGTCTGAGTACTGATGAGATATCTTCTGGCAAATGTGTGAGATGGAGTGAGGTGGAATGGTAGAAGGCGATGGTATGGAGAGATAGCTGAAACAAACAGATGGCTTAAAGGAAACTGAGAAAGGCTGTTAGCACATAAAGCAGCAGACACTTGATGATGAATTGCCATTTTGAGTTGCTAGCTTTTTCTTCCTTATTTAGGTAACTGCTGTTCTGATAATGACTTATGTAATAGCTTTGCTGTGAAGGCTTTAAGTCTCCTTTACATTGAAGGCATATATATATATATATATTAAAGAATAAAAGCACAGGCTTAAAAGAATCATTGAGGTCTTGTGCAGGGAGAGGAAAAAAGTGGGAGGAGAGGAAAAAAGTGGGATGAGAGAAAGGTGGTTATCTTTCAATTTGCCTCCTTTTGCCTTAATCAAATGAAAGTCATTCATTGCCCTACCAACAGGAAATAAGACAATAGAATAGAATAGAATAGAATAGAATAGAATAGAATAGAATAGAATAGAATAGAATAGAATAGAATAGAATAGAATAGAATAGAATAGAATAGAATAGAATTAACCAGGTTGGAAAAGACCTTTGAGATCATCAAGTCCAACCTATCACCCAGCACCATCTTATCAACTAAACCATGGCACCAAGTGCCTCATGCAGTGTCCAAGTCCAAAATGGCCAGGCTACTAAGGTTGTATTGTCTACACCCATGCCTGATATAGCTTAACCCAGTCCATCTGTTGTGTCCTGGATACAAGCTCTATATGATCCCTAAACTCTTCCTGTCATGCTGTTTAAGATGCTTAATTACAGCAGCAGACTCATCTGTTACTTCTCACTTGATTTTGGACAGATCCCTTAGTGAACTCTTAGTCTTAATTTCCATATGTGTAAAATTTGTCTTTGCAACACAAGCTGAGCTCAGAATGGCGTGTCTGGGAGATGGGAGCTCATTACAATATATCAGGTAATGTAGTAATTATCAAGAACATTCATGGAGGAAACATCTGTTCAAAGCAGGACACAAGCCACGTTTTGCCATACTAGGCAGAGCTCTGCATCATGATAGTCCTGTACAATCAGCTGGCCACAGGAGAGAGGCTCTTTTCAGTATTTGTCTTCATCAGGGTAATACGTGGCAAGTATATCTGTGACAGTCACTGATTTATTGGGACAAGGGTGTAGTAAGGCATACTTCAGCAAGCTATGAAACATGCATTCATAGGACCAGGCCTGTGCTGAATCTGCAGGAAGAGCTTTGTCTCTCAAGTCATGGAATTAACCAGGCTGGAAAAGACCTTTGAGATCATCAAGTCCAACCTATCGCCCAACACCATCTAATCAACTAAACCATGATTCTAAGTGCCTCATCCAGGCTCTTTATAAACACCTCCAGTGGTGGTGACTCCAACACCTCCCCAGGCAGCACATTCCAATGGCCAATCTCTCTTTCTGGGAAGAATTTCTTCCTAACATCCAGCCTAAACCTCCCCTGGTACAGTTTGAGACTGTGTCCTCTCATTCTGCCACTGGTTGCCCATCACATGTTGGAAAAGACACTCTGAATTAGACCTAAGAAGTCATCATTGTTACCTAAAAATGAGCGGCTTCTGTTTTTTAAGCAAACAGTAATGTACTGAGGCATTCCAAGGGAAAAGCCCTTGGGATCCAGACAGCACATGCATTGGCTTCATTTCACTAAATACCTTGCCTTAATGTTATTCTATAACACTTATTCATTACTGCTAATGAGCATAGAAATGATGATGAAGATAGGTCTCCAATTTCCTACTGTACCTGTAAAAAATTAGTAATTCAAATGAGGCCATGCAAACTATAAAATTACAGCATCACACACCCTCATTGCAATATGATTGGATTACCTCTCTAAATGGTTCATCATCACTCCCAATAAAAACAAAGTGTGAGGGTAACTGTAGTCTTGAAGCCAATAGCTTAGTTTTATTGCCCCAGCAGCTGTTTAAGTGCCCCTTCCTCTGCCACTCAGTGATATGATACTCTATAATGTCAATCCATGACATATGCCTTTCCCACAAAGCAAGTCCATCAAACTCGTCAAGGTTCAGCTGCAGCCTGCTGCAAGGGATTCTGTCAGGTTTGGAACTGTAGAAGTATATTTAGAGGGGCATAGAGACAGAGACCTGCTGGAGAGAGAGTCCAGTGGAGAACCACTAGGCTGACTGGGGGAGCATCTCCCCTATGAAGAGAGACTGAGAGACCTGGGGATGTTTAGTCTTGAGGAGGAAAGACTGAGAGGGAATCTGATCAATGTCTATCAATATCTGAAGGGTGGGCGTCAAGTGGAGGCGCCAAATCTCTTTTCAGTGGTGTGCAATAACAAGACAAGGAGCAATGGATACAAATGTTAACATAGAAGATTTCACCTCAACATGAGGAGAAACTTCTTTATAGTGAGGGTGACAGAGCACTGGAACAGGCTGTACAGAGAGGTTGTGGAGTTTCCTTCTCTGGACACATTCAAAACCTGCCTGGATGCATTCCTGTGCAGACTACCTTGGATGATCCTGCTTTGGCATGGGGGCTGGACCCAATGATCTCTGGAGGTCCCTTCCAACTTCTAACGTACTGTGATACTGTGATAAATGTGTAATGAAGGTGTGAGTGCCTCTTATTTTCATTTACATGAGTTAAAATTCGGAAGAAAAATCTAAAATAAAACAATATTCATCAACAGATCAACAATCCTCAAAATCTCTGGAAATCCATTGGGCACTACTTTGATGAAGCAAAAACATGACAGGTTAAGAAACATTCTGAAACTGAAACCTTTGGAATTCTCCTTAAAATAGTGAAATATTCATGAAGTCTGGGTGAAGAATTTCCTGTTCCAACTAGTCATTAACTACCAGGAAATTCCTAGACTGGACATAATTACTAATAAATTGTGAAAATACACAAGAAATAAATCAGTTAGGCAATTAACTTACTTGAAGGTTAAACTGAGGCAGATAAATAAATGTAAGAATCTGTTACCGGGGCCTGGAGTTCTGTTTAGTTGTTAATACTTTCCTACCAGGTGAAGCAGGCAGAAGCTGCTTCTCTCTAATACCATGGGTGTATAAGTGTTGCAGCTTCTAGTTATTGTAATTTTTGTTCGAGTTTCAGCACATTATTTGAAGGAAGAAACTGTGCCAATGTCTTAAATGGGAGGGAGGAAACCCATATATTTAGATTTAAATTGAAACTGGTTAAAATAAGGGTAAAATGTGCAAACTGGTTTGTGATTTTCTAATGCAGGCTTTGAAATAATGGTTACATAACCCAGACTTAGACAAAACTGTTGTTGGTTTGTTGGGTTTTTTTTTTCTTTCCTCCTTTTGAACGTTTTATTGTTAGAAAATTCACATTTGCTTTGATTTCAAATCCACTTCACTGTGGTGGCTGGCAAGTTTTAAGCATATATCCTATGGCAACACTTCTTTGTAGTTTCTGGGCCTCATCCCTGACTTGGTGCAGAATGAGAATTTGCTTCCTCTCTCTTTCCTAATTTATGAGCAGGTTGTTAATATCCTGTTTGAATACATATGAAATTCAGATAATATACTGCTCACATGTTACAGTTTGAAGGGGGAACTTTAGCCTAGTCCCTGACTGCAAAGACTGAAAATAAATTACCATTGGATGCAAAAGGAAAATAATGATGTCTATATAATTCATTGGCTTGCTAATGGGCATATAGAGCAGAGACATAAATGCTTCTTCCTTTCTTTTCTTCCTCTGTTGCTTCTGCTTGCAACTTTCCTTCCTCTCTCTCTTCTGTGGCCTTGCCAGGTCATCTCTGTTTTGACATCTGTGAGGTAACAGGAAGGAGGGAGGGAGTGGGAGAGGAGAAGGTGAACGATCCCCTAGATCTGTCCAGGGAGGTCTGAGGAGTTTCTGTGTGTGGCAGTGTAGGCTGGCTGCGTCTTGTTGCTGCTGCTGCTGCCATATAAGATACACCTTCAGTGCCCCTGGTGTCCAGCCCAGTGGGCGGACACAGAAAGCTGTGTATTTCATTCCCATATTGTCCTGCTCCCTATAAATCCATCTACAAGGTCTCAAAGGGAAGGGGAGTTGTCTCAAGGCCTCGTGGGCCTGGCTAGACCTAATGCCAGGAGGAGAAGCGGGGAGGGCAGTCTCAGATCTGGCCAGCTGAGATTAGCCTAACAGTGGAGGGGTGGGAAGAAAGAGCCCTGGGGGTTTTGGGTATACCCACAGGTAGGGAGAAGAGAAATGCTGGGAGGCTTCTGGGTATGCTTTGGGATCTTCTTTTGTCACTGTGCTTCTGATTCTCTGTACAACACTCACTGCTTTCCCATTTAAACTTTCCATCACTTCTGCAATCCGTTTGTCTGAGTCTCATTTTTTCTGCCCTAGTGGGAGGCAAGGGAGGATCTGCCTTCCAACCCACCACCCTGTGTTGTTTATAAATTGTTTATATATATATTTATTTAATTAATTTATATATATATATTTTGTACATACTCCTTGACCTTCATATTTCTAGATCTCAGTTTGCTTGTAAATAGAGCTTCATTTGCTTGTAAATAGAGCTTCATTTGCTTCCATCCCAAACTGAGCTGGTCACCAAACCAGGTGATTCCCACAAAATATATTTCTGCTGTGGTTTCTGAAATTAAGAGCATTAATATTCTGTGAGCATAAACTGCAAGGTTATTATTTTCTTTTCAGGAGGTTTTCACAAATATTTTGTGTCCCAAGGAGAATAAATGCACACGTCTCCAGCCACTGTACATATTTTGTTCCAAATTCATATTGGCTGGCATTTTTCAGCTTAGAGTTTTGCAACCTGGACGACAATGGATTTGCTGATGAAGTTGTTGAGCTAATTGGGATATAATAAAGTAATAGCTGGTTTTATCTCTGCACTTCCACACTACTGCCCTGCAACAGGGACTGTTTACAAATAAGCAGCTATGCTGAAAAAATGTTCTATGAACCTTAATTGTTTCAGGCAGGAAAGGAACTAATGCAGCAAAACTGATGAAAAACAAACTCACAGTTTTGGCTTTATTTTTTGTTTCTGTCTGTGTGAATTTAAACCTCATTCAGACAGATTTTATCATTGTCCTTTGGGCAAGTGGAAGACAACATCTGATGAAAACAGCAGTTTACATAAAATTCCATGTACACTTTCCCCCTAATTCTCTGTTCTATTGTGACAGTCTTCTTGCAACTCGTCCATAGAACAAAGGAATCAGGAGCAAAGATTTCTCCTTCAGCTTATAATCCGGAATATTCCATTTACGGTGTGGTTGGGACAAGAAAGGGGTATGGTTCAAAAGTACACAGGTCTCACTCCAGCTCCTGCAGAGAAAGTGGTAGCACTGAATTGTCTCTTCCATTCTGGCAATCTCCTTGCAACTCACCCATAGAACAAAGGAATTTGGAGGGGTTAAACATTGTGTGCTATCCCAGTAAGAATGGGCTCTGCTTCAAAAGTGCTCCTGCAGAGAAAGTGGTAGCCCTCAATTCTCTCTTCAATTCTGACAGATTACTACTTCACAGAATGAAGTTCAACAAAGGCAAGTGTAGAGTCTTGCACCTGGGAAAGAACAGCCCCAGTTATCAGTATAGGTTGGGGAATGACCTTCTGGAGAGCAGTGAAGGAGAAAAAGACCTGAGGGTCCTAGTGGATGGGAGGGTGACCATGAACCAGCAATGTGCTCTTGTGGCCAAGGCCAATGTCATTCTGGGGTGGATTAGAAGAGGTGTAGTTAGTAGGTCAAGAGAGGTTCTCCTCCCCCTCTAGTCTGCCCTGGTGAAGCTGCATCTGGAATAATATGACCAGTTCTGGGCCTCTCAGTTCAAGAAGAACCTCAGGGAACTGCTTGAAAGAGTCCAGTGCAGGGCCACAAAAATGATTAGGGGAGTGGAACATCTTCCTTATGAGGAGAGCCTGAGGGAGCTGAGGGCTCTGTAGCTTGAAGAGGAGACTGAGACCTTGTTCATGTTGATAAAGATGTGCAGGGTGAGTGCCCAGAGGATGGATCCAGACTCTGCTTGGTGATGCCCAATGACAGCACAAGGGACAATGGGTGGAAGCTGAGGCATAGAAGTTCATGGAAACATGAGGAAGAATTTTTTCCATGTGAGAGTGACAGAACACTGGAACAGGCTGCCCAGAGGGTTGTGGAGTCTCCCTCTCTGAAGATATTCAAAACCCACCTGGATGTGTTCCTGTGTGAGCTAGTCTAGGTGATCCTGCTCTGGCAGTGGGGGTTGAACTGAATGAGCTTTCAAGGTACCCCTTCCAGCCCCTAATATTCTGTGATTCTGTGAATGGCTTCATTCAGGAACCAGTGAATTTATATGTGCAATTAAGACAAATTCTCATTAATTGAGTGTTGAAGTTGCCACTGGTGACCACAGTATTCCACACATCCATCCTGTTCAGGAGACTGATTAAGTTGTAAAACGATGCTTTGGAAATATCAACCTTGCTGCCATGAAAACAACTGATACTTAAGAATAATTTTCTAAGTGTATGGCGAAATTGACTCATTTGCTATAATATTTTGAGCTCTTTCTAGGCAAATGTCCAATCATGGGCATCTCACTCTGAAATATAGCAATTAGAAGACAAGCTCTTACTCTATTTATTAGTCATTTTAAGGGGGTGAGGATGTTAGTTTACTACAATGGCTTATTGTGAAGTGTATCTTTTTGCATCACTGTTCATCAAATAAGTCTTCCAAATAATTTTGAAAATTCCTTGAAGTATATGTCTCTGTCCAGAGAAGGAAAGAGACTCAGTTCTTTTTGAATATTCCTGTGTTGTGAAATTAGAGGCACAAAAGAGGCCAAAATATCAACAGCTAGACTATTTATTACATAAATAAAGTGGACATAAGAAGGGGAGAAGGAGAAAATAGAGAGGGAGAGAGAGAAAAGAGAGAGAAGAGGAAAGGAATTATATTACCACACCCCTCACCCCCCAAGACAGTTTGAATCTGTGGAGGAAAGTTGCTGCAGGAGATGTTGATTCTGTAGAGAAACGGTGCTGAGGCTTTGGCTGGAGAAGAGATGTGGTCCTCTGGGCAGCCTGGGTCTGTAGAGAAAGGGTGCTGAGACTTTGGCTGGAGAAGAGATGTGGTCCTCTGGGCAGCCTGGGTCTGTAGAGAAAGGGTGCTGAGGCTTTGGCTGGAGAAGCGATGTGGTCATCTGGGCAGCCTGGGTCTGTAGGGCTTCCAGGCCGCATGGCCTCTTTTCTCTGGAGCATCATTGTCCTGGGCTTTTCCTTCTCAGCGGCATGGTCCGTCTCCTGTGTTTTCCTACATCTCTGTTTTTCTCCTGCGCTTTTCTTCCCTTAATCATCCAGTCCGGGGGACACAGTCCCCCATATTTTTCTTCTGTGTCTTTCTTCTGCAAGCCAGTAGTTGCTCAAGTCTTTTATACAGTTTTAGTCCTTAGATATGTGTCCAAGTATTGTCCCTCAGGAATTCCAGTGCCGGGAAATCATCCTTAGGTAAATGTCCAGGTATCATTCAACCTTCATACTAGCCAAGTGACATATGGCCCAGTCTTTGGGGCACATTTACACAACTTTAACGAGCAGTGCCAGTTTTCAGTGTGGAAAATTAAATGTAGGCTCTTTCACCCATACCCTTCTACTACTAAAAGTACGGTGGATATTCCTGCATGGTGAGTTACAAATTGGAGAACAGCTCAAATCCCAAGACCTAGGAATGTCCTCTGTTCAGGATGGACACACTTACTGGCCTTTGACTATCCCTATCCTGGTTTCTACAACTCCCTGGAGGGAAGTTGGAATGAGGAGGGGACAGCCTCTTCCCCTTGGTGGCAAGTGACAGGACCAGAGGAAATGGTTTCAAGCTGTGCCAGGAGAGGTTCAGACTGGATGCTAGGAAATATTTCTTCCAAGAGTGGGTTCTCAAACATTGGAATGTTCTGCCCAGGGCAGTGCTGGAGTCACCATCCCTGGAGGTGTTTAAACAGTGTGTGGAGCTGGTGCTTTGGGATGTGGTTTCGTGTTTACCCTTCAGTGCTCAGTCAAAGTTAGGACTGGATGAGCTTGAGGTCTCTTCCAACCAGATGTATTTTGTGATTCAGTAAAGCTGTTTCTCAGAGTAAGTGGGGCATATGTTCTTTCTTTCTGGTATTTCTTTCAGTGGTTATACATACAATAGTTATACATTTTCTGATTCTACTTAATACCTCATCCATTTCAGACTGCCAGTAAAAATGAATGGATGTTAGGAACAAGTTCTTTATTATGAGGGTGGTAGAACACTAGAACAGGTTGCACAGGGAGGTGGTTGGGCAGATATACAAATTGAGGCTGGGCATGGCTCTAGGTGGCCTGGTCTAGTTGAGGATGCCCCTGCTGACTGCAGAGGGGGTTGGAGTAGATGACCTTTAGAGGTCCCTTCCAACCCAGACCATTCTGTGATTTTAGATCAGTGTTTTTATCTGGAATCCTCTCTGGCTGGACTAAGAGTGGTTCTAAGAAGTGCCTTCAGGAAAGAAAATACATTGTGAATAATGCTGAACCAACCTCCTCCACCGAAAGATTTTTGTCTTTTTCTGAAGGCAGAATTCAGTGCATTCAAGGGATTTTTTTTCACTTTCATTTGACTGGAAATGTGTAGCATAAAGGTTATGCTGAAGATATTCACCCAAAATGCCATTTCACTTTTTTCCCCCACCTCCTTTTTTATTCTTTCACACTCATAATTTTGTGCTTTCCCACTGCTCTGGGTCTGGTGTCCATTATTTATACATTTGATCAGAGCAGTTGCTGTCTGTCATTGTTTTGGGGTTGTTCTTGTTAAGATTTCATTGTAATAAGATGCTATTATAACTAAGCAAGGATGATCTTGTTAATTAAAGTGGAATTCTAGATAACTTTATAGTGATGTCAAATAGATAGAAGCCCAGACATTTAGTGTAAAGGCTGACATACTTCTCTTGGCTTGACATGTTGGGCTCATGCTTGATGATAGAATAGTCAAGCTTAGTATGGTACTATCCAAGTTTTAAGTTCAGAATGCCATATTCTTATTAGAACATCCTTTTTGTCCTATAAGTAAAAGTAAGGTTTTGTAGCCACAGGGTTTTCCTGGAAAAGCTATACTTCTTTTCTGCATATCGCCCCTTGAAATGTGAGCTTGCTCATGTCTGCAGTAGAGGCAGCAAGTATTCAGTCTCTTAATCCTAAAGCACAGGATTCACAGAATCATAGAATGTTAGAGGTTGGAAGAGACCTCCAGAGATTGATTTCAACCCCCCTGCCAAAAGCAGGGTCCCCTAGGGTGGTCTGCACAGGAGTGCATCCAGGTGGGTTTTGAAACTCTCCAGTGGAGGCTCCACAGCCTCTCTGGGCAGCCTGTTGTAGTTCTCTGTCATCCTCACTGTAAAGAAGTTTCTCTTCATGTTGAGGTGAAACCTTCTGTGTTCAAGTCTGTATCCATTTTTCCTTGGCTTATTACTCTGCACCACTGAAAAAAGCTCGGCCCCCTCCACTTGACTCTCACCCCTCAGATATTGATAGACATTCATCAGATCCCTTCTCAGTCTTCTCTTCTCAAGACTAAACAGCCTCCAGGTCTCTCTTTGTAGGGGAGATGCTCAAGCAGAATGAGCTCTTGCTTCTCATCAGTGTTTCCTTTCTACTGTTCTCTTTCTGTGTTAATCTCAAATGTGTGCTACAGGCCCTTCACCAGGCTCGTTGCCTTAAACATTCCTGGGTGAACCTGCTTTCCAACCCCTACCACTGTGCGGTATGTTGTAAGAAATCCATTGAGTTACTGCTTGGTTGAAAGCAATCAAACCCTTTAAAAAGCACATTAATATATATCATGATACCTTTGCTTAGGGCACAAGGGAAAACTGAAACAAAGAAACCTTTCAATAGGGTCAGATTTAATCTGTAGGAAGAAGAGTAATGCCAGCTGGTGAAATTCTTGCTTGTTGTTCTTCCTCTTTCCTTAGATTTTCCTTCCATAAGTGGACGTAAGAACCTTCAGTACCTTTCAGCTGAGGCCTTTAAACAGCCTTTAATCCAGATGATGGCCTGATTTTCATCCACCCCTGTAAAACAACCAGGTGGATTTTTGGTTAATATGTACTGCTTGCTGGACAGATCTGGTGATGGAGACCTCTAGAGGTCTTTCTGCTGAGTGTGTTGAAGTTAAAACACCCTGATCATGATCACTTTCCAGATTGTGAGGTCAGTGGAAGCCCTTGAAAACAAGTTTGGGGAATCTGTATACTCTCTTTGAGGTTTCTAGGGGGGTCCATCTTTTTATCACTTCTTAGAATGAGAGAAGAGGGAAAAGAGAGATTTTTTTTCTTTCTTATGTTTTAGAAAGTGATTGTACTTTACTCTCATTCTCTGAATGATTATGGATGGCTGTAGCAGTACTTACAGCTCATTGACTTCATGTTTGGGTAAATACCTGAATATATTGTTCCAAGAGGTAAATATGGGCTTGTGCCAGCAGTAGTAAATAGAACCATTTTGCATGCTCAGCATTGCACTTCAGCAGGAAGAAGTGATAACAGGGACTGCACAACTGCATGCATTCCTGACACAGTTTTCAGTCAGCTGCTCATAACTGCTTGGAGATGTAAATCATTTTTACAAACTTGAGACATTCTTAGGGTAAGGGAGTGGGTTTTATGCCCTTTTCCCACTTCTGATGGGTTTGTTTGAAACCTCCTTACTCCTTGTCACATAAATCCTTTATATTCTCTAGTTACATTTTAGGAGTTAGAGATTCTTACTCGTATTTGGAAGTGGACTCCATGTATATGTGCTTCTTTCCAGCACTAGACATGCAACATTCAAGAATTCAGCAAGATGATAGTTTTTGAAATGGGAGTGCTTGTTCAGAACTCTCTTAGTTCTTGGACTTCAAATGTCCATCACATTTTGTTATTATGCCACAACTTCTCATGCCCTGGCAAACAAACAAACAAAAAGCTTTCATTACAGAGGAGCTATTAGAATCATAGAATCATAGAATGGTCTGTGTTGGAAGGGAACTTCAAAGGTCATCTAGTCCAGTCCCCTCTGCAGTAAGCAGGAGCATCCTCAATGAGATCAGTCTGCCCAGAGTCCTGTCGAGCCTCACTTTGAGCCTGTTCACAGGCTCACAGGACGTTAGGGGTTGGAAGGGACCTCCAGAGATCATCGAGTCCAACCCCCCTGCCAGAGCAGGACGATAGAATCTATCGCAGTCTGCACACGAATGCATCCAAATGGGTTTTGAAACTCTCAAGAGAAGGAGACTCCACAACCACCCTGGGCAGCCAGGACCCTCACAGTGAAGAAGTTCCTCCTCCTGTGCTGTAGTTTATATCCATTGCCCCTTGTCCTATCACAGGGTGCAATTGAACAGAGCCTGTCCCCTCCCTCTTGACACTCAGCCCTCAGATATTTATAAACATTTATTAAATCCCTTCTCAATCTTCTCAGAACTAAACAGCCCCAGGTCTCTTAGCCTCTCCTCACAAGGCAGTACTCCAGTCCCTTCATCATCCTCAAAGTCCTCCATTAGACTCTCTCCAGCAGATCCCTGTCCCTCTTGAACTGGGAAGCCCAGAACTGGATGCAATAGGTGCCCAAGTGAGGTCTCACCAGGGCAGAATAGAGGAGGAGGAGAACCTCCCTTGTTCCGCTGGACACAATCCTCTTAATGCACCCCAGGATCCTATACTGAGGATATTATACAATGTTAGTATTCCAAGAGATAAAATACTAGAAAAATTGTACACTCACAGAGTGTATTACAGAAAGCAAGCTCTTGACACTCATGGAAATGTGGAAACTCAAATATAAGACCAAATATGGCATTTCTGGAATAAGCATAACTACAGGAAAGACACTGCATTGCTTTGGTGCCTCCAGCTGTCCCAAGTCTTCCTTATGATTTACTTTCTAATCTCAACTGTTTAATTGCATCCATTCCCTTTTTAAGAAATAAGAGTCTATGCAAAATAACTCCTGAAAACAGTTTTTTGTTATTATCAGCTAGTATATGAGGCCAGATTTACAATCTCCACTCTTCTTGTCTAAAGTTTTCCCAGGAAAGTATTGGGAAAATATTTCTTTCTAAGGCAGGCAACATTTTCAGTTGAAGATCCACATGCACACATTTAAACTAAGCCTTTTAATACAAAGCACATGTAAGTTAAATGGAAAATAAACAATGGCATGAAAATGACCAACCTACAAAGCCTTCTGAAAATCTTACCATAAAAATAATCTCAAAATGCAGTCACTTATCTTCAGTAACTGGGCACCTCTATAGCTGTGTGTTTAAGCAGTCATTTCAGTTGTGCTGTGATTCCATTCTGTATTTCACAGAATCACAGAAATATTCAGTTTGGAACAGACCAAACAGGATCACCAAGTCCAACCATTAACCCTACTCCACAAGGTTCATCCCTAAACCATATCCCTAAGCACCACATCCAAACCACCTTGAAACACATCCAGGGTTGGTGATTCTACCACCTCCCTGGGCAGCGCATTCCAATGCCTGACCACTCTTGATGGGAAAAAAAAAATCTTCCTGATGTTCAGTCTAAACCTACTCAGTCACAGCTTGAGGCCATTCCTTCTTGTTCTATCACTAATTACCTGTGAGAAGAGACCAGCGCCAGCCTCTCCACAAAGTCCTTTCAGCTTCCCTTGGAGTACATTGCATATACAAAACACAGAGCACATAAAAACTTGAGTAAAAAAATAGTTGTGGTATTAAGTAATAACAGTCAGAAACCTGCATCACTGCATTTGAGTTGAGATGCTGGAACATGTCCAGAGAAGGGCAACAAGGCTGGGAGGCTTCTGGAGCACAGCCCTGTGAGGAGAGGTTGAAGGAGCTGGGGTTGCTTAGTCTGGAGAAGAGGAGGCTCAGGGGAGACCTTCTTGCTCTCTACAACTGGATGAAGGGTGGTTGTAGCCTGGTGGGGTTGATCTCTTCTCCCAGGCAACCTGTGACAGAAGGAGAAGACATAGCCTCAAGCTGCACCAGGGGAGGTTTGGCTTGGATGTTAGGAAGAAATTCTTCCCAGAAAGAGAGACTGGCCATTGGAATGTGCTGCCCAGGGAGGTGGTGGAGTCACTGTCCCTGGTGTGACAGTTTGAAGCAGTGCCTTTAACAAAGGGACACCATGGCCGAATGTTTTATAAACAAAAGACAGGTCTAAACTAATTTCATTGGTGGAGAGTCAGAGCACTGCCTTAAGTTTTGATTCCCAGTGAGACTAGTCTCAGTCTTGCACTTTCTCCTTCCGCAGCTTGCAGCTTCTGGGCTTTCGGCCAGACTGACCTTGAGCAGATAAGGTCTCTACTAACATATTTTGCTTTGATTAACAATTGCTCTTTTTCTCTCTTTCTAACCCTCTTCGGGGAAAAAGGGGAGAAAAGGGGGGTACAAGGGGGGGGGAACCCTCCTCAGCAGAGGAGGGAATCTCATTCCTGTGTTACTTTGTTGTATGTTTCTGTGTATATATTGTAAATACTGTAAATTATGTATA
Organism: Melanerpes formicivorus; assembly: GCF_026170545.1. Taxonomy (NCBI): domain Eukaryota; kingdom Metazoa; phylum Chordata; class Aves; order Piciformes; family Picidae; genus Melanerpes; species Melanerpes formicivorus. Next base: position 4,455,019 of record NW_027142356.1, on the reverse strand, counting down.
TAAACCTGCATTTCCTAAACCGCTTGTAAGTACAGCACATTTCCTTTGCTAATCCAGCTGTGGGTTTTTTTTCCTTGCTTTCAATTTTCTTCCCTTCACTTTATGGGGGGGGGGGGAGAAGGCTGGGCCTTCCCCTGAACCCTCGACACCTGGAAGTGTTTAAAACCAGCCTGGATGAGGCACTTGGTGCCATGGTTTAGTTGATTAGATGGTGTTGGGTGGTAGGTTGGACTTGATGATCTCAAAGGTCACTTCCAACCTGGTTAATTCTGTGATTCTGTGATATTTTATCTTCCATACATGATGGCCTTGTTAATCACTAGTCCTTTTCCGCCTTCCATTTCACGAGCAATGCTTGTTAGTTTTCTGGAAGATTGTGCTAAAGATATACTTTGCAAAAGTATTTTTCCTAAAGAAATGGTGTATATCTATTAACCCAGGTTTGTGACATTGACTTGGAAAGAGAACTGAGGTGAATGAATTGTCTTCTTATTGTGACTGTCACTGTTGTGCTACCTCAGCCTTACAAATTGAAATCAGTGAGAAAGCAAAACAACAGTAAAGTCTAGTTTGCTATTCCTTCCAATTTTAATTTGTCTTTATGCATTGGTCATGTGCTAGCCAAATCCCCTTGAATTTGTTTAAATACTGTACAGGCTGTCTCAGTCCTAGATCTCACTACTTTTTTAAACACCGGGAGTTACAGGAAGAGTCACATCTCTAACATTTGACTTCTCCTGGCTGCAATAGTGTATGTATACATAAAAATATGTAAAGGGTGAGTGCCAAGAGGATGGAGCCAGGCTTTACTGGGTGATGCCCAATGACAGGACCAGGGGCAAGGGGTGGAAGTTGAGGCATAGGAAGTTCCATGGAAACATGAGGAAGAATTTTTTTCCCTGTGAGGATGACAGAACACTGGAACAGGCTGCCCAGGGCTTTTGTGGCACATCTCTCTCTGGAGATATTCAAAACCCACCTGGATGTGTTCCTGTGTGATCTGCTCTAGGTGATCCTGCTCTGGCAGGGGGATTGGACTGGATGGTCTCTCGAGGTCCCTTCCAATCCCTAATACTCTGTGATTCTCTGATACACCACAGGCTCATCAGAACTGTCTGTGTGATTACAATTCCCTTGTTAGCTTGTACAAAGAGTTCCTTCATTACTCTTTAACTTTTTAGCACTAATTTTCTGTTTGCCTGACTATGTCTCATCAACTAAAGAAAGTTCTTCATTGTATCAATTGGAGAAAAGGAGAAATTACATGCTGCTTTATTGCTATAGTCCATTAATAGATATACATATGCATCAAAGTACAAAACTTACATGTATTTGTCATAATATCTAAAAGTAAATACATTTTAAGAGGAAGAAGACCAGCAGGGCTTTAGGCAGTGTGCAAAGTAAACATCAGTTGAAAGACAAAAGCCTGGAAGAATTGATTATGCCACTTGGCTGCTCTCCTGAGGAAGATAAAAGAGGCCAGGACATGCTCTGCTACTCCCTGAATGTAGAAGTCAGGCTTGGAAACAGTACTCTGACATCTCTGCCATGCAGATAACTCCAGCAGGCAAGTCTGCTGATTTAACTATTTGAATTTTGTATTTTTTCTGCCCAGTGATTGACAGCTACAGAACACATTCTACTGGTTCAATCTTTGTGTACTGGCCAGTCTGGTAGAGTCAGTTCTCCTCCTAATAGCTGATACAGTGCTGTGTTTTGGATTTGGTATAGAGCAGTGTTGAGAACACATTGATGGTTTTAATTGTTGCTAAGCAGTGCTTATCCTAAGTTAAGGATTTTTTAAGTTTCCCATCCTCTGCCAGTGAGAAGGTGCACAAGAATCACAGAATGTTAGGGGCTGGAAGGGGTACCTCAAAAGATCACCCAGTCCAACTTCCCTGCCAGAGCAGGATCACCTATACCAGACCACACAGGAATGCATCCAAGCAGGTCTTGAATATCTCCAGAGAGGGAGACCCCAAAACACCCCTGGGCAGCCTCTTCCAGTGTTCCCTCACAGTGAAAAAAATTTTCCTTATGTTTCCGTGGAACTTCCTATGCCTGAATTTCCATGGAACTTCCTATGCCTCAATATCCACCCATTGCCCCTTCTGCTGTCATTTGGCACCACCCAGCTGAGCCTGGCTCCACCCTGTGTGTACTCACCCTTCACATCTTTATAAACATGAATAAGGTCATCTCTCAGTCTCCTCTTCTCCAAACTAGTGAGCCCCAGTTCCACTCCCCTAATCATTCCCCTAAGAAGCTGGGAGAGAGCATGGCCAGGACAGCTGACCCAAACTAGCCAAAGGAATTATCTACACCACAGAATGCCATACTCAGTATATACACAAGAGAGTGCTGACCACTGGGGGGGATGACTGCTGGGCATTGGGCAGTTGCATTGTGCATCGCTTGACCTTTTCTCTTTCTTTTTGTCATCATCCTTTTCCTTACTGGTATTGCTATTATTGTTACAATCATTTTCATTTCGATTTTTCAACTGTTCTTATCTCAACCCACAAGTTTTGGTTGTTTTCAGTCCTCCTTCCCATCCCAGCAGAGCGGCAGGGGTGGAGTGAGTGAGCAGCTGCATGCCACTTAGTTGCTGGCTGCGGTTAAACCACAGCCCTGGGTTTAATGAAAAAGAAAGAATTAGGGTAGTGAAGGGATGAAATTGAAAAGATAAAGTGATTAAATAAAAGATTAGAATTGCTGAAGACTGGGTATTCTGCCAAGATAATGCGAGAAGAGCTTGAGCCAAAGTGCCGGACTGTGTGCACACAGTCAAGGACACTGGAGACTGCATGAACTTCTGCTGTTCAAAGCCTGCCAGGAAATGGAACTGCAAAAGAATAGCACTTTACAGATCCTCAGCCTTTGGACAACTGCCTTGCAAATGTGGTGTTACTAACTGGACCTCCAAGCCAATGTATCAATCCCAGGAAGGAAGACACTCAGCAACTGTAGCTCTTTAAATGCAATTGATAAGAACTAACACCTTAAGAAAAGAATAGCGGAGATACCCGTGGTGGTGTTGTGTCAACCTGACCTCTGGTCCATGCACCAGGCAGACTCTGAACATAGAAGAGGTTGTCCCATTTTGATCATTCTAGCTGCTCTTGGATTTTCTTAGAAGAAAAACACTCTATTTTGAACCTTCCTACTGTCAAACAGAAGGGTGTTCACATGAGACCTTATTGCTGCAGTTGTAGATAGGCCATGTGTGTGTCTTAATCACCAAGCAGGAGCTGCCTGCAGGCTCCTTTCTCAAAATGAGCTGGCTGAGTTTATCCTGCAAGCAAAGGATTTATGCAGCACAGCAGAGCCTGAAGGCTGCATGGAGCATGCAGCACATCACAGGCCTGCACCTGCTCAGGCTGCTGGCTGTACACTGGCTGCTACCTAGAACGGTTGCCTTGTCAGGACCGCTTTAGGAGCTGGTTTGGTTTTGTTTTAATCTGAACCTTGACACTTGTAGAGTTCATGAAGTAGTGATTCCTGAGATAAATGCAAAACATCAAGCTGAAGTCAGCAAGAAGAAATTGGAACAGCTGTTTATTCTGGAAGGACGAAATAAAAAGGCAGAGACATTATGCATAAGAATCCTACCCAAAATTGAGTTACTGTAGCTTTTCCATGCCTCCTCTGGGAGCCAGGCTGTCTAACGGCAGAATTAGGAGCTCTGTGTGAAGAACCTGTCTCTGGCAGCTTCAAAAGTAAAAGCCTGTTACTATATGCAAAAGCTTTCAGATAAGGCTCCATGCTCTCAGGATATGATGATCTATCTGATGCTCTTAGCCTGGCCTTTCCCTTTTCCAGATACATGAGATCCAAGTGTTAATATGTTCTATAGATGGTAGCAGGATCATTTGTAGGCACTGAAGGGCAGGTCTATATAGCACCCTTTACAAAGATATTTCTGCCTGTCTCCCATGGCAGCACTGTTCCACAAGACTTCTGTCACTGTGGCATAGAATAGAATAGAATAGAGTAGAATAGAATAGAATAGAATAGAATAGAATAGAATAGAATAGAATAGAATAGAATAGAATAGAATAGAATAGAATAGAATAGAATAGAATAGACCAGGTTGGAAGAGACCTTTGAGATCATCGTGTCCAACCTACCATCCAACACCACCTAATCAACTAAACCATGCAACCAAGCACCATATCAAGTCTCCTCCTGAATACCTCCAATGATGGTGACTCCACCACCTCCATGGGCAACTCATTCCAATGGGCAATCACTCTCTCTGTGTAGAACTTCCTCCTAACATCCAGCCTAAACCTCCCCTGGCACAGCTTGAGACTGTGTCCTCTTGTTCTGGTGCTGGCTGCCTGGGAGAAGAGACCGACCTCTGCCTGTCTACAACCTCCCTTAAGGGAGTTGGAGAGAGCAATAAGATCTCCCCTGAGTCTTCTCTTCTCCAGGCTAAGCAACCTCAGCTCCCTCAGTATCTCCTCACAGGGCTGGTGTTCCAAGCCCCTCCCCAGCCTTATTGCCCTTCTCTGGACACCTTCCAGCAAGTCAACATCCTTCCTAAACTGAGGGGCCCAAAACTGGACACAGGACTCAAGGTGTGGCCTAACCAGTGCAGTGTACAGGGGCAGAATGACCTCCCTGCTCCTGCTGGCCACACTGTTCCTGATGCAGGCCAGGATGCCATTGGCCCTCTTGGCTGCCTGGGAACACTGCAGGCTCATGTTCAGCCTATCATGGACCAGCACCCCCAGGTCCCTCTCTGCCTGGCCGCTCTCCAGCCACTCTGACCCCAGCCTGTAGCACTGCATGGGGTTGCTGTGGCCCATATTGTTATTTCAGTATCTTCCATGTCCCCAGATTTCTCAGGAAAAGGAGACATTTTACAGTAGTGAATTATCCTTCATGAATAAACTTGAGAGGTACCCCCTGCTTTTGCAAAAATAACATGTTACTTTTGCAAGATATTCAGGCACAAATTCCATTTTTTCTGTTCAAAATGGAGCCTCACTTATGTCAAGGTGATTCCAGTGCTGTAGGAAGAAACAGAAAAACTTATAAAATGGAAGCTATGATCTGTGCATAGGTAGGGAAATGACAAAACACAATGAGCTCAAAACAAAAGTCAATAAAATTATACTGGCAGGGGAAGATAATATCAGCTGAGCTACCTACTGAAGATGTTAGAGGATGTTGAAAATTTAAAGTATGAAAAGGCTACTGTATAGAATAACTGCTGGGAGCCAAAAGATTGGAAAGAAGTGGGAAATGAAGAGGAGACTCAAGAAATAATAGACAAAGGGGGAAAAAAATCTAAGATGGATGCAGTTGTGGGATTAGGAGAGAGAAGAGTATTAGAAAAGAAAATAGTGTATTTTAATCCAGAGGTAATTTACAAAGAGTGAATTTGAAGCTGTTGTTCTGAACTCAACATGGCATCAAAAGGAGTAGCCTTGCTGCTGCCTCCTAGACACTTGCAATGTGAAATCTGACAGCCAAAAGACATAAAACCCAACACACTGCCTAGCTGGGGACTGTGGCCATGGGCACTGGAGCGTACTTCTCTGCCTAAAAGAAGTATTACTGGTCTCTGATATGTGTTCCTACAGGGAAGGACTTTAATGCTAAACTTTTCCTCCAAAGCCTCAGTCCCTGTTAGGGACATATTAAAGATAAAGGGTGCTGTAGGAAGGTGATTGGTGACCCTGCATTGAATTTAATCTATTAGAACAGAATTATTTTAGCTGGCATTCATCTTACCGAGAGAATTATTTCTTGGCACTCACTACTGTAGCAACTGAACACATAATGAACATTAATAGATTGTTTTCATCATCATAAGCCTTGTGTGAGCTGAGTAAGAATTAGCCCCATTTTGCAGGTGGTGAACTAAGCCCAAACCTTCAACATGATGAACGTGCCCTACATAGTGCTGCATGCCCTCAACTCCCATCAGAATTGCAGAGCAGTGAATACCTTAGAGAAAGCTTTCAGACATCTAAGCATTTAGTTTAAGTGATTTGCTAAAAGTTCTACATGTGTGGCATTCTTTATTCTCAATTACACTAAAACCATATTACATTAACCGGGCAGGAAGCCAGGGAACACAATCTGAACCCTAGAACACTAACCCAGTGTATTAACCACAGGATCATTCTTTTCCCTTAAAACAGGCACCTTAAAAAAAATTAGGATTTTCAGCAAAAATGAGTGTTGGAATAATGGAATCAGTGCACTTCCCTGGCACAAATGACAGTCTGTTAGTGAGAACAAATGGATAAAAGCTGGAAAGTGATGAGTGGGGTGGTAGGAGGTGGGGGTGTGAGGAAGCAGCAGAAGAAAGGAGTGGAAAGATAGAGAGAGTGTGGAGAAGGTCAGTAATAGCAGAAAGTGAGGAGAGACAGCTTGTATGGTAATAGCAGCAGTATGTGCATTGTGGGAGTGAGAACAATGGCAGAAAAGGGTAAGATTGAGTAAAGTTGTATTGCACACACTTTAAACACACCTGTCTTCAGCACCTGGCTTCTTGTCATTTCCAGACACAGGTACATCTCTGGGAAGAGAAGCACTTTAGAACACCACAATACCTGTTCACATAATGCAGCCTCTACAAAATGGCAATTTCCACTTTATTGGTAATAGAAATTAACAATAGTAATTAATTCTATTAAGTAATTGTGAACTGTTGAGATAGGCTGCTTTGTATGGATCCACCACTACAGTAACAATTGTGCTTGGGGGTTGACTTTATATTTCATTTACTGTTATCGTTTATTCATGGAATTTCCCTCCAGGTTCTCTACACAACAGCTTCTAGACAGCTTCTTGAGGGAATACTTGCTAAAAGGATTTCAAAGGCTTGGGAATTAACACCATAAAATCAAAGGGCATTAGACAAAAGCTTTGATCTTGCAGTTTAGTGTTCAGTTACCACCTTTGACTCCACTTGGTCCCTTCCACCTTTGCTGAAGCTAACTACTGACCCACAAACAAACCGTCAGTTATCTAAGAAGGAACGTGTGTTCTCCCTCAAACCAGTTGATTCTGCAGTGTCACTTATATTTTCCTTTATAGTAGATGCTGTTTCAGAAAATGCTTTCCAGCTGCCAGGTCACACCACTCCAAAGTTATCTTCCTTTGTAGGAAGGGAAGATGAGCAGTGTAGACAAAGGCACACCCACCTGCTTATTGAGAAAAGAAAGGGAAGTCTTCTGGAGAATCATAGAATTGTCAGGGTTGGAAGGGACCTCAAGGATCAGCCAGTTCCAACCCCCCTGCCATGGGCAGGGACACCTCACATTACAGCAGGTTGCTCAGAGACATCCAGTCTGCCCTTACAAACCTCCAGGCATGGGGCTGCCTCCACCTCCCTGGGCAACCTGTGCCAGTCTCTCACCACCCTCATGGGGAAGAACTTATTCCTAACAGTCAATCTGAATCTACCCTTTTCTATTTTTTTCCATTCCCCCCTACTCCTATCACTCCCTGACACCCTAAAAAGTCCCTCCTCAGCTTTCTTGTAGCCCCCTTCAGATCCTGGAAGGCCACAATTAGGTCTCCTTGGAGCCTTCCCTTCTCCAGACTGAACAATCCCAACTCTCTCAGTCTGTCCTCACAGCAGAGCAGCTCCAGCCCTCTGATCATCCTCGTGGCCCTTCTCTGGACACCTTCCAGCACCTCCAGATCCTTCCTGTAATAGAAGCTCCAGAACTGGACACGATACTCCAGCTGGTGTCTCACCAGAGAGGAGTAGAGGGGGAGAATCACCTCCCTCGACCTGCTGGCTAATAATATGTTATATCAGAACAGCTCATACTGCTATTCTGATATCCACAAGCCTTTCAAAAGTGTGTGAAGTTCTGCTAATTTGGTTTTGGTTTGTTAAATACCTACAATAGTAATAAAATTATAAAGCACAGTGAAAGAAGGCACAGGCATGTGCTGATTCAAATGGATCCTTTAAAATTATCTGCTGTGGCTGTGATTGAAGCTGCCACTGGTCCCTAATGCTTCCACCTTGTGTGTCGTACACAGTGAGCAGAGATTTCCATTCTGCTCTTCAAAGACAGAGCCTTTAAAATGATCCTCACAGATCTGCTGTATCAGGTTCTCTGGCAAAAGGACATTCATCGAGATTTGTGGTCTGTTCAAGCAAATGTCAAGAGCTGTGAACACCTTTTGCTCATATTCACCTCTCCAAAGGGAGAAGCAGCTACCTAAACTTCCCTGGCTCAACCACAGGAGAAGTGATTAAGAGCTGACAGTCTAGCAGTGGGGGGGAAAGAAGGTGAGCTGATAGACATAGATCACACGCTGGGCTGAATAGCAGCTGACATGTCATCCACTCTATTATTGCTGCAGTCACTCACCATAACTTTACCTTACATTGGTTATTGGCTGCTTACTTTCAATGAGAGAAATACAGTTTGGCAAAATACCATTTTTTTCCCCTCTCAAAAATACCTGCTGCATATTTTGACATGGCAGCTCTGAAGGGACTAGTTGCTTTCTGAGAGTGTGCTGCAAATGCCCCTTCCAAGTGCTGTGTAATAGCCACAGCCTCTTTATTATTTTTCTACAGCACAAAAACAATAAAACATGTTTTAAATAATCCCACTTAAGGTTTAAGCTCAGTGCTGCAGAAAGCTGTCATGATGATTTTGATTTCAGAGGCTGAGAGAAAGGGACAATGATGGAAATTGCTCTGACCTCTAGTCCCAGTATAATGGAAGTGGATCTTTTCTGTGGCTACTGTGTAGAAAGCTTTGATGGTTTAGGGTGAAACCGTAGGATATTATTCACTGTTCACTTCTGAGAAACCACACACACGGCATAAATGTAACTTGAGTTTAAAGAAAACTACCTACACACACAAACACACAGATGCACGCTCAGATCAGCTCAGGTACTACAGAGAGCCCCCCTTCAGACGCATCCCTACAGTATGCAGTCAGTCTCTCTTGCTGATGTGTGTCTGCCCATGATGCTGTGTTCCCACTAGTACCTGGTTAGCACAGAAACAGTTTTAAATAGCCAGGAAAAGGGAGCTGTGAGGTCCATTCTGGCTCTGCTAAATGATTGATTCTTATTGTTAGTTCCCTTTTTTCACACCTAGATAATATAAATACCCGTGTTTGGAGCTCTGAAGGAGCTGGGGTTGCTTAGCCTGGAGAGAAGGAGACTCAGGGGTGACCTTATTGCTCTCTACAACTACCCAAAGGGAGTTTGTAGACAGGCACAGGTTGGTTTCTTCTCCCAGGCAACCAGCACCAAAACAAGGGGACACAGTCTCAGGCTGCACCAGAGGAGGTTTAGGCTGGAGGTTAGGAGGAAGCTTAACACAGAGAGAGTGATTGCCCATTGGAATGGGCTGCCTGGGGAGGTGGTGGAGTCACCATCACTGGAGATGTTCAGGAGGAGACTTGACAGGGTGCTTGGTTGCATGGTTTAGTTGGTTGGGTGGTGTTGGATGATAGGTTGGACGCAATGATCTTGAAGGCCTCTTCCAACCTGGTTTAATCTACTCTATTCTTTATCTTTTTCCATTCTGCCAGGCTCACATACTTTCTATCCTGTTACATCTACCCTGTCATCCTATTTTCAAATGAGTTTGCTGTTTGTGTTTTTCTTCTTTTTTTCTGGGGGTGGATGGGCTGGTGGTGTCATTGATTTACTTCTTAATTTCCCATTAATTAATTGTTCAAGTGCTTTTGGGTTTGGGGTTTGTTTTTTTTTTGTTTTTTTTTTTTTTTGTTTTTTTTTTTTTGTCTTTCTTAAAATCATTTCTTTAGGTCTCTCTGGCTTACTTTTTATTTTTCCCCACACAGTTTTCCATACTGCTGAGTGACATGGAAATACCTAATTTGGTTTGGGTTTATCTAGGCAGACCTCATTCCTGTTGAAAATAGAAAGTAAGAAGATATTTGCATCCACTTGTGTTTCTCTGGCATTTAATCAAAAGGCCACTGCTTCCATTTAGGAGAGCCTTAAAGGACCTTAAGTATGCACTTATTTGGTCCTAATAGTAATTATCTTCTGGATTCCATGTTAGTTCTGGGCCCCTCAGTTTAAGAAGGACATTGAGACACTTGAATGTGTCCAGAGAAGGGCAACAAAGCTGGGAAGGGGTCTGGAACACAGCCCTGTGAGGAGAGGCTGAGGGAGCTGGGGTTGCTCAGCCTGGAGAAGAGGAGGGTCAGGGGAGACCTTATTGCTGTCTCCAACTACCTGAAAGGAGTTTGTAGCCAGATGGGGGTTGGTCTCTTCTCCCAGGCAAGCAGCACCAGAACAAGAGGACACAGTCTCAAGCTGTGCCAGGGGAAGTTTAGGCTGGAGGTGAGGAGAAAGTTCTTCCCAGAGAGAGTTGTTGTCCATTGCAATGCGCTGCCCAGGGTGGTGGAGTCACTGTCCCTGGAGTCATGAGATGTTGGGTGACAGGTTGAACTTGATTATCTCTGAAGTCTTTTCCAACCTTATTGGTTCAATGATTCTATGATTTTAGATAAGTATATGAGAAGGATCTGTTTGTTTATGCCTATTCTGGGTCTCTTCAGCCTATAGAAGGATGAGAGGGGATCTTCTCAAGGCAGAGGTCAAGATTATGGGGACAAACTCTTGTCAGTAGTACCCAGGACAGGGCAAAGGGCACAGACTAAAAGCCAGGAGGTTCCCCTTATATTTGAGGGAAAACTTTGTGGGAGGGTGCTGAAGCCCTGCTGCAGGCTGCAGAATGAGGTTGTGGATTCTCCTTCTCTGGAGGGATTCCAAACCCGTGTTCCTGGGGAACTTTCTGTGGGTGACCCTGATTTAGCAGGGGGGTTGGACTGGATGATCTTTGAGGGCCCCTTCCTACCTTCATGATCCTATGATTCTGTGATTGTGGATGAATGCTTTTGCTTTCCAAGCAAATAATCCATACCTTATCCCTCTCTCTTCTGTCTCTCTGTAACTTCATGGGTGCAGGGCTTTTTCTCAGCATGTGATTGCAGAGAACTGAGCACAGCTCCAGTCCTCCTTGGCACTGCAAAATAATAATGTTGGTTTCTAATATAGAATAGAATAGAATAGAATAGAATAGAATAGAATAGAATAGAATAGAATAGAATAGAATAGAATAGAATAGAATAGAATAGAATAGAATTAACCAGGTTGGAAGAGACCTTTGAGATCATCGAGTCCAACCTATCACTCAACACCATCTAATCAACTAAATCATGGCACCAAGCACCCCATCAAGTCTCTTCCTAAACACCTCCAGTGATGGTGACTCCACCACCTCCATGGGTAGCACATTCCAATGGAAATTACTCTTTCTGTGAAGAACTTCTTCCTAACCTCCTGCCTAAACCTCCCCTGGCACAGCTTGAGACTGCATCCTCTGGTGCTGGTTGCCTGGGAGAAGAGACCAACCCCCACCTGGCTACAACCTCCCTTCAGGGAGTTGGAGACAGCAAGAAGGTTTCCCCTGAGCCTCCTCTTCTCCAGGCTAAGCAACCCCAGCTCCCTCAGCCTCTCCTCACAGGGCTGTGCTCCAGACTCCTCCCCAGCTTTGTTGCCCTTCTGTGGACTCGTTCCAGCAACTCAACCTCCTTCCTAAACTGAGGGGCCCAGATCTGGACACAGGACTCAAGGTGTGGCCTAACCAGTGCAGCATGCAGGGGGAGAATGACCTCCCTGCTCCTGCTGGCCACACTGTTCCTGATACAGGCCAGGATGCCATTGGCCCTCTTGGCTGCCTGGGCACACTGCAGGCTCATGTTCAGCTTACTATCGACCAGAACCCCCAGGTCCCTTTCTGCCTGGCTGCTCTCAGCCACTCTGACCCCAGCCTGTAGCTCTGCATGGGGTTGTTGTGGCCAATGTGCAGAACCCGGCACTGAGATGTGTTCAATCTCCTGCCCTTGGACTCTGCCCATCTGTCCAGCAAAAGTGTGAACACTTCAGGTGTTCTTTCTTAATAAGCTAGGTCACTTACTATTAACAGGGGATGTTTTAAAACACTGGGAACTGCTTGATTGTGCATGAAGAGATTGGGCCAGCAAGAAGGGCAAATAATGTAACAATGTGAAGTAAATGTAAAGAATTTGATCTCTTACATCTACATCTTCCCTGGTGTATTTAATCTTATTCTCCATGTTCTTTGGGTTTCCTGTGATTTTAATATAGTGCCAAGTATCAGAACACTACAAAATTATTGCAGTGCCTCACTCAAGGGACAGCGCAAGGGCATACAAGTGATGGGTATAAATCTGGACACACTCAAGACTTAGTGTTTGCAAGAAAAATAAGGCTTCTAGCAATTTGTCCCCAGGAAAATAATTTTTTACTGGGAATTACAAATGGGATGCTCTGTAGGGACTGTATTGGCTGAGGATGCTAATATGCAATGGCAAGAAGACAAAGCTGTGAAGGAGGCTGTATGTGACCAGCTATAGGAATTAGAAATGAGATTGGCAAGGCAGTCAGATCATGCATATGAAAATCTATGAGCACATTACTGAATACCAGAAAGCAAGGAACTAAAAAGGCAGAGCAGTGATTCAATTTCTCTAAGAAATTATATCCATTATTTTTTAAACCTACACAATAGGTCAGGTGCAAAAGCAAGAAATGAAGCAATATGATTAAGGCCACCTACAGACCAGCTTACATCCATGTGGTAAATTTTCAGCTTTGACATTTATTTGTTATTAAGAGCAAGCTGTACTGCTGGTGCATCAGATTATTGAGCCCTTCCTAACTGAAAGTGGTTAAACATACATAAATCCTTAGAAAACTTAATGAAATCCGTAGTTCTTCTCCATACATTACTTCAGTTGAACTGGTTTATTAGCTGGTGTTAATTGGCATAAGGTCAAATATTCAACCCACTTGTGTTATCATTTAATCTTTAAGAGTGTGAGGACATTACTAGTCATTGGAATTTCCCTTCAAGTGTATTTAATAGAATACCAGGTATGATAAACCAACCACTGGCAAGAAATTTGTGGTATGCCACACACCTCTTAACATTTGGCTGTCTATGTTTTGTTTGTAGTTTTTGCTGCTGGCATGACTGTGTCACACTTCCAAGGAGCAGAATTTTAGTGTGAAAACATTCTGTAGTCTTCCTCCATTCATTTCAAGAAGATGAGTCATGAAAAAGCTCCACAATTTTTAAGACATAAAATAAGAATAGGGAAACTACTACATACGTTCTACACATAGTGTTCCCAGCAGTTCACAAGCAAAATAGCTTGATTGTCTCATTCCATGCTATCAAGAGTGATCCAGTGATGGTCTGCTTACCATAGAATCATAGAATTGTTATGGTTGGGAAGGGATTTTAAGATCATTGAGCCCAACCATAACCCAACTACCATGACCGCTAAACCATATCCTGAAGGGCCACATCTACAACTTCTTGAACACTTCCTGGCATGGTTACTCCACCACCTCCCTGGGCAGCCTGTTCCAATGCCTCACCACTCTCTCAGTAAAGAAGGCCACAATTAGGTCTCCTCAGAGCTTTCTCTTCTCCAGATTGAACAGCCCCAACTCTCTCGGTCTGTTTCCATAAGAGAGGAGCTCCAGCCCTCTGATCATCCTCATGACCCTTTTGATCATCCTCCAGATGTAATAGAGGCTCCAGAACTGGACACAGTTCTCCAGGTGGGATCTCACAGAGTGGAGCAGAGGAGGAGGATCACCTCCCTCGCCCTGCTGGCTATGCTTCTCTTGATACAGTCCAGGCTCTGCTTGGCTTTCTGGGCTGCAAGTGCTCACTGCTGGCTCCTGTTCAGCTTCTCATCCACCAGCACCCCCAAGTTCTCTTCTTCAGGGCTGCTCTCCAGCCAGTGCCTGCCCAGCCTATATCAGTGCCTGGAATTGCCCCTACCCAGATGCAGGACCTTGCATTATGTAGGACCTTGCATTATGCAGGACCTTGCATTATGCAATCATTATGTAAAGAAAATATTTCTAAGCCTAGCTTTATTATCAAACCTTGAGATGAAAACAGACCTGGGAAGTCAAATGTTTCTTCCTCTACCATGGTTTACACCTCCACAGCTGCTGAGGCCAGGCCCTGTACTTCTACATGCTCAGATTCTTTGCTTCTTGATAAATGTAGCAGAATATATGTTTTAAATACGGTGCTTGGCACAAGAATAATGTGGGGATCCATCTTTGTTTTGTCTCTCTCCAGGCATACGCTCAGTACTAATACTATGAAGTAGTATTGGTTCCTGTTTAGTTAAGAACTATGGCTACAGATAGAATTTTTGGAGTTCAGACCTTTTGGGGTCACAACTACATTTTACAGAGATTGATCCCTAGAATTTTGACCTTTTTTGTTTGTTTTTATACACCAGATTATCTGAGGACAAGTCTCACACCATTGTCTAAAAAGTACCAGGTCTTAAAAATGTTGTGAAACTTAAATACTTGTGAAATAAGAAGATCTGAATTGTGGACACTGTTGGCATGGTCAGTGATACATCTTGGCTATTAGTGTTCCCAGCCTGGCTCAGCTTCTTAACTCCTGTTCTTCCCTTTCCCCATCCACAAAGGGCAAGGGCTCCAGTTTCTTCACTTAGACTAGCAGAACAACTACTTCATCACAACTTTTCCTTTTCTATTAGTTATCAATGCTTTCTTTCATGTGTCTGGTTAATGTGTGGGGACACAAATGGTGGTATCAGTAGGACTGGAGGAATGGCAATGTGTCACAGTAAGGACAAGAATAAGGAACAAAAGCACCACAGGGGAGTCATATCTTAAAACAGGTTCCCAGCTGGCCTGCTCTGGTTCCCAGTTCTGATTTTCTCTTTGGAGAAACAAACATAACCTATGGCAAAATACAACTGTTCCTGATCCAAACTCAGTCACAAGGAGGAATGAAACAGCAGAAGGATGGCTTGGGAATTCAGGCTTCTGAGGTTACAACCTCTCTGCAGCAGAAGACTGGTTTTAAATAATCACCACTTACCTCTTAGACCTGACGTAAATATGTAGTTATTAGCTCATGCCTTTAACACAGAATCACTATAGGGAGATAGCAAGGACAGGAGGGGTAGAGCTGAGCTGTCAAAAACTGCACCTCTCCCTTCCTGGTGGCTACTGCACTCTGGGAATAAAGAGCGTTTTCTGTACCACTTTGTGCTTGCAAATATTTTTACCTAATAATCATAGAATCATAGAATCAATAAGGTTGGAAAAGACCTCAAAGATCATCAAGTCCTACCTGTCACCCAACACCTCATGACTACTAAACCATGGCACCAAGTGTCACGTCCAATCCTTTCTTGAACACCTCCAGTTGTGGTGACTCCACCACCTCCCTGGGCAGCACATTCCAAAGGCTAACAACTCTCTGGGAAGAACTTTCTCCTCAACTCCAGCCTAAACTTCCCCTGGCGCAGCTTGAGACTGTGTCCTCTTGTTCTGGCACTGATTGCCTAGGAGAAGAGACCAACCCCCACCTGGCTACAACCTCCCTTCAGGTAGTTGTAGAGAGCAAGAAGGTCTCCCCTGAGCCTCCTCTTCTCCAGGCTAAGCAACCCCAGCTCCCTCAGCCTCTCCTCATAGGGCTTGTGCTTGAGGCCTCTCCCCAGCCTCGTTGCCCTTCTCTGGACACATTCAAGAGTCTCAATGTCCTTCTTAGATTGAGGGGCCCCGAACTGCACACAGTACTCAAGGTGTGGCCTAACCAGTCCTGAGTACATGGCCACAATGACTTCCTTGCTCCTGCTGGCCACACTATTCTTGATGCAGGCCAGGATGCCATTGGCCTTCTTGGCCACCTGCGCCCACCTGTGGAATTACTGAACACAATGTGTCCTGAGAGTCCGTGGTTCAATTTGACTGAAACCTACCCCTGAGTAATGCTGTACAAAAGTTTAAAGAAGATGGGAGGGAAAAGCTCTTTTTTTCACCCTCTTTGCTCTGCATTTGTATGAGAATGAAGTAGGCTGCACTACAGAAGAGTAGTTTTGTCACAGAAGATATCTGAACTGAGAAAAAGAAATACCCTGGTCACCCTCTGTATCCTTTAGTGAAGTTAACATTATGTCATTATACTGCTGGCACTTTACAGTGAGACACTGAGTCAAAATAACATTTCTTTTGTATTTTTATTTTTTTTTTAATCCTCATCTCAGAGCCTTGAACTTTAGTTATAAAGTGGGCCTTGAATTAAAGATCTCCGCTCTCTCAATCTGGGGTACTTGCACCTTTGCTAGGGACTTCATCGTGTGAGTGCAACCCTGTTCTTGCTGATGCTGGGGTAAAGTAGGGATCATTACAATGCAGTCAGTGGAATTACTCTGGCAGAAAATGGGAGTAAATGGGGCTTTGGATCGTCCACAGACTTTCAGACAATTGGAAAAGATGTTGCAGTATGTCCTCCAATTACTATTAACAAAAGTGCTCTTCCCCACGTAGCCATTTTTCTCAAAGTGCCAATTTCTTTTGAGCTTGGCTTCCCATTAAGAGTTTTCCTGAATGAGGGCAAATGAGGGTGATGCTCACTTTCATCAGACAAGCAGTATTGGAGGACCGGCCTTGCTATTGCTATGCACTCACAAGCAGCTCAAAAGCAATTGCAACACACTTGGTTGTCTAATTTGAAACTTTGGAAAAAAGGAAGAAAAGGATTTTTAAGGCTCAGCTCCATAAGAGAACAGCCTGTGTGGTAGCATTTAAAACTTCCAAGGGCTTTTTGTTAGAACAAAGCTCTTGGGAACTTCTTCCTCTCTTCTTTTTGGCAGCATCCAGGATCTGGTGTGTTTCTCCCGCGAGAATTCATGACAGGAAGAGATATCCTAGAGGTAAGGTAAGTACTGTGTGAAAATAGTTTGCCTAAATTGTTATTATTATGTTCAGATTTTACAGCTAAAAGCAGACATGGTCTTCATAGGTGGGTGAAGGAGCATGTTCAGATACAGAGAAACTACACTGCATTGTAGCAAGCTGTGAGCTTTGAACAACAGTCCTGGTCTGGCTGACAAATCGAATAATGAAGTTCATCACTGAGGCCTCTTAGTGAAGTAAGGAGTGAAATTCTTTGGCTCCTGTCCTTCCCGAGTCCAGGAGAAGTCTTGCTCATGGCCAATGAGCTTAGATCTCATATGAGCATTCAGACCTAACCCACTGGCCAGGGTACTGGCAGCCTGTTTAAAATAAAACAATTTTCATCTCTCTGATATCCATTTGAGCTTCCTTACATATGCTTAGATTCAGAGTGACAGAATCTAATCTAGGCACTTTGATTAATCACTTCTGAATCAAATTCTGTATCTGCTTTCTAAGGGAAATTAAATAAAGATGTCCTGTTCATATTTATGAGAGATTTTCCTCTGCCTCAAAAATATGTCCTCTGGGTTATTGTTCCTAAATAGCTTCTCAGAAGAATGCAGACCATTCAGGCTATTTATCCTGGGATGCACACAGCTCTTTTGTTTTGCTTACATTTATTTTTTGGTGTCTGCCAGCTGAGGAGTATTGAACACCAGCCCTCTTGGACTGGAGTGTTTGCATGCTGTGTACCTAACCCTTCAAAGCTGTGTCCAGTGGAGAGAGATTGTGCATGTAATGTAAAATCTTACAGTTTATTGCACAGCCTGTGATTTGTCAAGTTTAATGCACTTATTGATGCTGTTATTCCAGTATTTTTTCTGCTTATAGCCCAGTTACTCCTCATAGAATAGAATAGAATAGAATAGAATAGAATAGAATAGAATAGAATAGAATAGACCAGACCAGGTTGGAAGAGACCTTCAAGACCTATCATCCAACACCACCTAATCAACTAAACCATGCAACCAAGCACCCTGTCAAGCCTCCTCCTGAACACTTCTAATGATGGTGACTCCACCACATCCCCGGGCAGCACATTCCAATGGCCAGTCACTCTCTCTGCATAGAGTTTCTTCCTAACCTCCTGACTAATCCTCCCCTGGCACAGCTTGAGACTGTGTCCTCTTGTTCTGGTGCTGGCTGCCCGGGAGAAGAGACCAACCTGTGCCTGTCTACAACCTCCCTTAAGGTAGCTGTAAAGAGCAAGAAGGCCTCCCCTGAGTCTCCTCTTCTCCAGGCTAAGCAACCCCAGCTCCCTCAGCCTCTCCTCACAGGGCTTGTGTTCCAAGCCCCTCCCCAGCCTCATTGCCCTTCTCTGGACATGCTCCAGCAAGTCAACCTCCTTCCTAAACTGAGGGGCCCAGAACTGGACAGAGGACTCAAGGTGTGGCCTAACCAGTGCAGTGTACAGGGGCAGAATGACCTTCCTGCTCCTGCTGGCCACACTGTTCCTGATGCAGGCCAGGATGCCATTGGCCCTCTTGGCTGCCTGGGCACACTGCAGGCTCATGTTCAGCTTACCATCAGCCAGCACCCCCAGCTCCCTCTCTGCCTGGCTGCTCTCCAGCCACTCTGACCCCAGCCTGTAGCCCTGCATGGGGTTGTTGTGGCCAATGTGCAGAACCCAGCACTTGGATGTGTTCAATCTCCTGCCCTTGGCCTCTGCCCATCTGTCCAGCCTGTAGAGGTCCCTCTGCAGAGCC
Organism: Melanerpes formicivorus; assembly: GCF_026170545.1. Taxonomy (NCBI): domain Eukaryota; kingdom Metazoa; phylum Chordata; class Aves; order Piciformes; family Picidae; genus Melanerpes; species Melanerpes formicivorus. The sequence continues at coordinate 4,436,492 of NW_027142356.1, read as the reverse complement.
TCTCAACCCTCCAGCAGATCAACTCCTGCCCCCAGCTTGGTGTCATCTGCAAATTTACTGATGATGGACTCAGTGCCCTCATTCCGATCATCAATAAAGATGTTAAAGAGCACAGGGCCCAGCACTGATCCTTGGGTCTTATCAGAATTCACAAACAGGACCAAACAGGAAAAAAATTATGATGGACAAATACTAACACAGTTTTAATGCTAAAAGTAAGCAGTTGCTAAAAGTTTATAGGAAATTTTCTGTAGAGAAAATAATTGAGTCAAAAGGAGTGAGAATGAGATACTCTGACTTCTAAGCAGCTTTTGTTTACTTTAGCAATTCAGCTGAACTATTATGGCTTGTGTAAGTAAAAAATCATTTGAAGGAGAAAATTCTACTCTGCATCCTTGTGGCTTAGCTCCCTCCTTGGTAAAAATCTGATGGAAATCTGGAGTAACTTTCAGTATCTACAGAGACTGACAATTTTTCAGCAGAAAATATCAAAATGCTACACAAGCCCCACAAGTAATGGTTTTAAGGGAAGTGTTGGGGGCAAGTTTTAACCCACCACAAGGAGAAACTGAGAGTTTGCCATACAAATACAGGTCGGTAGTAGTGAAAACTTCATCTGAAGCTTTGTCCACTTACTATTTTTCCTTACTACTCTCTTAAGCAAGTTCAGTGTAGGTACTGTACATATATATGGCATACATTGTATGTGTGCTTTTGGAGTTCCTGTCAAGTTTAATCAGTATGAGTAGAAAATGTCTCTATATACTTACAATGTTAGTTTTCATGCTGTTGTAGGCTAATGCCCATTCTGAAAACAAAAACAAAACAAGGTGGAGGGCTTGCTAGTGCTTTGCCCTCCCTGCAGGGCGTTTTCCCCCTGGGAAACTGAGTCTGTTCCACTCCCCCCTCCCTGCCCAGCTAGGGTATGAAAAACAGAGCATTGCAGCTATTTGGGCTCCTTTTGGCTCCTGCCTCTCCTGGGTGAGAGCTACTGTGGCTGCCTTCCTGCTCCCCTGCCATGTGGTCGGGCCTGATCCTTCTCCCTGCTGCCTCTGCACCTCTTCAGAGAGAGAGAGAGAGACTGGTTTTGCATTATTCTTCTTTCTTCTTTGTCCCACTCTCATCCATCCTTGTTCCTTGCCCTTGTGAACCTTACCTGTTATTGTTTTATATATATATATATATATATATACATATATTTAAAGAAAACTGTTTGCCTCTCTACTTCCAAGCTGACTCTAAATTATTGTTTGGTGGATTTACTCCTTCTTTTTTTTTCTCCCTCTCTGTTGGGAGGGAGGAGGGGAGAGTGGGGGAGAGATTCTCAGCCTTGCCCCCATCTGAGCTCTTAACTCCCAGTTAAGGCTTAAACCACCACACATGCCAAATACCTGGCATGTTTACCTGGACCTGAGCAAAGCCTTCGACACTGTCCCGCACCACATCCTGGTCTCCAAACTGGTGACACATGGGTTTGATTGGTGGACCACTAGATGGATAAGGAACTGGCTTGATGGCCGCACCCAAAGAGTGGCTGTCAATGGCTCCATGTCCCAGTGGAGGCCAGTGACAAGTGGAGTCCCTCAGGGATCAGTCCTGGGACCTATCTTATTCAACATCTTTGTGGGGGACATGGACAGTGGCATTGAGTGCACCCTCAGCAAGTTTGCTGATGACACCAAGCTGTGTGGTGCAGCAGACACGCTGGAGGGAAGGGAGGCCATCCAGAGGGACCTGGACAGGCTGGAGAGGTGGGCACAGGCCAACCTCATGAAGTTCAATAAGAGCAAGTGCAGGGTCCTGCATCTGGGTCGAGGCAATCCCAGGCACAAATACAGGCTAGGCAGTGACTGGCTGGAGGATAGCCCTGAGGAGAGAGACTTGGGGGTGCTGGTGGACAAAAAGCTCAACAGGAGCTCTCAGTGTGCACTTGCAGCCCGCAAAGCCAATCAGATCCTGGGCTGCATCAGGAGAAGTGTGGCTAGCAGGTCGAGGGAGGTGATCCTCCCCCTCTACTCAGCCCTGGTGAGACCCCACCTGGAGTACTGTGTCCAATTCTGGAGCCCCTATTACAAGAGGGATGTGGAGGTGCTGGAACGTGTCCAGAGAAGGGCCACGAGGATGATCAGAGGGCTGGAGCACCTCTCCTATGAGGACAGACTGAAGGAGTTGGGGCTGTTCAGTCTGCAGAAGAGAAGGCTCCGAGGTGACCTAATTGTCGCCTTCCAGTATCTGAAGGGGGCCTACAGGAAGGCTGGGGAAGGACTTCTCAGGATATCAGGTAGTGATAGGACTAGGGGGAATGGAATGAAGCTGGAGGTGGGGAGATTCAGGCTGGATGTGAGGAGGAGGTTCTTCACCATGAGAGTGGTGAAACCCTGGAATGGGTTGTCCAGGGAGGTGGTCGAGGCCCCGTCCCTGGGGGTGTTTAAGAGCAGGCTGGATGAGGCTCTGTCCAGCCTGATCTAGTGTGGGGTGTCCCTGCCCATGGCAGGGGGGTTGGAACTAGATGATCCTTGTGGTCCCTTCCAACCCTGAATGAAACTATGAAACTATGAAACTATGAAATATTCCCACATAAAAACACCAAAAGTCCATTCAGGCCTGTTTGGGAAATCAATGCTTTCACTGGCACCATTTGAATTTGATTGATTTTTTTTCCCTTTCCTCTTGTCCTTTCTTACCAACTTAAACTGGAAGGAAATTCCAGAATCTTTGATTATAGCTACTGTAGAAATTTGGTTAAAGGGATTCTGATTGCAGTGAACCACAGGAAAATTTACAAGGAAATATTTTACAGAATCTTGTCTTGGAGTTGTCCATGGGAGCCTGAGCGCTTCATCTGAGGTTTTAAACATTCTCAGTCAATGCTGGAGCATGTCTGCGATGGGACCTAGTGTCAGTTAGAGGCAGAAGGGAAGTGGGGGCACTCGCAGGGTCCTGCATGGAGCTCCCTTGCCACTGAGTGGTGGCACATAATGAAGAATTCTCTTCAAATTGATAGGATCAAAATGGCTGGGTAAAAGATAACAAAATCAAAGTTTCAAAGCTGCTTTCATGTGAATTCTCTTTTAAAACAGAGGTAATCTGTGGGGGGAGAGCATTTCAGGTGTTAATTTTTTATCTCCAGGTACTGAATTATATTGCTTAGTATTTCCATCTGATGTGCAGAGCAGCATTTCTGTGCCTACTTGGCAGCTTCTAATAATCACATAGCTTGGTAATTTTCTTTCAAGTATTTTTAAATATTATAAATTTTGTGTGGTAGTTGTGTCTAGTGTTTGAGCTGTAGGCTTGCAACAGAACCTTCCAGCAGGGCAATCAGCATTTTAGTCTTAAATGATAAACACTTCTCATGCTACCATTTTGAGATGGATTATCCAGCCTGTTTTAAGAAAGCAGTGTTCACTATCTGGAGGAGTGCAATCAGACGCTGCTTGCTGTTGTTCAAAGTGTAGAAATTCAGAGCTACCCTGGAAGATAGACAGAGATGGCATTGCTGGAGTGGTTTTGCAGCACTGCCTAAGTGAATTTGCCTCATCCTGGAGGCCTTCTCATTGTACTTGGTGGCTCCTTAGTGACACTACTGGTAAAAATTTCAGTATGAGTCTTTCCAGTATGACAAGACTGACTGCAAACAACCTCTGTAGCATTGCAGAGCACATCTTTGCTTTACTAGCTTTCCTGCTTGACTCTGTTCATTGTGTCTCCTCACAACATCCTGCCTAACTAACCTTGAGAAGTGTACCAGAGCACTCGCTATTGATTAGTCAGGATCCATATTTAATTATGTGTAATGTGTTCCACTCTTATACTTTTAGTTCTTTGTTCATCCACACATCACTTCACATCACATTTCAGTTTCCCTTCTGCCACTGCAGTAATGATCTTCACAGGAAAATGGGATTTCCCTCTCCCTAGAATTGCTTAAAGCCAAGACTCACTTCCTGTAAACTCTTGCCCATCCCCTGGTAGAGAAATGTGATCACTTGATACTATTTTTAATCAACGTTATTCATTATTGATTATACTGATGCTTTTTACAATTAATACAATGTTGCTGAGGCAGTGCTTGGATATCTTCACATTAAATCTGTTCTGCAGTCTCTGGGGATCATGGCAGCCAAATGTGACCTATTCCTACGGCAGTTTCTTTATGCTTAGTTTACAAAGACTGTTAAACACCAGTGGGAAAAGAACATGTACTTGAACAAAGCTCAAACCTTCTTTAACCAGTTCCTATTTACTGCAAAAATAAACTTTTCTGATAGAGCAGAAACATATAATTAACAATGCCTGAACTCTATCTTTTGCATACAACAAACTATCTGACTTTGCACACAATCTCCTTAGAGTAACATGTGGTGACTTGCTTCCTGTTGAAAAGGGAACTGTGCACAAAATAAACCTTACTTTGCAATATTTTTCTCAAACAGCAGCCTAATTGGATTTTCCTTCCAGGACAAATCTAATCTGGGATCCTTAGAGATGTAGATTGCAATTCTTGCTTTTGAATCTGCATTCCACTGTGGTTGGTTTTGGTTTGGTTTTTTTCAGTTCACTGAAGAAGAATAAGAACCACAGGACCTTTGATTCTAGGTCTGATTCACATGTGCTCTGAATTGAAAGAAAGGAGGAGGCCTGTGGCCAGTGGTGTTCCCCAGGGATCTTCCTCTTGCTCTGTGTGCAGAATCCATCAGCCTAAAGAGTCCTCATTCCATCAGCAGCCTCAAAGTGAACAACTACTAGAATTACCATCCATAAAAGGCATATGGAATTCCTCAGGCTCATGAACAATTACTGTCCTGACAGAGGATATAGTAAGTCCTAAGAATACTAGCAGGAGATTCTGGTTATAAGCAATATTGTGTCAGTAGCAAATACCTTGGGAATCCTGGTGGACAGGAAGTTCTGCATGGGACAGCAATGTGCCCTTGTGGCCAAAAGAGCCAATAGTATCCTGAGACACAATAAGGAAAGTGTGTCCAGCAGGTCTAAAGCAGTTTTTCTCCCCCTCTACTCTTCCCTGCTGAGACCACACCTGCAATACTGTGTCCAGTTTTGGGCTCCCCAACTCAACCATGACAGGGACCTGCTGGAGAGAGTCCAATGGAGAGCCACAAGGATGCTCAGGGGACTTGAGCATCTCCCCTAAGAAGAGAGACTGAGAGTCCTGGGGCTGTTTAGTCTGGAGAAGAGAAGGCTGAGAGGGGATCTGATCAATGTCTATCAATCTTAGGGATGGGGGTCAAGTGGAGCAGGCCAAGCTCTTTTGGGTGGTGCACAGTAGGAAGGCAAGGAACAATGGATACAAGGTCAAACATAGAAGGCTTCACCTCAACATGAAGAGAAACTCCTTTACAGTGAGGGTCACAGAGCCCTGGAACAGGCTATCCTGAGAGTTTGTGGAGTCTCCTTCTCTGGAGAATTTCCAACCCCACCTGGATGCATTCTTGTGTGGACTACCCTGGGTGATGCTGCTTTGGCAGGGGGGTTGGACTCCATGATCTCTAGAACTCCCTTCCAACCCTTAACATTTTATGATTCTAGATGATGATATTCATAGGAACATCCTTGCTTGCTTCCATCCCACTTGTCTTTATATGATAACCTCACACGAATCAAGGTCCTGCATTGTGCAGAAGCTGTGCAGCCATGTTATATTCCTTATTATCTCTTGGGAGTCCTGGTTGTTTCCAAGGCAGAGCATGGGAGAATAAAATGGTGTCCTCAGAAGACACCATTACTAAAATTCTTCCCTATGCAGAATCTGTGACATGAAAACGTACTTACAATTTCCTTGCTTGGTGGGGCTATTTCTGGGATGTTTACAGTCACCTCTTCCTCAGAGCTGTCTAGTGCAAGCAAGTAGTTTTGGAGGTTTGCTTAAGACAATAGTGCAGTGTTAAGCAGCAGATGCATTTTCCTTTGAATATGGCAATACTCCAAAAGAAAGTAGTTCTGAGTAGCTCATTTATGCAATAAAGCCAGTTGGTAATATGCTTTGGGAGCTGTTTGGATCCAAGATGTTTAAGTGGGGGAACATTATCACTAGAAAGTGCTTTTAATGGCAAATGATGGGTGTGAAGTAACAAAAAGGAAGAGGTTGTAAGAGAAATGTAAAAATCAGGTTCAAAAGTATATCAGAGTAACTTACAGGGCTACAGCAAATATTTACAAAGAGTAGTGCCATGGGCTTCTGTTTGTGTTGTGAGCATCCCCAGTAAAGTGTAGGCCTGCAAAGCATGATGCTGCCATGTCTGAAGTAAGAATACCATACTCTTCCCAGAGTTGAGAAAATAGGTATAATAATAATAAGATGATAAAAATAATAACAATTTAACCTGGGAAAGACCAACCCCATGGATCAGTGTAGGCTGGGGACAGACCTGTTGGAGAGCAGTGAAGGGCACAAGGATCTGGGGGTCCTAGTGAATGGGAAACGGTTGACCATGAGCCAGCAATGTACTCTTGTGGCCATGAAGGCAAATGCCATTTTGGGGTGGACTAAAAGGGCCGTGGTTAGTAAGTTGAGAGAGGTTCTCCTCCTCCTCTACTCTGCCCCGGTGAGGCTGCAGCTGGAATATTGTGTCCAGTTCTGGACCCCTCAGTTCAGGAGGGACAAGACTGCTTGGAAGAGTCCAGCACAGAGCCACAAAAATGGTGAAAGGAGTGGAACATCTTCCTTATGAGGAGAGCCTGAGGGAGCTGAGGGCTCTGTAGCTTGGAGGAGGAGCATGAGGGGTGACCTTGTTCATGTTGATAAAGATGTGCAGGGTGAGTGCCCAGAGGATGGAGCCAGCCTCTGCTGGGTGATGTCCAATGACTGTAAAAGGAGCAGTGGTGGAAATCGAGGCATGGAAATATGAGGAAAAAGTTTTTCCCTGTGAGGGTGACAGAACACTGGAAGAGGCTGCCCAGGGGTGTTGTGGAGTCTCCCTCTCTGGAGATATTCAAGACCTGCCTGAATGTGCTCTGGTGTGATCTGGTACAGGTGATTCTGCTCTGGCAGAATGAATTGCATCAGTTGACCTTTCAAGGTCCCTTCCAACCCCTACATTCTGTGAAACCCCAGACTGAACATCAGTGTTTCCCACTTCATAATGAGCATGGAATAGGAGAGTCATGCACTTACACCTCTTTTGTTATGTATATTGTTTAGAATAGAATAGAATAGAATAGAATAGAATAGAATAGAATAGAATAGAATAGAATAGAATAGAATAGAATAGAATAAACCAGGTTGGAAGAGACCTTCAAGATCATCGTGTCCAACCTATCATCCAACACCACCTAATAAACTAACCCATGCAACCAAGCACCCTGTCAAGTCTCCTCCTGAACACCTCCAGTGACGGCGACTCCACCACCTCCCCAGGCAGCCCATTCCAATGGGCAATCACTCTCCCTGTGTAAAACTTCCTCCTGACCTCCAGCCTGAACCTCCCCTGGCGCAGCCTGAGACTGTGTCCTCTTGTTCTGGTGCTGGCTGCCTGGGAGATGCTTATGTAAAGTATATCTGCCTCAATTGATTTTCACATTCTAGTAATATGTTTCAAATTAATGCACGTCCAAGTTGCTGTTGGCTTGTCTGGGTTTTGTTTTTCTTTTTCAAATCTGATAAACCTAGATCCTGGGTGGAGCTGATTTAACTGTCAAGCACCCTCCCTCACCAAAATAAACACCAAAAACCTCCTGGCAATTGAGACCTAATTTTTTTTCTTCAAGCTATATGCATGCATATACAAGTAAGAAGTGAGTTACATTAATATTCCATCTGACTCTAGTATCCTATGCGTGTAGCCGCATCTTAAACTGCCAGTTTAGAGGCCATTGCAGCTGTTTTGCAGGTGATTCTGAGACACTGTATGCATATCTTCCATATAAAACTGCTGTAGAAATCTTGTGTACTCATTGCCTGTGCTGCTTGTATTTTCAATTAGAAAGCAGAAACTGCTGCTTAAATAGTGATGTCAGCCAATCAGAGGATGCTTAGGTAAGTAAAGAGCTGCTCAGTGCTACTGTTATGTGCATTTTAGTAACAGTTAACGCTGTAAAGTTATAAAACATGAAGCATGCATTTACAGAATCTCAGAATGGGTTGGAAGGGACCTCCAATGGTCCAACCCCCTCTGCGGTCACCAGGGGCATTCTCAACTAGATCAGGCTGCCTAGAGCCCTGTCAAGCCTCACCTTGGACCCAGCCACCTCCGTGGGCAACCTGTTCCAGTGTTCCACTACCTTTATGGCAAAGAACTTGTTTCTGATATCCAATCTAAATCTGCTCTTCCCTAGTTTGCAGCCATTGCCCCTCATTCTATCACTGCAGGCCTTTGCAGGCAGTCTCTCTCCAATCTTCTTGCAGGCTCACTTCAGTTACTGGGAGGTCACTATTCAGTCTCCCCAGAGCTTTCTCTTCCCCAGGCTGAACACCCCCAGCTCCCTCTGCCTGTCCTCGTAGCAGAGGTGCTCCAACCTGTTGATCATTTTTGTGGTCCTCCTCTGGACCTGCTCCATTTATTGAGAACACAAAAAAACCTACTTCCTTATCTGCTTTTTTTTTATTTAAATGATCTCAAATCAAATAATGTGGCAAATTGAATGCCTGAAATGAAGAAGGCAGGAGGATTTTTAGAAAGGAGGGGGCAGTGCATCTGGATTTGGACTCAGTATCATATCTGGGTAGACAGTTACAAACATTAGACTTTGCCTTTGCTTCACAAAACCTTGTCCTCCTTGGTCACTCTGTCTAGGCTCTGGCATTGACAATTGTTCTGAAGTACAGAAAGTACTTTCTGTCAGCAGCACCGAGAAAAGCAAAAGTTTCAGATTTTGTGGAATTTCCAAATGTTCACCTGACTTTCAGTAGATCCACAAAAACCTCTTAAGTACTAGAGGAAATCACAATGAATCTCCTTGCTGATACGTGTCTTCAGCTGCTCTGCTCCAGACACCCATTAGGTTAATGCATACAAAAGCATTGCTAAACAAGGCCCAGCTAAGAGCCACATTTTTTCATGTTAAGACAAGGAGGAGCAGTGTCAGAATGTGAGAGTCATCTGCTGTGAACTTGCTTGTTAAATACCTGTTCTAAAGGGGGAATCTTCAGCCAAACTGTCTTATTTTTCTAACTAGCTCTGCCAGTTAACCAATGCACAGGTATGTCCTCCACAAGAATTTGTGGTATGATTTAGTTCCTGTCATTTACATGTCCTCAGAAAGTCTTTAGTCAGATCATGTCTGATATGGCAGAGAATTTGAAAAGACTGGGTGCTTGGCCTGTGATGGGGAACCTCAGAGCTTAACAAACCATCTCAAATGGATCCCTGCTGATTGCAAGAAGTATCAGCTACTCTGCAGGGATCATAGTATTGTAGTATCATAGTATCAGTGAGGGTTGGAAGGGACCACAAGGATCATCTAGTTCCAACCCCCCTGCCATGGGCAGGGACACCCCACACTAGATCAGCCTGGCGAGAGCCTCGTCCAGCCTGCTCTTAAACACCTCCAGGGACGGGATCTCAACCACCTCCCTGCACAACCCATTCCAGGGCTTCACCATTCTCATGGGGAAGAACTTCCTCCTCAAATCCAGCCTGAATCTCCCCACCTCCAGCTTCATTCCATTCCCCCTAGTCCTATCACTACCTGAGATCCTGAGAAGTCCCTCCCCAACCTTCTTGTAGCCCTCTTCAGATACTGGAAGGCCACAATTAGGTCACCTCAGAGCCTTCTCTTCTCCAGACTGAACAGCCCCAACTCCTTCAGTCTGTCCTCACAGGAGAGGTGCTCCAGCCCTCTGATCATCCTCGTGGCCCTTCTCTGGACACCTTCCAGCACATCCAGATCCCTCTTGTAATTGGGGCCCCAGAACTGGATGCAATGAAGAAATATGACAGGGATATGGGGAAATAGTCTAGGGAAAACTTCAAATGGTATAAGGAAGGAGTTCTTTTCAGGAGGATGCTTGCTGTTGGATAGCTTTGAGAAGAGTAAGAGAATAAAAGGAGAAAGATGTGTAGTGCACTTGTTATCCAAGGCACTAGAAGAAAAATGTGAAGGAACTCCCATTCCTTTAACAGTTCAAAGAAGACAGTTAAAGTTCCAGTTTGCATTCCTGAACCATATCTCATTGCACTTAAATGAAGGATGCTGTTTACTTTCAAAAGAAATACTTGTGTCAAAAATTACTTTGGCTTTGGACTTTGGAAAGGAAATAATGTTCATCGCATTGTCACCTTCTGTGAGTGGACTGTAAGCCCTCACATAAATATGAAGGCATAAAGAAGGTAAATTGAGATTCTTTGAATGAAAACTTGCACAGACTAATGTGATATTTAATTTTCTAAGGTCTGTTAAACTGAAATTGCAGAAGGATATAAGTCTGATATTTTGCAGCACAGCTGAGGAGAAAAGCGTGAGGAGCATGCCTGGGAGCTTTCAGATTATTCAGATGATGTCAAATGCAAAGTAAACAGCATAAATGCTGAGCTTTGAGAAACTCTGTGTGAATAAATATGTACCTATCACACTTTAGACATAAAATATTCATATATTTCAATGCTAATTCTGCCCTACCTGGACTACCTGGGGAAAAAAAAAATAGAATAAAAAGAAGGATGCTTTTACAGAAAACTCACTGGCTCCTTAATATTATTGGTACAAACAGTGGCTAGAAACACTAACTAACCCTATTTTTAAATTACATTGTCTTTTAGTTGTGAACCTGCACATTACAGGGTAATAATTACAGAAGCAAATTCACTGTGGGGGCAAACAGCATTTTTTCCTGCACCAGTGCCTACAAGTGCAGAGCTGGTTGGGATTCAAGTCCAGGTCCTGAATTCAGAGGTGTCTCAGAAGGAGCTACAGATTAGTGTTTAATAAAGAATAGGTCAACTATGACCAGCTTTAATTGAAAAGGGACATCCAGAGATAATTTCAAATGTAACGCCATGGTTTCTTGCCCTGTGGAAGGAAAGAAGAGTTCTCGCTTCCTTAAGTGCCCTTTCTGCTGGTGGGGGAAAGCACAGCATTTTCAATTCCTTTGACCAGAACGGAGGGCCACACTAAACAAAAAATTATGTATATATCAAAGAATCATAGAATTGTCAGGATTGAAAGGGATCTCAAGGATCATCCAGTTCCAACCCCCCTGCCATGGGCAGGGACACCTCACACTACAGCAGGTTGCTCACAGCCACATCCAGCCTGGCTGCAAAAACCTCCAGGGATGAGACTTCTGCCACCTCCCTGGGCAACCTGTGCCAGTCTCTCACCACCCTCAAGGGGAAGAATTTCTTCCTAACACCCAATCTACCCACTGAATCTACCCATTTCTGGTTTTGCTCCATTCTCTGTAGTCCTATCACTACCTGACACCCTAAAAAGTCCCTCTCCAACTTTCTTGTAGCCCTCTTCAGAAACTGGAAGGCCACAAGAAGGTCTTCTTGGAGCCTTCTCTTTCTCAGACCAAATAGCCCTAACTCTCTCAGTCTGTCTCCATAGGAGAGGAGCTCCAGCCCTCTGCTCATCCTCATGGCCCTTCTCTGAACACATTCCAGTACCTCCGTATCCTTCCTGTAATAGGAGGTTGTTACTTTTATTAGCTATTTTGGTCATTCTTAGCACTGTGGACTGAGACAGACACCTCTCTTGCTTGTGTGGCAGGTCTGAAGAGAACAAACAACTTTAATCAATGCACAACCGTTGCTCAGGTCCTCTGTCATGCTGCAAGCAAGCACACAGGCAATGCAACAATCTGATTCTGTGCCTCTGTGATCTAGGGATCAGTACCTTTGGAATTATTATCCAATGGTCTTTAAACTAGTGGGGTACTGTGATAAGGGAGTGATATTATGAAGATGTCTGTAAAGAGATAGCTGCTCCAAAGCAATCTCTTCCCAGGGAGAATTGCATGCACCCTACTGACATTGCAATTACTTAGCACTGCCCAAAGCCTACCTTCCCTTGCTTGTATGCCTGCTGGATTCCTCTGCCATGTTACTAGCATACCTCTACCTTGGCTGGTTTGGTTCTCCCATCAGTGGCATTCCCAAGGAGAAGGTTCCTGGGGCTTTACCCACCTTCTTGAAAAGCCAGGAGAATGTTTGTGAGCTCCCTGTTTATTTCTCACGTGGATTTTCTATTCCTTGAGCTCTACACAAACCTTGCACCAGGATATTTCATTGGATATTTTATTTCTCAACCACCCTCCTTATCTTTTGTGTTCATCTTAGAGCTGAAATTTCATTGTGTCTCTGTACAACTCACCACTTGTGGTTTTACTGTAGCTCCTGACTGATTCCCTAGTCCTTTGCCTTATAAACTCTTGATCTTCTAAATCTCACCTGAAGATGCACATTTTAGCACAGGCCTGTATCTCTTAATTTTATCTTTGCAGGTTTTTTTATTATATAACTCACCAATTTTGTTGCTAAACTGCATAAAGTATTAGAGAATCTATGGTATCTATCTATCTATCTATCTATCTATCTATCTATCTATCTATCTATCTATCTATCTATAATATATATGACTGAATGTAATATACATATAAAATATGGCTCGATATTACATATATATATTTAAATGATGGCTGAATTGTGTTGGACAGATTCTTCTTCACATTATCTGGAAAAGAACTCCATCATTTTCCACAGAATTCCACAGATACACTCTGAAGGTAGTGAAAGAGACTAAAGCACAGTAGATTTTATGAGAAGACTTGCCAGCAATTCTAGATCCTATGCAGTGTTACCAGAGGCTGCTCACCCATGTGGTGAGCTGCTCTACATTGAACAACCAGAACCAGGGAATTGCCCTGGCAGCACAAAGCTGTGTTATAAGAAACCAGCCAAGTGAGGACTTCTGTGAAACAAACCTGGTGCATAAATTCATCATTTTCCTTATTGTCTTCAGTGAAAAACATTCTTTTCACTGATACTCTAATCTCTGCGGCTTCTTGGTTGATACAAAGCATTAGTGTCCAACTTTCATGCACAGAAGGAGCAGTGGTCTGTGTTCATCTTGCATCCTTGATCATCTTAGGTCCATATAAATCCTCCAAAGCCACAGGGCCAGCTGTGCTGCAGCAAGGCATTAAAATTGCTTTAAAGTACTTCTAACAGATGAGTTTTGTTTGCCCCTTTCTGTTGCTGAGTAAATCAGAAAACAGGGAGTGCGTGTGCTGCCCCCAGAGGTTGCGTCCCTGGCAGGGAAGTCAGGCATTGCTAATTACTGAAGTGCCTTACTGTGTCCTTTGGCTTAAGTAACTAAGGGACTGATCCAAAGAGATCACAGGCATCAGTGGAAATTTTTTTTCCCATTTATAGTAGCAGGCTTGGAGTCAGGCTTTTGTTACAGTGTTCCAAGACCTGCTTTAATACACCTTGAGTTTCTGCTGGCCTTGTAAACTATCAATTGCTCCCAGATGCACTGTGCAGAAAATAATTTTCCATTTCTGTGAGATTTTTAATACAAACAGCAAGCAATATTAAGAAGCCTGTGGGCAGCTGCCTTGACTTTTGTCCTAGAAACTCCAAACTGGCCATGCATAACCTTTCCTGAATATATAAAAAAAATAACAATCATTGAAATTGATTTGGATGTGAGTGCAGTCAGAACGATTAAAACTGGCTGAAAAGACCCTGGCTTGGGAGGAATTTCAAACACCACCGATAAAAGAAATAAGAAATGGAACTGTGAGCAGGAAATTATACAATGAAATTCAAACCAGAAAAGATAAGGTGAAAGATCTTCATCCAAATTCTATCTTCCTTTGCACCTTAGGTGTTGCCTTTGTTGCTGATCTTACCCTTTCTTGTAGGTTTTAAGTAGGCCTGATAAGGTCTCAGTAAGGGTGCTGCTATTTTGCACCAGTGCCACTGCAAAGTGTATCATCCACAAAGACTTTGAGGTGACCTGAATTCCTCACAGTTTTCAGGAAAAGCAAATCACAGTATCACCGGATCACCAAGGTTGGAAAAGACCTCAAAGATCATCGAGTCCAACCTGTCACCACAGACCTCATGACTAAACCATGGCACCAAGTGCCACATCCAATCCCCTCTCAAACACCTCCAGGGACAGCGACTCCACCACCTCCCTGGGCAGCACATTCCAACAGCTAACAACTCTTTCTGTGAAGAACTTTCTCCTCATCTCAAGCCTAAACCTCCCGTGGCACAGCTTGAGACTGTGTCCTCTTATTCTGGTGCTGGTTGCTTGAGAAAAGAGACCAACCCCTTCCTGGCTACAACCACACTTCAGGTAGTTGTAGAGGGCAATGAGGTCACCCCTGAGCCTCCTCTTCTCCAGGCTAAACAATCCCAGCTCCCTCAGCCGCTCCTCACAGGGCTGTGCTCAAGGCCTCTCCCCAGCCTTGTTGCCCTTCTCTGGACACGTTCAAGTGTTTTGATGTCCTTCCTAAACTAAGTGACCCAGAAGTGGACACAGGATTCAAGGTGTGGCCTAACCAGTGCTGAGTACAGGGGCAAAATTACTTCCCTGATCCTGCTGGCCACACTATTCCTAATGCAGACCAGGATGCCATTGGCCTTCTTGGCCACCTGGGCACACTGCTGGCTCATGTTTAGGCAGTTGTCAATCAGCACCCCCAGGTCCCTCTCTGTTTGGGAGCTCTCCAGCCACTCTGACCCCAGCCTGTAGCTCTGCATGGGGTTGTTGTGGCCAAAGTGCCGCACCCAGCACTTGGACTTGTTGAATGTCATCATATTGGACTCTGTCCAGCTGTCCAGTTGGTTGAGGTCCCTCTGCAGAGCCCTTCTACCCTGTAACAGATCAACACCTGCTCCTAGCTTGGTGTCATCAGCAAATGTGCTGATGACTGACTCAATCCCCTCATCCAGATCATCGATGAAGATATTAAGGAGGATGGGTCCCAGCACTGATCCCTGATATTTGCTGACTGATATTTACATGTCTGTTACTGTATTATCCTTTCTGTTTTCTCAGGATATGCTGAGAAGGAAACATTCAAACAGGGATCTGGCTCTTCCTAGCTCATTGAGGGATATGTCTTCAGGAACTTCCAAACAGCCTCAAAATACAGATCTTGAACACTGAAGAGAATAGGCACTGGCTGGAAATATAATTGAAATTTAATATTCAGAGAATCTAAACTATAGGAAGGGAAGTTTGAGGCAGCCTTGCCTTGGCAGGATGAAGAATCAGGTAACCTGAAGGTCATATTTGTTTAAAACAAATCTTGAAATGATTTTAATGGAATAGGTCTAATATGTTTGCAGCTGAATCCATCACTTCACTGGAGGATCAGTACTTATTTAAAAGTGTTCACACAGTGATATATATTTAGAACCAACAACAGCCTAGTTTCAGCTGTTTGTCACACATGTAGGATGGGTGCTAGATAAAAGTGACATGCATTAAAAGAAAAAAAAGACAGGAAGAGGAGAGTTTTGGTATGAGGCACAGAGGCACTGTGCTCCAGTCTTCCATGGAAGGATCCAGGAGCCAGAATAATTAGCTGAAATCTTGTCAGAGTCATTTATTTCAGGGGCTTAATGAAGCCTGGATACCAAACTCACTTCAGGAAGAAGTGAAAAAAAAAAGGAGCTTAGGAGCTGGTCCTTCAATTTGCAATTTTAAACTTGAGTTGCTGTATCTAGGACATGTGGTTCAACAATTAGTAATACAAAATGTACCTGCTTCCATATCTAGTTCATTCTAAATAAAATGATCTGTATCCAAAAGTGATTTATAGAGTCATAGAATGGTTTGGATTGGAAGAGACCTCCAAAGGTCATCTAGTCCAATATCCTCTGCAATCAACAGGACCACGTTTAGCCTGGAGAAGAGGACGCTCAGGGGAGACCTTATTGCTCTCTACAACTACCTGAAGGGAGGCTGTAGCCAGGTGAGAGTTGGTCTCTTCTCCCAGGAAACCAGCACCAGAACAAGAGGACACAGTCTCAAGCTGCACCAGGGGAAGTTTAGGCATGAGGTGAGGAGAAAGTTCTTCCCAGAAAGAGTAATTGGCCATTGGAATGTGCTGCCCAGGGAGGTGGTGGGGTCACCATTACTGGAGGTGTTCAAGAGGGGATTGGAGGTGGCAGTCGGTGCCATGGTTTAGTAGTCATGAGGTGTTGGGTGACAGGTTGGCCTTTATGATCTTTGAGGTCTTTTCCAACCTTATTGATTCTATGAATCTATGATTCTATGATCCTCAACTAGATCAGGTTGCCCAATGAATGAAGCAATTATAATCAGGTCAGAAATTATCCGTGCACGTGAAAATCCACCCAAAGAGCTGTTGTGAATGAAGTTAACTCAGGCTGGTGCCCAGTCACTAGTGGCATCCCTCAGGGTTCAGTACTGAGGCCTACCCTCATTAATATCTTTGTCAATGATCTGGATGAGAAGGTTGAGTCCATCCTCAGTAAGTTTGCAGGAGACACCAAGCCGGGTGGCAGTGTTGATTGTTAGAGGGTAGGTAGGGAAGCTTTACAACAGGTTCTGGACAGGTTAGACCAAAGGGCCAAGGCTAATTGTATGAAGTTTAACAAAGCCAAGTGCCAAGTCCTGTGTTTGGGTCACAACAACTCTATGGTGAGCTACAGACTTGGGGATGTGTGGTTGGAAAACTGCAGCTTGGACAGGAACCTGGGGGTATTGGTTGACAATTGACTGAACAGGAGTCAGTGGTGCCCAGGTGGCCAAGAAAGCCAATGGCATTCTGGCTTGGATTGAAACACTGTGGCCAACAGGAACAGGGACGTGATCATCCCCCCATGCTCAGCGCTGGTGAGGACACAGCTCAAGTATTGTGCTCAGTTCTGGGCCCCTCACTATGAGAAGGACATTGAGGTGCTGAAGCATGTCAAGAGAAGGCCAAAAAGGCTGGAGAAGGGCC
This sequence comes from Melanerpes formicivorus, assembly GCF_026170545.1. Classification (NCBI taxonomy): domain Eukaryota; kingdom Metazoa; phylum Chordata; class Aves; order Piciformes; family Picidae; genus Melanerpes; species Melanerpes formicivorus. The sequence goes on along the minus strand of NW_027142356.1, from coordinate 4,419,598 downwards.
TGGAGCACATGGCCTACAAGGAGGGTCTGAGAGAGCTGGGGGTGTTCAGGCTGGAGAAGAGGAGGCTCAGGGGAGACCTCATTGCTCTCTACAGCTCCCTGAAGGGAGGTTGAAGCAAGGAGGGCCAGCCTCTGCTCCTTGGTGGCAAGGGACAGGACCAGAGGAAATGGTTCCAAACTGCACCAGGGGAGGTTCAGGCTGGATGCTAGGAAATATTTCTTCCTAGAGAGGGTTCTCAGCCATTGAAATGGTCTGCCCAGGGCAGTGCTGGAGTCACCATCCCTGGTGGTGTTCAAGCTGGTGCTTGAAGACATGGTTTAGTGTTTACCCTTCAGTGTTGAGTCAAGGGGTGGACTGGATGAGCTTGGAGGTCTCTTCCAATTGGATATTTTCTATGATTCTGTTGTACTGATGTTAAGCAAATGTAAAATTCGGACCCAGTGGCTAGATATGTGGGTTTTATTTATTTAGGAAGAAGTTCTACACAGAGAGAGTGATTGCCCATTGGAATGGGCTGCCCAGGGAGGTGGTGGAGTCACCATCATTGGAGGCGTTCAGGAGGAGACTTGATAGGGTACTTGGTGTCATGGGTTAGCTGTTTGGGTGGGTTGGATTGGTTGATGGGTTGGATGCGATGATCTTGAAGGTCTCTTCCAACCTGGTTTGGTTTATTCTAAATAAAGTTTATTCTATTCAGAACAAGCTTGCTCTGAGTTCGTTTGAGCAGAGTGGTATACAATTAGTGTCATGGGGAGAAGCAAGAATTTACTAATATTTGTTTGCCAGTCTAAACATTTGTTGGTTTGTTAGGAAGGACATAAAGATAGAGAGACAGAGGAAGGAAGGGATGAGGGATTGTTTATTTGGGGAAGAAAATGCAGATATACAAAGTACAGGACGAATAGGTAAACACTTTAGACCAGTTAATTTTCACATCCCTGTACCCATCACAGTTGTACCTAGTAAAATCAGTAGAGTTTGATTTTTCTTGCTAGAAATACTTGCTTGTTTCTTTTTGGGCTACCATTCTGAAACTGCTTTCTTTCCCATATTTTTTTTTCCCCCCTGTTCTGCATTTGAGGTTGATAAAGTTAAGAGCTCAGTAGCAGGAACTCAGATGCTGTTCTCAATCTTAAAAAAACATTTGTGTAACCTGTTCTTCCCCTGAAACAAAAACTCTGGGAAGGGGTTGAGTTTTGTGGGGATTTTATGTTTCTAATGTCAGCAAGATTGTGAGGTAGAGGAAGCAATTACACTAGTCATTCCAATATATTGATAGACTCTTCACTGGCAGGTCTAATTTAGAATCATAGAATCAATAAGGTTGGAAAAGACCTCAAAGATCATCGAGTCCAACCTGTCACCACAGACCTCATGACTACTAAACCATGGCACCAAGTTCCACGTCCAATTCCCTCTCGAACACCTCCAGGGATGGTGACTCCACCACCTCCCTGGGCAGCACATTCCAACAGCTAACAAATCTCTCGGTGAAGAACTTTCTCCTCACCTCATGCCTAAACTTCCCCTGGCACAGCTCGAGACTGTGTCTTCTTGTTCTGGTGCTGGTTGCCTGGGAGAAGAGACCAACCCCCACCTGGCTACAGCCTCCCTTCAGGGAGTTGTGGACAGCAATAAGGTCTCACTTGAGCCTCCTCTTCTCCAGGCTAAACAATCCCAGCTCCCTCAGCCTCTCCTCACAGGGCTGTGCTCAAGGCCTCTCCCCAGCCTCATTGCCCTTCTCTGGACACCTTCAAGTCTCTCAATGTCCTTCTTAAATTGAGGGGCCCAGAACTGGACATAGGACTCCAGGTGTGGCCTAACCAGTGCTGAGTACAGGGGCACAATGACTTCCCTGCTCCTGCTGGCCACACTATTCTTGATGCAGGCCAGGATGCCATTGGCCTTCTGGGTCACCTGGGCACACTGCTGGCTCATGTTTAGGCAGCTTTTAACCAGTACCCCCAGGTCCCTTTCTGTCTGGCCCCAGCCTGTAACGCTGCATGGGGTTGTTGTGGCCAAAGTGCAGCACCTGGCAATTGGACTTGTTGAATGCCATCCTGTTGGACTCTGCCCATCTGTCCAGTCTGTCAAGGTCCCTCTGCAGAGCCCTTCTACCCTGTAACAGATCAACACCTGCACTTGATTGTAGCATCAGTGGAAGAGGCAGGAAGACTCAGCAGACCAACCCCACAATGGCCATGTACATCAAACAGAGCATAGGAGACCTAGAGGGACAGAGGCTGCCTAGATAAAATTAGATACCTTGGCAAAACAGAATGGGAAACATGGAGCTGGTTCAGATACGAATAGCAAGTCTTGTTGCTTTTGTTATTGCAGCTGCTGCCATTGCTGGCTTTTATATATCCTTCATTCTTAGTGCTTTTTTAATTTATTTTATTTTTCCTGAGAAAACCAGATATATATCACAGCCACATCTTGAAATGTGCTGCATTCGCGAGGCTCTGAATGACAAGATGCATGAAGAACTCTAACACAAAAGATGAAATGTAAAAAGAGGAAAAGTAGAATTATGCATAAAGCCAGAAAACAGAAGAGTGTAGATTAAAACCCAAGAGGTGTTTATAGAACTGAATCAACAAATCAGCTTGAACACATTCATACATTTACTTTAGGCCTATCTATAATTCAGTTTCTAGATTGTTTGCTTGAGTATGTAGGCACTGATTGCCCTCTTGCTTGTTTGTTTAAATCAGGAACATCTTTGATGCTTGTTGCTAATATAAAAGTGACATCATGGAGAGATGAGTCAGTCTCAGGGAAGAAAAAAAAAAGTTATATAATGGTATTTTTAAAAGATATGCTGTAGTTTGCTGTGAGGCAAAGCAGTATTTATAAACTCTCAACAAAGAAGTGAATGAGACAGACGATATACTAGGGACCTGTTGCTCAGTAGCTCAGTCTTGATCTGTGCTGACCAAATATCATACAATCATAGAATCACAGAATGGTCCAGGCTGGAAGGGACCTGCAAAGGTCATCCAGGCTGACCTCTTCACAGTCATCAGGGACATGCCCAACTAGATCAGGCTGCCTAGGGCCTCACTGAGCCTTAACTTGAATATCTCCAGGGCAACCTGTTCCAGTGTTCCACCACCCTCACAGCAAAGAACTTGTTCCTAACATCCAATCTAAATCTGCTCTGCTCTAGTTTGAAGCCATTGTCCCTCATCCTGTCACTGCAGGCCTTTGCAAACAGCCTCTCTCTATCCTTCTTGTACCCCCTTCAGGTACTGGCAGGCTGCTATTAGGTCTCCCTGGAGCCTCCTTTTCTCCATGCCAAACACCCCTAGCTCCTTCAGCCTCTCCTTGTAGCAGAGGTGCTCCAACACCCAGATCATTCTCATGACTCTCCTCTGGACCCTCTCCATCAGATCCATGTCCTTCCTATATTGAGGGCTCCAGACCTGTACACAGTACTCCAGGTAAGGTCTCAGCAGAGCAGAGCAAAGTGGCAGAATCACCTCTCTGGCTCTGCTGGCAATGCTGCTTTTGATGCAGCCCTGGCTGTGATTTGCCTTCTATGTTGCAAGCTCACCCTGCCTGCTCCTGTCCAGCTTCTCAACCACCAGCACCCCCAAGTCCTTTTCCTCAGGGCTTCTTTCTATCACCTCCTCCCCCAGTCTGTATTGATAGTGGGAATTGCTCCAGCCCAGGTGCAGAACCCTGCACTTGCTCTTGTTGAACCGACGAGGTTCATCCTGAGATCTGCTTGGGGATGTCAGTCACTGAAAGGAGCGCAAAGCAGCAACCTTTTGCAGTGACTGGAGTTCATGGCAGCCCTGTGTGTGCCAGCTGGTTGTTATAAAAGCAGGCTGGGAGAGCCAGAGTCATGCCGTGCTTCTCCTCTCTGGGTTCACGTGCAAGGCATCTCCTGAGCCCCCTTCTTGCGGCTTTCACACCCATCGCTGCTTTCACACCCATCACTCTCTTCACGCGGTCAAGAAACAGAAGTGAAGCCACATGGTGGATTTATATCTCCTACAATTATTTGCCAGTCTTTTTGGAGTGAGGGAGATCAAACACAGAGAAAGTTCATATTCAGTCCACACAGTTAAACAAAATTAACTTTGGATAATGAATGCACTGGAGGAAATCGTGACCTGCATGCGGATAGCCCCACAAACAGGAAATGAGGCTAAATCAATTTGATAAATTACTCCTCACAAATGAGTCAGTTTTGCAAGCAGTGCACCGAGAGCTACCCATAGCACTTGGTAAGAAGAGGAACAGAGGGACTGTCTCCTGGCAGAAGCTGAAGCAGGGTGTATATCAAACCCCATCCAGGAGCAGTATAATGGTAGTTCCCAGGCAGCTCCCACTATCTCCCACCTACCGTGATGCTGATGTCTTTTTACTAGAAAAGGTTTCCATAGTGACCAGGGGACATCACTGCAAGAGCTGTAGTTCAGGCTGATGCTCAGGTCACTTTACAGGGAGCTGTCAGAAATCAAGGCCCAAGTTCCTCTTGGTGGGCTATTCACTCAGAATTTTGAATACTGTCAGTGTAAAGGTCTTCAGCCCTTTATACTCATACTTCATAGGACTGAAGCATGCATATCAGCAGGGAGTCTCAGCCTCAGTAGCAACTATGTAATGTGAAATTAAACTCCATGTGCATTCACTAGACCTAGCTCCACTCCTAACATTGTATTTCATCTGTTTTATGTTGTGTTTATTCTAAGCACAGCTACAAGAGGGGAAACAAAGATTCTGGATAGTTACATGGGTATGTGAAAGTAAGATAGCTATTATCATCTAGCTGTGAAATAATTTGCAGAGGAATAAACCACATTTCTTTGTGTTGATCTTAGACCCATCCATGTGTCCTTTATCCATGTATGAAAGAGCCTGGTATTTTACGAGGAGGATGAAAAGCATGGCAGCTGTGTATGTTGCTAGGCTGGAGTACACCATAATGTGTGCTCTGCTGGCTTCCTTGTAGGTAATCTGGGTCAGGGCAATCCCAAGCACTGATATAGGCTGGGCAGGGACTGGCTTGAGAGCAAACCTGAAGAAAAGGACTTAGGGGTGCTGGTGGATGAGAAGCTGAACACAAGTCCCAGTGTGCACTTGCAGCCCAGGAAGCCAACCAGAGCCTGGACTGTATCAAGAGAAGCATAGCCAGCAGGTTGAGGGAGGTGATTCTCCCCCTCTGCTTCACTCTGCTGAGACCCCATCTGGAGCACTGTGTCCAGTTCTGGAGCCCCTAGAACAGGAAGGATCTGGACATGCTGGAGTTTGTCCAGAGAAGGGCCATGAGGATGATCAGAGGTCTGGAGCTCCTCTCCTTTGGAAACAGACTGAGGGAACTGGGGCTGTTCAGTCTGAAGAAGAGAAGACTCCGAGGAGAACTTCTTGTAGCCTTCCAGAATCTTAAAGGGGTCCACAAGAAAGCTGGGGAGGGACTTTTTAGAGTGTCATGGGGGAATGGAACAAAACTAGAAGAGGAAGTTCTTCCCCATGAGGCTGGTGAGACACTGGAATAGGTTGCCCAGGGAGGTGGTGGAAGCCTCATCCATGGAGGTTTTTGCAGCCAGGCTGGATGTGGCTGTGAGCAGCCTGCTGTAGTGTGAGGTGTCCCTGCCCATGGCAGGGGCGTTGGAACTGGATGATCCTTGAGGTCCCTTCCAACCCTAACAATTCTATGATTCTATGATTCTAATTGCTATGACCAGATGCTCTTGATACACGGGCTCAAAGCGAATTTGATGCAAAATTATTTAACACCATTTCTTAGTTTTCCACTGAATGTAGATACAAAGGTTGGTAGATAAAATTATTGAGTCATTGGTGCTGCTGGAAGGAACAATTCTTTCTCTTTTTTTCTATCTGCCTGGGGACCTGATCTCTCCTTCTGTCTGAGAAGATGGACTTTGTATTCTCTTATATTAACAGGCAGAGACAATAACAATTCTCTTACTGATAAACAAAAACAAATATGAGAAACTTATGGGGAGGACTTAACTGGGAGTATAATGCAAGCGTAAGTGCTTTTTGCTCAGCAGAGGTAAGTATCGTGTGTGCATATTTGTGGGTGAGAGAGAAATGCTTTCAAAAACACACACACATTTTTCAGTGCAGGTAGAATAACAGTTTTTACTCCTGAGAATACTCAGGTGACAGACAAAGTAGTGCTTAAAGAAACTTTGAGCTGAAGTGTTATTTCTACAGCCATTATCAGCTGCACTCCCATGACTAAAACGCGTTCCTCTAGAGAGAGAGGAAAGCTAACAGAGCTTCCAGCCAATTCACAGGAAATCTGCTCTTACTTCTTCAGAAAGGAGCTGAGGGAGTACTAGATGAATACATTAACTTCTTTGAGACTGGTTTTTCAGCACACATGCAGAAATGAAATGGACAATTATGTAAGAAGATAAGCCCCAATCACACAATGGGGAGCCCCGTGGCCTCTTGTTGTTAATGGCCTGGTGACATTTGAGGCGATGAGCACTCACCTTTTCAGACTGCAGCGTGCACCATGGAGTAGTGAAAGTTTTTAATTGCCAGAGGTGTAAATCACTTTAAGGATTTCCAGTTCTTTAATATTTTGTGCTTAAAGTGAAACCACTTTCTGTGTTATTAAGCAAAGACCAAATACATTTCTGCTAGGTGGTCTGTATAAGGCTAGTATAGATTCATCATAGATGGAGCCACACCACTTTTATACCAGATGATGGTATGGCAAAGCTTTTGTCCTCTCTCAGAGAAACACATTATCAAACCCATTTTGCAGACAGAAAAGCAAAGACTCACGTAGGTGAATTCCTGAGTTCAGATTTTAGTGCACTCAGTGTTTTTCCTTTCTTCTAGTTTTGAAGGTTTCTTGCTCCTTTTCCAGCCTGTTTTATTTCTGCATGATGCCTTTTTAATCCGCCACCACCACCACCCCCCCTTTATTTTTTTACCATGTGCATATATAAAATATATGATAGCTCTGTGGAGTAACTGTTTCCAAGTTAGCTGCAACGGTCACAACATCCTCTGGCAGAAGACTGCCAGTCAATAATGAGAATTGTTTGGACTTTGTCCCTGTAGAATCACAACAGGTTCAGAAACTGAAAATAAATGGAAGATGTACTTAAATACACAAAATGCTGATGCACTTGTGTGCATTTCATCCCTGTGTACCTTTGACAGGCAGATCCTCTCTGTTCTGCTGTGTATTGAAACATCATGGTTTAGTAGTCATGAGGTCTTGAGTGACAGTTTGGACTTGATGATCTTTGAGGTCTTTTCTGACCTTATTGATTCGATTCGATTCTATTCTATTCTATTCTATTCTATTCTATTCTATTCTATTCTATTCTATTCTATTCTATTCTATTCTATTCTATATGAGTCCATGAGGTTCTGTAGCAGTGTTTGAAAATCTCTGTTAGCCTGCAGGGGCCATTCTACCTCTGCCTTGTCAGATGTGTAGATGCTCCTCCTCCTCACTAATACTATCGCTAAGGCCAAAGGGCACAAGGTGTAATTGGTAGATGAAACAAGCACACAAGGAGGTAGCCCATAGAGGAAAATCTCTTCCAGAGACCCCATTCTGCAGTCTTTCTAGCTTCATTTCTCTCTCTTAAGAGCTGTCTAGATTTAAAAATACGCTTCCCAGTTATTTTTGTTTCCTCCTCAGTACAGCATTATAATGTATCGTGGAATTCTCTCAGCACAGATCTTTTCAAGTGACATGTCAGAGAGATATTTTGAAATGCAGGATAAGTAAGGGTTAAAATCTGTTCAGTGGAATAAGCTAGTGTCTCCAAATTGCACTGGGTCATTTGAGACTGTTCCAAAATGCCCAGTGAGAGGCATTGCATGAAATGTTTTGTTGTTTGGGGTTTTTTATAATGTTTGATAATGTTTGTCTGGATTACAGAATTGCTAACATCTATGGTAGATAAAATTATTATCCTTACTAACATCCATGTTATATGCAGAAAAAGGCTGGCAGTATGAAGTGGTGAGTGGAAAAAGTCTGGTGTTCAAAGTATGATATGTATTAACCAGCATTCTGTGTGTTGGGTGACATAATTCATTGCATTGCATTGCTTCTACAGTTGATCACAGCCATTAGCCTGGTATTCTGGGCTGTTGAGACACAGGAAATAAAACACAAACCAGTGATTTCTCTGCACTTCAGAAAGCAGAAGAAAGGTCAGGAGTACATTTTCAGAAATACAGAGGTTTATGGAAAGCATTTCCAGCCACGCCGCTGTCTCGAAACAAAGCATTCCTCCCCAAATCAGACAAGTATGGAACCACTGTGCGTGTCTGTGTCTGAACTGAATTCATTGTCACTATCAAATAGGAAATAGAAAACAGCAGGGGGCATGAGAGAAACAGCCAGCTAAAGGAGATGGTGGGAGGCAGGAAGATTTTGAAAGTGGTCTTGGTATTGAAGGAAAGAGTTAATGTCCAGAATACTCACATATAGCATATCTAATTCACTGAGATGAACAAATTATCTAGGGTTGAGCTGAAAAGAACCCTAGTTTTAGACTACAAGAGAGAGATCACTGCTTTGAACTACAAGAAGTCAAAAAATCCTGCTTTGAACTACAAAAAGAGTACCCATAAGAAGAACCTTGCTTTAGTTAAGCAGCAGAAGAATTCAGCTTTGAAATACAAGTAGAGGGGGGGAAGAAAATCTATCATATTCTGAGATAAAATGAAGAAATGTACTTCCAAAATAAAGCCAAACTTGGCTTTAGCTGTTTGAAAGAGAACATAAAGAAACAGATGTCAATACAGCAGCAGAATTGTGTTGTCTAATGGTCAATGCCTAGGATTAGAAAGAACTGCTGAATCATGCTTGCTGTTATTTGGTCTCTCCATAGCTGCATTCCTTACCTAATTGCTTCTCTTGCACTCTGTATAACACAGCTGACTGCTTACCTACACTGCAGAAGTGGGGATACTTTGTAGATGTTAAGTCTTGTTATTATACTTTGCTATGGATTGCAGAATCACAGAATCACAGAAACATTCAAATTCAAAAAAGACCCCTGGGATCACCAAGTCACTACAGCCCTGCTCTACAAGGGTCACCCCTAAACCATATCCCCAAGCACCGCATCCAAACAACCTTTAAAGACATCCAGACTTGGGGACTCCAAGACCACCATGGGCAGCACATTCCAATGCCTGACCACTCCTGCTGGGAAAATATTCTTTCTACTGTCCAGTTGCAGCTTGAGGCCATTCCGCAATCTCCTGGTCTTCCACTAGGACAAGGCCATGTGGCACTTCCTCAGTTTTTCTTGAGTGATGCAAAGGAGAGAATAAAAGCCTGCTTTAACACAGCAAAGTGAACAGAAGTAAGCAAGACTGCTCTTCCAAGCACATCCATCATCTATGAAATGGAAATGGCTTGAGAATGACCTGCAACAGGGTGAATTTGCACATGGAAATGACTTGCAAGAAGGAAAGTGCTCTTTGCTTCCTGCCTACCAGATGAAGGAGGCCTCTTGCTGTCTCATTGCCATCTGCTGGGGAAAAGCACCAGGCTTTCACAGTGTGTGCTCTTCATGGGAGGTTATCCAGGTGGAGCCAAGGCAGGAACCACCAGGTAACTGTACCAGAAAATGCCACTGCCTGCAAAGGCTGTTGCTTGATTGACCAGCCTGAGTGCTCCACCTCTCTGAGGAAACCAACTGTGCTAATATGAGAGCAAATGCAGTATGGAATGGTGCTTCTGCAGATGGGTAGAGAGGAGAAAGCCAGTCATGCTGAAGAGTATGTGTTCAGTACTTCAACAAATAGTATATAATTAGGGAGACACACAGGGAAATGAATTCCAAAGACTGAGTCCTTCATCCACTTATCTGTACCCTGCAGCTAGCTCTTTTCTTTTATATTTCCAGTGAAAATGGAGAAACAATGAGACAGATCATATGTACTTCTGTATGCATTATAGTTTACTTTAGATGGCCTGATAATTTTATCCACCATAATGAAGGTGTATGAGGAAAACACAAGATTCACATTTTCTTGCAAAGAATCAAAATGTGCTGAATTCTGTGCTCTTGGTTGCAGGTTTTATGTGGTTTTTTGTGGTGTGGGGTTTTTTTTTTTAGTTCTTTTTTGTTTGGATTTTGGGGGGTTTTTTTGGGTTGTTATTTTTATTTTTGTACTCTAGTGCACACAATAGATGAAAATGAGAAAGGAGCTGGCAGGAACAGAAAGGTCCACATTCTGCACAACGTTTTGCCATTTCAAAAGCGAGTACTCATTGTGGTAGAAAGTTGATGCACCTCCAAAGCCAGCTCGTTAAGTCAAATCTTCCCACAGAGGATGCTGATGTTTGTGGGCTACAGCATATTTCCAATATCTGACAGGACAAATCAATTGAAACAGGAGCTCCCTGGATAAAACTAGATTCCCTATTGTTGCTTTGCTTTCATGAATGAAACGATTAAAGTCAGTCTTGTTCAGGGATGCCAGATGATTCTAACTTCATTTTCACCCATGTTTGTCAGGTCACCTCTGCTGACTTCATTCATCAGCCTTGCAGCAGTGAGGTTTCTGTGGCATCATTCAAAGGCATCAAAACAGGAAGTTCTTCAGACATTGATTCTGCCACTAAGTATTAGGCACACTGTTACATTTGATTTTTATGGGTTGTTACCTTCCTCATGGACCTTTCTGTTCCAAGCTCCCCAGAGATCGATGAAGATGCATGCTAAGTAGAACCTATCAAACACCATTTTTCACTCATTTTAAACCATACACTCCAACAAGCTGGATGGAATTCAACATCCTACAAAAAGCTGCTAGGGAACTGCAATTCAGCTTTCTGTCCAACTGAGAGGAGTGAGGACTCTAGCTTCCACATGACATCCTGCACAAGGGAAAACTGTGCTCTTCTAAACTGCATGGTTGAATCACCAGACAATGGTGTGAACCTTCTCAAGCTGTGTAAGCAGTTTGCAAAAATGAACTATGGACCCATTTTGCTCCTTGCTTGTGATGACCTTTCTCTCAAATCCATGACAATGTTGGGTTGAAATCCCCCCCCACAAACTAGTTTGGAGAAACTACCCCCAAAATAAAATTGCCAGACCAGCTCAGTTTGGGATGGAAGTAAATGAAGCTCTGTTTGCAAGCTACAATCTAGAAATATGGAATACAAGGAATGCAATGAATATGTACAAAATATACAATAGGTGCACAATAGAATAGAATATATGGATGTACAATTTATAAACAACACAGAAACTCCTCAGACCTCCCTGAATGGATCCAGGGGGACCCTTCACCTCCTCCTCCCCCACTCCCTCCCTCCTTCCTGGTTACCTCACACAGTAGTCAAATCAGACATCCCCTGGCAAGGCCACAGAAGAGAGAAAGAAGTTGCAAGCAGAAGCAACAGAAGAAGAGAGCAAGAACTGTTTATGCCTCTGCTCTATATCCCATTAGCAAGCCAATGAATCATATAGGCCTTAGCATTATTTTCCTTTTGTATCCAATGGTAATTTATTTTACTTTCAGCCTTTGCAGTCAGGGACTAGGCTAAAGTTCCCCCTTCAAACTGTAAGAGTGTCACACACAGTCTGAAAAACAAAGGCCTAAGCAATCTCCTGTCCAGTGATGAGATGGTATGACATTAAACTCGAACCATGTTGTTTTTACCAGCACCAGAGGAAAAAACCCAACAATATTGGGCTTTCCACAGTTTATATGACCCATTTTAGAACTTTGTCCTCTGGCTTAAGGGAGCTTTGTGACATTGGGCAGCTCTTTCCTACGTGGTTTCATCTCTGTGGCATATAATGTGTTGGCTTTCTGAAGCACAAGAAAGGTTGTCTTTCTGAAAGTTGAAGAGGGATTCCTATAACTTTATCTTAGAACAGGGAAAAATCAGGAACACCAGTAATGGGATGCAAGAGAAATGGAGAGCCCATAATGTGGGAAGCAGCTGAGTGTTTGTATTAGCAAAGGTCCCTCTGTAAGGATCTCAGTGGTTCTTGGAAGATCTTCCTCTGACTGCTGTTTAGTAAAGCTGAGCATAGAATCATAGAATCATAGGATCAATAAGGTTGAAAAAGACCTCAATGATCTGCAAGTCCAACACCAGTTCTCCCAGCAGTTGAGAGAAAAAGATGAAGACACAACAAGAGAAGTGGTGATTAAATGGTCCCACATAAAATGAAGCATAGTCCAGAGCATCCTTTCTCCCTCTTCAGTTTGGATCAAAGGGTACAAGTTGCCCAGGTCTACTGACGTGTTTTTTCCCATGGTTGTATCCTAAAGAATCTGTTTATTTTATTTATTATTTTTTTAAATTCTGTTGTGGTTCCTTTTCAGATGGAGGATTTAGATGGACAGGATTTGTCAAGTTTTCTTTACTTCAAAGTAGCTATCTCTTAGCTTTAAAATCTAACAATTACTTAAGCCAAAAGTATATATTGAAGTAGGAAAGACTGCCAAAATTAGGTGATTACTGGAAGAGAACTTATTCTGCTCTAGACCACTACCCTGAACTTCTCAGGCTGCGCCAGGGGAGGTTTAGGCTGGAGATTAGGAAGAAATTCTACACAAAGAGAGTGATTGGCCATTGGAATGGGCTGCCCGGGGAGGTGGTGAAGTCACCATCACTGGAGGTGTTCAGGAGGAGACTTGATGGGGTGCTTGGTGCCATGGGTTAGTTGATTAGGTGGTGTTGGATGATAGGTTGGATGCGATGATCTAGAAGGTCTCTTCCAACCTGGTCTATTCTATTCTATTCTATTCTATTCTATTCTATTCTATTCTATTCTATTCTATTCTATTCCATTCCATTCCATTCCATTCCATTCCATTCCATTCCATTCCATTCTATTCTATTCTATTCTATTCTATTCTATTCTATTCTATTCTATTCTATTCTAGTCCATTCCATTCCATTCCATTCCATTCCATTCCATTCCATTCCATTCCATTCCATTCCATTCTACTCTACCCTGGAAAGCAGTTATGTCTCTACACATAATAAAACTCAAATTTCATAGTATGAAGCTTTGATAATCCCTTCACTTTGAGGAGAGACTTTCCACTTCCTTCCTGCATCGTTTGTGTTACACAACACTGTGTTCTGGTTAAACGTGTCTCTTAGTCCACGTGGGCTGTGTGCAGTTTAAACAGCCTCAAACCCAGGTGCCATTCAGCTTGATGTTTTTAGGAATTTAGAGCTTGATCTTCCCTTGCAGCATCCACAGGTTGACTGGTTCCACCAATGCAGGATGAGAGCAAGGTGGGTGGGAAGCATTATGGAATTCTAGTATTAAATACCTACAGAAGACATATAACAGCAGTAGAAGATTAAAAAAAGAAGTGAAGAATGAACTCTGGAGAGTGTGTTATGGCCACTGCTTCCCAGGATTGTTATGTAAAATGCAAAGTTATAGATAGAGATAAAATGTAAAATACTTTTCTCAAATCTTCTCCACTCTTGCTGGAACACAGCTGGGGGGGAAAGCATTATACAGTTCTTATTTTTCCTTCTTTGTTATTTGTTAAGTGCCTATCTATGTGGAAACATACTGTCTCACAGAAATCTGACGGAAACTTGTCTGTGGGCGTATTTCAGCCCAGCAGGAGTTTAACAAGTACAGCCATGATAGAACGAGAAGACGAGAACACGCTTAAAACAGTGGACTCCAGTCCATGGTGGCATTGTGAGAATTGCTGCAATATAACAATGTGGGAGAGGCTCAAAAATGAAATCAATCATACTCAGTTCCTTTGGGTTTCAGGCTGTACAATGAAGAAGCATTTGTTGGTCGTGCAAAAATAAATGCCTTTGGCAAGGCCAGGCTGGATGTGGCTCTGAGCAATCTGATCTAGTGTGAAGTATCCCTGCTCATGGCAGGTGGTTGGAACTGGATGATCATAGATTCATAGAATCATACAATTGTTAGGGTTGGAAGGGACCTCAAGGATCACCTAGTTCCAACCCCCCTGCCATGGGCAGGGACACCTCACACTAGATCAGGCTGGCCACAGCCTCATCCAGCTTGCTCTTGAACACCTCCAGGGACAGGGCCTCGACCACCTCCCTGGACAGCTTCATTCCATTCCCCCTAGTCCTATCACTCCCTGACACCCTAAAAAGTCCCTCCCCAACCTTCTTGTAGTCCCCCTTCAGATCCTGGAAGGCCACAATTAGGTCACCTTGGAGCATTCTCTTCTGCAGACTGAACAGCCCCAACTCCTTCAGTCTGTCCTCATAGGAGAGGTGCTCCAGTCATCCAGGTTTTTACCTCTCAAACTCCTTATTTGACTCGCTATCCTGCAGGAGAGAGCTGTTTATATGACTTCATAATTAAAACCAATTGCCACGAAGTGATCCCATTTTCTGCACTGTGGGCCCTTTGCTTCACTTAAGAGTGCTCTGCATTTACATCAGCTTGACCATTAAAGCTCCAAACCAGTTGTGAAAGTTCTTTTATGTCTGGTTTTCATTAGTTTGCATTAAACGATTCATTGGCTTGGTTTTCGCTTCAGTGAGCCTCCTCATAAAATCTCCTTAGACATAATGGTGATACCACTTAGGAAGTGAAATGAATTAATGCATCAGCAGAAACACTCGCTAGGAGGCACTTCGGAAATGTTTTTTCCCCCCTCACGTTTTATGATTCTGCAGATACACTTGTCAGTCATGTGCAAGATACACTGAATCCAAGAGAGTGGGAAAGCAGCACTGAGAAAGATGTTTTGACACCCTATTCGGAATCACAGGATCATTCAGGTTGGAAAAGACCCTCAGGATCACCAAGTCCAACCACTAACCCTCGGCTACAAAGTTCACCCCTAAACCATATCCCCAAGCACCACATCCAGACCACCTTTAAGCACATCCAGGGTTGGTGACTCAACTACCTCCCTGGGCAGCACATTCCAATGCCTGACTGCTCTGGCTGGGAAGAAATTCTAAACCTACCCAGTTGCATCTTGAGGCTGTTCCCTCTTGTTCTATCACTAATTATATGTCAGAAGAGGCCAGCACCAGCCTCTCCACAATGTTCTTTCAGGTAGCTGTAGACAGCAATGAATAGAATAGAATAGAATAGAATAGAATAGAATAGAATAGAATAGAATAGAATAGAATAGAATAGAATAGAATAGAATAGACCAGGTTGGAAGGGACCTTCAAGATCATCATGTCCAGCCTATCATCCAACACCACCTAATCAACTAAACCATGCAACCAAGCACCCTATCAAGTCTCCTCCTGAACACCTCCAGTGATGGCAACTCCACCACCTCCTCAGGCAGCCCATTCCAATGGGCAATCACTCTCTCTGTGTAAAACTTCCTCCTAACCTCAAGCCTAAACCTCCCCTGGCGCAGCCTGGGGTCTCCTGAGGTCTCCCCTCAGCCTCCTCTTTTTCAAACTCAACTCCTTCAGTCTGTCTTTGTCAAATTTATTCTCCAGGCCCTTCCCCAGCTTCCTTGCCCTCCTCTGCCCTGGCTCCAGTACCTCTACATCTCTCTTGTGTTGAGGTGCCCAAAGCTGAACATAATACTCAAGGTGTGGCCTCACCAGAGCTGAGTCCCAGGGGACAGTCCCCTCCCTGCTCCTGCTGGACATAGCATATCTAATCCTAGCCAGGATGCCATTGGCTTTCTTGGCCACCTGCACACTGCTGGCTCCTATTCAGCTGCTTGTCCATTTGCTGAAGCAGGTGTGTAGTCAGCAAATCTCTGCTGAAGGGAGTTACTCTTTAGATGGTCTCTTAGTATTTCAATAACACCACTAAAGCTGCAATAATTGAAGATCTCTCAGCATTTCATTACAAAATCATATTTTCAAGTGGATATATAAATTGCATATGGAGAAATGTTGCTTCATGTTCAAATATCTTCCTAAAATTAGCATTCTGAGTGGGCTCCTAAAACCCCACATGTATTAATTTGTTGGTAAGAGCCACTTAGTGGCTATTTAGCTCAGAAACCATGGAGGAACAGCTGTAACCCAATAAGAAGAAATGGTTTAGCACCTTCCAAATCTGTGCAAATATTGTATCAAATTTAATGAACAAAATGTGCCTGTACACAGGAGCAGACACTGATTGTCAGAAACGTATCTGTTTAGCAGGCAGGGAGCATCCTTGCATGTAGAGATTTGTGGTGTTTCATGGAAGGCCTGTACAGGCCGGCTGAAAACACCGATGCAAGAACTCATGTGTTATTAACCTCATAAAAAAGCTGGGGAAAGAGGTTTGCAGTGCAGCTTGCCTAAGTGTTAACGGTTTAAATCAGACCTCAGTGCCAGGCAAGATTATGGAGCAGGGCATCACACAGCACTTACAGGATGGCCAAGGGATCAGGCCCAGCCAGCATGGATCCAGAAGTGCAGGTCCACCAACCTGATCTCCTTCTCAGAGTCCCACTTACCAAAGAAGTTCTGGAAGCCCGTAACAGATGAAGTAGCTAATAGAGGTCCCAAGCATATCCTAGCAGCATGCCTAAAATGAAGCCCTAGCCAGATCACTAATTGATGTCCCTAGAGAAGCCCTAACCTCCTGTGGTGGTTTAGGCTGGGTGCTGGCCTGGATGCCACTGCATAGACCACACCTGGGAGGTCCCAAGGGGTGGGCCCAGCCCAGGGGGTGGTCACAGGAGACCAGATATTCCATTCCCATAATGCCCTGCTCCCCTATAAAATGCCCATGCGGGGTCTTCACTTCCTCTTTCGTCCCCAGCTGCAGCCTAGGTAAAATGGCGTGAGCCACCTCCCTTGAGCCTGCCCAGGCCCAAAGCTGGGTTGGGGGGGAGGAAAGAGCCCTGGGGGGGGTTTGGGTGTACCCCCAGGTGGGGATGGGATGTTCTTGGGCATGTTCTGGGATCTCTCTCTTTGTCACGGTGCTTGTGGTTCTCTGTAAAGCTTTCATTGGTGTTTGCTTTTAAATTGTTTTTCTATTTAAACTTTCCATCACTTTTGCAATCTGTTTGTCTGAGTCGTTGTTTCTGCCCTGTGGTGGGGAGGGCATTTGCCACAACCCATTACACCTCCCAATCTGTCCCTAACCTCAGTCCCTAACCCATGTTAGCTATTGCTCAGAGCGGCTTTTATGTATTCTTTGTTATCAATCACTTAACCTGTAAAACCCAATCACATAGATAAGCTAAAATCTTTTCCTGCTGAGAGGTGCCAGCACATCAAGGAGGTGGCTTCTGCAGCATGTTCCAATCACAGGGTGCCAACCTGATGATGTTGTTCTTGGCACACATTGGTTTGCTCTAGGCAGTATGCTAAGGAATTGGTCAGCTAAAGAGTCCTGCACTCTGCATGCATCCAGCAGCTGCCCTCAGAACAGTGGCTACAACACATATAGGTGATCTTCAGCTAGATGATCCTTGAGGTCCCTTCCAAGTCTAACAATTCTATGAATCTATAGGAGCAGCATTCTGGAAATGTATCTACTGCATAGCTTGTGCATAGCAAGAAAGGCAAATGAGGGTGGCATAAGTGAGGGGTCAGTCTGCGCTGGCTGAAATGCTTTAGGCTGTTACTGCACAGGCAGACAGCTCAATAGCATGGCCAAGGGCTCCAGCTTGGAAATGGAGTTTGCCTTTCTGTCAGGTAGTGAAGGTGGAGAGTGACTCAGCGAGGGAAGATCCCAAGCTCATCTGCTCTGAACGGTTAGTGCAAGCTGAGGTTTTCTTTCTCTGGTTACTGTTGGCCTGTTTTCACTGCTTTCCCTTCCTGGAGACTCCCAGTGACGAGTTCAGATTGAGACCCTGTTTATAGCACGAGAAACAGTGTGTGATTGTGTGTTTGTGAGGGGCTGTCCATGGGTAAACATGGCAATGCTGATAATGTTATTCCTTGTCAGGCTCCATTCTGTTATTTTGGCATTTCTCTTCCTATGCAAATCAAGTGTTTGCCATGGAGGTGTTAGGCAGAGCAGCATCAGCTGTGGTGTTCTGACTTTGAACACCAAATGCTTTCCCCGGCACTGTCACAGGCAGTTCTGGAGTTCTGGTTTCCATGTGTAAAAGAACAACAAATGGCATGCTTTTTACTTCCCTCCTCATCTATAAAGGGTTCAATTAAAACCCAACCAAACACACAAACAAACAAAACAAGACAAAGCAAAAAAATAGCAAACAAACAAACCAACCCAACAGCAACAAAAAACCCAAACCAACCCAACCAAACCAAAAAACCCAAACACATTTGAATGTCTTCATTCTGCCATTGATGTGTTTGTTTAATGTTACTTTAAAACTAGGTAAACATTTTTTATTACAGATTTATTCAGCATTTGCTCTGAGGACTGAAGCAGCTCTTTTTGGAACATGAAGCAGTATGATCTATAAATAACACAGAATATTAATTAGGTATTTACCCAGTAGATGTTCAGTGAATGAAACATTACAGGTTTTAGAAAACTATGTCATTATGCATTTTTTTTTTGCCTGAGAGCCCAGTTCAACCTGTGTAGAACACTACACATGAAAATCCAAAGGATGACACAGGAGAGCTGGGCAGAGAGGAACTTAATGAGGTTCAACAAGGATAAGTGAAGAGTCCTGCACCTGGGAAGTAAGAATAAACTGTGGCAGTACAGGCTGGGAGGGGAATCTGCTGGAGAGCAGCCCTGGGGAGAAGGACCTGGGAGTCCTGGTGGACAAGAAGTTCTGCATGGGACAGCAATGTGCCCTGGGGGCCAAGAAGGCCAATGGGATCCTGGGGTGCATTCAGAGGAGTGTGTCCAGCAGATCCAGGGAGGTTCTCCTCCCCCTCTACTCTGCCCTGGTTAGGCCACACCTGGAATATTGCAGGATGTTAGGGGTTGGAAGGGACCTCTGAAAATCACTGAGCCCAGCCCCTCTACCAGAGCAGGACAACAGACTCTAGCACAGGTCACACAGGAATGCATCCAGATGGGTCTAGAAAGTCTCTGGAGAAGGAGACTCCACAACCTCTCTGGGTAGCCTGTTGCAGTGCTGTGGGACCCTCACAGTGAAGAAGTTCTTCTTCATGTTGAGGCAGAACCTCCTGTGCTATAGTTTATATCCATTGCCCCTTGTCCCTATCACAGGGAGCCTGTCTCCTCCCTCTTGACCCCCAGCCCTCAGATATTGATAGACATTTATTATATCCCCTCTCAGTCTTCTCTTCTCCAGACTGAACAGCCCCAGGGCTCTCAGCTTCTCTTCATCATCCTTGTGCCCTCCATTGGGCTCTCTCCCTCTTGAACTGGGGAGCCCAGAACTGGATGCAATATTCCAGGTGAGGCCTCAGCAGGGCAGAGTAGAGGGGGAGGAGAACCTCCCTGGATCAGGTGGACACACTCCTCCTAATGCACCCCAGATAACTCTGGTGAGAGTCTGAAAACTAACAAACTGGACTGTGATTGTCACAGTGTAGAAAATCCCATTGCTTTAACGTTCAGCATATGGTGTGATTTGACTGAAACCTGATTTCACCATTTGCAGATGGATTCCTTTGAGTCCTCACCAAACGTGGGTGGGTGTCAGGAAAACCTCCTCTCCTGCTGCCCATCCCAGGCCTGAGATTGTAAAGGTTAGGGTGCCTTTAGGAAGCACAATGATCCAGTTTGTCTGTGGTGCCCTCCCCCTATCATAATCACTTACCTTCAAGTAGATGAGAAGAGATATGTCTGCTGAAAACACACAGCTCTCAATAGCTGAAAAGCAAGCGGGAACAATACTGACTGAGATGCCTTCTAGAAACTAAGGGTAGAAAAAGGGCAGAAGGAGGAAGCACACTAAAATCTGAGAAGAGCTATACAGGAACATCAAAGGAGAGGCAAAGCAGGTGACCTACAAACTAGGTCTCTGGGAAAGTGGCTTTGTCATGGAAGTCAGAAGAGAACGCACAGCTAGTAGGAGGAGTGTACACAGTAAGTGTGTGCCACTCCTGTTGGGCAGAACCTATCAAGCAAGCATTTATTTTTGAGTTCAAAAATCAGATTAAAATTGTGTTTCATGTGATATCACCCACATGTGTTTTTTTCTGTGACCAGTGATAAGGAGTTCTCAGGACTGATTTTAATTTGTTTTGGTTTTTTTCCATTTTTTTTTTAGGATTTTTCTGTCTTGTGTCAACTGCTTTTTCCCTTTCAGCCACGAAAGAGGATAAGGGAAATGTTTTGTATCCTCCTTTTCTTAACCTTTGAGGAAATATTGGAAGGTTTTGAATATCATAGAATCATAGAGTGGTCTGGGTTGTAAGGGACCTCCAAAAGTCATCCAGTCCAACCCCCTCTGCCGTCAGCAGGGACATCCTCAACTAGATTAGGTTGCCCAGGGCCTCATCCAGCCTCACTTTCAATATCTCCAGGGAAGGAGCCTCAACCACCTCCCCGGGCTACCTCCTCCAGTGTTCCACCACCCTCACAGTAAAGAACTTGTTCCTAACATCCAATCTAAATCTGCTCTGCTCTAGTTTGAAGCCATTGCCCCTAGTTCTGTCCCTGCAGGTCTTTGCAAACAGTCTCTCTCCAGCCTTTCTGTAGCCCCTTTCAGGTACTGACAGGCTGCTATTCTTCTCTTCTCCAGGCTGAACACCACCAGCTCCCTCAGCCTGTCCTCGTAGCAAAACTGCTCCAACCCCCTGATCAGTTTCATGGTCTCCTCTGGACCTTCTCCATCAGGTCCATGTCCTTCCTATGCTGAGGGCTCCAGACCTGCACACAGTACTCCAGGTGAGGTCTCAGCAGAGCAGTGTGAAGTGGCAGAATCACCTCTCTGGATCTGCTGGCAGTGCTACTTTTGATGCAGTCCAGGATGGGATTTGCCTTCTAGACTTCAAGCATAGCAGAGCACTTGCTAATCTTCATCTGGCCTTACAGTTTTTTCTGTAGAACTATCATAACTTTCTAATTTAACTGAGGCTCTGAAACAACACAAATGGATTTGTGATCTGAAGGGAAGCAGCTGAGCAGTGGCAGGCATGTACCAACCACCTGCCAGTGCCAAATACAAGGTGGGCTGGGACCACTGGCTCTCTTCACACATGTCATCATGCAGCTGTCATCTGATAATTAACAGCATAGAAAGAGGAGGTTTCTCATCTCAATTACACCAGCTCCAAAAGAGCACCATGGATTTCAGTGAAATTCTTACATATTTAAAGTGGTCACTGATGTAGAGTATAAACAAGATTCATAATTTATCACATAAGGAGAACACACACTGTGGCCTGGGATATTAGTTTGTGGAAGCAGAGGAGGAAAATATGAGCATGGAATTGGGACTCCATGGCAGAAAAGCAGTGCCCAGATCAAAGTGCTGAGCCAGGAGGTGGAGAACCTGGAGAGCCGTGAGCTGTTCAGGAGAACAACAAGCTAGACCCTCAGACACAGGACCTGCAGGAAGAGATGACAAGCCTGAACATCCACTTTCAAGTGCAGTTGTTGCAGGAGATGAAGAAGACAGCACAAGCTGAGGAGCAGCTGCACCAGCAAGCCCAGATGGATGAATCACAGAATCACAGAATTGTCAGGGTTGGAAGGGAACTCAAGGATCATCTGGTTCCAACTGCCCTGCCACGGGCAGGGACACCTCACACCAGATCAGGTTGCTCAGTTCCACATCCGGCCTGGACTTAAAACCCTCTAGGGATGAGGCTTCCACCACCTCCCTGGGCAACCTGTGCCAATCTCTCACCACCCTCATGGGGAAGAATTTCTTCCTAAGATCCAACCTGAGCCTACCCGTTTCTATTTTTGCTCCATCCCCCCCAGTCCTATCACTCCCTGACGCCTTAAGAAGTCCCTCCCCAGCATTCTTGTAGGCCATCTTCAGATCCTGGAAGGCTCCTTGGAGCCTTCTCTTCTCCAGACTGAATAGCCCCAGATGTGGTGGATGTGGTGCTTGGGGCTATGGTTTAGGGGTGACCCTTGTAGAGTAGGGTTCTGGGTTGGACTTGGTGATCCTGAGGGTCTTTTCCAGCCTGAATGTTTCTGTGCTTCTGTGCTTCTGTGATTTTCCATACCCAGAGAAATATCTTGGTACCAAAATAAAATCTATTTGATTTCCTGCTTTCTCAGAGCCACTTACTGTTTAAATTACTTCAGGGAATCTTTCCTTTATGAATTTCAAGCTAGGGCACAGAGAGACAGAAAACCAAGCAATTGCATTATCTGTTGGAATAGATATAACTTCTTTCAAGTAGGGCAGAAATCTGCTCTGGTAGAGCAAGGAACAGTGAGGAACTGGACCCTGAGTTGCTGCTTCTGTTTGCCCATTTAATGGATTAAGGGCACCACATCTACCACATGGTTTCTTTCATTACTCAGAAGTATTTACTGTGCACCAGTAATAAGAATAGAAAACTTTCTCTGTTCAGAGCCCAGCAGGACTGGTTACATGGCTGTTGTCTTGCTCAGCCAGCTGAGTGGCAGCTTCCAAGACAGGGATGAGTGTACTGTGAGACAGCGGAGGGGTCTTCTTATGGAGTGCAGAGAAGCCTAAAGGGGAATGGGATTTGCATCTTAAGCTCCAAAGAAAGGAAAGGAGAAGAAAACAAACAAACAAATCCCCCCACCCCCCCCCCCAAAAAAAAAGCCCAAACCAAGCAAACAAGAGCCCAACCCTGATTTTATGTAGATTCTCTGTTGTTCAAATAGCAGACAATTTGGTTATATGCCTGCACATTTGGTGGTTTTTTTCTTTGGCTGAATTGAATGCTACTTGGTGTTGCTCCTAGGGGAATTTTATCAGTAAAAACATTCTTTCCTGTGTGAGAATTGAGACATCTCTAGGACAGTGATTGCTGAATAGAAGAAAACCAATAGAAACCCACTGAGGGCCAAATAGAGCGTTAATTTGTGCCTCCTTGGAGGGTTCAAAACATATGCTTTGGTAGCATCAAGTGGTGAGCAGCAGGAGGAAATCACAAGATCTTTCCTGATTATCTCAGATCTTTCTCCTGTATTAAAACATAACCTTTGTTTTGCCCACTGAGACATCCTTCTGGCATTTCACAGCCCCTCCGAGCACCTCGCCCCAAGGCCTTGTAAAACTCCTCCTCCCAGCTAGCTTTGAAATTGTGCAAATTCTGCTCAGCGTCCTGGGGAATTGAAATAATTTGCTTGTCCGTTTGCACTTGCTGTAGATTAGGCTCCCCAGCCAGAGCTCTGGGCAGAATCTTCCTATGCAGATTCCAGCAAAGTGAACATCTTTTGTGCTGCATATTCCCACACAGTACACACTTATCCCCTTGTCAAAACCAGTTTGTGCTGAAGTGCCTGGTTGTTGTTAACAAGGAACAAGGACAATGACTTCAGGGGAAGGCTCGCTCACACACACACATAGCTCTGTGAGCAGCCCTGGTGGAAGCTGTAGGCAAACCAGCAGTTTAAATCTCTCTGTGGAGACTCTAGGCCAAAGAGCCCTAAACAGCACGGGAAACTTAAAACATTAACCAACAGATGTGGTTTAATTTTGCTACATCTGTTGGCAGGTATACAGAAAGTGAGAATGGAGGATGGCTGATAATAGCAACCTGGGAAGGGCAAAGCCACAGGCAGTGAAAGCTGAATGTCAGGGACGTGATGCCCGAGGCAGGTGTCTCTGGGCATAAACTGAACTCTTTCCATTCAGTCTGCCAGCTTGATAACATTCTTTACTGCAGATAGAAAAGGTGTTTCCTCTAGAGATGCTCCAGTCATCTAGCAGGGTTCATCCTGCAGGTACCATGAGCTGAGAAATAAAGAATTACTTTGGGAAATTAGCAGAGAGTTGAAAAATTAAAAGTCAGCATTTTCAGGGTGGCACACAGATTTAGAAGGGCTGTTTCTGTCTGCTCAGCCTCAGACAAATAATGGCTCAGATGCTAAAGGGCTAACCCTGTCCCCCTTACAAGTTCCAGCTTCTTAGGGGTTTCAGCCCCCTCACTGCAAACCAGACATTAGCTCTTTTGTGTAGTGAATGCCTACAGATTGTCACCACCACTTCCAGTTACCTCCTGTTTCCATCTTTATGCTTTACATTTGGCATCTCCATCCACCTAGCCAGATGTGGTAGTGTAAATGAGAACTGTCATCTCAAACTCACTTCTGTTCTCATTCAGCTGTTTGTTTGGATGTTTTTTTTTCAGATTAACAAGAAGCCCTTACACTTAGGACTGTATCCAAGTAGGATTAACAAAAGATTTAAAAGTGACAATAATGGGGCTTTGATTTTTGAAGTTCCATATGCATTGACTTTTAATATGATCATTCTGGGCATCTCCTGGTTTTAGTCTGTGGCAAAAGTAGCAAAACTTACTCTTAATTTATTCCTAGTTTATGTGCATAATCATTTTAAAACAGAAGCTATGCAAAAACCTTTCACCTTCATCTTGCTCTGGCAGTGAGAACACAGCCCTGCACCTGCAGTTTTTTCACCATACTTCTCCACAGTGCTTGGCATATCCTTGGTTAGATGTTGCCTCAAGAGGAGTATAGGTGTTTGGTATTATCTGCTGTTTATGCCATTTACAGACAAGAGGAAATGTTCCAGCTCACACACAGTTTGTGCTAGTGACCACTTTAGCAAGCTGAGGGCTGTTTGGAAGACACAGCTGTGGGCTGGTGGATACATAGTTTAGCTCTGTCTGACTCAGTTCAGTCCCAAAGAAGTATGTCCATACTATCACAGTAGATACAGTAAGGCTGATATAGCTGCCATCTGTAGAATCATAAAATGGTCCAGGCCAGAAGGGACCTCCAAAGGTCATCCAGGCTGACCTCCCTGTGGTCAGCAGGGACATCCCCAACTAGATCAGGTTGCCCAGGGCCTCATCCAGCCTCACCTTCAATATCTCCAGGGAAGGAGCCTCAACCACCTCCCTGGGCAATCTCTTCCAGTGTTCCACCACCCTCATAGCAAAGAACTTGTTCCTAAAATCCAATCTCAATCTGCTCTGCTCTAGTTTGAAGCCATTGTCCCTCATCCTGTCACTGCAGGCCTTTGCAAACAGTCTCTCTCCAGCCTTCCTGTAGCCCCCTTCAGGTACTGGCAGGCTACTATTCTCTTCTCCAGGCTGAACACCCCAGATCCCTCAGCCTGTTGTCACAGCAGAGCTGCTCTAACCCCTTTATCATTCTCATGGCCCTCTTCTGGACCCTCTCCATTAGGTCCATGTCCTTCCTATAAATGATGGCTCCAGACCTGCACACAGTACTCCAGGTGAGGTCTCAGCAAAGCAGAGCAAAGTGGCAGAATCACCTCTCTGGCTCTGCTGGCAATGCTGCTTTGGATGCAGCCCAGGCTGTGAATTGCCTTCTGTGCTGCAAGCTCACCCTGCCTGCTCCTGTCCAGCTTCTCATCCATCAGCACCCCCAAGTCCTTTTCCTCAGGGCTGCTTTCTATCACCTCTTCCCCCAGTCTGTATTGCCAGTGAGGATTGTTCTGGCCCAGGTGCAGAACCCTGTGCTTGCTTTTGTTGAACCTGATGAGGTTCACCTGGGCACTACCTCTCCAGCCTGTCCAGGTCCCTCCGGATGACGTCTTTTCCCTCTGGTGTATCGACAGCACCACTCAGCTTGGTGTCATCTGCACACTGCTGATGGTGCCCTTGATCCCACTGTCTACAGCACTGACAAATGTCTGTACTTTCTGTGAAGGAGGCTCTGTAGTTCTTTGATACCCTATAGTTATGTCAACATGTCATTTTGCCTGGTGTAAATACCCTACTCCTGGTGTGGGGCAAGCTTGTCCAGTAAAGGCTCACATTCTTCATGCCCTCACCATCAGTTCCGCTTCCTTCCTTCTCCCCAAGAGGACATTCTTGTACTAACAGAAATAATTTTATTAAATAATTTCCTGGCACTTTATCTAAATGCAGCTTGAGTATATTCTACATCATATTGGCAGATATCTACAAGATTTCCTCTTGTCCTTGATCACGAGCACATGATGATCCTTTCAGACACAGCAAAAGCTTTTTAATGTTGTTCTTCCTTCTTCATCCTGTTCTTCCCTAGCTTCCTATGTCTGTGAAATAGTGATAGTGTTGTGTGTAGGCTTGCTCAATGCCAAGGGGAGATAGGGAATGGAAGAAGATGAATTAACTGGAGCTCAGTCAAAACAAGACTAAAATTATACTGTTAAAATATTCAGTTTATTTCAGAGGCAGAGCATAGCAACTATCATTGTAGGAGGGTGAGATACATGGAGAGAAATACAGAAAGTATCACTGGTCTTTGACCAGCATAAATGACTCTTGCTTGTAAGCTATGAAAATCTGCATGGTGTCATTACAGAAATAATTGTCAGTTTACCTTCTCTGAAATGATTCAGGACACTTACTTCCCTTTCCCTGGGTTTTGAAGCTGACACTCAAATTCCTGGTTCGCATTCTTTGTTCAGTCAGGTTTCCCAGGAAAGTCTGAGAGGGGGGTTAAAGCATGAAGGAATACACGTCTAGCTCTTCAGGACACATCAGTTTTGATGTGAACTGAGAAAAAGACTCCTGCTGTGAATATAACCATTAACCTCATGCTTTGATACTGACAGGCGGCTGCAACATTTAGCCAGTAGGCAGAGAACTGAGCAGCCACAGCTCTGGGAAGCCAGAGAAGGTAATGAGACTTAGCAGGGAGCAAGCTCACTGTGCTCAGGTACTGCTGCACCCTGGGCAACTGCGTCCACTACACATGGCCTGATCCCTCCTTGCACCTCATAGAGTTGGTAACTTTTGGTGTTTATCACAGAAGCATCCAGGTTGAAAAGACCCTCAGGATCACCAAGTCCAACCATGAACCCTGCTCTACAAGGGTCACCCCTAAACCAGAGCCCCAAGCACCACATCCAAACCACCTTGAAACTCGTCCAGGCTTGGGGACTCCATGACCTCCCTGGGAAGCACATTCCAATGCCTGACCACTCTTTCCCTGGAAAAAATTCTTCCTAATGTGCAGTATAAACCTACCGGGGGGGGGGGGGGGGGGGGGGGGGGGAGTGTTGGGGGGGGGGGGGGGGCGGAAATTTCCAACCCACCACACAGTCGCAGCTTGAGGCCATTCCCTCTGGTTCTCTCACTAATGACTTGTGAGAAGAGAACACCACCAACCCCTCCACAAGGTCCTTTCATGTAGATTCCAGACACCAATGAGGTCTCCCCTCAGCCTCCTCTTTTTCAAACTAACTGTCCCCAGCTCCTTCAGTCACTCTCCATAACATTTATTCTCCAGGCCCTTCCCCAGCTTTGTTGCCCTCCTCTGCACTGGCTCCAGCACTTCCACATCTCTCTTGCGTTATGGTCTGCAGCTCTAGAGGACCCATGTCCCAATGGTACCTATGCATGAGCAGAAAATGGAAACCCAGAAAGCAAATACCTACTAAGATGAGGAAGAGGTGTTCAGGAAGCCAGAGCCCATCCACCGGTGGCCAGAACCAGTGGATGTCAGTCCAATAACCTGAAAACTACATCCTCCTGGCTTAGATTCAGCGAAGGGCTTTGCAGGGAGCTGAAGTGGACTGCTCAGGGCTTGTATGGGGGGGGGCTATGTGGTGGTTGCACTCCCCACCACTCAGAAAATGTATTTTGTTGTGCTCTGCTACAAGCACTAATGTGTTCCCATGAAATTATGAGAAGGAATGAAAGTAAATTTGGAAGGATTCACAAATGAGAAACAGCACAAAGGAGCAACAGAAATTTGAAGTGGGAGTGAAAGAGAATTGTGTTTGTAGTGGAAATGTGTTCCCTCTGCACTGGGCTGAAATGAGCTGCTCTCACAGAGCCTGTGGCAGTCTGGGAGGCCTACTGAGGAAGGCAATGGACTTATAAGATGTAAATCCACTGAGAGAGAAAAATTAGGAGCTATTACTGTGAGATACATTAGGAAAGTGTATTTACAGTGAACATAAACAGAGATAACTGTTGAAAATTGCTGTTCTTGGAAAAGTTTTGCCTGTGCACTGTTTGCCCAAGCAATATCCTGCTTATCATAGGCTGACTGCTTATTTAATGAAATCAGTTCCTGTTTATATTCAGTTTCTGATCTATCTGTCTTTCTATCTCTATTGTAAAGGTCTAAGTTTGCATTTTCAGGCTAGTACTATGCCTGCTCCTTTATGTTGTCATTCCCACAGCTTCTTCAGAGGTCCCTCCCAGCTACAACCTGCCAAGGTTTCCTTGTGCGGCAGAAAGGGTCATCAGTATTTCTTACTAAGTAATCCTTTTCTCCCAAGGTTCTTTCAAGCTAGACACTTTAAAAGCTGTGTTAAACTATCAGAGTTCTTTGGGTTTTGCCTTTTTTTTTTCCTTTTAATTCTTGTATTTGACAGATGCATTTCTCTTGTCTGCTCTCAGCTCACTTTTTATTCTCCTCTTACTTGTTTGAGACCTGCTGTTTGTTCCCTTGGCTTTTTGCAGCTCCCTGTTTTCTTTCTGTGGGCAGCTGTATCATCTAGAGCTGGGATCACAGCCCATGCTTCCTCTCCTATCACCCAGTTCTGAGTAGCTGACGCTAATTTTTCACCAAATTTAAACAAACAAACAAACAAACAAACAAACAAAAACCCTTGGGAAAGTTTACCATTCTCCGCAGTTTCCAGCCAGCACTGTGGTGTATACTTCACAATGTGGTTGGTCCCCTTCTTTCTGCCCCCATCATAAATGAGTTCATGTGTACCACTGAGTTTAACATTCCTTGAGGTAGAACAGCAAAGACTTGGCCATCCCTGTAGAGTGCTGTATTTTCACAAAATCACACAGAATCACAGAAAGCATCCAGCTGGAAGAGACCTCCAAGCTCATCCAGTGCAACCTTTGACCAAGCTTAGGGTCAATCCTATACCATGTCCCTAAGCACCAGCTCCACACACTGTTTAAACACCTCCAGGGATGGTGACTCCAACACTGCCCTGGGCAGAACATTCCAATGGCTGAGAACCCTCTCTGGGAAGAAATACTTCCAACCTGAACCTCCCCTGTCGCATCTTGAAACCATTTCCTCTGGTCCTGTCCCTTTGTCACCAAGGAGAAGAGGCTGCCCCCTCCTTGCTTCAACCTCCCTTCAGGGAGCTGTAGAGAGCAATGAGGTCTCCCCTGAGCCTCCTCTTCTCCAGACTGAACAATCCCAGCTCCCTCAGACCCTCCTTGTAGGCCATGTACTCCAGGCCCTTCTCCAGCCTCATTGCCCTTCTCTGGACATGCTCCAGAACCTCAATGCCATTCCTGCAGTTAGAGGCCCAGAACTGAGCACAATACTTGAGCTGTGTCCTTACCAGTGCTGAGTACAAGGGGATGATCACCTGATGATGACATGCCAGGACGCCATTGGTTTTCTTGCCCACCTGGGCACACTGCTGACTCATACTTAATCAACTGTCAGCCTGAATCCCCAGGTCCTTCTCTAAGTATTTCAGAGTACAAAAAACAAAACCAACAATAAAATTATAAAAGCAATACAACATTGTAACTGAAATAGGATTGCTCTCGGGATTCACATGGGTGATCTCCAGGTACAGCTCAGCTCTCACAGGGAAGGATGCTGCTGAAAATGGAGGTTTTGTTTTTCCCAGCTCATCACATAGCCAATGTTTCAGCAGGATGACAAGAGATGCTGTGCTGGAGGGTTTCTTTCATTTGACTGTAAAAGCAAATTTATGACTGCTTATGGTCACTAATGTGTCCTGGCATACTTCCAAATGCTGGATCATTAGCCTTGCTGTCAGAACTAAAATCCACTTACATAATTACACTATCTTGATCTCAGATTTCCACTTGCACTTTCACTTGGGAAAAAAATGTACCCCGATCTTCCTTCCCTTGCTTTCAGAAAAGACAACAGCTGTATGGAGTTGCTGTCAAATAAATGTGGAATAGAATAGAATAGAATAGAATAGAATAGAATAGAATAGAATAGAATAGAATAGAATAGAATAGAATAGACCAGGTTGGAAGAGACCTTCAAGATCATCATGTCTAACCTATCAGCTAATCCAACACCACCTAATCAAATAACTCATGGCACCAAGCACCCTATCAAGTCTTCTCCTGAACACCTCCAATGATGGTGACTCCACCACCTCCCTGGGCAGTCCATTCCAATGGGCAATCACTCTCTCTGTGTAGAATTTCTTCCTAACCTCCTGCCTAAACCTCCTCTGGCACAGCTTGAGACTGTGTCCTCTTGTTCTGGTGCTGGTTGCCTGGGAGAAGAGACCAACCCCCACCTGGCTACAACCTCCCTTCAGGTAGTTGTAGACAGCAATAAGGTCACCCCTGAGTCTCCTCTTCTCCAGGCTAAGCAACACCAGCTCCCTTAGCCTCTCCTCATAGGGCTGTGCTCCAGACCCCTCCCCAGCTTTGTTGCCCTTCTCTGGACAGGCTCCAGCAAGTCAACCTCCTTCCTAAACTGAGGGGCCCAGAACTGGACACAGGACTCAAGGTGTGGCCTAACCAGTGCAGCGTACAGGGGCAGAATGACCTCCCTGCTCCTGCTGGCCACACTGTTCCTGATACAGGCCAGGATGCCATTGGCCCTCTCAGCCGCCTGAGCACACTGCAGGCTCATGTTCTGCCTATCATCAACCAGCACCCCCAGGTCCCTCTCTGCCTGGCCACTCTCCAGCCACTCTGACCCCAGCCTGTAGCACTGCAGGGGGTTGCTGTGGCCAATGTGCAGAACCCAGCACTTGGATGTGTTAAATCTCATGGCTCTTCCTTTGCCTTTTCCACTTGGTTTTTAAACACAATAAGAGATCTAATCCTTCTCATTCTCTTTACTCTCTTTTATTCTATACCTAAATCACAGGGTTCAGTTTAATGCTTTCCATGTCCTTCTGCCCTATTCCCCAGAGATGTTAGGCCAGCTGAGTGGCAGCTTTTATATTTTGTGCTTCTTCTTAGTAGACTTCTAACCAGATAAAAAGTTATGTATAGGGGGAAAGGTTGTACTTTGCTATGAGATGCTCTGGGGTTTACCTTTGAAGACAAGGTCAAAGCAACTTTTAAGCTCTGGAAAGTATAACGACAGGGTTTGAGGAACTTCTTATAGTATGAGCATTTTTGTGTTGTTTTTGGTGCCATTTTCGTTCACCTTCTTCCTCTTTCTACATAACACATCCCTAAGTAATTTAGTAGTTTCTATCATCTGTATAATCTTGTACTAGGTTTTAATGTGCTGCTATTACCTGAAGTGCAGGCAGGCAGCAGAAGGCACCTCACATGCAATCAGCACTGTTCATGCTTCTAGGTTTAATATACAGTTACCACAGGATCACAGAACGTTAGGGGCTGAAAGAAAATCTAGTCCACACCCCTGTCAGAGCAGGGGCACCTAGAGCAGGTCACACAGGAACACATCCAGGTGGGTTTTGAATATCTCCAGAGAGGGAGACTCCACAACCCCCTGGGCAGCCTGTTCCAGAGTTCTGTCACCCTCACAGGGAAAAAAATTCTTCCTCATGTTCACATGGAATTTGCTATGCCTCAGCTTCCACCCATTGCCCCCTGTCCTGTCATTGGGCATCACCAAGCAGAGCCTGGCTCCATCCTCTTTTCGTTCACCATTCACATATAAATAAACATGAATGAGATCACCCCTCAGTCTCTTCTTCTCCAAGCTACAGAGCCTCAGCTCCCTCAGGCTTTCCTTATAAGGAAGATGTTCCACTCCTTTCACCAATTTTGTGGGTCTGCACTGGACTCTTTCAAGCAGTTCCCTGATGTCCTTCCTGAAGTGAGTGGCCCAGAACTGGACACAATATTCCAGCTGCAGCTTTACCAGGGTACAGTAGAGGGGGAGGAGAACATCTCTCAACCTACTAACCACAACCCTTCTAATCCACCTCAGAATGGCATTGGCCTTCTTGACCACAAGAGCACATTGCTGGCTCATGGTCATCCTGCCATCCACCAGGACCCCCAGGTCCTTTTCCCCTTCACTGCTCTCCAACAGGTCAGCCCCCAACCTATACTGATCCCTGGGGTTGTTCTTTCCCAGGTGCAACATCTACACTTGCCTTTGATGAACTTCATTCTAGTTCTCCCTAAAACTTGTACCTGTGGGGGCAACATTGTGAGAATTTGGAAGGTCTGCTCACAAAAGTTTGAGGTAAAGTGTGCTAGGAATTTCCTAATGGTCAGTGCTTTCAGCTCCATCCAGTGTAGCACCTGAAAGCCCATCTTTATTCTGTCTGGGGGAGATTTGCACCAAAAATTCTAGCATGACAGAGTATTTCCTGATTTATATTTTTGCAGCTTTATTGCTATCAAATGCCTCAGTTCCCATCATATATTTTTTTTTCCACCTCTATATTCCTGAAGGGAAGGAGACAACAGAAATGCACAGGGGCCACGGAGGCACAACTAGACTGACAGTTGCAGCTGCATTAACAGATTATTTTGTGAAAAGGATCCAGCTCAGTAACACTCTCTGCAGGATCTGCGTGACTAGTAAAAATAAGATAACAGCTAAGACTCATTCTTGTCACTAATTCCCAACAGCTTGTCTCAGAATGCATTAAGAGTGTGTCCAGCAGATCCAGGGAGGTCCTCCTTCCCCTCTACTCTGTCCTGGTGAGACCACATTTGGAATATTGTGTCCAGTTCTGGGCTCCCCAGTTCAAGAGGGACAGGGATCTGCTGGAGAGAGTCCAAGGGAGGGCACAAGGATGATGAAGGGAATGGAGCACTGCCTGATGAGGAGAAGCTGAGAGCCCTGGGGCTGTTCAGTCTGGAGAAGAGAAGACTGAGAGGGGATTTAATAAATATTGATAAATATCTGAGGGCTGGGGGTCAAGAGGGAGGGGACAGGCTCTGATCAATTGCACCCTGGAATAGGACAAGGAGCAGTGGATATAAACTACAGCACAGGAGGCTCCACCTCAACATGAGGAGGAACTTCTTCACTGTGAGTGTTGCAGAGCACTGGAACAGGTTTCCCAGAAAGGTTGTGGAGTCTCCCTCTCTGGAGCCTTTCCAGCCCTGTCTGGATGTGTTCCTGTGTGACCTGTGCTAGATTCCTGCTCTGGCAGGGGGGTTGGACCTGAAGATCTCCAGAGGTCCCTTCCAACCCCTAACAGCCTGTGATGCTGTGACTATGCTATATGACTACAGTCTACCTCAGTTCTATGTAAGACAGGAAACTCTATGAAGTAATATCAATAAACTTGATAAAACAGAACTTCACTTCTTTAGATATATGTGGAGAGGTGTATAAACACCAGGCAAATGCAGATTGCTTTCTTGAATTGCCACCCTTTTTTAGCAAGGAGTAGCATGTATTTTGGTGGTGAGAAATCACATATGAAAGATGATTAGCCCTGTTGTGTGTTATGCTGCACAAACTATTACCATGGAAATGAAGAGTTCACCTTCTTCTTTGCTCAAAACCTCTTTTGGGTAGAGATCACTGTGGATTTGAAAAGTGAATCAAAATTTCCTCCTGAATCAGAGGACTTCATCTGTCATGCATGGCATCATTCTTTCTTCAGTTCCCAAAGTGATGCCTCACTCCCATTATCAGACTGAAAACGTGGGCAATGAAGAGGAAGGTTGGGCAGCTTTGAAAATGGTAACTGTGTCTTGAGTGCCTATTTCAATAACTTCTGATGTGAAAGCAAAACCACATCAGAACCAATTTCCTTGCCTCCTGTCAGTCTGCCTTGCTTTTTCTGCAGGGTGCAAGTTGTGGGAGTTTGCTGAACAGAGAGATGGTTCTGCTCACCCTGTCCTCATACTTTTATTTTAATGTGCTCACTCTGTGAGAGTGTTGCGTGGAGTGAAGCCTGAGGTAACATATACCATATGATATTCTCGTCCCTAGTGCCAATGGTGCATGGTTGAATACTAAAATCAACAGAGAACTTGGTGTACTATAGGATTTTTTCCACAACGCTTCTTCCACAGTGTAAGGTTGATTGATGCCTTAGATTAGCCCAATTTTAGCATAAAGGATGGTGCAGTTTCTTCTCTGTCTTGTCTGGAAACGGTGGGGGGGTGGGGGGGGGAAATGCAAAATTTGATGTATCCACTTGATATTTGTTGACTTGGTACTGAGCATTTCTTCAACCCCATAATGCACTTAAGAATTAATGTAGTCCAAGGTGACTGCATTCAACAGGACCAAGTGCAACAAGACCAAGTGCAAGGTCCAGCATCTAGGTCAGGACAATCCCAAGCACTGATATAGGCTGGGCAGTGACTGGCTGGAAAGCAGCCCTGAGGAGAGAGACTTGAGGGTGCTGGTAGATGAGAAGCTCAACAGGAGCCAGCAGTGTGCACTTGCAGCCCAGAAAGCCAGCCAGAGCCTGGGCTGCAGCAAGAGAAGTGTGGCCAGCAGGTCGAGGGAGGCAATTCTCCCCCTCTGCTCCACTCTTGTGAGACCACACCTGGAGCACTGCATCCAGTTCTGGAGCCTCTATTACAAAAAAGATCTGGAGGTGACAGGTTGGACTCGATGATCTTTGAGGTCTCTTCCAACCTTAGTGATACTAAATACTGAATACTACAGATGTTGGAATGTGTCGAGAGAAGGGCCATAAGGATGAGCAGAGGGCTGGAGCTGCACTCCTCTGAAGACAGACAGAGAGTTGAGGCTGTTCAATCTGGAGAAGAGAAGGCTACGATGAGACCTTATTGTGGCCTTCCAGTACCTGAAGGGGGCTACAAGAAAGCTGGGGAGGGACTATTGAGGGTGTCAGGGAAGGATAGGACTGGGGGGAATTGAACAAAACTAGAAATTGATAGATTGAGATTGGATGTTAGGAGGAAGTTGTTCCCCATGAGGGTGGTGAGAGACTGGCACAGGTTGCCCAGGGAGGTGGTGGCAGCCTCATGCCTGGAGGTGTTTGCAGCCAGGCTGGATGTGGCTGTGAGCAACCTGCTGTAGTGTGAGGTGTCCCTGGCCATGGCAGGGGGGTTGGAACTGGCTGAGCCTTGAGGTCCCTTCCAACCCTGACAAACCTATGATCCAGTGATTCTATAATAACAGAAGGAAAAGCCATTCTCTCTTCTCAGGAACATGCATAAGCATCTGTGTAGCTGTTTCCTTTCTCAGAAACTAACGAATCCAGTGTCGGGATCTAACGCTCTGACTAATGACATTTTAATACATTTTAATTCCATACCTGCTGAATAGGCTGCAGTTGCACCTTTTGATTAAATAGAGCTTTCAAAAGTTCAAATAAGCCACAGCAGTGGAAACGAAAATGGCAATAAGCATTTTTGAGCAGCGAAATAACAGTTGAAAAACTTTTAATTAGAAGGGAGGACTGCAAAACCGCTCAAAGAGTCATCTGCTCAAATGATTTCACTATTTTTTAGTACTTGAAAGTCTCCATGGAGTTTCCAAAGATCTCCACAATGAAAAATAAAACATATATAGTAACCTTTCTTGTGTTGTTTCCTTCCCCCTTCCCCCCCCCCCCCCCCCAAGTCATATAAACAAAAACAGCATGTGGGGGAAAAAAAAGTGAAAAGGGGGCATTTAAAACCAGAGAAGTCAATGAAACAAAGCATCTGTGAATTTTATCACTTTAAATCTTGATTTCAGAAAATCATTTGACAGCATCTCTCACAGCACCCTCACAGCCAACCTGAGGCGGTTTGATCTGGATGGTCGGGGAGTGAGGTGGGTGTGAACTGGTTGAAGGAAAGAAGTCAGAGAGTTGTGGTCAATGGACAGAGTGTAGTTGGAGGCCTGTGTCTAGTGGAGTCCCTCAAGGGTCTATATATTTATTTATCAGTGACCTGGATGAGGGCACAGAGGGCACTGTCAGCAAGGTTGCTGATGACACAAAACTGGGAGGAGTGGCTGACATAGGAGGGTTGTGCTGCCATTTAGTGAGACTTAGCCAGGCTGGAGAGTTGGGCAGGGAGAAATGGAATGAGATTCAACAAGGGCAAGGATATAGTCTTGCACCTAGGAAAGAGCAACCCCATGGAAAAGTATAGGCTGGGGACTGATGTGTTAGAGAGTAGTGCAGAGGAGAGGGACCTGGAAGTCCTGGTGGACAGAAGGGTGACCATGAGCCTTTGTGGCCAAGAAGGCCGATGCCTTCTTAGGGTGGAGTAGAAGGGCTGTGGTTAATAGGTTGAGAGATGTTCTCCTCCCCCTCCACTCTGCTCTGGTGAGGCTGCATCTGGAATATTGTGTGCAGTTCTGGGCCCCTCAGCTCAAGAGGGACCTCAGGGAACTGCTTGAAAGAGTCCAGCACAGAGGCACAAAGATAGATTAAGGGAGGGGAATATCGTCTTTATAAGGAAAGGCTATGGGAGAGAGTCTCTTTAGGTTGGAGAAGGGGAGACTGAGGGGTGACCTCATTAATGCTTATAAATATGTGAAATGTGAGCATCAGGAGGATGGAGCCAGGCTCTGCTCAGTGGTGCCCACTGGCAGGACAAGGGGCAATGGGTGCAAGCTGGAGCATAGGAGGTTCCACATGAACATAAGGCAAAACTTTTTCCCGTGAGGGTGACAGAGCCCTGGAACAGATTGCCCAGGGGGGTTCTGGAGACGTTCAAAACCCACCTGGATGCATTCCTGTGTGATCTACTATAGGTGCTCCTGCTCTGGCAGCAGGGTTGGACTGCATGATCTTTCAAGGTCCCTTACAACCCCTAACATTGTGTGGTTCTGTGATTCTTTGGTTCTATGATTAATGCTGCCATAAAAATGAACTAGACATTACGGTGGTTTGGTCATCTCAGTAGTTCAGATAATGAAAAGACACACTTTTTCAGCTGTGTGTCCCAATTGATTACAACAGTTGATGGTTGTTTGGGTTTTTTTCCCAGTTTTCCTCATGAAGTTCAACAAGCCCAAGTGCAGGGCCCCGCATCTGGGTCAGGACAATCCCAGGCACCAATATAGGCTGGGCAGGGACTGACTTGAGAGCCACTGTCCATGACTCATTCCATGGAGTAACTCTCCCTTTCTCTAGTGATCTTCCTTCAAAACCTGCGGCTGCTTGCTGTTACTGCACTGCTCTTTTGATCACACAAATCATTCATCCTTGATTTAAAGGGAGAAAATAAGTGAGATTATGTCCTTTTTGGTCATTACACAAACCTTTAAAGATGAAATGCCTTTAGCTAGTTTAGGATCCAGAGCCTCTGGGCTGGAAAGGGTAAATACGATGATGATGACTGAGCAATACTTCAGTATTCTTACAATTACATCAAAGAAACAGTATGTCCTCTGCCCTTGTAAGCTGGACAGATGGGCAGAATCCAAGGGCATGAGATTGAACACATCCAAGTGCCAGGTTCTGCACATTGGCCACAGCAACCCCATGCAGTGGTACAGGTTGGGGTCAGAGTGGCTGGAGAGCAGCCAGGCGGAGAGGGACCTGGGGGTGCTGGTTGATGGTAGGCTGAACATGAGCCTGCAGTGTGCCCAGGTGGCCAAGAAGGCCAATGGCATCCTGGCCTGTATCAGGAACAGTGTGGCCAGCAGGAGCAGGGAGGTCATTCTGCCCCTGTACACTGCACTGGTTAGGCCGCACCTTGAGTCCTGTGTCCAGTTCTGGGCCCCTCAGTTTAGGAAGGAGGTTGACTTGCTGGAATGTGTCCAGAGAAGGGCAGCAAAGCTGGGGAGGGGTTTGGAGCACAGCCCTGTGAGGAGAGGCTGAGGGAGCTGGTGTTGCTTAGCCTGGAGAAGAGGAGGCTCAGGGGTGACCTTGTTGCTGTCTACAACTACCTGAAGGGAGGTTGTGGACAGGCGGTGGTTGTTCTCTTCTCCCAGGCAACCAGCACCAGCACAAGAGGACACAGTCTCAAGCTGCACCAGGGGAGGTTTAGGTTGGAGGTTAGGAAGAAATTCTTCCCAGCAAGAGAGATTGCCCATTGGAATGGACTGCCCAGGGAGGTGGTGGAGTCATCATCATTGGAGGTGTTCAGGAAGGCACTTGATAGGGTGCTTCGTGCCATGGTTTAGTTGATTAGGTGGTGTTGGATAGGACTCAATGATCTTGAGGGTGTCTTCCAACCTGGTCTATTCTATTCTATTCTATTCTATTCTATTCTATTCTATTCTATTCTATTCTTTGCATGAGATGTTGGTTAGTAACACCATGCCTAAAGTAGCCAGAGATTGGTTTACTTTTATTTCATTCTGTTTTGTTTTATTTTATTTTATTTTATTTTATTTTATTTTATTTTATTTTATTTTATTTTATTTGTTTATCTTATTTTATTTATTTCATTTCATTTTATATTATATTATTGATTTTATCTTATTTATTATACTTTATTTTTTCTTATTTTCTCTTATTTATTTTATTTTCTCTTATTTTACTTTATTTTTTTAATCTTTTTTATTTTATTTTATCTTATCTTAGTTTTTATATTTTTTATCTGATTTTATTTTATTTTAGCTTATTTATTTTACTTTATTTTAGTTTATTGATTTTATCTTATTTATTTTATCTATTTTTTAATTTATCTTATTTATTTTATTTTAGCTTATTTTTTCTTTTAATCTTATTTTATTTTATCTTATTTATTTTACTTTATTTTATTGTATTTATTTTATGTCAGTTTACTTTTTTGTCTCATGTATTGTATTGTATTGTATTATTTGTGCCTTGGTCTTTTTTTCCTCTTCATCCCAAGGCATTAGGTGGATATTTTCATCATGTAGACTGGCTCATTTGTCTCTGTAACTGTTCTATTCAATGCCTGCTCCCTCTGCCTGCCGCATAGCCCTTCAGCTAGCAGAACCAATTAACCTCCCTCTTTTTCTTTACAAGCAAAAAAACCCCACCCTCACCTCACAGCCCTCTCTCCCTTCTCCGTGCTTACAATAGGGTTAGCCAACGTACATATTCACAGCCCTAAATGTGTCTCCTAGAAAAGTGTAGGCCTGTGCAGTCAGTTGGATTTATTTTGTCTCGGGAAAGTACACGCAATATAAAACTGCAGTTTCTGACCTTTTCTTTGGGTTTTTTCTTTATTGTATTACTTATTAGCATAAACTAACATTTGTGCTCCCACTAATATCCAAAGAGGTGTTGACATGCTTGTGGGTATGTAAGCTTGCCAGATAAATGCCGAGCCAAAGGGGCAGGGCTTAGCCATGCAGCAGTGGGCAGCAGCAAAGTGAAATGCCCTGCAGGTCAAGGAGGGGCTGCAGAATGAACACCATTGCCTTGACTGAATACAATCAATCTGCTTGGAAATGCCAACATCAGCTCAGGAAAAGCTAGTCACTCTATCAAGACAAGATTGAGAAGCATTTTGTGAGCCACCTGGGCTTCTCCCAGTTGCAGTACCTATGGCAGGGGTGGATGGATATCCTTTAGCAGACATTTGGCAAAAAAATTGCTTCCACCTAAACTCTAGATGAAACACATTGTTTGCTTTGAGTTTTATAAAAGAAAGGGCTTGATTAAATTGTTCTCTTTCCCCAGAGTGTTTATCAGCTGTAGGTTGGAACCTTTATTAATCCCAGAACCACAGAATTAACCAGGTTGGAAAAGACCTTTGAGATCATCAAGTCCAACCTATTAGCTAACACCATTTAATCCCAAATTTAAGAAAGATGTTGAGTTGCTGGAACATGACAGAGAAGGGCAACAAGGCTGGAGAGGGGTCTGGAGCACAGCCCTGTGAGGAGAGGCTGAGGGAGCTGGGGTTGTTTATCCTGGAGAAGAGGAGGCTCAGGGGAGACCTTATTGCTCTCTACAGCAACCGGAAGGGAGGTTGTAGCCAGGTGGGGGTTGGTCTCTTCTCCCAGGCATCCTGTGACAGAAGGAGAGGACAAAGTCTCAAGCTGCACCAGGGGAGGTTTAGGCTGGAGGTTAGGAAAAAATTCTTCCCAGAAAGAGACATTGGCCATTGGAATGTGCTGTCCGGGGAGATGGTGGAGTCACTGTCCCTGGAAGTGTTTAAAAACAGCCTGGATGAGGCACTCAGTGCCATGATTTAGTTGATTAGATGGTGTTGGGTGATAGGTTGGACTTGATGATCTCA
Source organism: Melanerpes formicivorus (assembly GCF_026170545.1). Classification (NCBI taxonomy): domain Eukaryota; kingdom Metazoa; phylum Chordata; class Aves; order Piciformes; family Picidae; genus Melanerpes; species Melanerpes formicivorus. The sequence goes on along the minus strand of NW_027142356.1, from coordinate 4,379,709 downwards.
AAGGTCTTTTCCAACTTGGTTGATTCTGTGATTGTGTGCTTCTGTGATCAGCTAAACCATGGCACTAAATCCAGTGTGTTTTTAAACACTTCCAGGGATAGTGACTCAAAAATAAAATAAATAAATAGTGACTAAATAATCTGAAGTACTTAGAATCTCTTTTAAGGGGTTGTATGCTTTTGTCTTTACTGTTTCAGACATCATTATAATATTTCATGTGTTCTTAACTATTTTAGTAATTTATAAACTACCTTGAAAAAGAGTGTGGTCTCTGCGTGCTAACACCTGCTACAATGTTGGTGAAGGAGAGGAGGAGACTCAGGGGAGACCTTATTGCTCTCTACAACTACCTGAAGGGAGGTTGTAGACAGGCAGAGGTTGGTCTCTTCACCCAGGCAGCCAATACCAGAACTAAGAGGACACAGTCTCAGGCTGTACCAGGGGAGGTTTAGACTGCATGTTAGGAAGAAGTTCTATACAGAGAGAGTGATTGCTCATTGGAATGGCTGCCTGGGGAGGTGGTGGAGTCACCATCACTGCAGGTGTTCAGGAGGAGACTTGATGGGGTGCTTGGTGCCATGGGTTAGTTGTTTAGGTGGGTTGGATTGGTTGATGGGTTAGACATGATGATCTTGAAGGTCTCTTCCAACCTGGTTTATTCTATTCTAATCTAAGGTTTCTGCTGACTGTTAGGGCCACTCTTCAATTTATTTGAGCTCCTTTTTCTGCTAGCCTGAAAAGGACTGAAGCTTGGAAAGCAGAGGTAGCACCTGAAGCACAGCTGTAGTGAAAAAAAAAAGAATTTTACATCAGTGTCAAAGTGGAAATAAGACTATGGCATCTGGCCAGCTGTCAAGCCTTCTGTGCCTGAAATACCTACACTCTTTCCTAGGAAGAAAAATGTAACTATCAGTTTAAATAGGGAAATGTGAGTAATTTTGACACATTGAGTCCCTGGTAAATATAAGTTTCTTATTTGTAATGTGAAATTTGTGACTTGACCCTAAATTTGTGAGTTTGGTCTGTGTGTCTTCTAGTCACAGGTGTTTGGTGCATTTCCATGAAGGTCCCCATTCTGAAAGTCTCAAAACTTCATAACTCGATCCCACTTACACTATCCATTGGATATCACCTAATCACAGCAGCTTTGCACAAAGTCACGTGTGGGGGTCTGTTTAACCAATGTCTCTGGCTTTGGGAGCATTGGAGCACTGCCATTTGGGTAAAATGCTCCTGCTGTCCATAAGTGCTCTGCCTAAACCCTCATCAGTCCCACTATATGCTGCTCAGTATGGCAATATGCTAATGGGGACTTATTTCCTCTGCTACAAGGTAAGGTTGCTGGTAGTTGGCACTTTCCTCACTGACTACAGAATCACAGAATCAACCAGGTTGGGAAAGATCTCCAAGATCATAAAGTCCAACCGATCACCCAACCCTAACTAATCAACTAGACCATGGGCTTGCTGACGAGTACAGATTGCACTGCAGGAACAACAGGTACAAACTTGAACATAGAAGGTTTCAGCTCAACATGAGGAGTGGCCCCTTTACAGTGAGGGTGACAGAACACTTGAACAGGCTGCTCAGGGGGGTTGTGGAGTCTCCTTCTGTGGAGACTTTCAAAACCTGCCTGGATGCATTCCTGTGTGGACGACCCTGGGTGATCCTGCTTTGGCAGGGGGGTTGGACTCCATGGTCTCTGGAGGTCCCTTCCAAACCTCTAACATTCTGTGATTCTGTGATTCCAAAGCAAATTCCTGAACAAAGCTATAGTCAGCAGCTGTACATGTTGCACTTAGAGCTATGGCCATGCTAACCCTTGAAATACCACAGAACTGTGGCTTCTGCTTACCTGTGAAGGATGTCTACCCTTGCAGCTTTAGCAGAAACAAAGAAGGTGCAGCCCACAGGGCTGAGAGCAGCTGTGTTGTGTTTGCATGTTGATCTGCACCATCAAAAGCAAGCTGAGAGGTATCCTCAGACCTTAGTGCCTTGGTCTCCCTTCTGCCCATTCTGCCTGTTCTTTCTCTGACCATAAGAAATTCATTATTCAAAGCTTTCTCTTCCCTGAAATCTGTTGCTTCCCAGAGAGCTCATTTTCTTCCTACAGGCTGCATACAACATGCAGGCTGGCAATCAAGAACCAAATTAGCATCTGCAATAATCAACTGAGCTTCAAGGTAAGTAAGTACAGTAGTCTGCAGCAATTGCACCTTTTATGTGTTTTGGTATGTGCTATGAATTTAATGTATCACAGTATCACAGTATCACTAAGGTTGGAAGAGACCTCAAAGATCATCAAGTCCAACCTGTCACCACAGACCTCATGACTAGAGGATGGCACCAAATGCCGCGTCCAATCTCCTCTTGAACACCTCCAGGGATGGTGACTCCACCACCTCCCTGGGCAGCACATTCCAATGACGAATGACTCTCTCGGTGAAGAACTTTCTCCTCACCTCCAGCCTAAACTTCCCCTGGCACAGCTTGAGACTGTGTCCTCTTGTTCTGGTGCTGGTTGCCTGGGAGAAGAGACCAACCCCTTCCTGGCTACAACCTCCCTTCAGGTAGTTGTAGAGAGCAATGAGGTCTCCTCTCAGCCTCCTCTTTTCCAGGTTAAACCAAGTAATCAAGTACACTGCATTTGGGCAAAGGCTTGGCTTCACCCAGCTGTGCAGGAGCTCTGTGTGATCTGTGTGTGAGCATAGTATGGGCAGAGCATGTTTTGTGCTGCCTAAAGTACTTCAAGATCCCTCCTTCCTAGCCCCTGGGTGCTTAAAATGTAGGACCTCTGATTAACTGCAGGACAAGAAAGTTTCCTGACTGTTTGCTATTCTGGGACCTGCCCTTATGGCTGTTTTCTCTCTTTGTGAATCAAACACACCTTTTAGAGCAATTTTAAGCTAGCTAATTGTGTGATGGAGAGGGTTTGTTAAAAACCCATTAAAAAATGGATCATTACCTTCTCACAATGAGGGGAAAGGGTGGAAGAGGAGAAAAGGTATTAAACAGCTTTGGGGTTAAAACTGGAATTGGTTGCTTTTGATCTGGTCCAACCTCAAGTGTAGTTAACTGATTTCTTGGGAAAAGAGGTGGAGAAGTCAAGGAGCACTGATTATTTGTAGTGCCTACTGAGTCAGAAGCAATTGCTACACAGGAATGAAGTCCTGCTGCGCAGGTGTGAAATCAAGGAGTCACACACATCCAAGAAAATACACTGAATGCATCAGATGCTGCTGTGATTGACCTTATTTTGTGTGCATTAGCTTTGTAACCTTGGGCACGTAGGTAGCGTGCCACAGGCAGTGCATAGTCCTGATTTCCAGTGTGAAGTCTTTGCCTCAGTGGATGGATTCAACTGTTTGCTAGCACCACTGATCCAAAAGGGATTGATCTTTCTGTCCAAGTCCCTAGGACTCCAGCCCACTTCTGCTTCCATGTGTTCCTTGCAATATTATTTCAGATCAGAAGCTTTCCTATTCCTAGATGAAGAGGGAAGTGGCAATTAATTCTGCTTTGAAATTAAACAAGGGAAAAAAAGAAGATCTATTTCCCTTTTTGTCATTATTATTGTTTGTTGTTAATATTATTATTATTTTATTGTAATTATATTTGCCTTTTTATCTTAGCATATTTTGAAATAAAAATGTTGATCCTTTCCAACCAACTTTCTCAGTAATCAGAAAGGAAAAAGGAAAACAACCCAACTATTTTAAATATGACTAGTTCCCTCTCATCTCTTTTTGTCCACTATGTATCCTTATACACTGTTAACAACAGCTGCAATTCAAGACACAGTCTGAGTGGTGATGCAGAGGAATTTCCAGCTCTGCTCAGGGGGTTCTTTTATGAGATCCAGCTGATCACAGCTTGTCTTACCATCAGTGCATCTTCTTTCATCAGGTTCCTCTTCTTCAAGTAACACAACCAGGCCTGTCGTGCAGGATCAAGCAGTCTTTTAGACTCAGTGGAGCTCAGGCCCACTGCTGCCTTGTTCAAAACTCCCACTGTCTTTGATTTGTCCTAGCTTTCCTACTTAGCAAAGTGTCACAGGTAACCATTGGCCCAGTGAAGCAGCAAGCTTGCCTTTATATAGGCTGTTAAAAATGACCACAGCTTCTGCTACCTACCCTGGGAAAATGGACTGAAACCACTAGAAATCAAGGTGAATTGGCAAGATATTCAGCATGAGCAGGAACATTACACAGAATTAACCAGGTTGGAAAATACTTTTGAGATCATCAAATCCAACCCATCTCAAAGGTCTTTTCCAACTTGTTCTGTCCTATCCTATCCTATCCTATCCTATCCTATCCTATCCTATCCTATCCTCAGGTCCAACCTATCACCCAACACCATCTAATCAACTAAACACTGGTACTAAGTGCCTCATCCAGTCTTATTCCCGTGAGAAGTGCAGGAATAATAGCAGCAGAATCACTGTCTCTGTGTTGTGTTTTCTAACCCAAATCTATTCTGTTCATTGTCACACTTCCCACATAGGGAGACCTTGTCAGCAAAGGAGTAGAAGCAAAAGCTTTGTCTTGCTATGAAAATCTTGTATTTGCCATAGCTTTGTATACAGCACATGTAGCTACTGCTTGCTCAGTGTTTAAAGACTTCTACAAGAGAAACAAATGGTTAATTTGACACTTCCTATTGCTACTGCAAGTGAAGAGTGCCCTGTTAAGTAATAAGCATGTGTGAAAGATCTCTTCTTTTTAGAGCAGAAAAAAAAAGCAAGCCATTCAAAGTTTCTGCTTTGTATCTACTTACAGCACAGTTTCTATCTTGTCCACTGCAGCCTGCATATTGCACACCCTTCCCCCTCTAATCGCATCATGCTCTGCCCTGTCACTGAAGCAGAAAGACTTTAAAGTGCTTCTTTATACCCACTGAATGTTTCAGTTGCTTTTCCTTCCACCTTTCTCAGTTCCTGCACTGGCAGTTCTCCTCCTACCAGTTCTTTGATGGATCACAGTGTATGCAATAGAGCATGGCAAGGCTCTATCTCCTTTGCAGCTTGCAGGTGCAGGGTTCTGCCTCCCCCTTGGATGCTTTTCTGCAGTTGCTTTGTGTAGGCATAAGTGGCTACACTGAGCTCAAAGGGGAGGTGGGCCCTGTGCATGTCATTGCTGATACCTATTGTTGCTTTTGAACAAAAAGTGGAAAAAGCTTGTGCATAAACGTGTTCTTGGAGGGTGCTAAGCAAAAAGCCTGTCTAGGCTAGCCTCTGCCTGCCTCTCCATACAATTGGCAGGATAGATATCACCCTATTAGAACAGAATCTGCTTCAATTCACAGAAAGTTAGAGGTTGGAAGGGACCTCAAGAGATCGAGTCCAACCCCCTTGCCAAAGCAGAATCACCCAGGGTAGTCTGCACAGGAATACTTCCAGGTGGATTTGGAAAGTCTCCACAGGAGACTCCACAACCTCTCTGGGCAGCCTGCTCCAGGGCTCTGCCACCCTCACTGTAAAGAAGTTTCTCCTCATGTTGAGCTGAAACTTTCTATGTTCAAGTTCTTGGCCTTATCACAGCACAGCATCCAAAAGAGCTTAGCCCACTCCACTTGGCACCCACCTCTCAGCTATTGATAGACATTGATCAGATCCCCTCTCAGCCTTCTCTTCTCCAGCTTAAATAGCCCCAGGGCTCACAGTCCCCTAATTATCCTTGTGGCCTTGTGGTGAGTAATTTATTGTAACATCTGTAACTTCACTGCTTCTGTTACTTGAGGATATGTCATGATAGAGCATCATCTGCTTGTGAAGGCTGAGCCTTACAAAGTAGAATAGAACCTCCCTTGTCAAAAAAGTGAGGCAATGTGGAGAACCCTGCAACTCAGTATGGTGAGTGATAGAGGTGGGAAGGCTCCCCAGTTTCATCCTTTGGAAAGGGGAAAAAAATTCTCTTCAGTTCTACATCCATGGGAGCAAAGAAGAGAAAGGGATTATTAGGGTTGGAAGGGACCTCAAGGATCAGCCAGTTCGAACACCCCTGCCATGGGCAGGGACACCTCACACTACAGCAGGTTGCTCACAGCCACAGCCAGCCTGGCTGCAAAAACCTCCAGGCATGAGGCTTCCACCACCTCTCTGGGCAACCTGTTCCAGTGTCTCACCACCCTCATGGGGAAGAACTTCTTCCCAACATCCATTCTGAATATACCCATGTATAGTTTTGTTCCATTCCCCCCAGTCCTATCACTATCCAACATCCTAAGAAGTCCCTCCCCAGCTTGCTTGTAGGCCCCCTTCAGATACTGGAAGGCCACAATAAGGTTTCTTTGAAGCCTTCTCTTCTCCAAACTGAACAGCCCCAACTCCCAGTTTGTCCTCATAGGAGAAGAGCTCCAGCCCTCTGATCATCCTTGTGGCCCTTCTCTGAACAATTTGCAGCATCTCCAAATCCTTCTTGTAATAGGGGCTCCAGAACTGGGTTCAGTATGTCAGGTGGGATAAGAGGCATGAGCTGCTCTGAAAGTATTTTCAAAAGAAGATGGAAGTGTGAAAATATAAATAGACTAAGACTTCAGACCACATAGACTGTGCAAGGAGGGGCCCTTGTGTGGACTCTGTAAAGTGTGTCAAGACAAGCTTCACTGCATGCTTCAGGCAGTAGTTGAAGACATGCACTTACCACAGAAATTAAGCCAAATTGGAAGTTCATTCCCAAAACATCATCTTGCTGCTGTTTAACAGTGGATTTTGGTGTCTAACAGCCTCCTTTCATCCCAGCAGCTCACAGCAGGCAAGGTTTCATCTTGCAAATGTCGTCATCGCAACTGGCAGCCTTGCTGACCGCCTTAGCAGAGAGGCCAAGGACTCATTGATGTTGTGTTAATTTAAATGGAATAAATTGGCCTGAAGAGCCAAAGTCATTAGCACGACCCTGTCACTGGATGCTGAAGCAAGGCTTAGAGCTTGAGCACAGGCTTTGCTCAAGCCCCATAGCGAAAAGCACCATTAAAAATCTTTTCACTTTCACTAAAGGTTCAGAAAAATTAAGACAGACACTGAAGTCACTGAAATGTAGAGTGTTAAAGCTTTCACTCAGCCTTCCTTTAACCATTTAGTTATGGAAATTGCTTTATTTAGAGCAACAGAAAGCAAATATTATTCTTAAGTGAAATGAAACTCTGGGTTGGGGGGGGGGGGGAATACAGATTTGTTGATATGATCCAGACTGTTGCCATTAAAGTCCAAACTCAGCTTCCTGAAAATGAACACTCTCAGTCACACAGCAAATGGAGTCACTAATGGTAACTATTTCTCACACTTGCCCAGTCTCCTGATCAGCGAGGACAGTGAGAACCTGAAGCCCACCACAATAAAATAAGATGTAATTCTTTCAGGTGCTGCTTAGGGTGTGGCTATTAATGGCTTCACTAGATACAGAACTTTAACAGCACTGTTACAGGAAGGATCAGGACATGCTGGAGTGTGTCCAGAGAAGGGCCACAAGGATGATCAGAGGGCTGGAGCTCCTCTCCTGTGAGGACAGATTGAGGGAGTTGGGGCTGTTCAGTCTGGAGAAGAGGAGGCTCAGAGGAGACCTAATTGTGGCCTTCCAGTGTCTGAAGGGGGCTACAAGAAAATTGGTGAGGGACTATTGAGGGTGTCAGGGAGTGATAGGACTAGGGGGAATGGAACAAAATTAGAAATAGGTAGATTCAGAATGGATGTTAGGAAGAAGCTCTTCCCCATGAGGGTGGTGAGACCCTGGCACAGGCTGCCCAGGGAGGTGGTGGCAGCCTCATGCCTGGAGGTTTTTGCAGCCAGGCTGGATGTGGCTGTGAGCAACCTGCTGTAGTGTGAGGTGTCCCTGCCCATGGCATGGGTATTGGAACTGGCTGATCCTTGAGGTCCCTTCCAACCCTAACTATGATTCTAGTGCAAGGGATTCACTTGAGTAGGTAGTCAAAACTGGAGGTAAAGGGGAGCTGGAAGAAATTGATATTGAAAGGAGGAGAGATACATGGTGGGAACACCAGTTCAATGGTGTCTAACAATGCTTCTTTCCTGCTCAGAAGATGTTCAAAGATGGGACAGCTGAGGACTAGCATGGCTTCAGAGCACTAGTGGTGTTGTTCTTATGGCAGAAATTATGTCCTTCAGGATGGTACTTCCTCCTGGCAGAGCTGCCCATCGGAAGAACTACTGTCTCAATAGCTCATCCAAAGCAGTGCTTTGTTTACCAATTCTACAGAGAAACAACTCCTCCTTCTCATTTCCTGTGTTCCCTGGGGTGGGTCTGATGTCATACTTGGGTTTTGTCTGTGCTTTTGGATGGATTCTGTGTCTCTAAAGTTTCCTAGCTCCACTGCATGTCCATGTGTATGTACATAGAATTAATAAGGTTGGGAAAGACCTCAAAGATCATCAAGTCCAACCTATCACCCAGCACCTCATGACTACTAAACCATGGTACCAACTTTCATGTCCAATCCCCTCTTGAACACCTCCAGGGATGGTGACTACACCACCTCCATGGGCAGCACATTCCAATGGCTAACAACTCTCTCTATGAAGAACTTTCTCCTCACTTCCAGCCTGAACCTCCCCTGGCACAGCTTGAGACTGTGTCCTCTTGTTCTGGTGCTGGTTGCCTGGGAGAAGAGACCAACCCCCACCTGGCTACAACCTCCCTTCAGGTAGTTGTGGACAGCAATAAGGTCTCCTCTGAGCCTTCTCCTCTCTAGGCTAACCACGCCCAGCTCCCTTAGCTGCTCCTGACAGGGCTTGTACTCCAAACACCTCACCAGATTTGTTGCCCTTCTCTGGACACATTTGAGCAATCCTTCTTGAATTGAGGGGCCCAGAACTGGACACAGTACTCAAGGTGTGGCCTAACCAGTGCTGAGTATACATGAAGCATGCAAGGCAAAGGACAGAAATAGAAAATTAAAACCTTCTCACACCCATAAGGGAACACATAAAATGTCATGCAGCTGTCTTTGCAGTCACCTAGCTTGCCTGACCCAGCTTCAATTATTATGCTGCTCTCTGCTGCTACAGAAACTAAGAGGTTAAAGGCAAAGGGGTTAAAAAGGAAGTTTCTGCAGATCTACAAGGGTTAAAGACTTTAAAACTCAAGGAGTGCTTTCCTGCTACGCTGGGCTCACAGGGAGAGGACTTATTTTAAATGCAATGTTAATTCCACATTACCAAATACATGGAAAGAAGTTTACTTGAACTTAGGAAGGAGGAAATACAGACCTGACTCTATCTCCACATGCAGTCGGCACTCTTTCCCACGCATAGGCAGCAGGAGCTCTCCCACACGCATTAATAAGCCCTTCCCTGCAAGGCATTGTTCTGGAAGGCAAGGAGAGGAAGGCTGCTCTCAAAGTAGGAATGGCAGAAATGCAGCAATGCAAACAAACACTGGTAAGTAAACAGCATACGTACTTGAGCTTTGCAGGGGATTTCAGTTATAAAATTACAAAGGCAACAGTCTGCACACATCCTGGGGCTTCACCCCCACCTGGCAGATCATGGGAGAGGACAGTGAAGCGTCTCCTGGAGCTCTGGGACAGTGCTGGACTTCAAGATGATTAAACTTATTCTCTGTGTCTGCTGTCCCATGCCCTGTCAGAGATGGTGTGAGGTTAGAAGAGCAGAGCCATGGTTCAGCTACCAAGCAGAGCATTCAGAGCAGCCCAGATGTGACGGCAGCGCTTGCTGAACGTGTTCACTCCCTGAATCCATCCCGCAGTTGTTCGGCAGCAGGATCAGAGTGGGCTCTGCACAACTGAGACTGACAAATGTAGGCCCTAATCATTTGGAGACCATTATAACCCAGATGTGCTGTTCCACCAAGAAGAAACTGGTGCTGCTCTGTTCAGCATACAGAAACATTCTGCCTGTGTAGAATTTCCTTTGTAGGTAGGACTTCTGACAGAATCACAGAATGTTAGAGATTGGAAGGGCCCTCCAGAGATCATTGACTCCAAATCCCCTGCCAGAGCAAGATCACCCAGGGGAGTCTGCACAGGAATGCATCCAGGTGGGGTTGGAAAGTCTCCAAAGAAGGAGGGCTCAGGCAGCCTCACTGTAAAGAAATTTCTTCTCATGTTGAGCTGAAACCTTCTATGTTCAAGATTGCATCCATTGTTCCTTGTCTCACTACTGTGCACCACCCAAAAGAGCTTGGCCCCCTCCACTTGACACCCAGCCCTAAGATATTTATAGACATTGGTCAGATCCCCTCTCAGCCTTCCCTTCTCCAGACAGCCCCAGGGCTCTCAGTCTCTCTTCATAGGGAAGATGCTCAAGTCCCTTCATCATCCTCCTGGCTTACCTTTTTATTGTTGTTATTCACTCTCTGCTGCTGTGCAATGCTACCTTGATCTGCTGGGAGCTACTTTATTGCTCTTGACTCATTCCTTTTCAGTAGTGGATGAGCTGACTCCTATGCTAGGAAACAGCTTTCCCCTTTCCAAGCTGTTTAGTGTAAACAAGACCTCTTTTTACTTTTTTTCTTTTTTTTGATAGAGAGTATGTGATGTTGTTTAATTGAGGTAAAGTACTTCCTAATTGCACAGATCATGCATGAAAAAATAAAAGCAACCAAATTGCAGGATAGAATTTGTAAGGTTGTTTGATTCTTTTTTTTTTTTTTGAATGTGTTTTGGGTTTTTTTTAATTTTTTTTTACTTTAGCTGTGAACAAAACATATTCCTACCCTGATGAGTTTTTAATTAGACACAGCTCCCGTTAGCTATGATTAGGAGCTGCATTACATCTCCTGCATTTTTGAAATGCTGTATGATGATGAAAAGGATAAGTGAAAAGGAAGAATTAGCACCAAAAGTTTCCTTGCCTCTGGGGCTCTGCAGAGGGACCTCGACCAACTGGACAGATGGGCAGAGTCCAACAGGATGGCATTCAACAAATCCAAGTGCCAGGTGCTGCACTTTGGCCACAGCAACCCCATGCAGAGCTACAGGCTGGGGTCAGAGTGGCTGAGAGCTGCCAAACAGAGAGGGACCTGGGGGTGCTGATTGACAGCTGCCTAAACATGAGCCAGCAGTGTGCCCAGGTGGCCAAGAAGGCCAATGGCATCCTGGCCTGCATCAAGAATAGTGTGGCCAGCAGGAGCAGGGAAGTCATTGTGCCCCTGTACTCTGCATTGGTTAGGCCACACCTAGAGTACTGTGTCCAGTTCTGGGCCCCTCAGTTTAAGAAGGACATCAAGACACTTAAACATGTTCAGAGGAGGGCAATGAGGCTGGGGAGAGGCCTCAAGCACAAGCCCTGTGAGGAGAGGCTGAGGGAGCTGGGATTGTTTAGCCTGGAGAAGAGGAAGCTCAAGTGAGACCTTATTGCTGTCCACAACTACCTGAAGGGAGGTTGTAGCCAGGAAGGGGTTGGTCTCTTCTCTCAAGCAACCAGCACCAGAACAAGAGGACACAGTCTCAAGCTGTGCCAGGGGAAGTTTAGGCTGGAGGTGAGGAGAAAGTTCTTCGCAGAGAGAGTTGTTAGCCATTGGAATGTGCTGCCCAGGGAGGTGGTGGAGTCACCATCCCTGGAGGTGTTCAAGAGGGGATGGGACATGGCACTTGGTGCCATCCTCTAGTCATGAGATCTTGGTTGACAGGGTGGACTCAATGATCTTTGAGGTCTCTTCCAACCTTGGTGATACTGTGATACTACTGTGATACTGTGATATCCTCAGCCACATTTGAGGGAAGGTAACTGCCTTCCCTGCACCTCTGCTGATGTGCTTGGGTTTGTCAGCAGGAAGTCAGTGTGTTTATGTATTGGGAGGTATGTGCTTTAAATATTTATAGGGTGCAAGCTCTTTAGGCATTTACAGGAGGCTTTGTGAATTCTGCTCAAAGTTCCTTACACAGATCTATTTTGGTGAATCTTTCTGTCATAATGCAAAATAGGTTCTGCGCCCAGCCTCTGCATTAACCTTCCTGCACTGCCTGGATTAAGAGAAGAAGGAAGGGCAACAACACAGTTACAAGACAAACAGGTAGTACCTAGAACACAGCAAAATCTCAATGTACAAAAAGGATGGTGGGAATTGCAACAGTGACATTCCTAACATTGCATTCTTCCCTTTACCCTACCTGTGCTTGCACAAACAAGTACACACCACTGTGATCCAGAGTGTTTGCTGTGACTCTGAGTATAGCAATTAGCTTCTGAGTAGCTGCAAATCTGTAGTAAAACTGATAATAAGGCACTGAGAAAAATTGGTCTTCTGTGAATAACCATAAAAATGCAGTCATTTCCTTGCCTGCCTCCTCTCCATCTTTTGCCTTTATGCTAATACAGCTTCACAAGGCAGGGACTTACAGATACATAAAGAGAAACGTAAGTTGGCACTTTAGGATGCAAAGGTAGGAATTCTGAGTCATGTCCTTTAGGTTAAGGACAATTTATTTCTTTGTGCTTTGGTTAGGGTTGTCAGGGTTTTTGAGAGGTATGAAGAGGAGGCAATGTGGTTTTCTTTCCCCTTGATCTAAGCAACTATATGTGATGGAGCACAAGCCATGAGCTTTCTTTTCCTTTTTGTCTCTAAGGAGAAGCAAGAGGGAAAGGTAAAGAGCACACTCTTTGTTGCCATATGTCACTCTCCCTTCTCTTCACCAGTGAAAGGCACAGGAGACAAAAATTTTCTCTCTTTGTAGAATGCCATTCTGCAGAAATATTTGCTGAGGAGCACTTTAGCAATACAGACATGCTTTCTCCTATTTCAGACAGTAATACTCTCTCTGTTAGCTGTGATATTTGGGATTTAGAGTTCTATAATATTCACAAATCTCCTTGTACAACACCTTTGCCATAGGCATGCTAACTAAACATGCAAACTCTGGCTAGACAGGCTAAGCCTTGTGCCCACAGCTGATGAACAGAATGGGTATTTTGGCTGTCAGCTCTCCAATCCCATCTGTTAGGATGCTGCTTATGTGGGTTAGATGTTGGTCAAACCCTCGCCCCTACACCAGAAATGCTGTGTGCAAAGAGCTTGACAGGTCAGTTTGATTCTAGACTTGCAGTTACTACTTGCAGAAAGAGGCAAGAAGGGGATGAGCTGGGATGACTTGTGGCTGACAGAGAGTGAAGGACTTCATTAATTACAAGCTGTATTAATTGGAAAACTTTCTTTAAAGTCACAACTTTCTGCATCCACCTGTTGTTTTTAACTTGTAGTTGTTAGCTGGGAAAAAAAATGTCAGGGAGGACATTATAATTAGTTGTGTTTCTGTGCTGCATGCCTTTATACACTCTGCCACACCTGTTGACATTTAAGTTCCCCAAACCCTTTTCTAAGCAAGACAATAGCCAGCTAGCAGATGCTGGGAAGACAGGCAGCTCAATAGGCTTGTAGATGCCAAAAAGACAGATTGTATGCAGCAGGCACCCTGAAAAAAAATCTGTTTGGAAAGTCACTTGGTCTGTCTAAGTTTGTCACAGTAAAGAAGTGCTTCCAGGCAGCCCCAATGCATCCACTGACACCTTCAGACAGATTACAAAAGGAGTTAAGGCTTCTATGGTTTTCTGATTAAATCAGATGAGGCATTATTTTGAAGCCTGCCAGTCAAAAAGAAATAATCCCAACTGGCCAACCTCAGGGTGCCTAATGCCCTTGTAAAAAGATGAAGGACATCACAAAATATGAATTCCCTATTAAGTTTATTGCAATATCACCTACAACTCACACCTGAGACCAGGACTTCATTGTATTATAGGGCACAGACATGCAGCCTCTGCAATGAGAAAGCAGAGAGTCTCGATAAATGAGGTTGACAGTGCCCAGCCGTTGAAGTCTGGTACATAATACATAACCTCATTCTCTAGCAGAGAGCAGGGAGCTAATACATGATACCAAGCACAAGGCTGGCTGCTTGGTTCATTGCATCCTGCCTCCTCTTGTTCTCTACGGCAGCTTTTCTTTCTACTGTGTGTGCTCATAAGCAAAAACCTTTTCTTCTGTGGGGGTGACTGCTGCCCAGAGAGGTTGTGGAGTCCCTTTCTCTGGACACATTCAAAACCCACCTGAACATATCCCAGTGCAGACTACCCTGGGTGATCCTGGAAAGGGGGTTGAACTTGATGATCTCTGGAGGTCCCTTCCAACCTCTACTGTACTGGGGTATTGTGATACTGTGAGTGTACAACCAGCAATGCTGGCTGCAGATCATCTGTCATACAAGCAGAAGACAGCAGACAGCCTGTGTTAGCCAAGGGAGAGAGATATTTTAATACTGCTGAAAGGAGTTCAGTAATTGGTAATTTTGGTGTCTGACCCATTCTATTTACCTTCAGCTATAATGGTACCATGAAGAAGTGGGATTGATCAGAATTACATTTTCACCCTGAGGTGACTCCAAGCCTCAGTGCTTTCTGCTGGGATCACAGGTTTGGGATTAAGAAAGAAAGACAGAGTTTGCACGTCTTGCCACCAGGCTTTGCTGCTACTGTGTCAACCTCAGCAAAGTTCCCTCACACAAAGATCCCTGGGAGTCACCATGAGCTTCTCTTGTGATGGTAGGGCTACGTGTGCCTTTTGTTTGAGAATATAACATGCTTCTTTCTGAGACCAGATAGTGAAAACAATGGGCAGAATCCAACAGTATGAGATTGAACACATCCAAGTGCCAGGTTCTGCACATCGGCCACAACAACCCCATGCAGTGCTACAGGCTGGGGTCAGAGTGGCTGGAGAGCAGCCAGGCAGAGAGGGACCTGGGGGTGCTGGTTGATGGTAGGCTGAACATGAGCCTGCAGTGTGCCCAGATGGCCAAGAGGGCCAATGGTATCCTGGCCTGCATCAGGAACAGTGTGGCCAGCAGGAGCAGGGAGGTCATTCTGCCCTGTACGCTGCACTGGTTAGGCCACACCTTGAGTCCTGTGTCCAATTCTGGACCCTTCAGTTTAGGAAGGATGTTGATTTGCTGGAATATGTCCAGAGAAGGGCAAAAAAGTTGGTTAGGGGTTTGGAACACAAGCCCTATGAGGAGAGGCTGAGGGAGCTGGGGTTTCTTAGCCTGGAGGAGGCTCAGGGGAGACCTTCTTGCTGTCTACAACTACCTGAAGGGAGGTTGTAGCCAGGTGGGGGTTGGTCTCTTCTCCCAGGCAACCAGCACCAGAACAAGAGGACAGAGTCTCAAGCTGCGCCAGGGGAGGTTCAGACTGGATGTTAGGAAGAAATTCTACACAGAGAGAGTGATTGCCCATTGGAATGGGCTGCCCAGGGAGGTGGTGGAGTCACCATCATTAGAGGTGTTTAGGAGGAGACTTGATAGGGTGCTTGGTGCCATGGTTTAGTTGATTAGGTGGTGTTGGATGATAGGTTGGACACGATGATCATGAAGGTCTCTTCCAACCTGGTCTATTCTATTCTATTCTATTCTATTCTATTCTATTCTATTCTATTCTATTCTATTCTCATCTGTGAGGAACCCCTGGATTTATGCTGAGAAATTGTTCTCCCTACCCAAGCACAGGTAAAAAAATGGGAGAATGTTTGAAGGTTTAAATCACCAGTTACTATTTTTATTTTCCCTCTCCATCTCCCTGTCTTTTTCTTCTCTAACCAAATATCCTTCTCCACACAGTATATTGTATCTCAGCTCAGGGATATTTTCCTCTTGCAAAGAAGCCTCTTGAGGACAAGCAGCATAGAGTACGGCAGGAAATGCAGCAACCAGGGAGAGGGGGGGAAAGTAGATTTTGTCATTTCTGACTTACAGGGCAATGCAGAATTACTTCCAGACATCAGCTGAGCTCATCCTCTTCAGCCCACTGGAACTTTGAATCACTTAGGTTTGAAATAAATGAATGAAAATAAGCAAACCACCAGTACCAGAGTGCACAACCCCACAATCTGGTCCTTCATTAATGCAAGATGTAAATGCTTCTCTTAATCTTCCTGAACCTAGGAGTAGAGAGTATGGTGATGACAAAGCAGGGTTACTGAAGGGACACTCTACACACTCTTTTAAACTCAAATGCATTCAGTGCCACTGGAAAAAAAAAAAAGCTTTAATTTATCTCATATGCTAGGATCTGAATACATTGCTTGTTTAACTGCATCGGTGTGAACAGTGCAGCTACTCAGAGCTGGAAGTGCTTTCACCGATGACTCAGCTGCAGGTCACGTTAGAAGTGAAAGACAGAGGGTGATTACAAAACATTGTGTGGCATGAGGCTCACAGAATCATAGAATGGTCCAGATTGGAAGGGTCCTCCAAAGCTCATCTAGTCCAACCCCCGCTGCATTCCATACACTAATGCAACTAACTCTAAATGCAATGGGGAGCACGAAGCTTTTGTTTCTCCAAGTTCAAATTAAAGGTATTCTTGCTACTACTACAGACCTCAACCGACTGGACAGATGGGCAGAGTCCAACAGGATGGCATTCAACAAGTCCAAGTGCCGAGTGCTGCACTTTGGCTACGGCAATCCCATGCAGAGCTACAGGCTGGGGTCGGAGTGGCTGGAGAGCTCCCAAACAGAGAGGGACCTGGGGGTGCTGATCGACAGCCACCTGAATATGAGCCAGCAGTGTGCCCAGGTGGCCAGGAGGGCCAATAGCGTCCTGGCCTGCATTAGGAATAGTGTGGCCAGCAGGAGCAGGGAGGTCATAGTGCCCCTGTACTCTGCTCTGGTTAGGCCGCACCTTGAGTCCTGTGTCCAGTTCTGGGCCCCTCAGTTTAAGAAGGACATTGAGACACTTGAGCGTGTCCAGAGAAGGGCAACAAGGCTGGTGAGAGGCCTTGAGCACAGCCCTGTGAGGAGAGGCTGAGGGAGCTGGGATTGTTTAGCCTGGAGAAGAGGAGGCTCAGGGGTGATCTCATTGCCCTCTACAACTACCTGAAAGGTGGTTGTAGCCAGGAAGGGGTTGGCCTCTTCTCCCAGGCAACCAGCACCAGAGCAAGGGGACACAGTCTCAAGCTGCGCCAGGGGAGGTTTAGACTCGAGGTGAGGAGGAAGTTCTTCACCGAGCGAGTCATTCGTCACTGGAACGGGTTGCCCAGGGAGGTGGTTGAGTCATCGACCCTGGAGTCGTTCAAGGGGAGATTGGACGTGGCACTTGGTGCCATGGTCTAGTCATGGGGTCTGTGTTGATAGGTTGGACTCGATGATCCTCGAGGTCCTTTCCAACCTAAGTGATACTGTGTAATACTGTGATACTGTGATATTAGAGAACTGTGCAAGGCACAAAGGTCAGATCAGTCTGAACATCACTCTGCATCTGCATTCCACTGGTTTGTTCAGATGTGCTTAGGTTTGATCAGCTTTGCCCCATCCCTAGCTGCCATTTCTGGGGTACTTTTCCTGGCACCATCCCCATAACTTCATTAGTTGTTGTAAGCTTCACAGTGGGCAGGGACAAGGTGGGGACACCAATATTTCTTCTGCAAGAGATTAACACTTTCTTCTCAGTTTTAGGGGTCCCAAATGCTCACAGGAGGAAACATTCTCATCATCAAGACACACTGGTCCAGTTGCAAGCTCATGTTCTGGGATCACCTCTCCACACAGAGCACCACCATCCTCTGAATAACTTTGGCATGGTCGAAGTTGATAGCTGGGCTGGCCACAGAACTGAGAGACTCAAAGTCCCCTACGTTGCCACTGACTTTGCTGGGAATGAAAGCAGAGAGGAGGTGTTGACTCTTCTCACAGCCTTTGACTTGAGGTCCTTAATGCCACTTGCTAGTGCAAAGAGCTGGCACTCAGCTACATGTACAGTGAAGCTCTGCTGAGGGACACTAGTGTTCCCCAGGCAGACGTTGAACGTGTCCAGAGAAGGGCAACGAGGCTGGTGAGAGGCCTCAAGCACAAGCCCTGTGAGGAGAGGCTGAGTGAGCTGGAGTTGTTTAGCCTGGAGAAGAGAAGGCTCAGGGGAGACCTTATTGCTGTCTACAACTACCTGAAAGGAGGTTATGGCCAGGAGGGGGTTGGTCTCTTCTCCCAGGCAACCAGCACCAGAACAAGAGGACAGAGTCTCAAGCTGTGCCAAGGGAAGTTTAGGCTTGAGGTGAGGAGAAAGTTCTTCCCAGAGAGAGTTGTTAGCCATTGGAATGTGCTGCCCAGGGAGGTGGTGGAGTCACCATCCCTGGAGGTGTTCAAGAGGGGATTGGATGTGGCACTTGGTGCCATGGTTTAGTATCACAGTATCACATTATCACCGAGGTTGGAAGAGACCTCAAAGATCATCAAGTCCAACCTGTCACCACAGACCTCATGACTAAATAATAGCACCAAGTAGTCATGAGGTGTTGGGTGACAGGCTGGACTTGATGATCTTTGAGGTCTTTCCCAATCTTATCGATTCTATGATTCTATGTTAGCAGAAAGGAGTCACCTTTGGATATCAGGCATTTTAGCTGGATACTTGGAAAGGTCCTTGCAAGGGTGGATAATGGGTGGACATTGAACATTTTGCCTCCAGATGCACATGTAAATTGCACTGGGCTTAATGCAGCTTCACAAGCACACGGCAGAGCAGGCCATTTGTAATGCCTGTCGCTGTGATGTAGAAGCACTTACCTAACTTACTGCAAGTCCTGAGCAAGCCAGCTGCAGGCTCTCCAAGGAAGCAGCTTGTCACTGTGCTCTCAATGAGAAGCACTTGCTTTGGTGAATTCTTGCTACTAAAGGCAAGGGCTGGTTGATTTCTGTGCAAAAGTCATATCCAGATCTGGCAACAGGATATGTATCCTGGGAAAGGTATCATAGTATCATAGTATCATAGTATCATAGAATCACAGTATCAGTCAGGGTTGGAAGGGACCACAAGGATCAGCTAGTTCCAACCCCCCTGCCATGGGCAGGGACACCCCACACTAGATCAGGCTGCCCAGAGCCTCATCCAGCCTGCTCTTAAACACCTCCAGGGATGGGGCCTCAACCACCTCCCTGGACAACCCATTCCAGGGTTTCACCACTCTCATGATGAAGAACCTGCTCCTCACATCCAGCCTGAATCTCCCCACCTCCAGCTTCATTCCATTCCCCCTAGTCCTATCACTACCTGAGATCCTGAGAAGTCCTTCCCCAGCCTTCCTGTAGGCCCCCTTCAGGTACTGGAAGGCCACCATTAGGTACATTTTAAATAGTTCAGAACTTAGCTGTTTTTTATTTAGCTCATGCAGCTCTTCTACTTCAGCTATTGTACTGCTGTGGTGATCTGAAAGAGGCAAAAAAATGATTACTTATGCAGTACTGAACACAGGTTGTGCATACATGACCTGTTGCATCCCAGATCAAATAATTTTATTAGGGCGGGCAGGTTCAGCCTATTTTCTGATCAGCTGTGTCAATCATAACAATCCTTTCTAGATCATTTGAGATACCATTGCATCCACACTGTGGGAAAAGGAGGAAAATCCAAGAGGATACTTAAACAGTTGCTGCAGAGATTTCTCTCAGTTTTCCACATTCTAAGCCCATGAAGCAGTTTGCATGGGAAGGTCCCTGAATTTGAGTTCAGCCCCACTAATCTTAATGTTGCTCTGCGCAGGTACAGGACCTAATCACAAATTTCTCTGTGTGCAGGTAGAGTTACAAACACACTCCGGTTTTACAGCTACTCTGCAAACCTCTGCAGCTCATCTTTACACAATACTAATTGGCCATAAAAGGTCTGAGCTGCAAGGCAGCATAGCAAGGAATCCATTTTTCTTACAGAATCACAGAAACATTCAGATTGGAAAAGACCCTCAGGATCACTGAGAACCCTACAGTACAAGGTTCACTCCCAACCCATATCCCCAGGCACACATCCAAACCACCTTTAAACACATCCAGGCTTGGGGAATCTACCACCTCCCTGGGCAGCACATTCCAATGTCTGACCACTCTTGATGGGAAAAAATTCTTCCTACTGTCCAGTCTAAACCTACCCAGTCACAGCTTGAGGCCATTCCCTCTTGTTCTATCATTAATTACCTGTGTGAGAAGAGACCAGCAGCAGCCTCTCTACAACATCCTTTCAGGTAGTTGTGGACAGCAATGAGGTCTCCCCTCAGCCTCCTCTTTTCCAAACTAACCATCCCTAGCTCCCTCAGTTGCTCATCAGATTTATTCTCCAGGCCCTTCCCCAGCTTTGTTGCCCTTCTCTGCACTCTCTCCAGCACCAGACATTCCAGTGCAGTACATATGCCCTTGAATTTCAAACAAACAATTTTACTCTCCTTGTGTTCATGTAGAAGGAATCAAGCATTGCTGGATGTGTTTACACAAAGTCAGCACTCTCCTAAAGTTGCTCCAGTGTTTGGAAAGCCTCTTTGATTGGCAATTTTAAGCTAGATATTTGAATGGCCACCTCATGCAACAGACATCTCTCATTTAACTGTATGAGTGAGAGATCAAGTCTTTTACTTTGAACTGTTTAAGATTCAGTTTTGCATATGTCACTATCTTTCAATTCAGTTAAGGAATAGGAGCTCTGATGATTATTGCTGGCAACATGTTAATCTTGGAGGCACAGATGTGTGATCCTAAAATGCAGTCATTATCTTGAGACTCTTTGGTGGTCTGAAAACAAAGGAAACTTCCCTGTGTGCTTCCAAAATATGCAGCTTGCCTGCATCCTGGTTACACTGATAGGCTAACTCAGCATGACTTGTAGAAGTGCTGCAGTGACATAATAATTTGAATTAATAAGAATTACCCAATACTGTACTATCACTTCTAGGCATCACATGTTCAAAAGCTGCATTTCCAGGTCTGCTTTCAGAAGCTGGCAGTGCCACCAAGTTGAAAGGCAGCTTGAATGCCCATTCACTTCTACCACTACCTGCAACTCGGCATCCCTCACGTCACTCTTTGCAGGCCTCATTCTGCAGCTTTAGTCCAATTCAGGCTGACTTGAACTTGGTTTTCACTAGCTCAGAAATAGGGACTGCAGTATTTTGGAAGTGGAAGCATGTATTTTTAATATTATAATTTCAGCATCTGCAAATTTACTTACACAGAATCACAGAATTGTCAGGGTTGGAAGGGACCCCAAGGATCATCTGGTTCCAACCCCCCTGCCATGAGCAGGGACACTTCACACTACAGCAGGTTGCTCACAGCCACATCCAGCCTGGGCTTAAAAAATTCCTGGGATGAGGCTTCTACCACTTCTTTGGGCAACCTGTTCCAGTGTTTCACCACCCTTATGGTGAAGAACTTCTTCCTAATGTCTAATCTACATCTCCCCTTCTCCAAATTGGATCCATTTCCCCCAGTCCTATCACTGCCTGACAACCTCAAAAGTCCCTCTCCAGCTTTCTTGTAGCCCCCTTCAGATCCTGGGAGGCCACAAGAAGGTTTCCTCGGAGCCTTCTCTTCTCCAGACTGAATAGCCCCAACTCTCTCTGTCTCCATAGCAGAGGAGCTCCAGCCCTCTGCTCATCCTCGTGGTCCTTCTCTGGACATGCTCCAGCACGTTCTTTAAGGAAGCAGGATTTATTAAGTGCTAAGATAATGGTCCCTCTTAAAGTGCTAGATTCAAACTTTCACTTGTAGCTGAAGCTGTTCAGCATGGGGTAAAAGACAGGCTATGAATAGTGGTATGAAGAGTAGCCTGGAGTGGAGGAGGCTCAGGGGAGGCCTTATTGCTGTCTACAACTCCCTGAAGGGAGGTTGTAGCCAGGTGGGGGTTGGTCTCTTCTCCCAGGCAATCAGCACCAGAACAAGAGGACACAGTCTCAAACTGCACCAGGGGAAGTTTAGGCTGGAGGTGAGGAGAAAGTTCTTTACAGAGAGAGTTGTTAGCTATTGGAATGTGCTGCCCAGGGAGGTGGTGGAGTCACCATCCCTGGAGGTGTTCAAGAGGGGATTGGACATGACACTTGGTGCCATGGTTTAGTAGTCATGAGGTGTTGGGTGACAGGTTGGACTTGATGATCTTTGAGATCTTTCCCAAGCTTATTGATTCTATGATTCTATGAGCTGTACAATTTGACATGCAGAAAAGAGGACTATTTGGTCCCCTGTTTGCCAGAAGTTTTATCGCTGTATGGAAGTACAAGCAAGAAGGTGTCCAAATATTCCGTGGCTAAACTGTCTCATTTTCTTCTTCCTTTTTCCTTATAATACATAAAGTTGCCCTTGTGAAGTCATAAAATACACATTTTTGTGGAAGCCTTAGGCTCTATTATAAGATTTGTACGTGAATGGTAATCGAGCAGAGTTTTAAAGGACTATTTAAAACCACGTACAGAAAGGGATTAATGAAACTAACTGGATTTGTATTTAGCCCAATTTTGCTGTCGAGCTTTCAGATTTCTGGGTTTGAAGATGAAGAGAAAAGCTTTTTCTTATGCTTAACTGCTCACAGGTAGGATTATTCCTCTTTTTCCATTCTTTCATCAATTTTTTTTTTCCTCCTCCCTTTACTTCTAGACTGACTTCAGATTCTTTTAATAGAGCAAAGCTGAGCAGGCTTGGCATTCTATTTAGAGTACCATTAAACTGCATATAAATGCAGTACTCAACAAAATGTGACAGTAATGGCAGTCCAAATTCACAAGTGTTGCTGTTTTACACCGCAGTCTCAGCTCCCTTGCAATTAAAAAAGCACAGCAGATAATGTTAGGTGACATATTCTAAATATTTCCATGTGTTTCTGTTTCTTA
Source organism: Melanerpes formicivorus (assembly GCF_026170545.1). NCBI lineage: Eukaryota > Metazoa > Chordata > Aves > Piciformes > Picidae > Melanerpes > Melanerpes formicivorus. The sequence goes on along the minus strand of NW_027142356.1, from coordinate 4,357,106 downwards.
TCTTTCTAGCACAATTCCCCTCCTTTATAACAGCTAGGTTAGGGGCTATTACAGTTATTAGTATACTTCCCAGAAGTACTATGCCAAAATGTATCTCCAATTCAATTCTGTTTATTGCAGGCCATAATCTCAAAGGATATGAAGATGCTGAACTTTGAGGATCTTGGCCCTAGGCTCACTGCAGCAGGTACACACATGAATAATAATAGCACTGGTCACAATTCTGAAGTTACTGCATGATGGGAGGTATGCAGGATCAGGGCCTAATGCTACTGAAATTAATGAAAGTATGCATGAGGACCCTGGCCATAAATTAAGGGGAGCAAATGGAGCACCCTGTAATTGCTTTACTTGGCACACAGCTTGCAGATCACCTGAAGTTTTCAACTATAGTGGTTAAACAAAAGGCAGCTTACCTGTAAAGCTTAGAATTCCTTCATCCACACTTCTTTTGCCTCTCCAGATGACATGACCAGCAGTAATGAGTCCAAGCTAGCAGCTGGAGACTTTCTGCCTCAATGTAATTTTTTATTGGATGATTACTAGAGAGAGAAAACTGACAGCCTGAGGTTTCTCCTAATTTACCTCCTCAGAGCAGGTAAAGAATATGCAACAGAGCTGCAAACTTTCCAGCTACGCGGCACTAATTAATCAGAAATTGAACCAGTCACTAAAGCTTAAGGAGGAAGCTGCCCTGGGCTCAGCATCAGCCTTAATGTCTGCTCTCACAATAATTCTCCTTGCATAAAGAAATCTCAAGTGTGTGTTTTGTGCATTCACAAGCCAGTCCCTTTGCTGCTGCAAAGGTGGTTATCTTGCACATTGTTTACTACTTGACTACTTCTGCAGCTAAGAATCTGCACAACAAATCTGTACATTGTTGTTTATTTTGAGCAACAGCCAGTGTTGCCAATTAGAATTGCATTTTAATTGCCATTCCTAACAGTGTGCTGGAAACACAGTCTAATTTACCCCTCCTTCAGGCAGTGAGCTCAACTTCCAGCCTTTCTTTCTATGATTTCTAAGTGATAAATAAGTCACATTTAATGTCTAGTTAAGATGCACCCAAAACAAGCATGGCCTGAAGAGTCTGGGAGTTCAAAACCTTGTAGCTTTACACTAAAAATGTTCATGCTCAGACTTACAAATTCTTGGCACCATTAGTCCTTTTCATGTCATGCCCAGTGGCACTTTACAGCTAACCACTACTTCTGTCCCTTGTCTCTCTCTGGAGGGTGCTCACAAAGTTTTGGTAGAAACTGTGGAAAGCATTTGCATGGGGGCTCTCCTCTAGTGGAAACAGGACTTGCCCCAGAGGTCTTTCATCCAGGTTCATCAGATCTTACTCCTTAATTTATACAGAAATAAATTGCCAGGGCTTTTAGTGTGCGCTAGGATTTGCCGAACTGGGTAGTCTTCCCTTGATAAGTTTCTGCAGAGGGGTTGAATAGATTACCAGCAGTCCTCCAAGTCAGTGTTTCTCAGTCTGTTGTCCCTAAGAACCTGTGAAAAAGCTGGAAGGGACTTGTGAAGAGTTAGGGGAAAGCAATGCATTTCCTTCATACTGAAAGAGTGAGACTGTAAATTACTGACTATAAGTGCTTACACTGGCCAAGATGCTGCTGGCCCTTCTGAAAACAATTGTTTTACTGTAGGGCAAGAAAGTGAACATCTCCACAAATAACCAAGAACAATAACTGAGTCCCACTCCATCTTCCTGAAAAAAAACCAACCCTTTGAGATTATGCTGAAGGCTGTGTAAGTCATAGGGACAAAGAAAGAAAGATAAGCCACGTGGAGTGCAGATCTTCAAAAGATTTGAGAAAAGGTTGTAAGCCATCTCCATAGGTTTTAGATACTTGCATTGCACTTTTCTGTCTTGGAACTGGGTTACAAACATCTGAGCAGTGCTTCTAGAAGCTCACCATCCAGACTGATAAATATTGTTGCGTTAAGTTCTGGGTTTGGTTTATTGTTGTGGAGGTTTCTCTTCCTCCCAGTACCTGTACAAGGGAAATGGTTTGTTTTTCAATCCCTGGTGAATTTCCTCTTGCTCTGTGTGCAGAGTCCATCAGCCAAAACAGTCTTTATTCCAGCAGCAGCCTCGAAATGAACAACTACTAGAATTACCATCAATAAAATGCATATGGAATTCCTTAGGCTCATGAACAATTGCTGTCTTGACAGAGGTATATAATAAGTGCTAAGAATACTAGCAGAAGATTACAGTTATAAGGAATATTGTGTCAGTAGCAAATATGTTGGAGTCCTGGTGGACAGCAAGTCCTGCATAGGACAGCAATGTGCCCTTGCAGCCAGGATAGCCAATGGGATCCTGGGGTGCAGCAAGAAAAGTGCGTGCAGCAGGGCTAGGGAGGTTGTTCTCCCCCTCTACTCTGCCCTGCTGAGACTACACCTGCAATCCTGTGTCCAGTTCTGGGCTCACCAGTTCAAGAGAGACAGAGACCTGCTGGAGAGAGTCCAAGGGAGAGCCAGGAGGATGCTTAGGGGACTTGAGCATCTCCCCTGGGAAGAGAGACTGAGAGCCCTGGGGCTGTTTAGTCTGGAGAAGAGAAGGTTGAGAGAGGATCTGATCAATGTCTATCAATAGCTGAGGGCTGGGGGTCAAGTGGAGGGGGCCAAGCTCTTTTTGGTGCTGTGCAGTAATAAGCCAAGGAACAATGGATACAAACTTGACCAGAGAAGGTTTCAGCTCAACATGCGGAGAAACTTCTTTACAGTGAGGGTGCCAGAGCCCTGGAGCAGGCTGCCCAGAGAGGTTGTGGAGTCTCCTTCTGTGGAGGCTTTCCAAACCCACCGGGATGCATTCTTGTGTGGACTACCCTGGGTGATGCTGCTCTGGCAGGGGGTTGGCCTTGAAGATCTCTGGAGGTCCCTTCCAACCTCTAATGCACTGTGATACTGCGATAATTGTTCTTTGGTTTAATGTTCACCTTTGGCACTAAATCTCTTGGGGTTTAAACATACAAGGACATAAACATTGTACATGGGTGAAGAACATCTCTATTTGCACACCAGCCGGATTGAAAACCGCAAGCAGCTTAGGTGGTCCAGAAAACTATTACAGTGAGAGGTGAAAACCAGACTGCATATTGTGGCCCTGGGTTTCAAGAAATGGACAAACCCACAGTGATTTGCAGTAATGGCAAATCTGCTAATGGAGACACAGCTTGTAGTAGCTGCAGGAATTAGTTCACTAAATGCTATTTGCTGAATTTCTCAGGAAATCAGTAACAGAGAATGCATGGAGGACTTGTTTCATATTTTCATGGGGTTTAGGCAACTCTAAACAAATATTAGTTCTCTTCTTTGCTGTTTTCTCTTTGGGCCACTTCCAGTTTATGCCTCTGTAATGTTTTGAATCAGAACAAAAAAGGTCAAACCAAACCAGCAGGTTAACCTGGCTATTTCTACTTGCCCAACATAGAAGTGAGGGGAAAGTGACACTCAAAAACGCAGGACTGAGACACAAAAACTCTGGATTTAGACACAAAAGAAGGGGAGATAAGAATAGAGTTTATTGTGCAAGATTAGACAAACATAGTATAAAATGAATGATGCTCTTAGCCCACTTGCAGAAAAAGTTCAGCACAAAGCAGCAGCCAGCAGACACAAACAAGCCAAAAGCCCAAGCCAGGAAACTGCTCTCCCATCCCTCCTTGTCCTGCCACCATCCCAGTGGAAAAGACAACAGCCAAAAACCTGGAACCCAGAAGCAGCAACTGGAAGCCTCCTATGTTACAATCTGAACTTCAAGCCCCATAGTACTTTGCTCCAGCCAGTACTTTTGGTCTTGAAGCTGGCATGACTGCAGCATGATGACAGCAGCAGGTTCAGCTCAGACCATGACAGCCTCTCCATACCAACCACCTTCACCTTGTAGTAATACTTAATAGGAAACAGGGGGGAAAGAAGGACAGCTCAGCTTCTAGTTCCACCACCAGCTGTGTCTATTTATCAGTGCTTCCAAATGAATCAGCTAGATGCAATGACCTAAAAATATCTTTTTCCTCCTATCAAAAATCCCCAGACTGGCACAGGTTTCTTAGTTATGCCACTCATCAGCAGAGAATAAGCATGACACCAATCCCATAGCCAAGCAAACTCCATTAGCTCTGGCCTTGCAGCTTTCTGCAACACTAGAAAATCTTAGAGGTCTTCCCAACATGTTGAGTCTTTTTTCTATAATTCATATAGAAAGCACCACATAACTGCTCTGCTGTTCTCAGTTTTGATTACATGGTTCCATGTGGATGTTTTTAACAATCTTTTCTCCAGAATTATTGGGTGAAAGCAAGGCATGTGACTAAACAGCACCAGAACAAGAGGACACAGTCTCAGGCTGTGCCAGGGGAGGTTTAGGCTGGATGTTAGGAAGGAATTCTTCATAGAGAGAGTGATTGGACATTGGAATGTGCTGCCCAGGGAGGTGGTGGAGTTGCCATCACTAGAGGTGTTTAGGAAGAGACTTGATAGGGTGCTTGGTGCCATGGTTTAGTTGATTAGGTGGTGTTGGATGATAGGTTGGACATGATGAGCTCGAAGGGCTCTTCCAACCTGGTTAATTCTTCTCTTCTCTTCTCTTCTCTTCTCTTCTCTTCTCTTCTCTTCTCTTCTCTTCTCTTCTCTTCTCTTCTCTTCTCTTCTCTTCTCTTCTCTTCTCTTCTCTTCTCTTCTCTTCTCTTCTCTTCTCTTCTCTTCTCTTCTCTTCTCTTCTCTTCTCTTCTCTTCTCTTCTCTTCTCTTCTCTTCTCTTCTCTTCTCTCTTCTCTTCTCTTCTTCTATTCTATTCTATTCCTATCAATACTTCCTACAATCAGCTGTATGGAAAAGTGAACATCTCCTTTATCTGGGGGCAGAGAGCCATACTACAGCGAACAGCCCAGCCCAAACCTGTGTTGTAAAGCCCAAGCTAGGTCTGAGCCTGAATAAGCTCTAAGACACTGCAGATGGTTTGGTACTTTTCCACAGCACAGAGGTTTACTGGTGGATTGGAGAAGGATGAATAATTGATGCTGGAGCTGTGGTAAGGAATAAACAGATCTTACTCATATGTTATGGAATTGTTGCTGTGTGTACTAATTCTGGGAAAACCAGTGAGGAGGATAAACATGGTATCAAATGTGGACTTGCCTCTTCATCCTAAGACCACTATCACTGGAGATCTTAAATCCTCTTGTAAACATTAAGGACACATGATGCTCCTAAGGGCACCAGAATGTCCTTAAAAGGGCAACCAGAGGTCTGAACCATTGCCAGAATGGGGTGAAACTGCATCATGACTCCTTTGTACTGTCTGCACTCTTGTTTGGAGTTCCACCAGGTACAAAAATTTGGATGGATGGAAGGACAAAGTCATAGAGATACCTTCCCCCTCAAACTCAAAGTCCAGTTCTCAGCACATACTGCTGTGCAAACCCCTGCTGTCCTGGAATCACTGTGGAAAGTGCAACGAATAAGTAGCCACTGAGGAGAGGCAACAAAGTCTGCACTGTTAAGACGTGTCTGAACACCCCCCTTAAAGCTGAGACCTTTAGGCCTTTGTGGATCCTCTGCCTGCCATGACAATGATCCTGGCTGCTGCAGTCAGCTGATAGCCTTCCCTTTGAGAAGGATAAACCATATCAATAATGCAAGCTCAGCAGGTCCAGAGGAGGGACATGAGAATGATCAGGGGGTTGGAGCTAGCTCTGTTATGAGGACAGGCTGAGGGAGCTAGAGGTGTTCAGCCTGGAGAAGCGAAGGCTCCAGGGAGACCTAACAGCAGCCTGGCAGTACCTGATGGGGGCTACAGGAAGGATGGGGAGAGACTGTTTGCAAAGGCCTGCAGGGACAGGACAAGGGACAATGGCTTCAAACTAGAGCAGAGCAGATTTAGATTGGATGTTAGGAACAAGTTCTTTACTATGAGGGTGGTGGAACACTGGAAGAGGTTGCCCAGGGAAGTGGTTGAGGCTCCTTCCCTGGAGATGTTCAAGGTGAAGCTCAACAGGGCAACCTGATCTACTTGGGGATGTCCCTGCTGACTGCAGGGAGGTCAGACTGGATGAGCTTTGGAGGTCCCTTCCAGCCCTGAGCATTCTATCATTTTATGATTCTATGATCACTGTAAGAACGATTTTCTTTGCAGAGAAAGATGGAAAGCATGTGTGGAGTAAAAGTAAATTCAAGTGGAAAATTCTTTTTTGAGGGGAAAAAAAAATAGAAAAAAAGGGGAGATGGCTCAAAATGGGGTGAACTGCTCTGTTCTGTGCTCCCAGAGGGATTTTGATAATCCCTGAAATGTTAGAGGTGTGGGGATTGACAAGGATCGTGAAGTCTTTTCTTGGCTTGTAACTGTGAATCTTGTCCTAGTTATGATCATATTGTTTATCTAATTCTTCCAAGAAAGTGGATCCTGCTGCTTATATATAATGTCCTGCTACTTTAACAGTGTTCCACCCCCCGCAGTCCTCCCACACCTGCACCCTTTGAAACTATGATCAGTTCTGCCTTTTTCTTCTAAACTAACCAAATAGTCTTTATCACTTAAAAAAAATCAAGGGATAAAATATCAGCCAGCAGCCTCTGAAACACGGCTCTTGCTCAGTTCTGATATCTGCCTTCCACTTTCAGGACATGTTTGAGAGCCTCCAGAGAAAGCAGAAGGTATCAGAGGTCTCCAATCGTTAATGACCTTTATAGAATCACAAATTTAACCACATTGGAAAAGATCTTTGAGATCATCAAGTCAAACCTATCACCCAACACGATCTGATCAACTAAACCATGGCACTAAGTGTTTTGTCCAGGCTGTTTGTAACACTTCCAGGGATGGTGACTCCACCATCTCCCTGGGCAGCCCAATCTAATGGCCAATCTCGAATTCTGGGAAGAATTTCTTCCTAACATCCAGCCTAAACCACCCCTGGCATGGCTTGAGACTGTGTCTTCTCCTTCTGTAACTGCTTGCCTGGAAGAAGAGACCAACCTCCACCAGGCTACAACCTCCTTTCAGGTAGTTGTAGAGAGCAATAAGGTCACCCCTGAGCCTACTCTTCCCCAGGCTAAGCAACCCCAGCTCCCTCAGCCTCTCCTCGCAGGGCTGTGCTCCAGACCCCTCCCCAGCCTTGTTGCCCTTTCTCTGGACACCTTCAAGTCTCTCAATGTCCTTCTTAAACTGAGGGGCCCAGAACTGGACACAGGACTCAAGGTGTGGTCTAACCAGTGCGGTGTACAGGGGGAGAATGACTTCCCTGCTCCTGCTGGCCACACTGTTCCTGATGCAGGCCAAGATGCCATTCCTTGTGAATTTTGAAACCAATGTGTAATGTGTTGTCTCTTCCTCCTCCCATGCCTGCTCTATTCCATTGTGTATGCCTTCTGTCTTGGTCCTTTGATTGTTAAAACTTGCTTTTCAGTGGAATCATTAAGTTGTCATTATTGATACTTGGAACAATTTAATTTCAGAGAAATCAATGAGTCTCCAGGCAGGTTTGTTACAGTCTAACCTTGTCATAATTATGTTCTTCCCTTTTTCACCTCCTTTGATCTAGAGAAGGAGAAGAGTTTTTGAGGGATGATATCCTTGCTGATAACAAGGATCACAGATTTTTAATAATACAATAGAATAATAATAATAGAATAAACCAGGTTGGAAGAGACCTTCAAGATCATCGTGTCCAACCCATCATCCAATCCAACACCACCTAAACAACTAAACCATGGCACCAAGCGCCCCATCAAGTATCCTCCTGAATACCTCCAGGGATGGTGACTCCACCACCTCCCTGGGCAGCACATTCCAATGAGCAATCACTCTCTCTATATAGAACTTCTTCCTAACATCCAACCTAAACTTGGTGCAGCCTGAGACTGTATCCTCTTGTTCTGGTGCTGGCTGCGTGGGAGAAGAGACCAGCCTCTGCCTGTCTACAACCTCCCTTAAGGTAGTTGTAGAGTTAGATCCAAGAAACTTGACTTTACCATCTGTGGGTTTTCAGTAGGAAGTTCTTGTTCCACATTTCAGAATGGGTTTTAATAACCTCGAGACTAAATACTGAGCGTTGTTTTAGTTATTAAGGTAAGGTACCCCTTCATGTCTTTAGTGTTTTGAGCCTTGTGTTGTGTTACTCAAAGTGGAAACAAAAGTCTTGGCTATCATCAATCCATTATTGTAAACCATATCTCATCAGATTGTCAAAGAGTCTTTAAATTATTCCAGTTCAGAAAACAAGCAAACAAACCAACCCACCAAAACCAAACCAAACCCACAACACTTTATGAAGGATGCTGTGACATATTAAGGTTTTATTAATAGATTACCATTAACTACTCTATGAATGCACGTGGAAGGAAATGAACTAAGAAACTCAGTGCAAGATACTTCAATAGTCTGTGAACACAGATCAGCTGAAGCATCTAATAATAGAAAGCACTGTGTGGGGCCACAGCCAAGGGTCCATTTATTTCATATTATCTTTCAAAATGTTACTCAAATGAGAAACAATGCATAAAATGTAGGTCTGGAGTTAAGGCAATAATAAACTAGGCAGCTGCAGATGACCTTGGTTCTTTGATCAAGGGGCAACTTTTACTGCTCCTGACCTGCTGGACCTAGATGGGGTGAATCTACCTAGAAAGGACAAGAGGGCTCTAGCACTAGAGTTGGCAGGGCTCATTGGGATCACTTTAGACTAGGTTTGAAGGGGGTGAGTGATGAAACCAGTCTCTCTGGAGAGGAGAGAGAGGGACATAAATCAGGGTTAATTCAGAAATCAGCAGCCCAGCTGAAGTGAATGTTGAGGCTGAGGGAGCTGGGGTTGTTCAGCCTGGAGAAGAGACTCAGGGGAGACCCTATTGCTCTCTCCAGCTACCTGAAGGGACATTGTAGAAAGGTGAGGCTTAGTCTCTTCTCCCAGGCAACCAGTGACAGAACAGGAGGACACAGTCTCAAGCTGTGTCAAGGGAAGTTTAGGCTCAAGGTACAGTGCCCAGCTAGCTCAGTCGGTAGAGCATGGGACTCTTAATCCCAGGGTCGCGGGTTCGAGTGCCACATTGGGCGCATTTCCCTTTGGGAACAACTCAGGTGGCTCAGTTGGTAGCGCATCAGACCCTTAATGGGAAGGTTGTGAGTGCAAGCATGCAGTGGGCAGTAGTGTCCTCCCTACTCTAGTCATGAAGTCTGTGGTGACAGGTTGGACTTGATGATCTTTGAGGTCCCTTCCAACCTTAGGAATACTGAATACTGAAAAGTTCTTCCCATAGAGAGTAATTGGCCATCGGGTTGTGCTGCCCAGGGAGGTGGTGGAGTCCCTGTCCCTGGAGGTGTTCAAAAAAGGCTTGGATGTGGCACTTGGAGCCATGGTTTAGTCTGAGGTGTTAGGTATTAGGTTGGACTTGATGATCTCTGAGGTCTTTTCCAACCTTACTGATTCCATGATTCTATGATTCTAAGAGCAGACCCAGCATAACTACCTCCACTCGGGACAAAACAGAAACATTAATTTATTTATTTTTCTCCAGTGTGCTACAAGAAACACATGTGGCCATGGTCAGGCTTCAGAAGTAAGGGGACTCTTCTCTTTATTTTTCAGGTTTTGCTTGAGATTATCTATGCTGCACATGAGGGAGGGCACAGCTGAATTGCTTGCAGCGTCTTCAGGCAAAGAAATCTTAAGGCTGTCAATTTAAATTACTTTAGTAATGCAAACCACATAAAGTTACTTTCTGGACCTGAATAACACATGCTTTAAGGAGCTAAAGGTCATACTGTAAACAGGATCACATGTTGTCATCGTGGGCAGCTTTTATTTTCATAAACTTTTTATCTTCAGCTGTGGACTGAACATTTTCTGTATTCCATGGTTTCTCAGCCCCTGTACAGTTGGATGAAACCCGATATTTCTGTGAAAACAAACTAATTATTGCTAAACATTCCAAAGTGGTGTTAATGGTGTCACTTAAACGGATCATGCCGCCGCTGAAACAGTAGGGTCTGTTGTAAGATCATAATGATAGCTGCGAGTGTCTTAGCTGCCTTTGTGAAAAGGAATGTTAGATAAATGTTCTGGAAATGATACAGTCTCTCTTCTATGGTTTCACAGAGAACTTTTCCTACTCCTTCACCTCTGAATTCATAAGCATTAATTACATGCACAGTTTGGAGCACTTTTCAAAACAGAGTGAATACATTTCCTCATTCAAATCAATAAAGCCACTTCAGGTAACAAAGACTCCATTCTTCTTGGGGCAATCAAAACCTATATAATGTTTGTTTTGATTACTGTACTGGGATACCTTTTCCCTGTACATTTGAGTTCTAATTGCCCTGCCACTAAGAATCCAGATGAAAAAAAAAAAAGACTGAGAACACACAGCCGGGCCTCCAGTTACAGGCAACTACAACAGATTCCCTCCTACCCATGCACAATGCCCAGATATTTGTAGACAGTTTCCCTATGAATGCTTCTTTCTGTTGGGTAAAAGAGATAATCCAGCTACATGCTGGTGGAGTAAATTAACTCTAGAAAGGTGCAGTAGAGCAGCCAGCAGGGAGAGCTGTATTTTGAGCCTGCCATGCACTGCAGAGCAGTTTGTTAAGTTTCAAAATGAAAAAGGCAAGAAAAAAAACAAAAAATAAGTGAGGCTGTCATTGTAGCTATTTTTTTTCTCATGAAGCAGATGTACACAGAAAAGCTGGGGCCATTCACATGTACTCCTGGAGGTTGCTAAATGTGATCTGTTTTCACAAAACAGATCATGCATCCACGGAATTACAGAAATACTGAAGAAGACAAAAGAATCACAGAACCACCAAGGTTGGAAGAGACCTCAAAGATCATCAAGTCCATCCTGTCACCACAGACCACATGACTAAACCATGCCATCAAATGTCATGTCCAATCCCGTCTTGAACACCGCCAGGGATGGGGACTCCACCACCTCCCTGGGCAGCACATTCCAATGGCGAATGACTCTGTGAAGAACTTTCTCCTCGTCTTGAGCCTAAACCTCCCCCGGCGCAGCTTGAGACTGTGTCCTCTTGTTCTGGTGCTGGTTGCTTGAGAGAAAAGACCAACACCCTCCTGGCTACAACCTCCCTTCAGGTAGTTGTAGAGGGCAATGAGGTCTCCCCTGAGCCTACTCTTCCCCAGGCTAAACAATCCCAGCTCCCTCAGCCTCTCCTCACAGGGCTGTGCTCAAGGCCTTTCCCCAGCCTTGTTGCCCTTCTCTGGACACATTCAAGTGTCTCAATGTCCTTCTTAAACTGAGGGGCCCAGAACTAGACACAGGACTCAAGGTGTGGCCTAACCAATGCTGAGCACAGAGGCACAATGACTTCCCTGCTCCTGCTGGCTACACTATTCTTAATGCAGGCCAGGATGCCATTGGCCTTCTTGGCCACCTGGGCACACTGCTGGGTCATGTTCAGCTGGCTCTTAATCAGCACCCCCAGGTCCCTTTCTGTTACACAGCTCTGTGTGTTTCATTTCTGATCCTGCAGAGCACCAAAAATACTATGTTAACACTTCTGTTTCTTGAAAAAATGTTGTATTTTGGATTTTTTTTTCATGGAACCTGCATCTTTTTAAGCATCTTTTGCCAGAAACTTTCCATGGGTTCTTTTGTTTTGTTTTGTGTTTGGTTTTGGTGGGGGTTTTTTGGGGTTTGGGGTTACTGGGTTTTGGTGATGGTGGTGATTGTGTTGGTGGTTGTTGTTTTTTTTTCATATTTCATGCCATCAGGTTCCTCCTTTAAGAAGTGGTTCAATGAATACTGTAACTTTAATAGTTTCTAATGTCACTTTATGCAAAGTTTATCAGGCAAGAGAATCAGGAAAGCAAGCTGGGGAGGGACTTCTTAGGGTGTCAGACAGTGATAGGACTGGGGGGAATGGATCCAAGCTAGAGGAGGGGAGATTAAATCAGATGTTAGGAGGAAGTTCTTCACCACGAGGGTGGTGAGACACTGGAACAGGTTGCCCAGGGAGGTGGTGGCAGCATCATCCCTGGAGGCTTTTAAGGGCAGGCTGGATATGGCTCTGAGGAACCTGATCTAGGGTAAGGTGTCCCTGCTTATGGCAGGCGGTTTGAAACTAGATGATCCTTGAGGTCCCTTCCAACCCTGACAATTCTGTGAATCCTTAAAATAACAAATGGAGTAAGATCAACTCAGCACACACCTGTGGGGAGAATGTGAACCAAATACTGCTATGCCTTTATCTCCTGGAGCTTGAGGCAGGCGGAAAACAAGAAGGCAGAGGTGGGTAGCGTGGTAACACTTAGACATTGGAGAGAAGATTCTTGTGACACTAGTAAAGAGATTTGGAGAAGCCCATCCTGAACTTGGTTGAGTTAGATAATAGTTGGACTCAATGATCTTAAAAGATTTTCTCCAACTGAAACAACACTATGGGGCTATGAACTGGACAAGCAGAAGTTAGTACTTGGTAAATAGAACAAAAACCCACTAAAGTGGAAAATGGTGGCGAGGGATGATGTTGAAACAGAGACCAACAGCTGCCAGTCAAGTCAATATTCGACTGCGACGCTGTGGCATCGCCACAAAAATTAAAAGCAAGTGGAGGACCTGAGGGGAGCATAAGCGTCTTGTGCAGCAGGCTGAGGTGGTTTTCGGGCTTTTCACGACCTGTAGCTCAGCTCAAGCCAGGGCGTTGGAGAGCTGGAGGACGGACTTTCGAAAAGGTAGTTCCCGGAGGAAGGCCGAAAGAGCAGCGCCGGTCCCCGCCCGCTCCTCAGCCTCGGCACGGAGCTCTCGGGAGCGGCAAAGGGGGACGCAGCCGGCGTCACGCAGCGCCCTCTGCCGGGGAGCGCTGGCGCCAGCAGCCCGCCCGGGGAGCGCCTCCTCCTCTCCCGCTCTTCCCGAGCGCACCCTGGGCCTCGCTTTTCCTGGTCTCTGCCGTGGCTGCGGCATGATGAGCGCAGAAGCTGAAACCATCAAGCTTTTTGTTCTGCATTTTTGCACAGCTGCCTAATATGGGCAGGTGGGAAGCGTTCTGATATCATGTGGTGCAACAGGAATCGGGAGAGCAGTGTGAATGCCGAACGAGCTCCAGGTGTGCGTGCAGGAGCTGCCACACGGAACTGTCCAGGGAAAGCATCCACCGAACCGATGTGAAGAGAGAGGATCGATAATACGAAATCCGTTGTCTATTTACAGATAGTTCAAATGAAAAGAAAAGCTCTTTGGATGTACTATTTGGCTGGCACTGGAGGACACTGATTTCAAAAGCAGACAAGGAGCACAAGTCCACAGAATCACAGAATGTTAGGGACTGGATGGGACCTTGAAAGATCATCAAGTCCAACCCTCCCCTGCCAGAGCAGGATCACCTATACCAGATCACACAGAAATACATCCAGGCGGGTTTTGAATGTCTCCAGAGAGGTACACTCCACAACTCCCCTGGGCAGCCTCTTCCAGTGTTCTGTCACCCTCACAGTGAAGTAATTCTTCCTCCTGTTTCCATGGAACTTCCTATGCCTCAACTTCCACCATGGCCTCTTGTGCTGGCATTGGGCATCCCCCAGCAGAGCCTGGCTCCATCCTCTGGGCACTCACTCTTTACATATCTATAAACATGAATGAGGTCATCCCCAGGCTCCTCCTCTCCTCTTCCTGCCATTAAGAAACACGATGTCTGTGACCACTGGAAGTCAGACTTTCAGAGTGGATTTTGAATTTTTTACCTTTACCCCCCAGGAGTATGAGCCCCCAGCTCCAGCAGCATCCTCTTGCACAAGTTACAACAGGATGATATACACAGCATGGATACAGGGGCAGAATTTCGCCCAGCCTTTAGTGTAATTTCTTGAAATGCTTCTTTAGCTCAAGAACTTCCTCTTCAAATATTATGAAGAGCCAAACTATTCAATAAATGGTGAGGATGACAAAATCATTAGTTGCCATATATTAATGAAATAAACAGGAGCAGTACACCTGAGAAGGTATCAGGAGCAGGCCAGGAGCGATTCAGCACCATTCTGGAATGATAGCTGTTATGAGGTGAAGCAGTTGAAACTGCTTCTATCTGTAGTAAAGTACATGTTGAGATTAAAAACTTAGCACAGGAGTGTGACACGTGAGTATGGATAAACTTTGGAAGACCTGGTTCCATAAATAAGCAAACAAACCCCAAGCTGAAAGACAATCAGTTCTTTTATTAGATTTCTCCAGATATGAAAGAATTCTTTCCTCAGACCACAATTCCACCACAAGCAGTCGTTCCCCACGTGGAAGAAAAGAAAAATGTCCAAATTTTTTTACTGGGAATGAGGTCGTGGTTGCTCTTGACATGTAAGCTATCAGAAGGTAGTTTCGTTTGCTGATCCACAGTATCACACAAGGCAAGCACAGATGAAGTGCTGTGAGAGAAAACTGCAGTACTTGATAGCTTCTGGTATGTATGTCAGGGAAGTGAGAGGCTGGTCACACACCTGCTTTTTGAGCTGCATTGTGCTGGGCTCTGCTGGAAAACAAGAGCAGCATGACAGAGCCTGGGGAAGCGGGATGGCCAGCAGTATGTGTGTGAATATTGTGTCCAGTTTTGGGCTCCCCAGTTCAAGAGGGACAAGGATCTGCTGGGGAGAGCCCAACAGAGAGCTACCAGGATGATGAAGGGACTGGAGCACTGCCCTATGAAGAGAGGCTGAGAGTCCTGGGACTGTTTATTCTGGAGAAGGCTGAGAGGGGATTTAAGAAATGTTTCTAAATATCTGAGGGCTGGGTGTCAAGAGGGAGGGGACAGGCTCTGCTCTGCTGCACCCTGTGATAGGGTAAGGGGCAATGAATAGAAACTCCAGCACAAGAAGTTCCCCCTCAACATGAGGAGGAACTTCTTCACTGTGAGGGTCCCAGAGCACTAAAAGAGGCTCCCCAGAGAGGTTGTGGAGTTGCCTTCTCTGGAGACTTTCCAGACCCATCTGGATGCATTCCTGTGTGACCTGTGCTGGATCCTATGGTCCTGCTCTGGCAGGTCCAACCAGGACCAGATGATCTTCGAAGGTCCCTTCCAACCCCTAACATCCTATGCACCTGTGATATACCTTTCACAGCATGCATGACACGTGCCACCCAGCATTGCAAGCAGCTAGTGGAGAAGCTTGCAACACATAGCTCTCTTTCAGATGCTCCCTGCTGCTTCAGGTGTATCTCAGCAACTGAGAGCATCTTGTGCTTATCACCTGATCATCACCTGAGGTGGAGCTTGAATCTGCATCCCTGATTAATGTTTGTGTAGCAAATGAGTCCACAGGCCTGTTGCCCAGAGGTATCCACCTAGCAATGCAATGCTCAGTGCCAGGAAGGGTTACTGAATCTTACTTGTAATTATCAGTGTATAAAAGAGATTCCTCTCCTTGTTCAAACCAGCATTGCTCAAGTCCCATGTAACACAGGGAACCTTAGTACCTCTGCTCCAAAGTCATTAATCAAATCCTGTTACTCTTTGCACTGGGGACTGAGGCTCATTGTGTTAGCACAGTGCCTGTTGCAAAGTGATCCCGGGCTGTGCCACCATAACAAAAGAAAATATGATTTTTCCCTCGAGTTCTGTAATTAGATTAAGGTTTGTATTAATTGTTATAAATGCAGAGGATCATAAGGAAACATGTAGAGCAAAAGCCGACACCTACACTACCATTCACAACCTTAATTATGAAAGCTGATAGGACTTCTCAAATCCAATATGCCTTCTAATTGATTGCTTTACAACTCCAGATGTTTGGGTAATAAAATACACTGAAGTCAGATTCACCAGCTCTGCGCTTTCAAAAACTACTTATCAAGATATTAAAATTCCTGAGTTGACAGCAGGGGGGAAAAACACTGTAAGCATTGATTTAGAACCTAACTTTCATTAAAAAAAAAGCTCCTTTGGAAAAAACCAACCAACCAACCAACCAAGCCTTAAGTACTCAAGGCACACAGAAACCTTTGAAATGTTACCTCAGATTTTATAGTCACTTACGGCGGGGATCTAATTTGAAATTGCAGTTTCTGGAACTTACCTGGAAAATGAGCTCGGGTGACACCTGTTAGGCTGCTTACATCCACTTCCCAAAGCACAATGTTTCACAACTGGTATTTTTCTCTTAAGAATGAAAACCGGGGATTAATATTTGCTCGGAAAGTGGAAACAAACCCACTTCTTGAATAAATCCAGACAATTTGCGCGTCCTGTCCTGGTGTTTCTGTGAGGAAGCTCCATGACGCAGACACACGGAGCATCTTGGATGCCCTTTCTTATGCATAATGGAACACAGAAGGGCTTGAAAGCACGTTTTCCTGAGAAGACTCCTATTTTGATATGTGTTGCTTTTGCAGCAGATTGAACTATATTTACTTCCAGTAGAAAAGTGGTTATTGAATGCCGCAGGCTGCAGTCCCCTTGGTCTTCTGGTGTCCGCCACACCTTGGGCTCTCGGAAAAGACTTGTTTTCTCCTTGAGCCATGAGCTTCTGGTTCCATCACATGTGTCAGGGCTGTGAAGCAGTAATGCTTCCCCCTGTGCATCTACTTGGAAGCAGAGAGGCTGAGGGCTTAGCAGCCACCAGGGATACCCAGGCAAGGCTGCAGGGACATTGTCTTGAAATTGGGATGGACCTGTTTAATGAGGTCACTGAGCTACTAACTAGAAAGTGAGCCTGGAACTACAGGTATTACTCCTGGGAAACCCCAAAACATCAAAAATAAATTAACTCCATTTAATGGAGGAGCAAGCCCCCCTTCTCCTGTCCCTCATGGCAGTAGATGTGTCCATCAGCTGGTGCTGCAATGAATGTCCTCCATGTGTGACATCTTTCAGGGGTCTCTTTTCTTGTCTCTGCAAAGTTTCCCCTAGTGCACAGGAAATAGTATATGACCAACAAATCAAAGATGCTCTCAATTTGTGTCAAATGTGGCAAACAAGCATCATATATGGGGAACTACTCTTTCACCACTAACCTGAGACAAGGCTAGGGAAAATGAGGTCAGGTGTGGGGAGCTCATGCAATCAAAAAACTCTTGTTCAGGAGCCACATTCTCCTTTTCACTATGGCCACAAGTTGAGAGTTTTCCTTTCCCCTGCTTACACAGTCTCAGAACTTACTTCACAGGTTATGGTGGAGAGCCTTCATGTTTCTTAACTATGCCATAGTGTTTGAAGTGGATGAGACCTGTTCCCTTAAAAGATGTAGTACAGCCAGGAGATGGAGAACCAGGAGTGCTCTAGTTGGAGAGGACTGCTGAGTGTTACTGGGTACATCAGCCTTCTGGGCTTGAAATGCACCCTTCCCAGGGTGCCATCCAAGCATACCCAGGTGCACAACTCAGAACAAATTATGCCCTTTTTTTATTCTCTGTGCCTGTAAACTAAACCAACCTACCAAAACAAAACCCATAGGGAAAAACAAAAAAAAAAAAAGGAAGAATGTTGCTTCCATGTTGCATTGCAGCTTTGTGTCAGCTGCTATGGGCCATACAAGAGGAAAAAAAAAACCCTGCCCTTCTAACCCAGAGATGGGAATATGTAAATCCTTGGAGAAAGCATTAACGTCAGGGGGCAGTGGGGACAGAGCCTTCCTCAAGGCAGGCAGCTCCCTGAAAAGCCCTCCTGCAGCATCAGCAGCACTGCCACTGTCCTCCTGCCAGGGGCAGAAAGGAAAGCCAGCATGTCTGGAAAGATTCCAGCTGTACCTCAGAGGAAGATCGTGCTCAGTACCTCACAGGCAGCCTTGCCTGGGGGAGCTTCTGGGCTGGAGAAGGCAATGGTAGTAGTTCCCTTGGAGTAGGATGGCGTGGGGAGGGCTGTGGTACTACAGCTCCCTATCATTGTCAAACTTCGATGTGAGTAGCTTGGTCTGGTCACAGCTGCTGACAGTCTGCCTGGCTCTACAAAGTGAAGGGCAACTTTGGAAAAAACATGAACACCCAATAACCTCCAAACAAGACCTAGAAAGCAACAGTAAAACCCAAGTGAGCCCTGGTTGAGCCTTGAACCCAAGATGTGGGCACTGCCATCCTGCTGAGATTGGGTAGACACATGGTGAAAGCATAGGTCAGAGCTTTCAGAGGGGGTAAAGAGGGTGTGGGGATACAGTCTGACAGGGAGCTGCCCCAGCTTTAACAAAGACACTTTGAGGTGCAAACGGGCAGATGTTCTTCAGGAACGCAGGGTTCTCCTCATGCTGCCTCTCCCCCCTGTTCTGCCCTCTACTGCTTGTGGTAACAGATGGGTGGCTCCTGATGGGGATGGGCCTCCCCACGCTGCATTTTGTGTCTCCCTAAGGGCTAGCCCCGGCCCCTCGGAGCCCTGCAGGTGTGGGGGGTGTTAGGCCTCCAGGGCTGGGAGAGCCACGGGTGCAGCAGGGTCCGGCCAGGGCAGTCCGGGCTCCCGGGGCTTCTCCCGGCTGCATAGTCCGGGGAGCTGTGGGTATAGGGTGTGCGTGTGCACGCGTGGATGTGTGTGCGGCAGCCTCTGCGTGCGAGTGTACCCGCGGGTATGCGCGCAGGGGGCGCGGGCGGGGGAGGCGAAAGGGGGCCGGTTCTGCAGCGGGTGGCTCCCAGCCTCCCCCGCCCCTTTCCCTCTGGGTCTGCTCCTCGCTCCGGCTCGCATTTTATCGCAGGCGGCCAACGTAGCCCCCTCTCCCCAGCCCCAGCTCCGGCCCCGGCACCCGCCCACCCCCGGGGTGGAGACAGCAGCGCCAAGCCGCCCGCGGGAAGCAGTGCAGCGCTCCGTCTGGTTCCGCGCTGCTCCGCGCCCCGCCGCGGGGCCATGCAGCGCCCCTGCCCCCCCGCCACGCGCGGTGCCCCTCGCCCTGCCGCCCTTCGCGCTGCCGCCCCCCGCGCAGCCTGAGCGCCAAACGGGGCTCCACGCCCCTCCGCGTCTGTCCGCGGCAGTGGGACGGGGCTGGCGGAGGCAGAGGCCGCCCAGGAAAGCTCCGCGTCTCTGCGCGACTCCCTGCCCTAGCCATGGGGAAGGGGCTGGAGGGGACGGCGGCCCGCTGCGGGCTGGGACTGGGATACCTGCTGCAGACCGTGGTGCTGCCCGCTCTGGCCGTCCTGGGGGCCAGCCGCCCCGGCTCCGCTGCGCAAGGTAAGACGAGAGGATAGATGGAGGGGGGTTGGGGCACTCTTCGGGTGCGGGCTGGAGACGCGAATCGGTGCCCTGTTTGTTTGGGGGGGTTTTGTGGTGTGTTTTTTTTCTGTGCGTATGCGACCCAGAGACTCTGGGGGTCCGATCGCTCTGGCGGGTCGGGTCCGCCGTTGCTGAGCCTGGCCGGGACAGGCGTTTCCCTGCTCTCCGTCCTCCAGCGGGGTACTGAGGCCAGAGGGAGTGCTCGTGCTGAAGGAGCCCCTCCGGGAGCGGCGCAGGTGTGCCCCGGAGGCTGGCAAGGTGCGTGGGAAAGGCAGGTGCCAGGCGGGTGTCCCTCTGCAGCCGCACAGCCGTGCTCCGGCGCTCTGCTGGCGGTGGGCGTCCGTGAGCCCCCATCTCCCCCTCGACACTCTCCTTTCTGCCTAAAACATGATACACCCGAAGGGAGTCACCGTGTTCCTGTGTTTATGCTTTTTGTGTGTGTGTTTGTTTTTTGTTTTGGATATTTTTCTATTTCCCCTTCCCTTGTCGGGGGTTCTGGAGTACATCTGGATCGGTTTTCCCTGTAGCCCATGTATGAATTCCCTTTTTCAAGTGAAAATGTCACGGTTCTTAGTGCCTGTTCTCTGATGTCTTGAGAGAATCACAAAGAGCCCCGGCTCCGTGTGCTACCCACCCTGCAGACAGCCACAGCAGAAGGCTTGTTCTCCTGCGAGCTGATGCCGGATAAACTTTCTCGGTGCTTTTCTGTCTTCCCAAGAGTTAGACCCAAAGTGGAAATGCGTGGCTTTTGCTGGGAAACACTTTGCTACAACCTCCTCAGCACTGGAGAGAGGTTGCTGCTGCCTGTGGGCAGAGTTGCACATAGCAAGGATATGCGGGTTCCTTAAAGCGCTTGGAAATGCTGATTAAAAAGACAAAAGGAATTGTTGAAGCTGCTTTGGATTGTTGGATTTTGTGGTGTTTTGTTTTTTAATTTATTTTTTTTCCATACATGCCACCAACAAATCATAATATGCACCCCGGCTTTGATCTGGAGTTGTTAGCATAATGTAAGTGAAAGAATGCTTGGGTTTTTTTTTCCCCCATCACCCCTGTGGAGGGGGCCTTGAGACGGCTGTACAGGTCTGACCCTGTGCTCTCGCCCAGCTATCAGAGTGCTCTCCTGTATGCTCTTTCTGGCAGGAGAGCGGTCCTGGTGCACCCGGCTCCTGCTGCCCCCGGCAGGCTCTGGGGAGCCATAGGCTTGCTGTGGGTGGGCTGGGTGCACTGTAGATCACGTCTGCAAGTGTAACAGTGCTAATCCATTTCCCACTGATAACACTCCATCCTCAGAGTCACGCTCCCTTGCCCATACCAGGTGCTTATCTCACAGGAAGATCAGAAAACCTGGTCATGAAAAGGGGGGTAGCAGAGAACGAGAGTACAAAAATCTTGTGTGTCTTAACGTACGATCATGTCCTTTTGTTGGTCAGTTTCATGTTCGAGATAGGACAGGTCTGATGTATTCAAAAGCTCTAATAGCACCATGTGCAAGCAGACCTAGCTGTCAGTTGGTATCTGTCTTTCTGTGTGAATGGAGGTTGTTGAAGAGGAAAAGATCCTCGCAGATAGTTGGACCTGGAGCAGAAGAGAAGCCTGCCCGCTCTGCCGGCAGGACGTGGGTAATTTGTGTGGCAGATGGTCTGAGCGGGGAGGGGAGGACCCCCTGCGTTCGGCTGTTTCAGAGCACACATATCAGTGCCACAGGGCATATCTCACACTTTTGAGATGGTTTCTCCTTTCCACGAGTACCCTCCGTGACAGGGGGCTGTGCGGTGGAACTGCCGTGAGAGGGAGAGGAGCCAGGCTCCCTGCACCTACGCTGTGAAGGCAGCACCTGTGTGGGACCTGCCAGAGGCCACCGGTGTGCTCACCTAGCCGCCAAGGGACTGAGAGCTCTTTAGCTGGGCTTCCTCATCTGTGGTGTGCGATAAACTTTCACAGCCGAGTGGAAAACCCGGACAATGTGGCTGGGATATAGTCCTTCATCTCGGACTTGTTTTTAACGTGTGTGCTTTTATTTTTGCTTCCCGTTCGATAGGACCAAGCAAAGAATTTGAGTGCCGAACTGGTTTTGGCATCCTTCCCAGAGCTGAAGGATTTACTGATTGGTGTTTGCCTGGAGGGGTCTTCCTGTATGTGTTTGGTGCTTTGGAGAGGCAATGAATCAACAGTTTAACTGTGCCCTCTTCAGGAAGTTTTCTCATCGTATAGCACCAGGCAAAGTTTTCCCTCTGTTTTATTTATGTATTTCAAAAACATGCATGAACATTGAAATGATTGTTGCCCAACCACTTTTTCCAAAGTCACCCTCTGGCCTTCAAGATGGAAACACCCCTCTAAGTCATTTTGGCTGTGTTGTTTTAGGGGCAATAGAAACACTACAAACTGGTCTCCTATTGTGAGAGGGTCTGGAGCCAGCTAACTTGGTTTTAACTGTGAAGGGGGGGGAAAAATCAGTTTTCCTTTATGATACCTTCAAAAGGAGGAAAAAAGAAATCTTAAGTGGTGCCTTTATACAGCAAACACACTGTTATGATTTAGAAAGGGGAAGAGGGGAAGGGAAAGAAGGTGTGTACATTATTTTGGTTTTCCTCAGTATTTGTTGCTAGTACTATTTCTTGGTTTGCTTTTCTTCTCCATTCTCCAACTATCTTTATCCTTTGAAGCAGGCTAAGGAGGCCATGAGCACTGCTGGAGCTTTCATTCTTCCCTTTTCCATTGCCTCATGGAAAATAAATTTATTAACTAAGTAGTTGATGGACCAACCCCCACAATTCCTGGCAGAGAGATTCATATCACTGCATCTCAGCATCCTCCTGTGAGCTGCTCAGCAGAGCTAAATACACTTTGTTTTATTAGCATTTCTTATCGTCTGATCTGAAGCTGTCTAAGTATTTTTCCTCTGTTATCAGGAGAGAACAGGAAATGGCCACATGATAGAGACAGCCCTGAATTCTCAAAGTGGGGTGACTAGGGCCAGAGTGATTATCAAGCCAGAACCGGTTCTGATCTGCAATCACTGCATTCATTATACTTCTGTGACAAGCTACATCAGAATGAGAGCTCAAAGGTCCCACCCTGGACTCAAGCACCTACCCCTGCCTGGCATTTCAGTGGCATCTCTTCTAAAAGCAACTTTTCTGTTGGCTCTTCAGTTGCAGAGACTGAATTTCAACCATTGCATTTTCCTGCTTCACCCTGCATCCATCTTTGGACATTATAAATGTTTGGAGAACATATCCTGTGGCCATCACTTTTTTGGAATGTAGGTGGGATGAAAAGGAGGGTCAGGCTGTCTCTCTGCAGTGACAAGCATGGCTCAGACAGCTTTATGGGCTAAGAGCAATAGCCTAAGAGATGGATAGAAAAGCTAAAGGGACTACATATTAATGAGTTTTTGTTTCAGTTGTTACTACTTCTTCTTTTTAATGCTTAACCTCTCACACCTAATTAAATCACAGTGATAATTTAAAAAGAAAACTGTAAAAAAGCCATATGTGCAGATATTTGTCTTGCCCCAGCACAGTCTGCATTAGCAACAGCAGCACTTTGAAAATGCTTGGTGTGGAAAAAGTGAAGTATAACATGTGAACGTGGTAACCTTTTGGGGATGCAGTTCTTAATTAAATACCTAAGCACATCTTGTTGGAAAGAGGAAAAAGGGGGGGGGGGGGGGGGGGGAGGGGGCAGGGAAGGACTTAATTATCTTGATGCATCAGTGGAGCACTTTTGTTTGATCATGTGGGTGTAATAGTATTTGTAAAGTGAGGGCCAGGTAGTATTTCGTTGTGAATGGAGAAGCCCCTCTGGAGCACGGGTTCATTTTAAAGCGACGTGGTCTGACGGATTCCAGTGATGCTGACGAGTTCGGGCTGCATGTGGTAGCCTATACTGGCCCTGAGCAGCATTGCAGTGCTGCAGAAGGCTGTGCTGAAAGCAAAGCAGCCACCGGGTTTCTCTTGCTGACTGAAGTGCAGTTTAAGGAGGATTAAAACAAAGTGGACGGATCCATCTGTGGAGGAGAGAATCCTCCCTGGGAACACGGGAGCCAGGATCTGTCTCCTCTTTCTCTGGCTCCAGTCTCTAGCAGTTACTTGCAACAGTTATGGGGGGAAAAGAAAAAGGATATCCATCATATACAGCCCCCTTCTGATGACTTTTCAGCATTACTCTCTGTGTCGTTTATTCCTCTGCCACAGTAAGGGTGCCTGAGTGCATCTGCATGTTTCCACAGTTGTTGTGCACATTTAGTTAATCATTTTATGTGCATCATTCATCACACAACTTTTCTTTTCTTCTTTTTTTTTCTTTCCTGGTAATAAACTCTGACTCTTCACTGTATTTCGGGACCAGCTCTGTGTGTGACATCCAAATCCAGAAACAGAGAACAGCATTAATCATATTAAAAAGATTTTTCCTAATTTAATTATCCAAACACAGTACATCTGAAGGCAGGAATACAGCTCCGTGCCAAGGCCAGGCAAATCAGTTCCATAGCTGGTCTGTGCGCAGGAGGAGAGGAGAAAATGTGGCTTATATTTATTGGACATTTTGAAGTAAATATCTTTAGTTTTATGCAAGCTGCAGAGTGGTGTTCTGAGGCACGGTCTGTGCAGTTCAGTTGTAATAGGATGCAAAACAAAATCTGTTCCCACAGAGGGTGAGAGAAGCCCGGGCTGACTAGGACAGCTATTAAGTACTTCCATAAAGTATACAAGCAGGAGTTTTGTCTACATGTAAAATATTAAGGAGAGCTGCACTTTGACAAACGAAGCTACATTTATTTTGTGCTGCCAGACGAGTAATCTTGCTTTAGAGTACTCTGTGTTGTAGCATATTGCTATGTTTGTGGCTATTCATTCTCTTTGTGGATTTTAAATTGTTGGACTTTCAAGGAATCAACTCTGGCTATTTTTTTTTTCCTGGGAAAAGGCACAAAAGTTCCTTTGAAACCTAAGTTAGTCATAGAATTGTTAGGGTTGGAAGGGACCTCAAGGATCATTTAGTTCCAACCCCCTGGCAAAGGCAAGGGACACCTCACACTACATCAGGTTGCTCAGAGCCACATCCAGCCTGGCTTTAAAAACCTCCCGGGATGAGGCTTCCAGCACCTTCCTGAGCAACCTGTTTTCATTGCCATTGCAAAGGCGAATGCCTAAGCAAAATTGTACTACTGAGAGCAGTGAGCAGTTTGCTGTGGTTTAGTCGAGGAGGATTTGACTCGGTGCAAGACTCAGGTTCAAGTTTTTGGCTTGTCGTTAAAAGAGTGTCACTGGAGGCTATCTTTGAAATGAAAGTTAATTTACTCATGGGTGCTCTGCCTGTGTATGCCACTGTAGTTAAACGAAGGTATTCTCTTTCCCTCCCTTTTGAGCGGGGAGAGGATTGTGCTTGTTTGTGAAGTGCACATCTTGTTAGCCACCCAGTGGAGGTACTAAAGTCCAGCAGGCAGCCGGCTTGGCATCAGTGCCAATAAAGCAGTAGTTACATCGCCTGTCATTTTCATTAGCCATCTCTGCTTTCACATTCCAACTTGGAGGCATAAAGCAGCACAAACTCTTACAGCTAAGTCAAGGATTAAAAGCAAAGAGTAAGAGACAAGCAGCAGTTTTCCAGTTGGCTACAACCTCCATCAACATAGCGGCAGAACAGCATTGTGCAGAGGCATGGTTCAGTGCTAACTGCTTCCAAGGACTGAAGGGATGGAGGTGTTTTAAGTGATTTATTGTGTGTGCTCAGTAGAGTCCAGTCTTGGGAGCAGGCACCCCTGGAGCTTTCCATCATAACATTATCCAAGAGATGATCTGAAGGAAATGGAATTAAGTCTTCTGGGAGGCAAACTGTACCCAAAGAAAGACTTAATTTGCATCATTAGTAAGCAAGCATTTGAAATTATGCTGAAAGGGAAGTGGTTACAAAGAAGCTTACATCGAACAAATAGGAACAAAATCCTCCTTAATTTAGCACATACTTTGTTTGGCTGCGTTTCATTGAATGGGATCATCAGCAGATAGTCCTACTCCGAACTTCAGTGGTGGTGTGATGTGGAGAGGATTTATTTAGACAGTGTCATTGTTTTTGTGGTAGGTCTGCTCAAACATTTTGCAGAGCACTGTTGGTTTGTTCTGTATTTAGATTTGTCTGTCTTGGGTAAGGTTGTAGCATGGGTCTGCCTGTAAGCCATTGGTGTACAAGCTAGCTGGAGAAGGTAAAAGAAAGGCCCAAACTGCAGTTGTGCTCCAGTTGCTTTCCTTGAGGCTAGGGTTTGCTCACACAAACAACAGGCACAAGCGAGGAACAAAGCGCCAGAGCAGCACAAGGGCTGCCAGAGGTTCTCCCAGCTTTCAGTACCCTCAGAGATGCTTGTGGACAGCTTTTCCCCACAGATACTCACCACTAGAACAGCTTCCCCTTGGCTTTTACAACTCCACCCCAAATCACACGTGCATTAAGCAGGAAACATAGGCTTTCCTCCTGATTCATCCAGCAGCGAGATTTGGGGAGTCCCTTTATAGCCTGGCAGATTATTATCTAAAAGTTTGGACTGGGGGGGGGGGGAAAAAGCTTAATGCAAAAATAGTTTCACTTAAAAATGTCCTTTGAAAAAAATTTGGGGAAAACAAACAAACAAAGAAGAGTTCTTTTTGTTTTATTAGCTGGGAGGAGGTTGGGGGAAAAAAAGGCAAATCAAGAAACCCTAATCAAAACCAGAAGAGATGTAATTATTCTAGTGAAAAGGTCAATAAAGCTCCAAATATTTACCTCACTGGCTGAACTCCTCCTAATTACACTCTCTGAAAAATCTGTTAGGTGTTCCGTGAAACTGGAAAAGTTAGAAGTTGTAGAGTCTCCCAACAGAAACAGTTTCCATTTGCAGTCACATTTTTCCATGTTGCTAGAGACAATGAGAGGTTTTAATTTGTCACTCTGCATAAGATTTTTAATCTGTAATCCATCTTGCTGGATTGAGAGGACAGCTGTATTTATCTCTGTTGGATGGAAGAGAGAAATGAGGAATTGCCGAAGGCTGCACAGTGAATGCGTAAGGAAGCCAAAAGGCTCCTGAGTGCCCAGGAGTCTCCACTCCGTCCTCCTTTTCTGATGATCCCAGAGATGGATGCAACTATAGAGGGAATGCTACATAAAGGCTCTCTGGTGTCTTCCCAATGTCAAATTTATTGTGTCTCACTAATGGTTTCTTTGTATAGAATCATAGAACTGTAGAATTGTCGGGGTTGGAAGGGACCTCAAGGATCATTTAGTTCCAATCCCCCTGCCATAGGCAGGGACACCTCACACTACAGCAGGTTGCTCACAGCCACATCCAGCCTGGTCTTAAAAACCTCCAGGGATGAGGCTGTCACCACCTCCCTGGGCAACCTGTGCCAGTGACTCACCACCCTCATGGGGAAGAACTTTTTCCTAACATCCAGTATGAATCTACCCATTTCTAGTTTTGTTCCATTCCCCCCAGTCCTATCACTACCTGGCACCCTAAAAAGTCCTTCACCTTCTTGTAGGCTCCCTTCAGATTCTAGAATATCTGCTGGTATCTAGAATTATGTATAAGACAAAAAGGTCAAACCCACATTCTGTTGCTCAGAAACAGGGATGCTTCCTGGAAGCTCTGACTCTACCCTGGCAGGTGGTTTGGGAGGATTTGCTTTGCTCAGTGAAATCCCCAATGTTATCCCAAATTTAGAAGGAGCAAGAGCAGATCTAGTGGATGACTTCATCACTGTTGCTAATGGAATAGGGATCACTGCTTTGGGTTGTTTTGTTTCATTTGGGTTTAATCTGCAGTTCAGGACTATCTCATTCAACTGCACTTCATTCATCTGAATGAACAACTTGTGCACCAAAGAACCTTGGTGCCTTATGGCTCATAAAAGCTATCAGGTTGCCTAGGCAATTAAATCAGCATCTTGTTGAGGTAATATTATCAACAATAATGCTGAGGAGCTCAGATTGGTTTTAGTGGCCTGGAAACAGCTGAACGTTTTCTCCTTAGGTAGCTCCTGCCAATCCCTTTTCAGTCGTTCTGAAGAAGTAAAGTAGCTTTTATTTCTTAGTCTCATATTGAGTGAGAGGTTGAAATGCTAAGCTCTCTGGATTAACGATGTATCCTTTGAGAAAGAGGAAAGCTTGAGGTGTGTTTTTTTTTTGGTCCCCTGAGTGCTGAATGTGATTGTTTGAGGAATCTTGAATTTCATCAGCTAGATAGAAGGAAATGTGCAACTAAGCCTTGAGTGATCTGTCAAAAGAGGCCGACTCTATTGCAATTGTTTTGGAAACTTGTTTGAACTGATAGTTGCTCCCCAGGCATTTCTTTGCCTGAATTTAGTGCATTTCACATCAGGCAGTGAAAAGCAATCACCACTGGCTTGTTAGTAATTCAGAGCTTCTCAGAGAGCTAAAATTTGTGGAAAATAATGGGCTGGAACGTGAATTGCTTGCACTGTTCCGATATGGTTTGTTTATTTATTGTTTAAATCCATTGCTTGTCTTATCCAGTCCCAACATGTGTGTTTATACTGGAAAGTTTACACAGTGAGCTAAAATAATAATATTGTCTCGGTGAGTGAGGTTAATTGCAGTTCAGTTAGACTGAAATAGAGGACTAGGGAGTGGAACAGAGCGGCAGCTCACTCCGTCCTCGTGTGCATTGGAGTTACCTACACCGACTGCAGCACAGGTAATAACTGGGAGTGCCTTACTCTGTGATTTTTCTTTTTGAGGACTGTATCTCCTCATTTTACCAGTTGCTCATGGAATTAGCACAGATGTATTCCACTCACTGCAAACAACAACTTCATGTGTGCTAGGTCCTATGGCCCTGCTCTGGCAGGGGGGTTGGACTCGATGATCTTGGGAGGTCCCTTCCAACCCCTAACATCCTCTGAGCCTGTGATGTGTCTGCTTGGTTACTCTGCAGCTCTACACGTACAAAAGATGAGAGGAGGCTGTGAGTAGGAGTGAATGGCTGGGGCTAACAGGGTGAGGGTGAGGTGTTCCAGGCTGAAATGCTGGGTTGTCTGCAGTCAGATGATGAGGCTATAGAGAAACCTCTGCTGCACAAGCCTTTATTTTAGGATTAAGACTAAGAGGAGCTAAATTTTCCTCTCTCAAACTCAGTCACTTCAGATCTGAAAGTCGGAGTTGATTATGGAAAGCCAATTCTGTCCAGTTAAGGGATGGGCCTGTGATTAAATGCTGGTGGCTGTGTGCTTGTACATGCAGTGTCATTCACTGAACAGCTCACTGAATTGGCTCATGAACAACTAGGATTCATTGCTCTAAGCTTTTTGGCCCCAAAGCTGCACTACTTTTTGGCAAGTAATTATCCCCATTACAAATTCCTTTCATGCAGATGTTGCAAACATAGCTTTAGGGACTTCCTTCCTGCTTCACCTTCACCACTTTCTGAAGGTGAGGGTAAGTTTTTCAGTTTCCTGCTGAAGTAAAACTCAAGTGATCTTCTTATGCAGCAGATCTCTACTGGAGAGATTGTGTTTGTTTTCCTTCTCTTCCTCAGGTAAAATAGCTGCGCTGCAACTAATTGGAAGTTGCTACTTTCTTGGTTCCCAAGAAACTAGAAAGTTTGTAGCTAGGAAGTTCAGTACTGGGGTGTGGCAGTTTCTTTTCTTGTTTTCTGTCAGTTTCTTGTTTTCGATTCCCACTGCTTATACCAAGGATAGGCTTACAGGATGCCTGAAAGGATGTTGTAGAGAGGTTGGTGCTGGTCTCTTCTCCCAGGTAATTAGTGATAGAACAAGAAGGAATGGCCTCAAGCTGTGACTGGGTAGGTTTAGACCGGAGAGTAGGAAGAATTCTTTCCTAGCAAGAGTGGTCAGGGATTGGAATGTGCTGCCCAGGGAGGTGGTGGAGTCACCAAGCCTGGATGTGTTTAGAGGTGGTTTGGATGTGGTGCTTGGGGATATGGTTTAGGGGTAAACCTTGTAGAGTAGGGTTGTGGTTTGGACTTGATGATTCTGAGGGTCTTTTCCATCCTGAATGTTTCTGTGATTCTGTGATGCAAGGCCAGGTTATAAACACCAAGAACTATAGCTTCATTAATTTCAAAGTTGCCACATGCCAGAAGCTAGTCCGGTTCTGTGTTAAAAATGTCAGTGTAGTAAAGTGAGACTCTAGGATGCATGGATCCTGCTCTCACTTTTTCTACTGACAAAGGTTTTTTCTCTGTGTGTGTTGTTTGGGCTGGTTTTGTTTTGTTTGTTTGTTTAAATGAATAATCTGTATAATCTTCTGGCTTTTCATTTCCTGTCCATGTAGCA
Source organism: Melanerpes formicivorus (assembly GCF_026170545.1). NCBI lineage: Eukaryota > Metazoa > Chordata > Aves > Piciformes > Picidae > Melanerpes > Melanerpes formicivorus. Next base: position 4,327,668 of record NW_027142356.1, on the reverse strand, counting down.
GCATGGCTGTTTACTGCAGAGAGGTTAAAACACTGCCTTACTTGATAATGGCTTGAGGTTCTTAGAGGTAGATGGTTTTTTTTTTTTCCTGGGTTTTGTCATGTTGTTTCAGATAGGAACAGTGACAGCCAAATGTCACCAACTGTAGGCAGATTTCCACATAAATATCTGTTCCACACAAATGCATGGCAATTTCCTGCCTCACCACTCAGTCGGGTTTGAAATAAAGACCTCTACTGCCAAAAGCATGGGCTTTGAAGGCTTGAGTTAGAAATGCAGCCTGATAGCTGGTAACAAAAGTGGTTATTATCCTGGTTTAGACAGTAGAATGAGAAGTGCCATATGCCTTTCACAAGCAAAATTGTTCAGCTCCTGCTAACTTATGTTCTTTGCTGCCTGTGGGTTTTCACTATTTCTATATGGATCTTCGCAGACTCACAGAGTGTTGGGGGCTGGAAGGGACCTCAAAAGTTCATTCACTCCAACCCCCTGCCAGAGCAGGAACACCTAGAGCAGATCACACAGCAACACATCCAGGCAGCTTTTGAGTATCTCCAGAGAAGGAGACCCTGCAAGCCCCCTGAGCAGCATGTTCCATATTCTGTCACCCTCAGAGTGGAAAATATTCTTCCTCATGTTCATATGGAACTTCCTATCCCTCAGCTTTCACCATCGCCCCTTGTGCTGTCATTGGGCATCGCTGAGCAGAGCCTGGCTCCGTCCTCTTGGCACTCACCCTGCACATCTTTATCAACATGAATGAGGTCACCCCTCAGTCCTGGGCCCCAGCTCCTTCAGTCTCTCCTCATTATTTTTTTTTTTTCTTTCCTTAAATGTTCTAAATGACTTCATTGTAGTAAACATAGATATTAGATAAAACCCTCCCAATCTTTAACCACAACATGCCCTGATTTCCTTTACTTCCTTTATAAACATTTCTGTAATATTTGTAGGATGGGGAGGAGAGTCCTACATTTTGTATTTAAAAGAAATATTTCCAAAGGAAAGTGAATTAAATTGACAAATTGACATGGTGGGGGCTATTCATCTGCTAAATCTTACTCATGAGCTTATTTCATGAGTATTTGGTTTCACTGCAAAGATCTTCTCAGGGAAATCAATTGATGGCAGTGCCTCGATCAGATTTTGCTCTCTGCCTCCTTTCACTGGATTGGAAGACAAGGAAAAACGTGGTCTTTTGTCTTTAAAGTTTTACATCCACAGGCAGCAATGCAGTACACATATTTTGCTCCTGGAGGCCAGGCTGAGGTTAAGTTGGTTTTAAAGATAACAGCAGATTCCAGCGTCCTTGCGTTTGTTTTGTGTTTGGTGGCAGTCACTAAATCAGGGAAAGGAATGTTCAAACAACACACTTGAGGAAAAGTGATTTTTATAGAAAGGGCTGATTCCTGCTAATAGCCAGTAACTGCACATAACCCCACTGACATTAAAAGTCCATTAGCTAAGTCCAGTTTAAACAACAGCTGATGCTATGTCAGCTAAATGTACATAGGAATTACTTTTCTTTTCCTGCAGTGCAGCAACAGCACTTCTGTAATTTTTCTACAACTATGTACATTAAGGAAAGCAAATGTCATCTGATAGTAGCAAGATGAAGAGTTCACATTAAAGCAGGGAGGATTGTAATCAAACTGAATTTACCATCTGGTCGCATTAACAAAACCCAAAAACGTTTACAAGAGCAAGCAGAGAGTGTCAGGTTTCTGAATGAAAGCTGGAGTAACAGATCTCCTGCTTCTGTAGCACAGGACAACCACCCAGCTGCTCATCTGTTGGCTTCTTTATCATTAAATACATTAAGACCTCGTTCAAGGAAAGTTTTTTCCTGAAGTCAGTTAGATGCTTTGTCATGTGGAGCGCTGGGTTGCCACAGGGGGGAGGGGGGAGATGCTATTAGCAGGGTATTTGGGAAGTATCACAGTATCGCTTAGGTTGGAAAGGACCTCGAGGATCAACCTATCAACCTATCAACACAGACCCCATGCCTAGACCATGGCACCAAGTGCCACGTCCAATCTCCCCTTGAACGCCTCCAGGGTCGATGACTCAACCACCTCCCTGGGCAACCCGTTCCAATGACGAATGACTCGCTCGGTGAAGAACTTCCTCCTCACCTCGAGTCTAAACCTCCCGTGGTGCAGCTTGAGACTGTGTCCCCTTGTTCTGGTGCTGGTTGCCTGGGAGAAGAGGCCAACCCCTTCCTGGCTACAACCACCTTTCAGGTAGTTGTAGAGGGCAATGAGATCACCCCTGAGCCTCCTCTTCTCCAGGCTAAACAATCCCAGCTCCCTCAGCCTCTCCTCATAGGGCTTGTGCTCAAGGCCTCTCACCAGCCTTAAGTAAGTCTCTTTGTGAAAATGCTGAAGCTTATCAAGGTAGTGTTTGTATGCCTGTGGTCTTAAATCCTTAAGGATTTATTGGTGCAGCAAATAGAAAGATGTTGAGATGCTGGAAGGTGTCCAGAGAAGGGCAACAAGGCTGGGGAAGGGTCTGAAGCACAGCACTGTGAGAGGCTGAGGGAGCTGGGGTTGCTTAGCCTGGAGAAGAGGAGGCTCAGGGGAGACCTTCTTGCTCTCTACAACTACATAAAGTGAGGTTATTGCCAGGTGGGGGTTGATCTCTTCTCCCAGGCAACCAGCACCAGAACAAGAGGACACAGGCTCAAGCTCTGCCAACGGAGGTTTGGGCTGGATGTTAGGAAAATATTCTTCCCAGCAAGAGAGATTGGCCATTGGAATGTGCTACCCAGGGAGGTGGTGGAGTCACTTCCCTAGAAGTGTTTAAAACCAGCCTGGATGAGGCACTTAGTGCCATGGTTTAGTTGATTAGATGGTGTTAGGTGACAGGTTGGACTTGATGATCTCGGTGGTCTTTTCCAACCTGGTTAATTCTGTATGTATAACTCATGTGCCGGGATCTATTCCTCTCATGTAACAAAAAGAGGGTTGAAATGTGTGGTGGAAAAAGTGCATGTGCTTGTGTGGTGGCTTGAAAATTCCCTCCCAACATAAATTTGCCAGATCAGCTCAGTTGGAAGCAACTGAAGTTGTATTTACAAGCAAAACTACAATCTAAAATGAAATGCAATGAATATGTAAATATTGTATATTTTGTACATAGATGTACAGTTTATAAACAGCATGAGAACCCCCCTGGACAAACCAGGGGGTGAGTAATAGATTCCCCTTTCCTGCTTCCTTCCCTACTCCCCTGTACACATGGGGCAAGAGAAACAACAGGGGGTTGTTTGTTAATACTCAGCCACAACAAAGCAATACAGCCAAGGTCAGCAAAGCCATCAGAAACCTGAAGGGAGAGCGAAGGAAGTGAGAAGAGAGAAAGTTAGTTTACAAAGCCAATTTTTATGGTAGAACTTGTCCTTTTCACATCCAGTAGTGATCTATTTACATTCTACTACTTTCTGTTTGAGATCTGTGGAAAATTTAAGGTACAGCCTGAAACTACCACAGCTTGGGAAAGAGGAGTGTGACAGGTACTTCAAAAGGAACTTCAAAAGGAACCAGCCAGCTGAGGTCCTAGTACTGCAGTTTTGGGACCCACTGAAGCGTGGTTTAGCAGCTGCTTTGGCAACTGGGCTCAGTTTGAAAAGTTTGAGCTCTGCTTTGAGAAGAGATCTGGTGCTGTAAAGAAGAGATCTGGTGCTGTAAAGCCATTGTGGAGACAGGCAAAGCATCACTTAGTAATTTAATGTGAGAGCTGGAAACAGAGGTAATTAGTCACTCACTGCCATGCTCCCCAAGTAGGGTGGAGTATTACTGTAACCTCTTTCACCTTCTCTTTGCTATTATCCACCCATTAGTGAAACCTTGTGTAAGTCCTGACAGCAGCGCAGCTTAAATGCCTGGCGTGCATAGATGTAGCCTCTGCAAAAATCCTCTGAACATGTCTGGAGGGCTCACTTAGACTCTTAACAAACTGCATTAGCAGTCCAAAACTCTTAAATGTGTCACGAGGCTGAACTGGAATTTTTTTCATCTCCCCAGGCTGAAGGAGTTGACATCAGCAGCGCGCTGAGGGCAGATCATTTGTTTGCAAACTACAGGGTTTAAGGAGAGCAATTCAATTGCATTTTTTCCCCCCGTCCTCTGGAACATAATATGTAAGCATATGCCTGAACTACAGCCTGTTTTTAATTACAAGCAGCAACTTTTTCATGTTGACAGATTTTCACAAGGAAAGCTTTATTGAAAATGAGAGAAGGACTTCTTTTTTTGGTCACCATTAGTTCTTGCTGCTTAGTGCTTCTATCAAGTACAGTAAAACACTGCTTATAATTAATTCAAAGCTTATAGGGGCATGTCTAATATAATTGCCAAACAAAATCCTGTTTGCTAACATATTGCCTGTGAAACCCATCTGAATAATCTGGTCTCTGGCAGACAGAAATCAGGCAGCAATAACAGCTGTAAATATTTCACAATATACTTAAAGCACTTTCATTTCGATACTCAATCCACTTGTGGGTTTCAAGGATCAAACAAGTCAGAAGTGACTTTTCCCACATGTACTTTCCTGATTTCTGATCATTCTCTGAGTTCTTTTCACTGCTTTGCCTGAAAGTTATTTTTTTTTAAAATCATCATTATCTTTGATTTTTTTATATATATATAGGCAAAAATCCACACTGTCTCTAGTTCTGGGCACCTCAGTTTAGTAAGGATGTTGACTTGCTGGAATGTGTCTAGAGAAGGGCAACAAAGCTGGATATGGAGCACAAGCCCTATGAGGAGAGGCTGAGGGAGCTGGGTTGCTTAGCCTGGAGAAGAGGAGGCTCAGGGGTGACCTTATTACTGTCTCCACCTCCCTGAAGGGAGGTTGTAGCCAGGTGGGGGTTGGTCTCTTCTCCCAGGCAACCAGCACCAGAACAAGACAACACAGTCTCAGGCTGTGCCAGGGAGGTCTAGCCTGGAGGTGAGGAGAAAGCTCTTCCCAGAAAGCACATTGGAATGTGCTGCCCAGGGAGGTGGTGGAGTCACCATCACTGGAGGTGTTTAGGAAGAGCCTGGATGGGGTGCTTGGTGACATGGTTTAGTTGATTAGATGGTGTTGGGTGATAGGTTGGGCTTTGAGGCCTCTTCCAACCTGGTCTGGTCTGTTCTGTTCTGTTCTATTCTGTTCTGTTCTATTCTGTTCATTCATGAGCTGGGGGAATTACATAGCTGAATTATGGTGGGGCTAACAAAATGATGCTGTTCACGTTGGCGTGGGACAATTACTTTAATACAGACTTGAGTATATTCCACTGGAAAAGGCATTGCAGTGCCAGTACTCACAGGATCACAGGATGATGGGGGTTGGAAGGGACTTCTGGTGATCATTGAGTCCAACCACCCTGCCAGAGCAAGACCAGAGAATCTAGCACAGTTTGCACAGGAATGCACTCAGGTCTGGAAAATCTCCAGAGAAGGAGACTCCACAACCTCCCTGGGGAGCCTCTTCCAGTGCTCTGTGATCCTCACAGTGAAGTTCTTCCTCATGTTGAGGTGTAACCACCTGTACTGTAGTTTCATAGTTTCATAGTTTCATAGTTTCATTCAGGGTTGGAAGGGACCACAAGGATCATCTAGTTCCAACCCCCCTGCCATGGGCAGGGACACCCCACACTAGATCAGGCTGGGCAGAGCCTCATCCAGCCTGCTCTTAAACACCCCCAGGGACGGGGCCTCGACCACCTCCCTGGACAACCCATTCCAGGGTTTCACCACTCTCATGGTGAAGAACCTCCTCCTCACATCCAGCCTGAATCTCCCCACCTCCAGCTTCATTCCATTCCCCCTAGTCCTATCACTACCTGAGATCCTGAGAAGTCCTTCCCCAGCCTTCCTGTAGGCCCCCTTCAGATACTGGAAGGCGACAATTAGGTCACCTCGGAGCCTTCTCTTCTGCAGACTGAACAGCCCCAACTCCTTCAGTCTGTCCTCACAGGAGAGGTGCTCCAGCCCTCTGATCATCCTTGTGGCCCTTCTCTGGACACGTTCCAGCACCTCCACATCCCTCTTGTAATAGGGGCTCCAGAACTGGACACAGTACTCCAGGTGGGGTCTCACCAGGGCTGAGTAGAGGGGGAGGATCACCTCCCTCGACCTGCTAGCCACACTTCTCCTGATGCAGCCCAGGATCTGATTGGCTTTGCGGGCTGCAAGTGCACACTGAGAGCTCATGTTGAGCTTTTTGTCCACCAGCACCCCCAAGTCTCTCTCCTCAGGGCTATCCTCCAGCCAGTCACTGCCCAGCCTGTATTTGTGCCTGGGATTGCCTCGACCCAGATGCAGGACCCTGCACTTGCTCTTATTGAACTTCATGAGGTTGGCCTGTGCCCACCTCTCCAGCCTGTCAAGGTCCCTCTGGATGGCCTCCCTTCCCTCCAGCGTGTCTGCTGCACCACACAGCTTGGTGTCATCAGCAAACTTGCTGAGGGTGCACTCAATGACACTGTCCATGTCCCCCACAAAGATGTTGAATAAGACAGGTCCCAGGACTGATCCCTGAGGGACTCTGCTTGTCCCTGGCCTCCACTGGGACATGGAGCCATTGACAGCCACTCTTTGGGTGCGGCCATCAAGCCAGTTCCTTATCCATCTAGTGGTCCACCAATCAAACCCATGTGTCACCAGTTTGGAGACCAGGATGTGGTGCGGGACAGTGTCGAAGGCTTTGCTCAGGTCCAGGTAAATGACATCAGTTGCTCGCCCCTCATCTATTAATTTTGTCACCTGCTCATAGAAGGCCACCAGGTTGGTCAGGCAGGATTTGCCCTTGGCAAAGCCATGCTGACTGTTCCAAATCACCTCCTAACTTTTCTTCTGAGCCAATAGTACCTCCAGAAGGATCTGCTCCATGATCTTTCCAGGCACAGAGGTGAGACTGACTGGCCTGGAGTTCCCTGGTTCCTCCTTCTTGCCCTTTTTGAAAATGGGGGCAATGTTTCCCCTTTTCCAGTCTGTGGGGACTTCACCAGACTGCCAGGACTTTTGAAATATAATAGAGAGGGGTTTAGCAACCTCATCTGCCAGTTCTCTCAGTACCCGTGGGTGTAACCCGTCGGGTCCCATGGACTTGAACACTTTCAGGTTCTTCAGATGATCACGAACCTGATCTGCACTTACAATGGGCAGTTCTTCCTCCCTGTCCCTGGCTTTGACTTCCATAACATCAGAAGTGTGGCTAGAGGCCCTTGCAGTGAAGACTGAGGTAAAGAAGTTATTAAGTACCTCAGCCTTTTCCTCATCACAGGTGACCATGTCACCATTTTCTTTTCTGAGGGGGCCCACACCTTCCCTAGTCTTCTTCTTCCCATTAATATACCTGTAAAAGTTCTTAGTATTCCCTTTAATCTCCCTGGCTAGATTCAACTCAAACTCTGCTTTGGCTTTCCTAACCAGGACTCTTGCTGCTCGGGCAGCTTCCTTGTATTCCCCCTGTTCTACCTGTCCTTCCCTCCACTTCCTGTAGAGTTTCCTTTTAAGTAATAGTGTGTCCAGTAGCTCCTTGCCCATCCAGGCAGGCCTCCTAGCATTCTTACCTGCTTTTCTCTTTGTTGGTACACAGAGCTCCTGGACACAGAGGAGGTGGTCCTTGAATACTGACCAGCTGTCCTGGGTCCCTCTTCCCTCCAGGGCTTTGTCCCATGACACTTTGGCTAGCAGATCCCTGAAGCCATCAAAATCTGCATGCCTAAAGTCTAGGGTCATGAGCTTGGAATACTTCCTCCTGAAGTTCAAATCTATTGCCTGTTGTCCTATTACAGGGCACAAGTGAGCAGAGGCTGTCCCTTCCTTCCTGACCCCCAGCCCTCAGATATTTGTAAACATATATTAAATCCCCTCTCAGTCTTCTCTCCAGACCAAACAGCCCCAGGGCTCTCAGCCTATCCTCATCAGGCAATGCTGCAGTCCCTTCATCATCCTTGTAGCCCTCCCTTAGACTCTCTCCAGCAGATCCCTGTCCCTCTTGAACTGGGGAGCCTAGACCTGGATGCAATATTCCAGATGTGGCCTCCCCAGGGCAGAGAAGAGGCAAAGAGAATCTACCTCGATCTCTTCCTTGAAGTTTTACTGGTTTTATATGTCTAGATGTCTGCAAACTTTATACTAAGCCTGACACATGCCTAAAACTATTAGAAGCAGATAGTTAGGCTGTTAACTCAAGTGCCCAAAGGGCTGTGAAATAAAAGGTGATGAAGCTTCTAGTGGCATGCAGGAGGACCTGTGTTATATGCTGAGCCCCTTCTGTCTGGGAAGCTTTGGCCCTGTGTTTAATTGAAAGAAAAGGAGGATGATAGTCGGTCTACAGCAGAATCTTTTGGGTTGCATGAGATTTATAAACAGTCTTTGTGAGTTAGGACTGTGCCTGTAGTTTGTCCTGTTCAGCAGAAGACCTTGAAGTTTAGAGAAAAGATTTATAATCATCCCTCAGGACGTTTTCCCCTAGCCCAAACAAAGACCTTAAGAAACAGTTGTGCAAAACAAAACATTTTGCAATTTTCTATTTACTTGGGAATGTTCTTTAAACTCTACAATAAAATAAGAAAGTAACCAAAGACAGTAAGAAAGTAACCAAAGACAACTCTGACAAATGTTCATTTGGGGGAATAATTTTTTTTCTTGCTCACCCTCATTCTGCAGTGGGATTCTATCACTTAAGCTGACATGAAATTTCAGACAATGCAATAGCCCAAACTTTTTAAGAGCTTTATTCTCCCAGCCTTCATGCACTGATACAGGCTGGGCAGTGTGTAGCTTGAGAGTAGCCCTGAAGAAAAGGGCTGAGGGGTGCTGGTGGATAAGTTCAGCATAAGCCACCAGTGTGCACTTGCAGAAAGCCAACCAGGGCCTGGGCTGCAGCAAGAAAAGTGTGACCAGCAGGGCCAGGGAGGGGATTCTCTCCCTGTACTCTGCTTTCATGGGACCCCACCTGGAGTACTGCATCCAGTTCTGGAGCCCCTGTTACAGGAAGGGTCTGGAAGTGCTGGAAGGTGTTCAGAGAAGAATCATGAGGATGATCAGAGGGCTGGAGCTGCTCTGCTATGGAGGCAGACTGAGGGAGTTGGGGCTGTTCAATCTAGAGAAGATTGTGAGGAGACCTTATTGTAGGATCTGAAGGGGGTTATAGGAACTCTGGGGAGGGACTTTTTGGGGTGTCAGGGAATGATAGTACTGGGGAGAATGGACAAAACTAGAAATGGGTAGATTCAGATTGGATGTTAGGAAGAAGTTCTTCCCCATGAGGGTGTTGAGACACTGGCACAGGTTGCTCGGGGAGGTGGTGGAAGCCTCATCCCTGGAGGTTTTTGCAGCCAGGCTGGATGTGGCTGTGAGCAACCTGCTGTAGTGTGAGGTGTCCCTGCCCATGGCAGGGGGGTTGGAACTGGCTGATCCTTGAGGTCCCTTCCAACCCTGACAATCCTATGATTCTATGACTCTATGAATGCTCTCTCCTGAGCCATAAGCCTCTCAAGCTTATGACCCCATCTCCTACAATAAAAGAGTTTGAGCCACCTGAGGTTCATGTCCATGCAAAGTGAGCCTCTGGGCATAGGATCAAAGGAAACTGCAGGTTGTCTTGGCTGTAGCCTCTGGAGTGCTCAGTGCTGGAGCAAGAATTATCCTGAGGGACTGCAGCCTGTGGAAGGGACCCATTGTCAGAGCAGGGGAAAAGTAGTTTATGTGGCTCAGCAGCTTATTTTTTTTCCTCAGGAAGCAGGTGTAGGTTCATGGCATAGATGGCACTGAGCTGCCATGAACGTTTTCTGCAGTTAGTTAAGGACAAGAAGTGATTGCATGTGGTCATTTATGCAAGCAAGAGCCTGTATCAAGCAAAACTTATAGCATATTCTGATTGTGTCAGCTGTCAGTGATACATCTGACTTCCATATTATTTCTCTCATGATTTCTGCAGTTACAGTATCTAGGCATTGTGGAATTTGGTGGGCTTAGGGAAATGCATTCTGACTGCAAAATTATGAAAAGAGCTCTTCTGAAAGGAAAGGAGAAAGGAAAAGAAAACTAAATCCTTTCCACTGTATTTCCTTCTTACTCTGTTTCTTCTCTATACACATGCAGTGAAAGAGAGTCTGGTTGCTCTTGGCAAAGCTCCTTGTCTTGAGCCATTGACTTGAAGCAATTCCATGGAAGTGCATTAGTGGGAATTGTATTTGCTACAATGGCCTGCTAGGTCAAAATTAATCTTAAAACACTATTGATTGCTTTTTGTCAGCTGCTGAAGTTTGTTTTGTTTCAGCAAAGTAACTCCTCCTCCCCACAGTGCAAGGTAAAAACTGTCATATTGTGTGTTTTCTGGCATGGCATTTGAAAAGCAAACCCAGACACTGGCCTGCTTATTATTGCTTATGTCTACCAGAAAATAAAGCAACCAGGTAAGGTTTTACTTTAGGCAGTCATTAAGAAAACAAATGGAGATCCTCCAAAAAAACCCCCACCAAACCCAAAAACCGGAACCAAACTGTACTCTCTAATGATCAGATGTCATTTATCTTTACCTTGCTTTTAAGTGGTCAGTATTTTACAGAACACAGTCTTAACCATCTTGGAAAAGACCTTCGAGATCATCAAGTCCAATACCAAATACCATCTAACCAACTAAACCATGGCACCAAGTGCCTCAACCAGTCTGGTTTTAAACACCTCCAGTGATGGGGACTCCACCACCTCCCTGGGCAGCACATTCCAATGGCCAATCTCTCTTTCCAGGAAGAATTTCTTCCTAACTTCCAGCCTAAATCTCCCCTGGCACAGCTTAAGACTGTGTCCTCTTGTTCTGGTGCTGGTTGCCTGGGAGAAGAGTCTAAGCCCCACCTGGCTACAACCTCCCTTCAGGCAGTTGCAGAGAGCAATAAGGTCTCCCCTGAGCCTCCTTTTCTCCCAGCTACGCAACCCCAGCTCCCTCAGCCTCTCCTCACAGGGCTGTGCTCCAGACCCCTCCCCAGCCTTGTTGCCCTTCTCTGGACACCTTCCAGCATCTCAACACCTATCTTGAATTGAGGGGCCCAGAACTAGATACAGTGTTGAAATACTCAAGGTGTGGCCTAAGCAGTGCTGAGTACAGGGGCAGAGACATCAGTATGTTTTGATCGGTGTCACAACATGTGGTGCTGCTTGATGTTTGCAGTCAGCATCCAGTGACCTATTGACATCCCGTGGGCACACAGGCTGTGTAGCTACGGTTTGCAAAGGTGTTCCTATAAAGTATGTAGGAAGTCATTGTCTCTAGAGAGATCACAAGGGGCCCTGAGTTCAGTACTTTTATGTCTGGAAAGATGAAGTCACAGTTCTTAGTTTTCTGTAGTGTTACAGTTGAAGGGTGAACTTTAGCCTCCTTCCTGACTGCAAAGACTGGAAGTGAAATAAATTACCATTGGATGTAAAAGGAAAATTATGCTGAGGTCTGTATAATTCATTGGCTTGCTAATGGGGATGCAGAGCAGAGGTATAAACAGACCTTGCTCTTTTTTCTTCTTCTGTTGCTGCTGCCTGCAACTTCTCTCTCTCCTGTGTCCTTGCCAGGAGACCTCTGTTTTGACTTCTCTGTAAGGTAACAGGAAGGAGGGAGGGAGTAGGGGAAGAAGTGAATGATCCACTGGATCCATCCAGGGGGGTCTGGGGAATTTCTGTGCTGTTTATAAATGGTCAGTGTCTATCTACTGTACATCTATTGGATATTTTGTACATATTCATTGCATTCCATATTTCTGTATTGTAGCTTGCTTGGAAACAGAGCTTCATTTGCTTCCATCCCAAACTGAGCTGGTCTGGCAATTTATTTTTGGGGTAGCTTCTCCAAATTAGTTGGGGGGGAATTTCAACCCACCACATGCAGCATGAGTGCTTGCATCGAAGGGCGAGTCATTGGTTGAGAATGTCACAGTACATGAACAGCATTAAATTGCTTCATTATGTGCATGTGCAGGCTGCATCCAGACACTGTCATTGGGAAGTTATTAGTAGATATAATTACCTAGCCCCAAGGAATTTCTGGACTGAAATAGCATGTGTAATCCTATGTGTTTCCTTCCCACAGACCTGGCTTCAAGCCTCACTTGCCAAGGAAATATCTTACTAACCATGAAATATTCTTTGGCAATATATTTACCTTGCTGTGTATACCTGCCAAGGGTAAAGAGCTTACCTGACAACAGTCCTGCCTTCAAAAGTCAGTTCTTCTGACTTGTGCTCTGGGTTGTTATTAAGTAAAGAGTTGTTTGATATTAGGAGATGTGACCTTTAGATTTCAGCTGGTGCCATAATCTGATCAGCAGCGTGAGTCTTCCTGTAGGAGCCAGAATTATTAATGACAGTATGTGCAACACTAAGCTTTTGTGACTTGAAGGCTACCAGATATGTCTTGTGGATCACTGAATGTTAGAGGTTGGAAAGGACCTCTGGTGATCATCGAGTCCAACTGCCCTGCCAAAGCAGGAGCATAGAATCCAGCACAGGGCACAAAGGAATGCATTCAGACAGGGCTGGAAAGTCTCCAGAGAGATTCCACAACCTCTCTGGGGATCTTGTTCCAGTGCTCTGGGACCCCTCCCAGTGAAGAAGTTCCTCCTCATGTTCAGATGGAACCTCCTGTGCTGTAGTCTGTATCCATTGCCTGTTGTCCTGTCACAGGGCACAGGTGAGCAGAGCCTGTCCCTTCCTTCCAGACACCCAGCCCTCAGATATTTATAGACATTGATTAGATCTTCTCTCAGTCTTTTCTTCTCCAGACTAAACAGCCCCAGGGCTCTCAGCCTTTCCTCACCAGGCAGTGCTCCAGTCCCTTAATCATCCTTGAAGCCCTCTGTTGGACTCTCTCCAGCAGATCCCTGTCCCTCTTGAACTGGGCGAGCCGAGAACTGAATGCAGTATTCCAGGTTAGGTCTCACTAGGGGCAGAGTAGAGGGGGAGGAGAACCTCCCTCAATCTGCATATACTTTGATTAGTATATGAAAACTGAGTAGTTCCAGCACTGTAGGTCTGGAATTTGAGAAAGCCAAAGGTGTTTTGATTAGTGAGGAAACAGATACCAACTGCTTTATTTATGTTTACAAAGACACATAATTACATAGGTGCACAGTTAATTTGTGTATACCACTTAGGCCCATCTGCTCCTAAGAACTTCAGCCCACAGGGTGTAGGTTTTGAAGCTTCTGATTATGCTCAGAGAGGTGAACTTTCTAAGTGGAAGAGCTGTCCCTCACTGAAGGTATGTGCAGCTGAGCCTCTCATTTGGTGTGAGCCAACACAGCTTCCCAGGGGTCAGGTATGACTCAGTTCTGCACCAGCTGAGGGCCGTTAATAGTTAGGATTTCTGCTTGGCTGTATTCATGGTGGAGACATTTCCATCTTGTCTCCTTGGGCAGGAAAAGGTTTCCTTGATTCTAAGGACACTTTGAAAAGAAAAAGGAGAAAAAAAGGAGCAGACACCGCAAAGCACATCAGAGAGAAATCCTGGTGTTAACAAAGAGATCCTTTACCACTAAAATGAGGAGCAAAATGCTTAGATCTTCTTGACAAGGTCTTGTCCAACTGAAGAGAGCCAAAAGAAGAGGTAAGCATCAAGAAGGGTGTGCTGGTGTATGACTGATAGTTGTTTGGGGATATTTTATGTTTTCAAAAGAACATTTTCTTGGGAATTTCCTGCGGCCATCCACCACCCCACTGATGCAAAGCCTCTGGAAAGGCAGCCATTAAAAGGAAAAGGCTGTGTGCTCACACTGCCCCTACCCTCTGCAGTTGGTTCTCTGAACATCAGCCCTACTTCTGATCAACACTTGAGGTGAGCTTTCTCAGCAGGTCTCTGTAGCATTCAGGCTCTCTCCCTAGCTACAACAAAAACTAGTCACTTTTCATCATCTCAGAGGGCATTTGTAAAATAAAACTGGACTTTTCCTGGTCTTCTCTCAAAGCAGGCAATGGAAAAAACTAAAACATACAAAAATCAACCTGTGTTAGGATTGGCAGTTTCAAACATTCAGTGGTAACAGTGGAAAAAAGAAATCTCTTTGCACAATGAAGAGTTTTGAATGCACTACCTTATTGTGGCCTTCCAGTAGCTGAAGGGGGCTACAAGAAAGCTGAGGAGAGACTTTTTAGGGTGTCAGGTAGGGATAGGACTGGGGGGAATGGAAAAAAAACTAGACATGGGTAGATTCAGATTGGATGTTAGGATGAAATTATTCCCTATGAGGGTGGTGAGACACTGGCACAGGTTGCCCAGGGAGGTGATGGAAACCTTCTCCCTGGAGGTTTTTAAGGGCAGGCTGGCTGTGGCTGTGAGCAACCTGCTGCAGTGTGAGGTGTCCCTGCCCATGGGGTTGGAACTGGATGATCCTTGAGGTCCCTTCCAGTCCTAACAATTCTGATTCTTTGATTTATTTTAATATCTCTGGGTGATAAGTCAAATACTGCACTGTATAAAGAAGTTAAAGCATCCTCTTTCCCCAAAAATACATGTTTATAAACACAAGGTTTAGGCTAAACATTCTTTTCTTGTGCATGAAAACTTGGGAAGGAAACAAACCTATCTGAGATGCTGGAGGCTGGAGAAAGGCATTGTGTAGATCCTCTGGTAAATAAAAAGTATGTTTTAGGAGTGGAGGGGTGTGCATTTATTAGCCTAGCCACTTCAGAACTACAAAGCAGACACAAATGCATGCAGGCAGTCTGTGTGAAGGTTATCAGAGCATCTGATGTGTGATGCAACTTGAGGCAAGAAGGGGAAGACAGTGATAAAGAAACTGAAATGTTCTGTTAGGACACCCTCATGCACTAAGTGGACCAGTCCTGCCTATGACCATGAGGGACTGAAGGTGGCCCTGAGGAGAACAGGTACTTTAAAAACAAGACAAAACCTTAATATTTTTACCAAGTTTATATCTTCTTGTTTGGTTGTTTTATTGTGAGGCCATTCCCTATCTATCTGAGAAATCTTGCAGAGGAGGGAGGTGAGCACTTGGACTGATTCAGAAAGTTGTTCTACCTACCCAGTAGAAAACCATATCTGAGCATCTTCATTATCTTTGAATGCAAGATGAAATGGTTAAACCCAGAGACAACATAAAATGAGATCCCAGAAGCTGTCCAAGTGAAGAGTTTGGAGTAAAATAGATACAAAGTCCCAATGAGAAGGGCAGGCATCTGGCCCTTGCTTTTGAGTGATAACACTGCTGCCAGGGCAGAGCTATTTGTTATCAGTGACTGTATTGGGATGCTGAGCTAGGTGCTATTGTGGTGTGCTTGCTGGGTATGCCAAGCTGTAAACGACATAACAAAGTCACTTTAGGGATTGTGTTCCATACCCATGGAAAAAAATGTTGAAGCATAAATGGGAGCAAAGGGACAACTGTGTAAAAAATGCTTTCTCATTGTTCTTCCCACTGATTTGGGGGCCATTGGGTGATGAATTAAGGCATAAATCCTGTTGCTGTATAGCAAGATTCCAGACATGCAGAGAGCAGAGAATCTCAGAAGTCCTCCCAGAAGCCTTTTATCATTGTGGTGTAGAATCCCCAGCATTACAGAGTCTGAGGTTCCACTTACAGCAGAAGTCCTGGAAGGCCTTAACAGATGAAGCAGCTAACAGAAGTCCTGAGTATATGCCTAGCAACATCCCTACACCAAAGTCCTATCCAGAAGTAGCTAACTAACAGAAGCAGAAGTCCCTAGCAGCCCTAAACCCTCCAAACCGTTCCTACCTTAAGTCCCTAATCCAAGTAACTCTTGCTCAGAGTGGCTGTTTGTTATCAATCAATGCATTTTGTTATCAATCCCTTAATCAGTAAAACTCAGCACATAGAATCATAGAATCAATAAGGTTGGAAAAGACCTTAGAGATTATCCAGTCCAACCTATCACCCAACACCTCATGACTAACTAAACCATGGCTTCAAGTGCTACATCCAGTCCTCTTTTCAGCACCTCCAGGGATGGTGACTCCACCACCTCCCTGGGCAGCACATTCCAATGGCCAATTAGTCTTTCTGGGAAGAACTTTCTCCTCACCCCCAGCCTAAACTTCCCCTGGCACAGCTTGAGACTGTGTTCCAGGTCCCTCTCTGCCTGGCTGCTCTCCAGCTGCTCTGACCCCAGCCTGTATAAGCTAAAATCTAACATATATAAGCTAAAATCTTTTCCCAATGACAGGTGCCAGCATGTCAAGGAGGTGGTTCCTGCAGCATGTTCCAATCACAGGGTGCCAACCTGAGGCTGTTGTTCTTGGCACACATGGAATGTGATTGTTTTGCTTTTTGCAGTGTGCTGAGGAATTGGTCAGCTAAAGAATCCTGCACTCTGCACATGTCCAGCAGCTGTCCTCAGAAGAGTGGCTGCAACACTTTCTCTTGTGATCAGTCCTATTAAGCTTGGAAGTGTGACAACACCTGTGCAAGCATCAGTGTTCCAGTGTCTGAGCAGCCCCATGCTTGGCCTGGAGGGGAGGAGACTCAGGGGTGACCTTATTGCTATCTACAGCTACCTGAAGGGAGGTTGTAGACAGGCGGATGTTGGTCTCTTCTCCCAGGCACCCAGCACCAGAACAAGAGGACACAGTCTCAGACTGCACCAGGGGAGGTTTAGGTTGGATGTTAGGAAGAAGTTCTACACAGAGAGAGTGATTGCCCATTGGAATGGGCTGCCTGGGGAGGTGGTGGAGTCACCATCACTGGAGGTGTTCAGGAGGAGACTTGATGGGGTGCTTGGTGGCATGGGTTAGTTGTTTAGGTGGGTTGGATTGGTTGATGGGTTGGACATGATGATCTTGAAGGTCTCTTCCAACCTGGTCTGATCTGGTCTATTCTATTCTATTCTATTCTATTCTATTCTATTCTATTCTATTCTATTCTATTCTATTCTATTCTATTCTATTCTATTCTATTCTATTCATGCCTCTACCACGCAGCTTTGCAAGGCTTTGGCCTGAAATGAGTAGTCCTGCCAAAGTTTCCCAATAGGACGTCCCTTAGGAAGGAGTTCAGAGCAGGAACATCTCTGAAGAATTCCTGATCTAAACTCCCTGTTGCAGATGCTCTCATCAGAGAAGTTCTGATGATGTCTATTGATTAAGTTTCTTTTTTCCTTATCTTAAAGACAAAATCGAAAGGTTGTTTTTCATATGGGCATGCAAGGAGTTTTATTGATTATCTTTTATGAGGCATTAATGAAATCTATAGAAGCCTAACAAGATTGTGTAGTTAACCTTGGCAAGATTGACTGCTTCTTTTTGTTGTTGTTGTTTGGTTGGAGTTTTTTTAACATGTGCAGAAAAGGGAAAATACAATGTTCCATTTTGACAGTTTAAATGACGTGGGAGCAAGTGAATGTCCCAGAATCAAATACCTCTTAGTGCAGAAAGCAAGCACAGTCTATTTTTACCACCAATTAACTCCAAAATGTATTTAGCAGAGATTTTCTGAGGAGTGCTTTCTTTTCCTGCCTAATGGTGCCACACAGAATCATGGAATTGTCAGGGTTGGAAGGGACCTCAAGAATCAGCCAGTTCCAACCCCCCTGCCATGGGCAGGGACACCTCACACTACAGCAGGTTGCTCACAGCCACATCCAGCCTGGCCTTAAAAACCTCCAGGGATGAGGCTGCCACCACCTCCCTGGGCAACCAGTGCCAGTCTCTTACCACCCTCATGGGGAACAACTTCTTCCTAACATCCAATCTGAATCTACCCATTTTTATTTCACTCCAGTCCTATCACTCCCTGACACCCTAAGAAGTCCCTCCCCAGCTTTCTTGTAGCCCCCTTCAGATACTGGAAGGCTACAAGAAGGTCTCCCCAGAGCCTTCTCTTCTCCAGGCTGAACAGCCCCAACTCTCAGTCTGTCTCCACAGCCTCATCCTCATGGCCTTTCTCTGGACATGTTCACATACTTATCAGTAGGCAAACAAGTAGAGAAGTCAGTCACTCATTACAGGTGCCAGAAATGCCTTGCACAGTCACAATGATGGTATATCTAGAGTCTTTCCCAATAACTATCATAGTATCAGTCAGGGTTGGAAGGGACCACAAGGATCATCTAGTTCCAACCCCCCTGCCATGGGCAGGGACACCTCACACTAGATCAGGCTAGTTGAGGGGCCTCAACCACCTCCCTGGACAACCCATTCCAGGGCTTCACCACTCTCATGGGGAAGAACTTCCTCCTCACCTCCAGCCTGAATCTCCCCACCTCCAGCTTCATTCCATTCCCCCTAGTCCTATCACTCCCTGAGATCCTGAGAAGTCCCTCCCCAGCCTTCTTGTAGCCCCCTTCAGATACTGGAAGGCCACAATTAGGTCACCTCGGAGCTTTCTCTTCAGCAGACTGAACAGCCCCAACTCCTTCAGTCTGTCCTCATAGGAGAGGTGCTCCAGCCCTCTGATCATCCTTGTGGCCCTTCTCTGGACTCCTTCCAGCACCTCCAGATCCCTCTTGTAATAGGGGCTCCAGAACTGGACACAGTACTCCAGGTGGGGTCTCAGCAGAGCTGAGCAGAGGGGGAGAATCACCTCCCTTGCCCTGCTGGCCACACTTCTCCTGATGCAGCCCAGGATCTGATTGGCTTTGCAGGCTGCAAGTGCACACTGAGAGCTCCTGTTGAGCTTTTTGTCCACCAGCACCCCCAAGTCTCTCTCCTCAGGGCTGCTTTCCAGCCAGTCCCTGCCCAGCCTGGGATTGCCTCAACCCAGCTGCAGGACCCTGCCCTTGGTCTTGTTGAACCTCATGAGGTTGGCCTGTGCCCACCTCTCCAGCCTGTCCAGGTCCCTCTGGATGGCCTCCCTTCCCTCCAGCTGTCTGCTGCACCACACAGCTTGGTGTCATCAGCAAACCTGCTGAGGGTGCACTCAGTGCCACTGTCCATGGCACCCACAGAGATGTTGAACAAGACAGGTCCCAGGACTGATCCCTGAGGGACTCTGCTTGTCCCTGGCCTCCACTGGGACATGGAGCCATTGACAGCCACTCTTTGGGTGTGGCCATCAAGCCAGTTCCTTATCCATCTAGTGGTCACCCATCACACCCATGTGTCACCAGCCTGGAGACCAGGATGTGGTGCGGGACAGTGTCGAAGTCTTTGCTCAGGGCCAGGCAAACGACATCAGTTGCTCTCCCCTCAGCTATTGATGTTGTCACCTGTTCATAGAAGGCCACCAGGTTTGTCAGGCAGGATTTGCCCTTGGTGAAGCCAACTGTCTACAAAAATATTCATGAGAAGATTTGGGAAGAATTTTCAGTGTGTTATCTCATTGCACTTGTTTTCTCACACGTATTTTCTTTCTTTTATACCACTTAAATTAATGAAGGCTGTCTTGGATGTGAAGTACAAAGATAATGCCCCCTGAGAAGGGGATGCCTCTGTGTAGTGAAAGCTCAGATCATGCTCATCAGAAGCTCAGGAGGCTTTGAGGAAATGTTGTGCATTTTTATTTGCAGTAGGAAAAGCATTTTGGAAAGAGGGAAGTATAATTATTTCTAATTTTAGATGGAAACTAGAGGGGCCAGAGGGAAGGACTGGGGAGTGAGCAGACACGGAATTTCCCTCTGGTGGGCTCACAGAAAACATTGAAGTGGCATGAAAATGGCTGGTGTTGCTTATTTCCATCCCAAAACCATGGAGAATATAGGAAATGGACACTGGATTTTTACACCACAGTCTTGATTTATGACCAGCCTAACTGCTGCTGGCCCCCCTTGTCATTGCTGATCATTCTTATCAGGTGCTCAGCAAGCTGCTGGTACAGACAGAATTAGGAGTGGAGCTCCTAATGCTGATTTTTTGGCTCCACAGACCTGCAGTGAGAACAGTAGCTGGCTGCAAGCATGCAGCTGGATGAGCCCTGTGCTACAGACCTGTTGATCTGGCTTTGCCAGTGCCTGTGAGGACCAGCCCTCCCCTGATACCATGTGGTTTCCTTCAGCCTCCTCACCTAAAGGCACGAGTTTGTGTGGCTCTACTAATCATAGTATCAGTCAGGGTTGGAAGGGACCACAAGGATCATCCAGTTCCAACCCCCCTGCCATGGGCAGGGACACCCCACACTAGATCAGGCTGGCCAGAGCCTCATCCAGCCTGCTCTTAAACACCCCCAGGGATGGGGTCTCAACCACCTCCCTGGACAACCCATTCCAGGGCTTCACCACTCTCATGGGGAAGAACTTCCTCCTCACATCCGGCCTGAATCTCCCCATCTCCAGCTTCATTCCATTCCCCCTAGTCCTATCACTACCTGAGATCCTGAGCAGTCCCTCCCCAGCCTTCCTGTAGGCCCCCTTCAGATACTGGAAGGCCACAATTAGGTCACCTGGGAGCCTTCTCTTCTGCAGTGTGAACAGCCCCAACCCCTTCAGTCTGTCCCCATAGGAGAGGGGCTCCAGCCCTCTGCTCATCCTTGTGGCCCTTCTCTGGACACGCTCCAGCACCTCCACATCCCTCTTGTAATAGGGGCTCTCACTTGGCTTTTTGGTTACTCACTGCCTGTGTAAAAGTCTCTTTTTTCCTCCTCACTGGATGAACAGTCTCCCCAGAGTATTTCCAAGACATTTTAGCAGTGAAGAAGAGGGAATGCAGCTCTCCCACTGCCCCCATGCCTTGTGGGGGAAAGTGCTCAGGCAGGAGGCTGTGCTGGGTTTCACACAAGGGAGCCACACTGCAATGCTGCATGCTCCAAATCTGCACAGCTGTAAGTCCCTCAGGGTCCTTGTGCAGTCACTCAAGAGAAGTGCTCTCATTCCATTCTGGTGTCAAGCAGCGGTATTATTTGAAGGAGGGCAGAATGGGCTGGGGATGCTGATCTGGAATTGCTGCAGAAGCATCACACAGTGTGTCATGACTTTGTCTGTGCCCAGAGGGTGAATGGTTTTGCTTCCTGGTCTGGAGCTCCAGCCTCCTTCAGAGCACTACAAAATCAGGCCATAAAAAGCTACATCCCAAACCACAGAAGCATTCTTTAGCTCTGCTCTTGCACTTTTATTAGCAGTCATGAAACTAGATGTAGCTACATTTCTCAGCTCGTGAAACAGGTACAAGTCAACTTGCCTTTTTGCATTTTTTTAAGTCATATTATGCATTCTGCTACTGCTTTGGGTTTTGCATAATGATCATTCAGGCTCTGGTGTTCATGAAATGGCATCTGCACTGGAGGACAAAGATTTGCAGTCCATTAGATCCTCTATTTCCTCCTTGGGAAGATGTATCTAGAAATCCATTGCTTTGGTTTCCTTGGGTGGGACCACTCCCAGAGAACAGCTGGAGTGACCTGAGATACTGTAAGAGAACTGCAGAAGTATCTGAACAATATGTCTAAAATGCATTGCAGGAGGTAAGTGAATCAGAGGGCCAGGCAAGCCTGCTACCTTTTGTTTTCATGCGTGAACAGCACAGAGAGTAAGACTTAGGTTATTTTCCTTTTAATTGAACATTTTGGTTCAACTTCTTTGCCATTTGGAAATGTCAATGCATCAGCAGATTTACATGTTTGAAAGTTAAAGACATTTCAATGTTTGGTAATGCTGTGTTTCTAAGCTATGTTACTGAATTCTTTTATTGATCAAACAAGTGTTTAAATCAGAACAAAAAGGGTCAAACCAAACCAGCAGGTTAACCTGGTTATTTCTATTTGCCCAGCACAGAAGTTGAGGGAAAAGTAACACACCAAAAACTCGGGACTGAGACCAAAAAAAGTGAGATAAGTATGGATTACTGAGCAAAATCAGAAAAACATGGTACAAAAAGCAGGATTCCCTTAGCCTATGTGCAGAAAAGCACAGCATGAAGCAGCAGCCAGCAGACACAAACAAGCCAAAAGCCCAAGCCAGGAAACTACTCCCCCATCCCTCCTTCTCCTGCTATCATCCCAGCAGAATAGACAACACCCAAGAATGCAGAAGCAGCAACCAGAACAGGAAGCTTCCCGTGTTATAACCTGAACCTCAAGCCCCATAATACTCTACTCCAGTTAGCACTTTCTCCTTGGCAATTGGCAAAAGCCAGCCAAGGGATCACATTCAGTGACTGGTTCATGATGTGGAAAGGAGGTAACGTGATTCAAAAGGGCAACAAATAGCTGCTGGCCTAAGGGGGCTCCTCTTCAAGCACTTTCTGGGGCTTGTCCAGCAGGCATTGTGCTTCAACCGCCCCATGGTCCTTTATCAGTTCCCGAAGCCTTGGCCCAGCTCTCTAGAACTTACTCCTGGCCCCACTTTGTCTTCCCACTCAACACTTCCCATTAACATGCAGAAATGTTGTCATTTACTGTCTCAGAGAAGTTAAGAAGTGATGACCCATGTTACAAGGCTTCCTGCTTTTATCTTTCTTTTGATACTGAAAGGTTCTCTGGACAGAGTGAAGCAGTTGGCTTCTCCAGGCTAAAAGAGTTGTCTGCCTGCTCTTGAATTTGAGAATGTAGAATCATAGAATTGTTAGGGTTGGAAGGGACCTCAAGGATCATCCAGTTCCAACCCCTCTGCCATGGGCAGGGACATCTTTGTTACTACTTTGTTATATCCCTTTTGGTCCAAGTGGGTGGTGTTTCTTTTCCTGTTCTTCTCCCTTTTATTACACAGTTTACCACTCTAAATCTTACTTTGATACAGGGATTATTCCACATACTTCTGTTGTCCTAAAAGTCTGTTTGCAAACCTGTCTGTCTAGCACATAATAAATCTGTTTCAGTCAGTTAATACCTGCTGCAGCCCTTTTATACTGCAAATAAATCTACCTCACTTAATTTATACATAGTACAGCAAGTGTCTGAGCTGGGGAACTGGAATCATCTGTCTGATACTATTGTTGACATGGAGATACTGTGCTTTCCATAGCAATCTTTATTGTTTCAAGGGAAGGTATGGAAAAGATGCAGCAGAACAGACTGGGTGTCAGTTGTGGGGAACAATGGACCGTACCTGGTACTGGTTTGCAGTGTGGAATACTAAACAATGCCTGCAAGCAACCTGAGTCTCCAAAACATTCTACAGAGGGTGGTCTAAGACTTGAATAGGCTTTCTGGAAAGGTAGTTGATGCCCCATGGCTGTCAGTGTTTAAGAGGCATGTGGACAATGCAGTTCATTATTTGCTTCAACTTCTGGTCAGCCCTAAATTATTCCAACAGTTGGACTAGATGATCATTGTAGGCTTCTTCCAACCTATTCTGTTCTGTCCTGTTCTAACTTTTCCTGTTGGGAAAGGAGCTTTTTGGAAGGAGGAGAGGAGAGGATAGATCAGGTTGGAAGAGACCTTCAAGATCATCGTGTCCAACCTATCATCCAACACCACTTAATCAACTAAACCATGGCACCAAGCACCCTACCAAGTCTCCTCCTGAACACCTCCAATGATGGTGACTCCACCACCTCCCCAGGCAGCCCATTCCAATGGGCAATCACTCTCTCTGTGTTAAACTTCCTCCTAACCTCCAGCCTAATCCTCCCCTGGTGCAACCTGAGACTGTGTCCTCTTGTTCTGGTGCTGCTTGCTTGGGAGAAGAGACCAACCTCTGCCTGTCTACAACCTCCCTTCAGGTAGTTGCAGAGAGCAATAAGGTCACCCCTGAGTCGTCTTCTCCAGGCTAAGCAACCCCAGCTCCTCATAGGCCTCTCCTCAAAGGGCTTGTGCTCCAAGCCCCTCACCAACTTTGTTGCCCTTCTCTGGACACGCTCCAGCAAGGCAACCTCCTTCCTAAACTGAGGGGCCCAGAGAAGCATCCTTTCCCAGTTATGTACCAGCAAGTTTGCCTGCCTTAATCTCTTACAGTCATTATGTTAGTTACATTTGCATATGTACTTTAATCCAACAGTTCCCAATTTTATTTACATCAATTCCAATGCAAGAAAAAACCAAAAACAGCCAACCAAGCAAAAACCAGTAAAACCAAACCACATGGAAAAAAAACCTACTTTTTTTTCTTTCTTTTTTTTTTTTTTTATTCCAAAAGTTCAGGAAATTCTTCATGTGTATGTGCTCATACTCAAGGCTTTATTGTCAAGTTTAGTCACTGAAGGGTGTGCAATGGAAGCCAGACACGGCTAGCAGACCTCTCTGGTCATTTTGAGTCCCCCAACCAAAACACTTCTGCTATTGGCTTGCTCTCTAACTACAGAGATACAGGCAGGCAGTCTTGGAGTGTTGTTTTCTGGGCCCCTCAGTGCAAGAAGGAACTCAGGGGACTGCCTGAAAGAGTCCAGCACAGAGCCACAATGATGATGAAGGGAGTGGAACATCTTCCATATGAGGAGAGCCTGAGGGAGCTGAGGCTGTGTAGTTTGGAGAGGAGGAGCCTGAGGGTGACCTCATTCATGTTGATAAAGATGTGCAGGGTGAGTGCCCAGAGGCTGGAGCCAGGCTCTGCTGGGTGATGCCCAATGCCAGCACAAGGGGCAAGGGTGGAAGTTGAGGCATAGAAACTTCCAAGGAAACATGAGGAAACATTTATTCCCCTGTGAGGGTGGCAGAAGACTGGAACAGGCTGCCCAGGGGGTTGTGGAGTCTCCCTCTCTGGAGACTTTCAAGACCTGCCTGGATGCGTTCCTGTGTGATCTGCTCTAGGTGCTCTTGCTCTGGCAGGGGGTTGGACTGGATGAGCTTTCAAGGTCCCTTCCAGCCCCTAACATTCTGTGATTCTTTGGTCTTGTATGTAGACTTGACCAAGAAAAGCAAGTAATTGAGAACTAGCATTTTTTCCTTCCTTTTTTAAAAGACATGCTGCTAGGATTTACTCTCTGCTTTGTCTTTAAATAGCATCCATTGTAGCTCTCTGTTCTTACTATTCCCTGAGCATAAACCAAAGAAACCACAAATGTCTTAAAGTATGTTAAATTCTCTCTAGCAGTGCTTCAACCTTTCCTTTCAATTTCTTCTTCCTCTGACTATGTGAAGCAATGCTCAAAAGTTAATCTCTGCCTTGTCCCCCAGCTCCTTCCTCCCCTCACATCTTCCCAATATTCTGGATTTAAGTTTGAATCTATTTTTTTTTGAGGTTTCTTAAGCCTTCAGTTAACTGGCACACTTTTCACTGTCATGTTTTGTTTCTGCACAGCATTTTGAAGGGCAGGCCTGACAGAGCAGCATGTTTGCCCCTGGTGGTAATCCTGCTAGTCAGGAGACCCAGACCATCTGCCCCAGAAAAACAGCCCCAGCAACGTTTTTAAGTTTCTGACAGAATTCTGTAGACTATTTTCAGAAGCTGTCCTAACTGCTATCCAAATTTCATTCCTTTTTTTCCCTTCCAGTATCTGAAGGGGGCTACAAGAAAGCTCGGGAGGAACTTTTGAGGGTGTCAGGGAGTGATAGGACTGGGGGGGATGGAGCAAAACTAGACCTGGGGAGATTGAGCTTGGATGTTGGGAAGAAGTTGTTCCCCATGAGGGTGGTGAGAGACTGGCACAGGTTGCCCAGGGAGGTGGTGGCAGCCTCATCCCTGGAGGGTTTTGCAGCCAGGCTGGATGTGGTAGTGAGCAACCTGCTGTAGTGTGAGGTGTCCCTGCCCATGGCAGGGGGCTTGGACCTTGAGGTCCCTTTCAACCCTGACAATTCTGTGATTCTCTGATTGTTGCTAATGTTGGTGCTGTCATTTTCTGTAATGTTTTTTAATCTCCCAGAGCAAAGAGGAGTGTTAATGAGGATTAGCATATTCAGCAGTACATACTTTTAATTTCTGTGACTTTTTCACTCCTTGTCACCACTGTTTTTCAGCATCTGGAGAAGGTAGTATTGAAATTATTGGTGATTCCTTAATGTCCATTGAGTTGTGGTGTGATTGATCCTTTGTCTGAGGATTTGTATTAAAAATGTATTTCATATCAGAGGGGTGTCAGCAGCCTACTTCTGATTTACTGTTTTCTGGCTCTAGGAAGCAGGAATGGCTCTTTATGTCTGGTGTGCCTTGCCAGGTGGAATGGTATATTGCCAACACATAGGGTTAGGAGTAAAGTGTACATAAAAATTTTCTATTAAAACCAAAAATAATTCCATGAATACTGGCAAACAGCTGAATAATATTAAAACCAGATTGTAAATAAAGCTAAGAAAGAACTAAGGTAGTGTACAACTTGTAAAGAACATCATCATTCACTTTCTCCCTGCCCCTCCTATATCTTCTTGCTGCACAGGTCAGAGTTACTGTGGTTACTTTGAAATGCACTTTTGACTTACTGGGATTTGGTAAACACAAATCTCTGTTGTCACCTTTGACTCATATGGCACATACAAAGCAGATTTTTGTTCTTAGGAAACCAGATAAAAGGAACATCAGTAGCCTGGCATAGCTAGAGCTGAGAAGTCCTGTGAAGTGGGGCTGGTATCTGAAGCAGGGGTGGTGGCACCAAGATGGGGAAGGATTCAGCAGAGGTCAGACCCTGCCTCCACAGCAACCAATGGAATGATCTCTGTTGGTCTCTGGGGTTCTTTAGTCTGGAGAAGAGAAGACTGAGAGGGGATCTGATCAATGTCTATCAATATCTGAGGGGTGGGTGTCAAGTGGAGGGGGCCAAGCTCTTTTTGGTGGTGTGCAGTAATAAACCAAGGAACAATGGAGACAAACTTGAACAGAGAAGGTTTCAGCTCAACATGAGAAGGGATAAACTTCTTTACAGTGAGGGTGTACAGAGCCCTGGAACAGGCTGCCCAGAGAGGTTGTGGAGTCTCCTTCTCTGGAGACTTTCCAACCCCACCTGGATGCATTCCTGTGCAGACTACCCTGGGTGATGCTGCTTTGGCAGGGAGGTTGGACTGGATGATCTCTGGAGGTCCCTTCTAACCTCTAATATATTGTGATACTGTAACATTGATAGGGACTGAACTTTACCCACTTAATTCAGGGAACACCAACACAAGCTACAAGTAAATCAGCCTTGTCCAGGACTATTTTATGATCCTCTTATACTTAGGAAGCAAAACCACAACTGAAATATCCATTTCAATGGCAGAGCAGGCTTTGCCTTTCAGAGCAGGACAGGGACTGCAGATGCTTGAATTGCAATCCCTCAGGGCACAGGAGAAAAATCAGAGAGTCAAAAGCAACTGAAACACATTAATGTGTTCTCATGCTCTGATCTAATGCTTTTTTCCATCACCTTCTGCCTCTGTGCTAAGCGTCTTACCTTAATGTGTATTATTCTTCTATAATTGCAAATAATTGTTTAGCGAAAGGTGTCTGGGCAGTTCAAATCTTTCTGAGGGTGGGGAAAAAACCAAACCAGTAAAATCTGAGAGACTTCACATAACCCTTACTTTTTGAAAGCAGGAGGTGGGAGTGGAGAAAGAGGGTAGGTAAGTCAGAAGGAGAGAGAGGTTCCACCCACCTCAAAGTATCCAGAGGCTTGATAATTGGTGGGAGGCTGTGCAGTGCTCCACATCCTGGGTGTTTCTTGAGTGGCTGTCAGTGGTGACACTCAGACCAGTCTGAAAGGACCTTAAGCTGGCTGTCTCTCCTTTGCAAAACTAGTACAGTCAGAGCCTCCCTCTGGTATTATATCAGCACTTGCTTGAGGAGTGCCATCTTAAGCTGAGTAGCAACATGTCCACTATCTCCCTTGACTTTTTCTTTAAATAAAGGAGAATCAGCTTTCAGAGCATAGATAACACACTCTGTGATTACAGCCAATGCAGTCACTGACATCTTCCAGATATTTTATAGTCCCTTGCATGTTTCACAATGAAATTCCTCTCTTTCTTGCCCACGGTTTCCTTTATTTACAGTTAAATCTATACTCCAATGGATACTTCCTTTATAAACTGTAAATCACTGTTATAGCAATCTGCAACAAATCTTTACTGTCTGAGAGCTCTCCACGAAGTTAGTGGGATTTTTATAAACTGGCTTCAGTAGAACCACAATTGAATGTGTAGCAGAGATTTGCCTACAGGAGCCTACTGTCAAACAAGGAGTCAGGGAAATAAGACAGCAATGTGCCCTTGGGGCCAAGAAGGCCAGTGGGATCCTGGGGTGCATTGAGGGGTGTGTCCAGCAGATCAAGGGAGGTTCTCCTTCCCCTCTACTCTGCTCTGGTGAGACCTCATCTGCAATATTGTTCTGAGCTCCTCAGTTCAAGAGAGAGAGAGGTCTCCTTGAGAGAGTCCAACAGAGGGCTATGAGGATGATGAAGGGACTGGAGCACTGCCTGGTAAGGAAAGGCTGAGAGATCTGGGGCTGTTTAGTCTGGAGAAGAGAAGACAGAAAGAGGATCTAATGTCTATAAATATCTGAGGGCTGGTTGTCAGGAAGGAAGGGACAGGCTCTGCTCAGTTGTGCCCTGCAATAGGACAAGGGGCAATGGATATAGACTACAACACAGGAGGTTCCACCTCAACATGAGGAGGAACTTCTTCACTGGGAGGGTCCCAGAGCACTGGAGCAGGCTGCCCAGAGAGGTTGTGGAGTCTCCTTCTCTGGAGACTTTCCAGACCAATCTGGATGCATTCCCGTGTGACCTGTGCTGGATCCTATGGTCCTGCTCTGGCAGGGTGATTGGACTCAATAATCCTCTGGAGGTCCCTTCCAGCCCCCTTCCTGTGAGCCTGTGATGCTGAGATTATATAAACCAGGATATTCCCATACATAAAGAATAGGGATTTAATTCATTGCAGTTCTAGCTGGCTGCTGAGGTTGGAGAATGAAAGGGGGTTGGGGATTCATCTGTGAGTGTATGGTAAATGCTTTCATCTTCAGTTGGAAGTCAGTTATTTTCAAGCCCTTTGGTAGGCATAAAGTCACAGAGCTTGGAAAGAGGTCTGCATGATTCAGTCGAATAAATGTGTTTGACATTGAAGACAAATATTGTACTCAGTAGAGCAATTTTGAAGTCTAATACTCTCCTCTCCCAACTAATTCTAAGGCTTAATTACTGAATACCAATATTGTGTAATTCACAAATAATTCCCTGGCTGCCTTTTGTTCACTTGTGCCTTTAGTACCACATTACCAAATACCAAAAAGATCATCAGATAGCACGAGTGGTTTGCAGATGCTCTGCAGTGACCAGCAAACATCAAAATGTAATGACTTTCCAACTTGCAGTGTGGTGTTTCACTGGCTCCATAGGAGTATTATTCCACTCTTTGGTTTTCCAAGACTGATTAACATGTAGCAATGAAAACTTCCCTGCATAACACTACTCATCTCCCAAATTTGAGAGGCAGACAAGATTGAGTTTCCTTTGTCTTAATTCAAGAATACAAATGCTTTGCCTCTATAGCTTACGGATTCGTTATCTACCATCACATCACTGCAGCCCTAGGACACAGCAGGAGACCAAACCTTTCTGCATGGACAGCTTCTGCCACTGCAGCTACAGCTCTCCTGAGCTGTAGCCTTTTCCAGAAGGGCTCCATTTGCTCCACTGTAACAGCTTAAGAAAAGACTTTTTATGGGGGTATTTTTTACATGAGTTTCTTGGAAAGCCAAGCTGTTGATGTGACAGCTTCTGAGTGTCAGCATTCAGTTAGTTGCAGTCCTGTACACAAAAGGACATAAAAGCAATATGTCTAGCAGTGGAAATAGCTAGAATTGATTTTTTTCTGTACCACAAATTGATCTTATTTTAGCAATAATCTTATTTCATTATTCCATCTAGAGATTTGATAGATGTGTGCAGGGTTGGGTTTGGTTTATGCTGTAGGGGTTTTTTTTTGTCCTTTAATGAAAAGGTGTCAGGCAGAAACTTTTAGTGTTCCTATGCTCAATGTAAAAAATCACACAGTGTGAAGGACTGGGATTTTCACTGTGAATATATATCCCACCATCAGACAGAGCAATTCAAATATTTCACCTGGCAAAGGAAAAGGCATGAAAACTGAATTGATAAAAGGCCCTTGGAAAGCAGCAGGAAGGTTCAGACTTGGCTGAGCGCTTAGTCTCACCTAGTAATTGCCCCCGCCCCAGGAGAGGAGCTGTCCATCTCTGTGATCCTTTAATGTTGGAAAGGTGCAGAAGGCTCCATGGAAGTTCTTTGCTCCTGTGAGTTTGTTAATGTGTAAATGAGAATATTGAATTGAAGCTTGGTTTAGTCGTGCCTCTCGAATTCCTCAGGCCGAGCGGTGAGTTCAGAATAATCCTCACAGTTTTCTGAGTTTCTGACCTAGATCTCTTATTAAAGTGGAATCTTTGATCCCCCTGAACTACCACATATGGTAGCCACAAGAAGACTAATACAGTGCTTCCAGCCCTGTATGGAAATTATATGGAACTTTCTTTGCATAGACTTTTTTTTGGTGTTGATTGACTTTTTCTGCTGAAGGGGGTGGCAGCAGCTCAATGTTACCCCAAGCATCAGTGATCAGTGAGAGCAGCATCTTGAGCCCTTCCACATGCAAGTTGCTGCCACGTTCAGTGCTAGCAGGGCTGCAAATTCTGTCACCAAATGCAAAGCTGTGCACCCCTTGGCACCCTAGCTGGGTGCTAGTCTTGACTGTGACTGCAGTGTGGTGACTTGCGTGAGGGCCTGGGGAGGTTAGAGAGTGGTAGGCCTGAAGATAAAGCTGTTCAAAGCAGTTAACAAGATGAACTCGACTGTTTGTACTGTGACACTGAGTTAGCAACCAGGGCTTCGCATAGGGATTCAGCTCTGTTCCCCCTGGTATGAGTTTACAGAGGATGCAGGCTGCCACGTAAGGAGGAGGAGTCTTCCAGTGCCTTCTGCCATGTGCCCAGGCAGATGGCTGCCTCCTCCCACAGTCCTATAGGAAACAACAGCAAAGGAGCAGAGATTCTTGCACCAAGAGCAGTGGATTAGGGTTGCAGAAATCCAAGACATGGCTCCTGCACATGCAGAACCATGCAGTGCCACAGAGCCTCAAAGATGATTAGGGGAGTGGAACATCTTCCTTATGAGGAGAGCCTGAGGGAGCTGAGGGCTCTGTAGCTTGGAAAGGAGGAGCCTGAGAGGTGACCTCATTCATGTTGATAAAGATATGCAGGGTGAGTGCCAAGAGGATGGAGCCAGCCTCTGCTGGGTGATGCCCAGTGCCAGCACAAGGGGCAGTGGTGGAAGCTGAGGCATAGGAAGTTCCATGGAAACATGAGAAAGAAGTATTTCCCTGTGAGGGTGACAGAACACTGGAACAGGCTGCCCAGGGGGTTGTGGAGTCTCCCTCTCTGGAGATATTCAAAACCCACCTGGATGTGTTCCTGTGTGATCTGCTCTAGGTGCTCTTGCTCTGGCAGGGGGGTTGGACTGGATGGTCTCTCAAAGTCCCTTCCAACCCCTAACATTCTGTGATTCTGTGAAGAAAAGTGAAGCAACTTGGGCTCAGGAAAAGCATGTAGCCACTGAGGGCTCTGCTAAGCTAAGCCCAGTACTTAAACATGAGGATCAAATGCTGAAGTCTCTGAGTAAGATACACTTTTAATGGTGCTGTGACAATGTGCAAGTAGGATCTCTCAGAGAATCCTTGTTTTGCTCCTGACTGAGTTAAATCTATCTGTATGTGAACAAAGGCTGTTGGTTTCTAGGGCTACCTATCAATTACCTCAGACAAATAACTGTAAGAGCTGGAGGAGGAAGATGCTGGAGCAGCAATAACGAGAGGTTGTATGAAAGAGCCACAGCTGGCCACTTAGCTTGTCAATAGCAACCATTGCTAGGTTCAAGTCAGGAAGCCCTAGAAATCTGCTGAGGAAGCCTGAATTAGCAAAATTATGAGGATGGTGTTGAGATCAGATGTTCAAAGGATTAATCAACTTCTGGAAAACCCACCTGCTGACAGATCCACAACGAGACTTCAGGTTCTGACCAGCGCAGAGTGGGCTGTGGTCCTGGGGCAAAGGTGCGGCAGATGCTGTAGCCAGGTAACCACTCCTCTGCTGCAGTTGAGCCTACTGCAGAAGCCAGGCTGCAAATTCAGGGTTAGAAACACATGTTCTGAGCTGGAGTTTGCAGAGATAGCAAGATATAATTTTTGAATGATGAAGAGTGTGCATCAAGAGGAAAGCTGGAACAGTGCATTGGATCCTGCTCACTTCTCTGATTATTTATTTTGTACCTGCACCCTCTAATGGCATCGTGTCCTCACTTGAGCACAAAGATCCTGCTAAACTCACTGACCTCCAGAAGCTACCACGAAGCTGAGTTCATTAAACTTTGAAGTTTTCAGCCTCAGCAGAGACTGAAGAGCTACGTGGACATAAAGCAGAGTTGAAGGAGCACAGTGGTGTTTTATTAAAGCCACACATCACACAGGTTATAATATCACCAGCTCCTAGGAATAAATACATGCCCAAAGTTAGCATTTTAGTTTATTATTTTTTTAGGGGATTGTGTCCCTCAGTTGAAACACTTTAGAATGAACACTGATAGTATCCTTTGATAACAGAAGACTCCCATCAGCTACTTTCCCTCTGATTCCGTCTTATTGCAGTGTGCAGGCCCCTTACAGCTGTTACTGCCACATAATGCAATGAGTGACAAACACTACTTAGCATACTGAATGGGGGCACTGTCCCTAAATTATTCTGCCTAATGCCCCCACTGCAAGATCTAAACAGATTAAGAGAGAAAATCCAATAATTTCTCCATTCTCCCACCAGAGCAATAAACATTACGTGTTCCCTGCCATCTCTGCGTTACATGGTAGGGATGCAATAAACATTTAATGGCAGTCACAGTCATCTGTCACTTCCCTTTAGACTGGTAATGTTCACTGTGATTTACATGATTAACATTGTACATTTGCAGGGGGAGGGGGGAGGGTGTGAGTAAACCACATCAAAGAAGTTGTGCTTTTAGCTAAAGGATTTTCTTTAATTAGAGTGAAGAAAAAAAGAAGAGAGTGAGTACCCAGTGCTCCCAAGGTAGCTTAATCCCTCAGGAAAGCAGGATGGGACTTTATAAGTCTTGGGCCTGACTTATCTCCAGTGTTACTTTAGTTTTGCACAGGCATAGTGCCACCAAAACAAAACTGGAGTCACACCAGTGGGATAGTTAGACAGAATTAGAACAGAATAGAATAAACCAGGTTAGAAGAGACCCTCAAGATCATTGTGCCCAACCTATCACCCAACATCATCTAATCAACTTAACCATGGCACCAGGTGCCCTATCCAGGCTCTTCCTAAACACCTCCAGTGATGGTGACTCCACCACCACCCTGGGCAGCACATCCCAATGGCCAATCTCTCTTTCCAGGAAGAATTTCTTCCAGCCTAAACCTCCTCTGGTGCAGTTTGAGACTGTGTCCTCTTGTTCTGTCACTGCTTGCCTGGGAGAAGAGACCAACCTCCTCCTGTCCACAACCTCCCTTCAGGTAGTTGTAGAGAACAACAAGGTCTCCCCTGAGTCTTTTCTTCTCCAGGCTAAACAACCCCAGCTCCCTCAGCCTCTCCTCACAGGGCTGTGTTCCAAGCCCCTCACCAACTTTGTTGCCCTTCTCTGGACTCATTCCAGCAAGTCAACCTCCTTCCTAAACTGAGGGGCCCAGAACTGGACACAGGACTCAAGGTGTGGCCTAACCAGTGCAGTGTACAGGGGCAGAATGACCTCCCTGCTCCTGCTGGCCACACTGTTCCTGATGCAGGGCAGGATGCCATTGGCCCTCTTGGCCCCCTGGGCACACTGCGGGCTCATGTTCAGCTTACCATCAACCAGTACCCCCAGGTCCCTCTCTGCCTGGCTGCTCTCCAGCCACTCTGACCCCAGCCTGTAGCTCTGCATGGGGTTGTTGTGGCCAATGTGCAGAACCTGGCACTTGGATGCGTTCAATCTCATGCCCCTGGACTCTGCCCATCTGTCTGTCCAGCCTGTCGAGGTCCCATTAGAAATGTTTAGGAAAAAATATTTGGGTTCCACTCTAGCTTAGACACCTTCATAAGGTTACTGCATTTCAGAGGCAGGTGCAGTGGGTGCTGGGAAGCAGCATGATTTGGTATATGTGTGTATTTCAGGACATAGTGAATGTAATTGATCTAAACCATGAATCTTCCATTAGCTTCAAGGAGAATGGGGTGGTACTGTCACAAAAGTCTGTTAAAAAACATAGAGACCATGAAATACATTGTTCATGTTGAATACTTTAATGGAGAAGCTACAAATCCCTGTGGACATTTTAATATTAACATAATAAAAAGAAACATTGAGGTGCTGGAACATGTCCAAAGAGAGGCAATGAAGCTGCTAAAGGGCTTAGAGCACAAGTCTTATGAGGAGCAGTTAAGGGAACTGGGGTTGTTCAGCCTGGGGAAAGGGAGGCTGAGGGGAAGCCCCTCTTGCTCTCCACAGCTATGAGAAGAGGTTGTAGAGAGGTGGGTGTCAGTTTGTTCTCCTGATTAACATGCAATAAGGCAATAGGAAAGGGCAAGTTGTACCGGGGGTGGTTTAGATTGGGTGTTAGAACAAGTTTCTTCATTGAAAGAGTTGTCAAGCAGTGGAACAGGCTAGCCAGGGAAGGGGCTGAGTCACTATCCATGGAGATATTTAAAAGGCTAAGGGGACAACTGCCTGAAAAGAAGTTGGAGCAAGGAGGGGGCAGCCTCTTCTCCTTGGTGGCAAGGGACAGGGCTAGCAACAGGAGAGGTTCAGGCTGGGTGCTAGGGAATATTTCTTCCCAGAGAGGGTTCTTAGCCATTGGAATGGTCTGCCCAGGGCAGTGCTGGAGCCACCATCCCTGGAGGTGTTGAAGCAGTGTGTGGAGCTGGTGCTTAGGGACATGGTTTAGTGTTGAGCCTTGAGTGCTGGGTTGAAGGTTGGGCTGGATGAGCTTGGAGGTCTCTTCCAATCAGATGTTTTCTGTGGTTCTGTGACATGGTTTAGTGGTGACTCTGTCAGTGGTTGGACTCAATAAAAGTCTTTTCCAATTGGAAACATTCTGTGATGATATCAAATTATCATTTATTTCCCTCTGTCCCAAATTCAAGAAGGAGGAAAAATGTCTAGCCACACTTCTGCTCTGAGGACAGTCTGAGGGAGCGGGGGTTGTTCAGCTGGGAGGAGGCTCTGAGGAGACCTAATAGAAACCTTCCATTACCTAAAGGGGAATAGAGGAAGGATGGAGAAAGTCTGTTTACAAAAGCCTGCAGTGACAAACAGGGGGCAATGACTTTGAATTGGAGAAGGGCAGATTTAGATTTGATACCAGGAACAAGTTCTTTACTATGAGGGTTGTTGAACACTGAAACAGGTTGCCCAGGGAGGTGGTTGAGGCTCCTTCCATCTATGATTCTTGTAAAGCTATTCTGCTTTGCCTTGTGAGGAGTTTTACCAAGTGAGAGGTAAGACCCTGTGCATCCAGAGGTAAAAGACAGCTGTTTTTCAGTGGGGAGAACAAAAGCCTGCACATACTCTTTCTTGTAGCAACATGGAGAGCTGTGCTTTTGAATGCATAGACCATTGGCTTTACTGGTCAAATTTAAACTACACAGCTTCAAAAGCTGCCCCCTCTACACCAGTGTTCTTTAAATTTACTACAGATAGGTGTAAAATGTTAAAAAAACCTAAATCCCAGTGCAGATGAGAAAGCATAAACCAGACACAATAACAAAGTTAGTGGGAATTGGAAGAGTGATTTTAAAGGCAGATAGGAAGGCACCAGCTTACTCCAGACAGACCACCAAGTCCTCATCTGGTGAAAACTTTCAGCCAGTGTGAATTTGAGCCAAACAGTAGCCTGCAGGTGACAGTCAGTGTAGCCCATTAACAGTCTCCTGAGGCCTGTAATCCTGCAGCTGAGACCATTTCTTACTCTTTCTGAGATCACAGTTCACGTTTGTGTTTGCTTTGCTGTGCTTGCAGCTTGTGAGCAAATTGGAGAGCAACTGTGCTCTGCTACAGCATTGTGGTTCTCCAACAGTTAGGCAGATTTCTTCCTTTGGCTTCTCCTGAGAAGGATCAGTGTAAGGTTTTGTCTCCTTATTTTGCTTTTATAATCTGTATTTGCGGGAATAGGGGGGTTAGAAAGGGGGGAGGGGGAGCAGAATTGAGTTTTCCTGTCTATTAGAAAGTCTGAGTTGGGCTTGCTGGTGCCTTTTGTGAAGGGATGGGATGAGCAGAAGATAAATCCAGTGCTGAACTGCTCTGTACTAAAAAGAGCTCCTAGAAATTGTGCTGAGCAAGGATGGCAGACAGACTCTGTGTGTGTGCATGCAGAGATTCACTTATTGATGAAATCACTGTAATTGGCCAGTGAGTTACCTGCTGCATGGTGCTCTGGGCTTTTGCTAACTTGACAAGGTCACTTCACATGGCACTATCTGCAATGCAAACAATTACCAAAGGTGGCAAGGCAGCTTTTCTTGTGTGAATCACTAAATCATTAACTTACGTGTCACTGAAAAGGTATCCTCGCTGCCGTTTGTGTCCTTCTCAATCAATATCCCCAGACAGAGTATCCATGTCCTTTATCCCCTGCAGGAATGACTAAACCTTTCCAGCAGCCCCAAATCACTCAGCTAATGGGCACAGGAGTACAGATCTTAATTGTCCCTGACACCAGCACACTGGCTTTGCATACCCGTGCTATACATCTCTGTCAGAGCAGCAAGGAACTGGGTTATGAAAATCATAGAATTGTTAGGGTTGGAAGGGACCTCAGGGATAGTCCAGTTCCAGCCCCCCTGCCATGGGCAGGGACACCTCACACTACATCAGGCTGCTCACAGCCACATCCAGTTTGGCCTTAAATACCTCCAGGGATGAAGATGAGGCTTCTACCACCTTTCTGGGCAACCTGTTCCAGTGTCTCACCACCCTCATGGGGAAGAACTTCTTCCTAATATCCAGTCTCCAGATCCTTCTTGCAATAGGGGCTCCAGAACTGGATGCAGTACTCCAGGTGGGGTCTCACCAAAGCAGAGTAGAGAGGGAGAATCTCTTCCCTCGCCCTGCTGGCTACACTTCTCTTGATGCAGCCCAGGATGTGATTGGCGTTCTGGGCTGTGAGTGCACACTGCTGGCTCATGTTGGGCTTCTCATCCACCAGCACCCCCAAGCCCTTTTTATTTTCAGGGCTGCTCTCAAGCCAGTCGCTGCCCAGCCTATATCGATGCTAGGGATTGCTAAAGCTGGACCAGACTCCAAGTTCGGAGCATGCTGACTCGAACCTACTGGCACCCCTCGGGGGTTAATCTCCTCCCGAAACGGCTGTTCGTCGCTGGCGGCTGAGGTGCCCCTGTCGCGCTGCTGCGGAGCTGAGCCTGCCGAGACAAGCAACATCTTCCCGATGTCACACTTCGGGTACGGATCGCTGCCAGGCCTCGCTTTCACAACAGTGGGCAGGGGAGAAGCGAAAAAGGGCTGCGCAGAGCGACGGCACCATCTCTGCGCCTTAACGGGAAGCAGGCAGCGCTCGCCGCCGCTTGCCTCCCCACGAAGGGGCGCGGGCCGTGTCAGCGCGCCCTCCAGCGGCCGCCGCCGCGCGGCCTGCCGAAAGCACGGGCCCTGCCCGCCGCGGGGGGCGAAGGGGAAGGGGAATCACAGGCTTGTCAGGGTTGGAAGGGACCTCAAGGGTCATCCAGTTCCAAACCCCTGCCATGGGCAGGGACATCTCACACTACAGCAGGTTGCTCACGGCCACATCCAGCCTGGCCTTACAAACCTCTAGGGATGAGACTTCCACCACCTCCCTGGGCAACCTGTGCCAGTGTCTCACCACCCTGCTTCTTTGTAAAACAGGCAGTTGCATTGCTGGCCTTCTGATGAGGCTTTTAGAGTTGAGAAAACGTTTTAAACAATTAAACCATTTTAATGCTTTTGCTCAATCCCCATGAAACAACTTGCACAGCAATTAAAAGCTACGATTACAACTACTGTTGTCCATCCCTCCTGTTCAGTGGATTGGAGATTAAAAACAAGATAAAATGGGAAAGGCTGCAATAAAAAGAAAAGACAGCAATAAAATGACTGTGAATTCCAATTAAAACATCCAAATTGCACAGGTAAAAATAATGTGATCACAGTTTCACTTAGAATCTGTGATTAACCAGAAGTACAGCCTTTAATGTGATTTTTTTCTACTTATGAGGTAAAATTGTACTTATTGACAAGGTTGCAAGGGTTCCTGCCTGTCTGTGGAACTGGGATTTGTGATTTGAGGTGCTGGGAGCTTTGCTTTTACAGGTAAGAGGTCTTTGAGAAGTCTTCCTATACAGCTAACATTAGAATGCTGTTTGGAACTATATGTATATGCAGAGTGTAAATACTTGTCTTTTTCAGCCTGTCCCATATTTAGTGTGGAATGAGACAGAAAGCTGGGGAGGGAGTTTTTAGGGTGTCAGGCTGTGATAGGACTAGGGGCAATAGAGCAAAACTAGATTGAGACTGGATGTTAGGAAGAAGTTCTTCCCCATGAGGGTGGTGAGACACTGGCACAGGTTGCCCAGGGAAGTGGTGGCAGCCTCATCCCTGGAGGTTTTTGAGGCCAGGCTGGATGTGGCTGTGAGCAACCTGCTGTAGTGTGAGGTGTCCCTGCCCATGGCAGGGGGGTTGGAACTGGATGATCCTTGAGGTACCAACCAACCCTGACAATTCTATGATTCTATTGCCCATTGGAATGGGCTGCCTGGGAAGGTGGTGGAGTCACCATCATTGGAGGTGTTTAGGAGGAGACTTGATGGGGTGCTTGGTTGCACGGTTTAGTTGATTAGATGGTGTTGGATGATTGGTTGGACACGATGATCTCAAAGGTCTCTTCCATTCCATTCCATTCCATTCCATTCCATTCCATTCCATTCCATTCCATTCCATTCCATTCCATTCCATTCCATTCCATTCCATTCCATTCCATTCCACCTTTTTTAACTCAAGGGAGCCATGCCAGCGTCAGTATCCCTACTGCATGTAGTGCTGGACCACAAGACAGCTGCTGTGGTGGGAGGGTGTGGTGCTCCCACAGCACACAGTAGCCTGTATGGTTCCCCCCAAATCTGCCCTTTTGTCTGCCTGGTTCTGTTTTCTCTGGAGGCGTTTGCATTCATGAGTGAATGGGGGAAGACGCCTGCTCTTAGCCACCGGCTTGAATATTCAGCTTTGTTACTGGCTTGTTGTTGTGCTTCAGGCCTCATTAGAAGTTTTGACAGAAGTGTGTGCATATAAATATAGTCATTAACACATTTATTATGTGCAAATTTACACTTAACTTTAGCTATTAAATAAACAAATGGGAACAGCCTGTACCAGTGTTACTAAACTGCCAGCAATATTCATTTCAATCAGGTTTTGCAGTGATGTAAACTGCTGTAACCACATTCAGGTCGATGTTCCCACACAATTTAGAGTAATTTGAAGATCTGGCCACTGTATGTATTATTTGTTGTTAATCTGGGGAGAGAGTTTCATCTATTCCTTTGAGGAGGAGCTCAGAGAAGCCTGGCTTTAAAAACAACCTGTCATTAATTTTATGTATAATGCATATCTCAGCAGCACATGCCATCAGCCAATATAAAAACTCCAGCCCTTGGAAATCTTAGCTTTATTTTTTTAAACAAAAACACATATGTGTCTAGCATACAAAGTGTGAGTCCATCAAAAATAATAAAGTTCCTATGAGCTGTTTGTCATACTGTGAGGAGACACAAAAGGACCATAATGGAGAACAGAGCAGAGAAGCATTGACTAGAGGTTACTCAGCATTCCTCTTGACTTGCCAGTGCAAAAAGGAAGACTTGAAAGTGGAAAAGGATGCTTAAGGTGGATCCTGACAGGATTCTCATAGAGGTGATGAGTCAGTTCCTGGTAAGCTTGTGGAGAAAGATGTTTGTCTCTTCTCATTTTGGAAGGCCAGGCTGGATGAAGCCTTGTGCAGGCAAGCCTAGTTGAGAGGTGTCCCTGCCAATGGCAGGCAGGTTGGAGTGGATGAACTCGTAAGGTCCCTTCCAACCTGAGCCATTCCATGATATACATATTTAACTATATCTATTTAGAGAGACACATGTGATTCTGTGATTCTATGTGTGTACGATAATGAGGAGTGCACAAAATGAGAAAGGAATTTCCATCCTGCTGCAGTGAAAGCAGAGTTTTGTTACTGGCACCTTGTTGATAGTATGCTTTGAACACAATCTTAGGAAATACTCAAGGCTTTTTATCCTTAAAGGAGGCTGTGGATTCTTCCCTTTCTACAGCAAGGAAGAAGCATCACTGTGGCTCTGCTATGGCAGGAGGCCTCAGCTTGTATTCATGTTAAATGTCAGATAGAGTACTCCAAATAGAGCAAAACTTTGGTGTTCAGGAGCTTTAGGAACACATGTGAACTGCCATCCCATCCAGGGAGGAAACCCATTCAGGCCCAGTGCTCTGCAAGGCAGGGTTGAAACACTTTGGGCACCACTGAAGCTGGTGGTTAAAACCAGAAGGTTCCCTGCAAGTTTCATAGCTGTGCAATGCAGGCAGGATCCTGACTTGACAGGTTTTGTCTGCGAAGTTTAGGGGAGGGCAGGCTGTTGGCTTTTGCATACCCACTCTGCTTGGCAGCAAGCGTGTTCTTTGCTGTGCTCTGCTGTCATTGCTTACTCACCAGGAGCCATGTGAGTCAGTTCCTTGGTTCTCCAAGCCTTCCTTTAATATATTCCTAAATTGCTTAAAAGTTTATTTGCAGCTATAATAGCCTGTCCTATCCTAATTTCTGTCTGTGGGTTTGTAGAATCATCGGTATCAGCAGCCATCAAGGTTTGAAATCCTTGCAACATATTTCCATTACATCCCTTTGATGCTGGTAAAGGCTGCTTAAGAATCAAATAAGAGCCCTGCACTCAATGCAAATCAAAGGTTCCTCAGAACTGGGTTATACCATCATCACTCATTCAGTATGGTCTAAAACATTTTGTGTAATGCTGCTAGAGTGATTTGCCAGTGAGCAATACAATTCAATATTGATTTTAATACACACAAATGATTCCTTAAACCCTCAGATGCTTAATGAAAATTTCACTGCAGTCCTATAAAAGAATTCATGGATGCAAGTGAGATAGCATGCAAAGAACAGTAGATTCTACTGTTTTTCCAGAGCACAACCTGATACATGGCATGCTTGGGTTTATGGATCTGATCAATGCTTATAAATATCTAAAGGACATATGTTAAGAAGATGAGATCCAAATGCAAGGTCCTGCAGCTGGGTCAGGGCAATCTCAGGCACCAATATAGGCTGGGCAGGGACTGGCTTGAGAGCAGCCCTGAAGAAAAGACCTTGGGGGTGCTGGTGGATGAGAAGCTCAACAGGAGCCAGCAGTGAGCACTTGCAGCCCAGAGAGCCAAGCAGAGCCTGGGCTGAAGCAAGAGAAGTGTGGCCAGCAGGGCCATGGAGGGGATTCTCTCCCTGTACTCTGCTTTCATGAGACCCCACCTGGAGTACTGTGTCCAATTCTGGAGCCCCTGTTACAGGAAGGATCTGGAGGTGCTGGAAAGTGTCCAGAGAAGGGCCAGGAGGATGAGCAGAGGGCTGGAGCTGCTCTGCTATGGAGACAGACTGAGGGAGTTGGGGTTGTTCAGTCTGGAGGTGGGAAGGATTCCAGGAGACCTTATTGTGGCCTTCCAGGATCTGAAGGGGACCTACAAGAAAGCTGGGGAGGAACCTTTTAGGGTGTCAGGCTGTGATAGGACTAGGGGGAATGGAGCAAAACTAGAAATGGGTAGATTCAGATTGGATGTTAGGAAGAAGTTCTTCCCCATGAGGGGGGTGAGAGACTGGCACAGGTTGCCCAGGGAGGTGGTGGCAGCCTCATCCCTGGAGGTTTTTGCAGGCAGGCTGGATGTGGCTGTGAGCAGCCTGCTATAGTGTGAGGTGTCCCTGCCCATGGCAGGGGGGTTGGAACTGGCTGAACCTTGAGGTCCCTTCCAACCCTGACGATTCTATGATTCTATGACTGTTTTCAGTGGTGCCCAGAGACAGGACGAGGGGTAAGGAGCATAAATTGGAACACAAGAGCATGAGTTAAACCTTTATTTTGAGGGTGACAGAGCACTGAAACAGGATGCCCAGAGAGTTTATGGAGTTTGTTTCTCAGCCTGGATGTGGTCCCATGTTTGACATGGTCTCTCTTTATTTTCCTTTTCTTTTCTTTTTCTTCCTTCCTCTCTTCCCAGTCCAGATCTCAGCAGTGTGTTTTCAAAGCTTTATCTGCACTGGGAGGATTCATAAACTAATTGCCAGAGTTGCCAATGATAGGAGTCTGGGTACTGACAATGCTTTGTACTCACACCTATTTTTAGCACCTCTTCATTTCATTGTAATGAAAACTTGCTGCATGAAGTAGCAATGGGGATTCTTCTACCTGACCTTGTCCTCTAATCTCCTTTGAACTGTTTTAATTTCTGAGCTCCTATGCAAACTGTTCCCAGGACAGTTCCCAGGAACTGCCCCCAAGGAAGGAGTTGAAACAAGGGGAAGAGAGATCTTGTGTCTAGAGCACACACCTATGAGGAGTGGCTGAGGGAGGTGGGGGTGCTTAACTTGGGGAAGAGGAGACTCAGGGAGACCTTATTGCTCTCTACAACTACCTCAAGGGTGATTGTAGCCAGGTTGGGGTCAGTCTCTTCTCCCAGGCAAGCAGCACCAGAACAAGAGAATAGAATAAACCAGATTGGAAGAGACCTTCAAGATCATTGTGTCCAACCTATCATCCAACACCACCTAATCAACTAACCCATGGCACCAAGCACCCTGTCAAGTCTCCTCCTGAACACCTCCAGTGATGGTGACTCCACCACCTCCCTGGGCAGCCCATTCCAATGGGCAATCACTCTCTCTCTGTTAAAATTCCTCCTGACCTCCAGCCTAATCCTCCCCTGGCGCAGCCTGAGACTGTGTCCTCTTATTCTAGTGCTGGTTACCTGGGAGAAGAGACCAACCTCTGTCTGTCTACAACCTCCCTTCAGGTACTTGTAGATAGCAATTAGGTCACCCCTGAGCCTCCTGTTCTCCAGGCTAAGCAACCCCAACTCCCTCAGTCTCTCCTCATAGGGCTTCTGTTCCAAACCCCTCCCCAACTTTGTTTCCCTTCTCTGGACGCACTCCACCAAGTCTCAAGCTGTGCAGGGGGAAGTTTAGGCTTGATCTTAGATGTTCTTCA
The DNA here is from genome assembly GCF_026170545.1 of Melanerpes formicivorus. Lineage (NCBI taxonomy): Eukaryota > Metazoa > Chordata > Aves > Piciformes > Picidae > Melanerpes > Melanerpes formicivorus. The sequence goes on along the minus strand of NW_027142356.1, from coordinate 4,284,652 downwards.
CAGAAAGAGAGATTGGCCACTAGAGTGTTCTGCCCGGGTGGGGGGGTGGAGTGTCGTCGTCCCTGGCCATGGTCTAGTTGATTAGTTAGGGTTGGGTGATCTTTTGGACTTGATGATCTTGGAGGTCTCTTCCAACCTGGTTGATTCTGTAGTTTAACAGGTTTGGTTACTTAGTTGTTTGTTTTTTTTAAGTCAGAGACCTGAAAGTGTAGTTGCACAGGGGTGCCGGGGTGGTGGATGCCAGCTCCCCCACGTGCAACACGTGTGGGCACGCCCAGGCTCACCGGAGCTCTGCCGCAGCCTGTGCCTTCAAGCACAAACTATTACGCTCTGAAAATTGCTTTGAGATTGTAAATTGCTTTTTTCATCCTTTGGGATGAAAAGTTCTATATATCAGTGTATTATTATTAATGACTTTAAATTATTCGTGGGGTGTTGGGGCTGCCTGCCTTCCTATGGAGCAAAATGAGTAAGCGATTTCCCATGAGTACACCCAAAATGCAAAACACTGCTGGATGAGCCTAGCAGCAGTGCAGCCTCTTTTGCTGCCAGGAGTGTGCTTTGCTCTCTGGAAACGGTGTGACAGAAGCAGTGCCAAAGAGGAGGTGTGCTGTGCTGTGCTATGCTGTGCTGCAGAGGATGTGATACCAAGCAGCAGGGATAGTGGCACCCTTGTGGCTCACTGTTGGCCTTTGCTGGGAGCTGGCTGTAGCAGTGCCCTCTTTGAGAGGCTTACTGATGGTCCAGTTCAGTGGCTGAAGCATTTCCACTGTTTGTTTTTCTGGGATCCTTTCCAGTTTGTCTGAATCGGCCTCTTGTTCGCCCACCTCCTTCAGCCTGTGCACAGGCTCACAGTGCTCTCTCCAGGCTTCCACAGCTCGCTCACACCACTTGGCTGGAGAGATGTTTGGGGCCAAGCAATGATTCAGGGTCAGATTCTGGTAACTGACAAAGTAGCTGACTTCTGGCAGCACCTTCCTCTCCTATTTTTTAGAAACACTGATGTTCCTTACTGTAAATTCAAGAAAGAAGAAATCAGCCCCAATGCTGTCATAGAATCACAGAATTGTTAGGGTTGGAGGGGACTTCAGGGATCATCTAGTTCCAACCCCCCTGCCATGGACAGGAACACCTCACACTACATCAGGTTGCTCAGAGACACATCCAGCCTGCCCTTAAAAACCTCCAGGGATGAGGCTGCCACCACCTCCCTGGGCAACCTGTGCCAGTCTCTCACCAGCCTCATGGGGAACAACTTCTTCCTATCATCCAACCTGAATCTACCCACTTCTAGTTTTGCTCCATTGCCCCTAGTCCTATCACTGGGTTTTCAAGGCCAGAGCAGGACTATAGAATCCAGCACAGGTCATACAGGAACGCATCCAGATGGGGCTGGAAATTCTCCAGAGACAGAGACTCCACAGCCTCTCTGGGCAGCCTGCTCCAGTGCTCTGGCACCCTCCCAGTAAAGAAGTTCCTCCTCATGTTAAGGTGGAACCTCCTGTGCTGGAGTTTATATCCATTGCCACTTGCAGGGAAGCAAACATATGGAATAAGTAATAGAGCAAAGCTATTCAAACAGATATGTGAGTTGCAGAGAGACAAAGAGGGTGATGTGTTTATTGCAAACGGGGAGGGGGTGCTGAGAGCACAGAAACAGATGCAAGTATGGGAAGGGTGAAAAAAAATGTCCAAGGGATAGGACTGGACTCTGTGGGCAGAGGGGCCTTTTCTTCTTTACACAAGATGAGCTTGCACACACTTGAAAGGGGGAAATTTATTTATTACATCTTGGTTCTAAGTTTAACTGTGAATAGAGCATGGAATAACTCCATGCCCACCAGACATTGTTGGACGCCGGTGACATGGGTTTCAGTGGACCTGAGTATTTGATACCAACAAGTAGGTCCTTGTGCAGGTTTGTCCTTCCCTCTGAAGTCAGTGGGTGGCCTATTGGAAAAAAAAATATGAATCTATTGATGCTGTGATTCTGGTACTTGGGCAAGATACACAGCTGAATTGGAGACTGTGTGATGAGGGTGTCAACTTCGGAGACCCATCAAGAGAAGCACTGCCAGCAGGGTGAGAGAGGAGATTCTCCCCCTCTATTCTACTCTGGTGAGACCCCACCTGGAGCACTGTGTGCAGCTCTGGAGCCCCTCTTACAACAAGGAACTGGAGGTGCTGGAATGTGTCTAGAGAGGGCCAGGAGGATGATCAGAGTGCTGAATTTCCTCTGCTGTGAGGACAGACTGAGGGAATTTGGGCTGTTCAGTCTGGAGAAGAGAAGGCTCCAAGAAGACCTAATTGTGGCCTTCCTGAAGAGGGCTACAAGAAAGCTGGGGAGGGACTTTTTAGGGTATCAGGGAGTGATAGGACTAGGGGGAATGGAGCAAAACTAGAAATGGGTAGATTCAGATTGGCTGTTAGGAAGAAGTTGTTCCCCATGAGGGTGGTGAGACACTGGCACAGCCTCATCCCTGGAGGTTTTTGCAGCCAGGCTGGATGTGGCTGAGAGCAACCTGCTGTAGTGTGAGGTGTCCCTGCCCATGGCAGTGGGGGTGGAACTGGCTGATCTTTGAGGTCCCTTCCAACCCTGACAATTCTGTGATTCTATGATTCAGCCCTGCCTCCAGAGACTGACTTTGCTGAACTTGATGAGATTCCTCAGGTGAGGGTTGGATGGCTTGCACAACTTAGAAATCAAGCATCCCTGTGGCACACAGAATGAATTGGGGATGGGCCCAGCCCTTCCAAGGTTTGATGATGATGTTTGCTTTTTCCCTCCCACTTCCATGAAAAGTGTGGGGGGGTTTCTTTAAATGGTAGGTTTAATGATCTAAGCACTGCCAAGGAGTCCAGATTCCAGTCATTCCTCTTGCTGCAAAATCGAGCTCTTCCAGGAGACAGCTCTGATGGCAAAGATAAGGCTGTTCTGCCAGAAACCATCCCCTGCCCCCTGGGGTTTCCTTTGTGAAGTGTGCTGAAATGAAAAGCAGGACAGATCGTTTGGTCCAAAGCGATAGCGAGAAAGAAAGGTGGTGTGACCTGAGCTCCCCTAATTATGGCTCTGAACGCAGAGATCCAAGGCCCTGAGTCTGTTCTTCGCCCTTGCCTCTGTTTTTCCCTTGATGTGAAACAACCCAGGTAAGTGTGATAGCTGGTCTGTGGGTATCCTAGCAATGCTACATGCAGCCTGGAGAGACTGGCTGTTACTTCACATCAGAGCTCTCTGTACTTTGTGATTAAATGCTCCAGGAAACATTCATCTTTGCATCCTTTCTTAGGTCTCAGAAATCCCTGGCTTCTTGACCCAAAAGTCAAGGTAATATTCAAGATTTCTGAGAGATTGTTTACTTATATAATTAAAAAGCACATAGTGGATAACACAGTGTAGGATTATTTTCCCCTCACCATTAGGATTGTGGTTGTGTTGTTTTTTTGGGTTTTTTTCAGTTTTTCTTCACAGATTTAAAGCAAACACCAGATTTGAAAAGTTGTAGCAAGCTTTAAGCAGGGAAGAGCCAGCCTTGGTTGTGAGCTGGGTACAGCCACAGCAGAATTTAGTCTCTCATCTTCTCAATGGAGAAGAAACGTCACTTAATTTCAGTGCATTGCAGTGCTGTGCAAAAGCTGATGCCCCAGGTCAGAGCACAGCCAGCTAGGAGTGACCTGGGACTACCTGCAAAATCCATGCAGAGCTAGCCCAAGGCACAACCACATCTGCCTTGAATGTGCATCCATGAGGGTGCACAGACGTGCAGAAGGTCTGTGTTGCATCTCCACTGCACTTTCCATAGGGAGATGGTTGCAAGGGCTGGGGACCAGCCTTATTCCTGTTGATAAAGCTGTGCAGGGTGAGTGCCCAGAGGCTGGAGCCAGGCTCTGCTGGGGGATGCCCAATGCCAGCACAAGGGGCAGTGGTGGAAGCTGAGGCAGAGGAAGTTCCATGGGAACAGGAGGAAACTTTTTTCCCCTGTGAGGGTGACAGAGCCCTGGAAGAGGCTGCCCAGGGGGGCTGTGGATTCTCCCCCTCTGGAGATATTCAAGAGCTGCCTGGGTGCATTCCAGTGTGATGTGCTCTAGATGCTCCTGCTCTGGCAGGGGGGTTGGACTGGATGAGCTTTGGAGGTCCCTCCCAGCCCCTAACATTCTGTAATCTTTTTAAAAAAGCTGCACCTGTTTCCTAATTAAAAATAAACAAATAAATAAACCAGCACTTTGTTTATTTCTGCATCTGCTGGGACCATTTTCTACTAGGTGAACCGTTAGTGGTGATTAATTAGTTGCTTTTATTTCATCTTTAAGGTTTGTGCAAGTGACAGTGGGAAGACTGGGAGGGGGGGAGTGTGTGTGTGGGGGTGGGGGGTTATGAGCTGGTCTTCTACCAGGGCTTGTCATTCACATGGTTGACAACTCCATCTCTCTAGAAGGCTGTATAATAATGTATTTCAAAATAAAAACTTGCTCAAGGGGACATTCATCATTTTGAGAGTGTGTTCAAAGTGAGTGTCAGGCACGTAATTCAAGAGGGCTTCAAAGCAGGGCTCCTGAGAGAAGAATTAACAGGAGGAAAGCACAGCCAGTACTCCCTGTGTGTTTTCCTAGCTAACTTTTCATAACAAGAGAGGTATGGCTTTCTGCCTGCCTGTCAAAGACTCTGGGTTAAGTGATACAAGCCATGCCTGAGCACCAGTGCCTGTTGGCATCAGCGCAGGTCCAGCCGAACCATGGTGCCCTTCATTTTGTGCCACCTTTCCTCAGGCAGAAAGGGACAGCTCTGATTTCACTTGCAGCATTTTCACACTGGAAATGGATCCATTAATGTGGTGGCTTGAAGTTACACCCCCTTCCCAGCATAAAATTGCCAGACCAGCTCAGATGGAAGCAAATGAAGCTGTACATACAAGCAAAACTACAATCTAAAATACAAAATGCAATGAATATGTACAAAATATAGTATCATAGTATCTGTCAGGGTTGGAAGGGACCACAAGGATCATCTAGTTCCAACCCCCCTGCCATGGGCAGGGACACCCCACACTAGATCAGGCTGGCCACAGCCTCATCCAGCCTGAGCTTAAACACCTCCAGGGATGGGGCCTCAACCACCTCCCTGGACAACCCATTCCATGGCTTCGCCACTCTCATGGGGAAGAACTTCCTCGTTATGTGCAGCCTGAATCTCCCCACCTCCAGCTTCATTCCATTCCCCCTAGTCCTATCACTACCTGAGAGCCTCAAAAGTCCCTCCCCAGCCTTCCTGTAGCCCCCTTCAGATACTGGAAGGCCACAATGAGGTCACCTGGGAGCCTTCTCTTCTCCAGACTGAACAGCCCCAACTCTTTCAGTCTGTCCTCATAGGAGAGGAGCTCCAGCTCTCTGCTCATCCTCCTGGCCCTTCTCTGGACACCTTCCAGCACCTCCAGATCCCTCTTGTAATAGGGGCTCCAGAACTGGAGGCAGTACTCCAGGTGGGGTCTCACCAGGGCTGAGTAGAGGGGGAGAATCACCTCCCTTGCCCTGCTGGCCACACTTCTCCTGATGCAGCCCAGGATCTGATTGGCTTTGCGGGCTGCAAGTGCACACTGAGAGCTCCTGTTGAGCTTTTTGTCCACCAGCACCCCCAAGTCTCTCTCCTCAGGGCTGCTTTCCAGCCAGTCCCTGCCCAGCCTGAATTTGTGCCTGGGATTGCCTCGACCCAGCTGCAGGACCCTGTACTTGCTACTACTTTTTCTCCTATTTTTCTACTCAAGATTTGTGGAAAATTTTCCTAGGAACAGCCTAAAACTACCACAGTTCCTATGACATCGGTGTGAGGTAAGCACTGGGTCTGGAGTGTGCTTGCCAGCTGCCGTCTTGGACTCCCATGGTAAGAAAAGGCAGCAGATGCCTTGATGTGTCTCTGTGATGTGTGCTGATGATTCCGACAGCAGCAGATGTGCCCTCCTCGAATCCCTCGCACACTTCTGCTTTCGAGCCTGATCATACTCTTTATGATCACCCTGTTCCCTCACTCCCACTGCTAGAAACCACCATTCAAAGATGAAGTTTTTGCAATCCTCACACAAACGGATGGAGTTTTGCTGTGGCTGTTGGGCCTCATTCCCTGGGTCGCTGTGGTAGTTTTAGGCTGATGCCTAGGAAAATTTTCCGCAGATCTTGAGTGAAAGTGGGAGAATCTAAATAAAATTACCATTGGATATAAAGGAAAAATAATGATAAGCTCTAAATAGTCCATTTGGTCTGGTAACTAACAAAGTTAGTTGTATAAACCCAATTTTGCTGTCTTCTTTGGCTTCTCCACTCTAGCAGATGCTAGCTGGTAGCTTTTGCTTGGCTGTTGCTGACTTTGGCTGCATTCTTGTTGTGGCTAAGTACTAACAAGCTGCTCTCTGCTTTTCTCTCTTTTCCCTTGTACAAGCTTGGGGGGAAGGGAGTCGAGAAGGGGAAGCTGTTGGTAACCCCCTGGTTTTGCCCAGGGGGGTTCTTGTGTTGCTTATAAATAGATGTAAATATTGTGTATTCTGCACATACTCATTGGATTTCATATGTCTAGATTGTAGTTTTGCTTGTAAATACAGCTTTGTTTGCTTTCCAACTGAGCTGGTCTGGCAAATTTTATTTTGGGGTTAATTTCAACTCACCACAACCCATCAAAGAATCCTTTAGGCTAGAGAAGACCTCTGAGGTCATCAAGTCTAACCATTAACATTACCAAGTCTGCTGCTAAACCATGTCCCTAAGCACCACAGCCACACATCTTTTAAATACCTCCAGGGATGATGATTCAACCACTTCCCTGGGCAGCCTGTTCCCTGAGGCATGGAAGTGTTGGGAGGGACACTCAAGTCTTTGAGCAAACTGAGTGCATTTATGTTTTCTAAATAAAAGTAGAATGAAGCTAGCATGTGTTGAAGTGCTCTTAATAGTTCTATCAATACTTGTCCCAGTCTTTAAATTAGTCTTGCCATTATTTCCAAGGCATTGCTTTAGACCAATGTGATGACATCATTTCTCTCATCTGGCTGTTTCCACACAACATGCCTGCTGTTCTGAGCCTCAGTCTGGGTAGTCCCTTCCACTGCTCTGTGACAAATGTAGAGTTTGATCTCACCATGAGCTCACCCAATGGCTCCACTGATGCATAGGAGCCAATGGGAATTTTAAACCCAGCATACCTTGAATGTGTTAGGAGCAGGAATGCATCTTAGACCCAGTTGTGCTTTGAGCCAATGGGAACTTTAAACCCAGCTTCTCTTGAAAGTATTAGGAGCAGGGATGAGTCTTAGACCCATTTGTGCCTTGAGCCAATGGGAATTTTAAACCCAGCTTCTCTTGAAAGTATTAGGAGCAGGGATGAGTCTTAGACCCATTTGTGCCTTGAGCCAATGGGAATTTTAAACCCAGCTTCTCTTGAAAGTATTAGGAGCAGGAATGCATCTTAGACCCAGTTGTGGCTGAAGTGGAAAGTTCTGTTCTGAAATGCTTGTCACTAGGTCTGGCCACATACAGCATGTCAGTGTTGCTGGGCTTTAGGCTCAACAATTGCCACATGCTATCCCCAAACCAAAAAATGTCTGGCAACTGCAGACAAGGATGCAGGTACTCTCAGAGAAGCTGCACATTGTTTTCACCTTTAGATGGATGGTAAATGAAAAACTGCTCACCAATTCCTCAAACAGTGAAACTATTATCTAAAAGCTTTCTGCCTGACAGGATTAATTTCCTGTTCATTTCATTAAAGGGACATTTTTGGAGAGACTTGTAAATTACAGCACACTCCAAGCAGAATAATAGCTTCAGGAAAAACATGTAATAGCTCTCCTTAATCAAAATAAGGGCATGTTTGTTGTTTATCCAGCTGAAGAGCTGGGAATCACTAAAGCTTGGTTTCTGTTTTTCACATTAAACAATTGTACATTTCATTTTGGAACTGTGTTTTGAGAAAAATAGGGTATATTTCAGTAAAGTATCTGCCTGTTTGAGTATTTGGGTTGTTCTAAAGATGTTTATGCTTCTGTTTCCTTTTTTATTCCTATGCTGGTCTCCCTGTCCATGCCCCTCCTTGACTGTGACATGTCAGCCAAAAAGCAGCAACCTCAAACTACTAGGCAAAACAGAATTATCATAGAATTGTCAGGGTTGGAAGGGACCTCAAAGATCAGCCAGTTCCAACCCCCCTGCCATGGTCAGGGACACCTCACACTACAGCAGGTTGCTCACAGCCACATCCAGCCTGGCTGCAAAAACCTCCAGGGATGAGGCTGTCACCACCTCCCTGGGCAACCTGTGCCAGTCTCTCACCACCCTCATGGGGAACAACTTCTTCCTAACATCCAGTCTGAATCTACCCACTTCTAGTTTTGCTCTACTTCCCCAGTCCTATCACTCTCTGATACCCTAAAAATTCCCTCCCCAACTTTCTTGTAGCCCTCTTCAGGTACTGGAAGGCCATAATAAGGTCTCCTTGGAGCTTTCTCCTCTCTAGACTGATCAACCCCAACTCTCTCAGTCTGTCTCCATAGCAGAGGAGCTCCAGCCCTCTGCTCATCCTCATGGTCCTTCTCTGGACATGTTCCAGCACCTCCAGATCCTTCCTGTAATAGGGCCTCCAGAGCTGGACACAGTGCTTCACGTGGGATCTCACCAGTGTGGAGTAGAGGGGGAGAATCACCTCACTCACCCTGCTGGCTACACTTCTCTTGAGGCAGTCCAGGATACAGTTTGCTTTCTGGGCTCAGTGGGATAACGCAGCAGATGCTATCATTGTTTAGGGAAAAGCTGCTCATAAACCCTCCTATCAGAGCTGAATGATACTTGTCTTAGTCACAGAATAGTTCAGGGGGGAGTTTCTGTGGGCGCTCGCACTGTGACAGACCAGCTCAGCTCATACTAACTCCACAGGTGCAAATTTGCACATGGTGGAAGGAGATGCTGAATTAGACCACTGATTCTGGTAGGACTTTTCAGAGAAGGGTGTGAGATAGCTTAAACTATGATGTTCAGAGACATTTAGATACCAAGTCTAGGTTCTCATGGGTATACAGAAAGCAGTTAATTGAAAATTAATATGCAAAACAATAAATTTTTTTTTCCTAGTGTACAATTTTTCTGCTAAGCTTGGTCTATACATGCTTTTGATTGGGTTTTAGGTAGCTTGTAGTGTGGAGTTGTGATTCCTCTTGCATCATGTTCTCTGTGGTTTGCTGTCACGAGCAGTTTTGTTCTGTCAGTTTAATTAAGCCTCAGAATCTTGCTTTACCACAAAGGGTTTTATTTTCATGATGAATAAATAAAGCAAAGGGAATTTAAATGAAACAGAATAAATACAATTCTGAAAGAAGACAAAAGTTTAGCAGCTCCTAGGTCTTGCTTATTGCTTGGGTACTTCTGAGGACTGGCAGCATGCTATTGCCTATCTTTATACTTCCTCAACCTGGGTGCTGGTGCCCTTACCTAAAAGACTAACTGAAACGTGGCAAAGCTAGGGGCTAGTGTTTGAAAGTTAAATACACAGAATTCATTTTCTGGAGTGTGTACCCTGCTGGATTTTCAGAAATGCCGGTGTCTTCCAGGTGTAGTGTGGTGGCTGAGTTGGGGGCAGGAAGGTTTATGTGGACTGTTGTGTTACTGGTTACAGAAAATCATAGGATCACAGGATGTTAGGGGTTGGAAGGGACCTCCAGAGATCATTGAGTCCAAGCCCCCTGCCAGAGCAGGAGCATAGAATCTAGCACAGGTCACACAGGAACACATCCAGATGGTCTGGAGAAGGAGACTCCACCACCTCTCTGGGCAGCCTGTTCCAGTGCTCTGGGACCCTCACAGTGAAGAAGTTCCTCCTCATGTTAAGGTGGAACTTCCTGTGCTGTAGTTTCTATCCATTGCCCCTTGTCCTATCCCAGGGCACAACTGAGCAGAGCCTGTCCCCTCCCTCTTGACACCCAGCCCTCAGACAATTATAAACGTTGATTAAATCCCCTCTCAGTCTTCTCCTCTCCAGACTAAACTGCCCCGCGGCTCTCAGCCTCTCCTTATAGGGCACACACTCCAGTTCCTTAATCATTCTGGTAGCCCTCCGTTGGACTATCTCCAGCAGATGCCTGTCCCTCTTGAACAGGGGAGCCCAAAACTGCATGCAATATTCCAGGTGAGGTCTCACCAGGGCAGAGCAGAGAGGGAGGAGAACCTCCCTCAAAATCATGAGCACCAGCTTTTCCTTTAGTCTGTGAGCATTTGTGGCCTGCCTGTGTAGACTCCTCTGGAAAAGGACAAAATAACAGCCCTCTGTTTGGACAAAATGAAGAGTGAAAAGCATATTCAGGCTGATGACTACCTTTCAGTTTGCTTCCTTGCTGTGGTCCAAGAAATATATTTACTGATCCCGGCATGGCAGGAAAGTCAGAGCAAAGAGCTGGGGCCTCTCCGCGTCATAACAGAGGGCAGGAAACTTGTGATTAGCACTGTAACAGAATCACACTTTTCAGTGCTGATGGCTGACTTTGCTAATAGTGATGCTGATGCACTTGAGGAGGAGCAGAGCAGAACGAAGTTGTAATTGAGAAAAGAGTGAAGAGCAAAGAAGTTCCTCAGAAATAGCCTTTATTTTGTTTCTTCCCCCATCCCCCCCTTAGATGTATGAAGTGTGGCATGCAGCGCTGGTGCCTATATTGCATTCTCCATCTGGCTGGTTACTGAAAGCTCACATTCTCCTGGGCTTTTCTGAGTTATTTACTTTAATATTCTTCCTTTTATAGAGAAGATTATCTTCCAAACTGGTTTCTCCATAGCGGGTAGATTTTTATGGTTTAATCCTGTTTTTGCTATCTAATTCTATTTTTTCCCCCTCGAATTTAATATCATTTCCCTGGACACACATACATAAACATGCACAGGATTTCATGCCTCTTTTTTTGGGTTTGTTTTGTTGTTGCTTTTCTTTTCTTTTTCTTTTTTTTTTGGGGGGTAGTGTCACAGGCAAAGATTCTTTTCTTACCCTGCTTGATTGAGAAATAGCTCCTATGGGATTCAGAGAATTGTTCTATACCTCCAGCTTAGGAACTGAGAAATCCCCAAGCGCCTTGTTCCTATTAAATGGGGACTACAGCCAAAGCCCAATTAATGCAGAGGGAATCCTTCCATTGATTTCAGTTATCTCTTCGTCAGGCTGTCTGCCTTTTATGCTTCATTATCATTATCACTGAGCATATCATAATACATATATTTATCCTGCAGCACGCCTGTGAGGTAAGGAAGCAATAGTGCTTCCATTTTATTGATGGGGATTTGAAGCACAGCAAGATGAAGTGTTTGATCTGGCCAGGGACTGAGCTCAGTTATTAAAGCCCTGCTTTAGATAAATTCCAGTGTATTGGCACCAAAAGGCCCTGCCAAATATCTGTGGTGCTGGTGAAATGTATGTATCCTTTACACAGATGATGCAGTTCATGGGAAATAGTGTGGAGACTGTTCTGGAAGCACAGCTTGGGATGCAAGGCTTCCCATCCTTCTGGGATGACAATCTGAAGTGAGAGCAGCAAAGCTGCTTTCTCTCTCCCTGCTTCTCTCCTCCTGGGTATGCACTCAGCATTTACGCTCAGTGGAATTGTGGTGGGTTGAAATTCCACCCCCCAAAATAAAATTGCCAGACCAGCTCAGTCGGAAAGCAACTGAAGCTGCATTCACAAGCAAAACTACAACCTAGAAATATGAAATGCAGTGAATATGTACAAAATATACAATATTTACATCTATTTATAAACAACACAAGAACCCTGCTGGACAAAACCAGGGGGTTACCAACAGCTTCCTCCTCTCTTCCCCTCCAGTTCCCCCCTGTACAAGGGACAGGGGAAAAGCAGAAAGTAGCTCGTTAATACTTAGGCACAACTAAGAAACACAGCCCAGGTCAGCAAGCTAGCAAAAGCAACCAGCCAGTATCTGCTACAGCAAAGAGCTAAGGAAAGAAAATAGTTTATGCATCTAACTTTGTTAGTTATCAGACTTATGGGATTATTTCCTTTACATCCAAAGGTAATTTGTTTACATTCTAACACTTTCTACTCAATCTGTGGAAAATTTCCTAGGCAGCAGCCTAAAACTGCCACAAGAATATATACAACGAGAGTAAAATCCGGCCTGCACAAAATGTTGCTTGGTGGCTGTAGGAATTCACTGACAGATTACGGACCTGAGTTATCTGCAGCTGAGGCTGGGTAGTCAATGACCAGTGAGTGACACAGTGGTTCTATTCTGTCCCTGCAAGTCATTGGCTCTTCAGAAGAGGGTTCAGTATTGGAAAGCCCTAAAGTGGTGATTGTAGGTTTGGGGGGGTTGTTTGTTTCTTTAATGTGGAAGGTAACTACTTGGTCTCCAGAACAGCTGGTGACAGGATGCTTTGGGTTCCACTGACAGCCATACTTAGAATGGGAGGAAGAATGTCTTGTAAACTAGAGCCAAAGCAAAACAGCTGGAGTTCGGTTGGCCTTGGTATCACGCCAGGGATTTTCTCTCATCTCCCTCTATCCCACCTATTATGCTTACTCATACAGCACTGCATTATGCAGTAGAACATGGCTCTCTTCTGGTTTAGGTACTTAATGTTATGTGGGAAAATAATGTGGGGTTTTTTTCTTTACTTTTTAAGACATCCATGTAAAGGTCTTGTAGTGCCTTAGGCAAATCCATGTGAGATTTAAAGCCGAAGCTTAGGGCTGTGTTTAGTCTTCCCATTAAGGCTGAAAGGGGCTTAGATTTCTACTGATTGACCACTGAACCCTCCCTTCCTCCCTCCCCCCACCAGCTCCACTTCTCTGGCCCAGATCAATGTCAGTAGTTAAATGGATCCGTTATTTTAAAGCTGTCTGTTGACCTTTCCTTCATGATTGATTGCATGAAGAGTGCGCAGGAGTGTGGCTTCCAGCTAGGCGAGCAGTCACTGCTGACGGCTCTCTTTCACCACTCCCCATAGCCCACTAGAATTTCCCACAGAGGAATAGACTGCCTGCGAAGATGCTGGACCAGAGAGTGCTCTCAAGTAACCATAATGAAGCTGAAAGCCAGCTCTAGTCTTCCTCAATGGCCAAGAGGAATTATTTATGAAGAGCAGACCAGGGCTGAGTGGTTTACTGGCCTTCAAAACATTTCCTGACCAGAGGGCTGGAATCAGAGAGCTGCAAGGGTCCTTGGTGGCAGTTGCCTATGGGTGTTGGCAGGTGTCCTACCAAAAATGAGTGAAGGGGACAAAACCAGGGCCATCTGATTCTCTCTGGTGCACACACCAGCATGCGCTTGCCACCTCGCACACTTGTTGTCCTAGCCCAAAGAAACAACTAACAATAGTTTATACAACTAACTTTGTTAGTCATCAGACCAATGGGATTATTTAGACTTTATCATTATTTGTTTTCCTTTACATCCAATGGTAATTTATTTACATTCTACCAATCTGTAGCTTTCAGTGCATCTGAAATACCAAAGCAGCCTGCAGGAGCAGATGCACAGCATTAGTTCTCTGTGCAACTCTTCTTTACTAGGCTTTCTCAGTCTAAAACTAGTGTCATCAGAGCTGTAATTTGCTGTAAGTGTCCTGTGAACCAATTCCATGGTAACAAGTTTTGATTTCCAGCATATGGAATGCTTTAGTTACTCCCAGTTGTTAGCTTTCTGAATAACAAACCCACCTTTTAACTCTGAAAATAAAGTTTGGCGGCCCAGTAAGTGACGTTCTGTTTGCACTGAAGCAGGGAATACAAATCACCCTAAATCAGGTAACATGAAGCTGGTGTATGGTGATTATGTTGTTTCATCACCCAGCTGTGGTAGGTTGTGCAGGATCGGTAATTCCACTGTGTGATCTCCCTTTTAAATCACTTTCTTAATAAACATGGAACCACACCAGCCTGGTGGAGGGCACAGAATGTCTCTGTGCTTAATCTGTGTTTTACAAACCAGCACTGCACCACAAGTAATGAAAAGGTTTGTAGTGTCAATGCTTGGTTCTGATTACCTGGGAACTGCTCTCTGTGGAGTGTGGGGCAACATGGAGAGCTGGAGAAGAGGGTGGAGCAGGCTGAGGATTGGGTTTTGTGCTGATAAACACCACGCACCAAAGCCTAGGCTGGTGTGTGAAGTGACTGTGGTAACCTAGGTTAATGGTGGGTGCAACTGGAACAAAAGTTGGGGTTTTTTGATGGCAATGATTTGATGTCAACTAATTTCACTGTTACCCAGCAGAGCTCTTCAGATGTGGCATTGCAAAGTGATCTTGCCAAAGGATTAGCCTTAAACACACACAGAACACAAGGTTTTGGGATGGACAGCTATAGCTGTACTCTGTATCATAGTATCAGTCAGGTTTGGAAGGGACCACAAGGATCATCTAGTTCCAAACCCCCTGCCATGGGCAGGGACACCCCACACTAGATCAGCCTGGCCAGAGCCTCATCCAGCCTGCTCTTAAACAACTCCAGGGACGGGACCTCAACCACCTCCCTGGACAACCCATTCCAGGGCTTCACCACTCTCATGGGGAAGAACTTCCTCCTCACCTCCAGCCTGAATCTCCCCACCTCCAGCTTCATTCCGTAGTAAACCTTCTCAAACTGGAGAAAAGAGCTTGTGGAGGAGCTCTGACAGGCACAAGCTGTGAGTGAGGAATGAGTGAGATTGTTGGAGACTGAAGAGGGCTTGGATGTCTCAAGAGAGGTCAAGAGTGTGCTCCCCAGGTAGCAAAGTGTTTGCAGTCTGCTGTATTAATCTTTGGGCATGGTGTGGTGTGTTGAAATTTCCCCGCCCCCCCCCCCCCCCCCCCCCCAGCCCAGCATTAAATTTGCCAGACCAGCTCAGTTGGGAGCAAATGAAAACTGTATTTACAAGCCAAAACTTCACTCTACAATGGAATGCAGTGAATGTGCACAAAATATCCAGGAGTTACAATAATTACAGGTATTTACAATGAATAAACAGCACAAGAATCCCCCCTGGTCAAAGACCAGGGGAAGCTACTGGCTTCTCTCTCTCTGCCTCCCCTTTACCTGCCCTGTACAAAAGAGAGAAGAGACAGAAGCAGAGAAGTTAATACCAGTCACAACAAAAGCAGTGCAGCCAAGGTCAAGCAGACTCAAGTTAGTATCTCTCCCAGAGCAAAGAAGCGAGAAGAGAAGGGAATTGTTTGAGTACAAATAGTTTTACTCCCTTATCTCTTCCAATGGGATTTAGAATTATCATTATTTTCCTCTTTATACCCAATAGTGATTTATTTGCTACTTTTCTGCTCAAGATATGTGAAAATTTTTTAAAGGCATAGCTTAAAACTGCCACATGTGGTGTGGTGGAAGGATGGGCAAACAGAGCTGCAAATGTGAGACCTACCTCCTCCAAACTGCTACCTGTATAAGAGCCACCCTACATTTTGTCTGCTGTAAGTCAACACCAGCAGATGAAGGCACCATAAGCCAAATGTGAGCCCAGGTAAGGCTTCTAGCAGTAGTTTTGCTACACAGGCTGAAGAAGCCACCAATGTGAATGTGATTTACACATTCAAACGTGGGGGAGCAAAGGCCTCGGGAATGGTGCCTTGCAGTGTTTATTTCACACTGACTAACTTTGCCCTTCTGGCTTCTGGAGTCTGATTCAGGGTTACCACAACTGGTGGTGTGCTGCGTGGGTCTCAATGGTTGGGCTGAGCTGGAGTGGGGTGGTGTGTGTGTCCATCTCTGCATCTGTCCAAAGCTTCTGGGAAAAAGTGGGCAGACCCCACCCAGAGTAATCAACCTGGAGAAGATCTTCCATGGTTTAAAGGGGCCTCCTTGGGACTGACCACCCAAAAATGAATTTGTAATAGGAAAAATGCCACAGGTGCATGTGAAGGATGCTTGTACTGGACTGTGTTTAATGGCATCTCAACATTTTCTCCATTTGGTTCCATTCCTCTTTCAGTTTTCATAGAAATTATAATGTTTGGGGGGTTGTTTGTTTAGTTGGTTTGATTTTGGTTTTTTCCACCCAGCTAAGCCATGTAATTGATGAATTGACTTCTCTTTTCTCCTGCCTCTCCACAAAACATGGAGTTCATTATGGCAAAACTCTGCTTTGAATGCCTTAGTAATTAATAAATGCCATCAGCATGCCACCAGTTCCCACAGTTGGAAAGTCCTGGTGGAGGCTGTTCACCATCATTTTCACATCAACCTGTAAATGACCTAATAAAAGACCAAGAAGAGCTGTTTCAGGGTTGATAAAAGAAATTGTAGCTCTTGTATTTTATAGCAGCTCTTGCTCATCTATTCAGTCAAAACTAATACCTTTCTTTTTCCTAAGGGGTGAGAGATCAAATGCTGACTTCCACATCACAGGGAAGTGAGATTATTTCAGGCTCTAAAAAGAGTGTAATCAGGTTTCTTCTTTTGGTGCAAGATGTGGCTGTTTAGCCTGGAAAAGAGGAGACTCAGGGGAGACCTTCTTGCTCTCTACAGCTACCTGAAGGGAGGTTGTAGCCAGGAGGGCGTTGGTCTCTTCTCCCAGGCAACCAGCACCAGAACAAGAGGATACAGTCTCAAGCTGTGCCAGGGGAGGTTTAGGCTGGATGTTAGGAAGAAATTCTTGCCAGAAAGAGAGATTGGCCATTGGAATGTGCTGCCCAGGGAGGTAGAGGGGGCCAATGTCCCTGGAAGTGTTTAAGAAAGGCCTGGATGGGGCACTTAGTGCCATGCTTTAGATTATTATATAGGGTTGGGTGATAGGTTGGACCTGATGATCTCGCAGGTCTTTTCCAACCTGTATTCTGTATAGTGTATATGATGCAAGATAATTTGAAGTTATTCCTCATATTGGATTGGAGGGGTGGGAAACAAGGAGAAAGGAAGTGGAAGAGGAACGAAATTAAAACAAAACCAAACCCAAACCAAACTAAAGAACCCCAAACAAACAACAAAAGTTGGCAGCTAGCAAATCCAATTTTAACCTGGTGCTTGTGCAGTCTTCATGACTGCCTCTTTCCTTGCCCTGCTCACTCATCTGGAGGAACTCCATGCATGGGGCTTACTTTGCTTAGAGTCTCTTGGTTGGATGAAAGTGGTGGCAGGCAAAGAAAATCCATGGTATTTAAGAAATCTTCCTGTAGATAGAATTAGCAGGAGAGTTGGTGTGTGCTAGAAAGGAGGCTGACACTTATTTGACCTGATTATTATGATAAAGATGTGTGTGGAACAAGAACCTCCCAAGCAGACAGCTGTTATGTTAAGGCTTTGAGGAAGTGGACAACACACTGGATGCTCTGAACACCCAGGGCCTTGAACTCATGCAAGACTGTCACAGAAATAGCTCTGCTTTCCTGTTCAGCTGTTTTACCAAAGTGGTGTGGAATATCTAGGGAGAGCATCTCTAAGTCTCTTGAATGTCTACTGGGATAGTGCCTTCCTCTTTCTAACAAATCTTCAGGTGCTGGTCCAATAATCCCCCTTCTTTGTGCTCAAAGTACCAGCACCTTACTTTTGGATACAGCTAGGGCTGATGCAGATTTCTTTTGATAGCTGAACAGAAATTCAGAGGATGCAGAGATTTCCCCCTTCCTACTTTCCATGTAGTGCCACTGTAATTAGCTCTGGGGTGCCTGAGTGTTCCCAGTGTTGCAGTGCTCCACACACATGTTTCCACAGGGACTCCAGCCAAACTTTCCAACCCAGTTAGCTGGTATCTGATAAACTGGGGAGTGAATATGCTTTTCTGTCTGTTGCTTGTGCAAGGATGGCACCAGACATTGCAAAGGACCCCTTCAGCATGGAAAGTTGTGTGTCTGGGCTTCAGGTTTCATAGAATCATAGAATTGTCAGGGTTGGAAGGGACCTCAAGGATCATCCAGTTCCAACCCCCATGCCATGGGCAGGGACACCTCACACTACAGCAGGCTGCTCAGAGCCACATCCAGCCTGGCCTCAAAAACCTCCAGGGATGAGGCTGCCACCACCTCCCTGGGCAACCTGTGCCAGTCTCTCACCACCCTCATGGGGAAGAACTTCTTTCTGACATCCAGTCTGAATCTACCCTCTTCTTTTTTTCCTCCATCCCCCCCAGTCCTATCACTCCCTGGCACCCTCAAAAGTCCCTCCCCAGCTTTCTTGTAGCCCTCTTCAGATCCTGGAAGGCCACAATTAGGTTTCCTTGAAGCCTTCTCTTCTCCAGACTGAACAGCCCCAACTCCCTCAGTCTGTCCTCATAGGAGAGGTGCTCCAGCCCTCTAAGCAGTTTTATTTTTCCAAACAGGCCTTTCCCTGCAGGTAGGCAGAAAACAGTAGGCTGATGGAAGACACAGAAGAGCTACATAACTCCCTAACAACTTAGTGTGATAGTCTGTGCCAGTGTACTATTTTGATAAAAAGGGGAGAAAATATCAGGCAATCTGGTTTGTTTTCATTTAGAGGGAGAAACTGAGGTATTTTGAGAGATTAAGTGATATGCCTGAGGCTGGGCAGGAGGTCTGACCTGAGCTCAGAACTGAATTTGCTGTTGCCAGTTCGCGTAACCTGAGCTCAAGACTTTTTCTAACCTCTGAATGAAAGGCGTTTAAAGGCAAACAGTTACAGTTCTGTCTGGCATGGCTTCTTTCACATCAGTTAGTAAATCCAAGGATATTAGAAAGTTTAAGAATAAACCCAGGCCACAATATCCTGCATTTTTCCTGAAGTCTCCTAGTGAATTTTGAGGACAGAATTTCTGTTTTATCGTGGTGAAACTTAGCACCCGCAGTGGGTTGGTTTCTTTGCAAGTGCCAAATCTAATGTTTCAAAGAAGGCTCAAGATGAAATGAAAATGAGAGCAGAAGGGTACATAGCTGTCATTAGCCTTAAGACTGTTTGTGAAAACCCGAGATGACCTGCAGCTTTAAGTGACATTGATTGGCGTACTTTAACTTTGTGCTAATGGACTTGCAAAGCTCTGAACGTTCAAAGGAGGGGGGAACCAAAACAAAAAACAACATGCTGGCATATGTGAAAGATGTTGATTGCAATCTGTGGTATTCAGCTGACTTTTCCAATAAGTGTTAAATGTGCAAGATATTGCATGGAATTGTAATTGTTGCTATTAATACCCCTCCACAGATAACAGCCTTTTGTCTTTACTGCCAGGAACACACCACGATGAAGTGAACATTTTCAACGGTACCCTCTTGACACTAGGGGCAAACCCTGCTACAATTAAGCAGCAAATAGTGTCTGAGCAGTCCTTCTAAATCTTGAATCTAAAGAAAAGAGTGCTGAGGGAATACAGCTAAGAAAAAAATAGGAGAAGACTCCTTCCTCCTCCTGCAGAATGCATACTGACTACCTTGGATTCTTGCTTTCCCCCTGAAATCAGTTGGGTGTTTGGGATAAAAGGGAAGGGTAGTGTTTGTGTTACATTTCCAGCGGAGTGGTGACTGTTTCTTCTTCCTCTTCTTTTATTATCCTGTGTAAAATGTACCACCACAAGAATCCTTTTGAGACATGAAATACTGCTGAAAGGTCACTGTTTAGAGCACAGCCAGTGTAGCACAAGACACCGCTAATCTATTGCTTCTGTGATGAATATGTTGACAAGCAGCTGAATTTTAATAATTAATCATGATAAAACTAAGGCAAGTTAATAATTTAGAGCCTGATAATGGAGAGTGGTGTGACTCCTTGAGTAGGCAGTTTCTGTTAAGTTTCACCTGTTAATTTTAACCAAAAGGAGCACTGTCACTTTTAATTATCCACAAGAAGCTCTTTGGAGCTTCATGGCTGGCACAGAGGTCAGTTCCAGTAAATGATCACAGCTCAGAGAGAAAATCTGGGGAGCTCATGTAAAGTCACTGAAATATTCAGGTTGGAAAAGACTCTCAGGATCACCAAGTCCAACCATTAACCCTACTCTACAAGGTTCACCCCTAAACCGTATCCCCAAGCACCACATCCAAACCACCTTTAAATGCATCCAGGGCTGGTGACTCCACCACCTCCCTGGGCAGCACATTCCAATGCCTGACCACTCTTGCTGGGGAAAGCGTTTCCTAGTGTCCAGTCTAAACTTACCCAAGCTGCAGCTTGAGGCCATTCCCTCTTGTTCTATCAATAATTACCTGTGAGAAGAGACCAGCACCAGCCTCTCCAGTGTCCTTTCAGGTAGTTGTAGATAGCAATGAGGTCTCCCTTCAGTCTCCTCTTGTTGAAGCTAACCATCTCCAGCTCCTTCAGTCACTCTTCATCAGATTTACTCTCCAGGCCCTTCCAACAGCTTCCTTGCCCTCCTCTGCACTGGCAGAGATGTACTCACATCTCCTTTATGGAGATGCAGAAGTAAGAAGCCATGAACAGCAGAATAAGAGGGTCCAGCTCATGGAGAGGCTGGGAATATTAAGGATAAAGAGGAAATCACTGATTTTCAACAATGACTGCAGTCTTAGCTTTCTCAGGGCTTTGTGACTACCAACTGTTGATTGCAACCCTATGGCAGCTGGGGAAGTTCTTAAGTGTAAGTTCCATCAGTCATAACTCCTTATGGAATCACAGAATCATTAAGGTTGGAAAAAACTCTAAGATTATCAAGTCCAACCTTCTACCCAACACTTCCATGACCACTGGACCATGTCATGAGGTGCCACATCTGCTCACTTCAACAGCTAATCAATGCAGTTGATTCATCAAGTTGTGTGTTTGCTTTACCATGGTAGTGAGCTACTGGAGGATAAGCAGGCAAAAGGGTGCAAAGGTACAGAGCAGATATTTGTCATCCCACAGATATTGATCACGAAAAGTCAGTGTGAAGCACTGACCATGCTAGTGGTGGTGGCAGAGCTGTTATAATCTATGGCAGAATTGGAGTTCACTCACTTATGTGCATGTTTTCATCCAAATCTTCTCATGGCCCATCATTGTAATTTCCTTCTCTAAAAACATATTTGATTCCTCAAGATGCAAGATCTGCTTACTCACACTTTTTCAAGCAGGTTGATACTTCAAGGCCAATGCCATTCTGGGTTGGATTAGAAGGGCTGAGGTTAGTAGGTCGAGAGAATCTCTCCTTTCCCTCTCCTCTGCCCTGGTGAGGACACATCTGGAATATTGTGTCCAGTTCTGGGCCCCTCAGTTCAAGAAGGACCTCAGGGAACTGTTTGAAAGAGTCCAGAGCAGAGCCACAAAAATGATTAAGGGAGTGGAACATCTTCCTTATGAGGAGAGCCTGAGGGAGCTGAGGCTCTTTAGCTTGGAGGAGACTAAGGAGTGACCTCATTCCTGTTGATAAAGATGTGCAGGGGAAGTGCCCAGAGGCTGGAGCCAGGCTCTGCTGGGGGATGCCCAATGCCAGCACAAGGGGCAGTGGTGGAAGCTGAGGCAGAGGAAGTTCCATGGAAACAGGAGGAAACAATTTTTCCCTGTGAGGGTGACAGAGCCCTGGAACAGACTGGCCAGGGGGCTTGTGGAGTCTCTGTCTGAAGATATTCAAAACCTGTTCCTATGTGATCTGGTCTAGGTGACCCTGCTCTGCAGGGGGGTTAGACTGGATGACCTTTTGAGGTCCTTTCCATCCCCTAACATTCTGTGAATCAAAAACTTCATAATTTTTCATTTAAATAACCCATTTCAACAGAAAGAGGTAAGAAGCCCTACCAGATATCTCTCCATGCTCTGAGAAAATCAGTGGCATGATATAAGAGGACCTAAATGATGTTCTGGTGAAGGGAAGAATGTGTGTGCAGAGGGAAAGGTGCAGGCACCCTGCCCCTGCAGCCCTACTCCGTGCTGCCCCAGCAGCTGCAGTGGGAAAGTCTGTGGTGGTTCGCCAGTAGTGAGAGCCCAGAGGGACCAGGGAAGGAGGCCTAGGGGATATAAGTCAGGAATTTAAAGGAAACCAGGGTTCAGCAATTCTGCTTCTGAGGAGATGACTTTTGCTTTTATATCCCATCTAATAAATGCAGCATGCTTTCTCAGGGCTGAGCATGTCAGTGGAAGGAACTGTGTGCTCCATGTAGGACTGCCAGCGTGGCATGAGGTGCTGCAGTGCCTGGACATTGACTTGGGTTTCCCACTCCTCACAGTAGGAAATGCCTGAAATACTGGGACTACTGAGGCACCTATTCAGTGATCAGAACTATTTGGCAAGTTGCTAAGGGCAGGCACTGTGGCTGAAATGTTATTTTAGTAATTTTACAAAGTTCTTTGATACACAAAGGTTGACATTTCTAAGGAGCCCTGTGCTCTTCACCCCCCGTGGCAGTCAGAGCCAGCCAGTGGAGAGGAAACACCTCACATGGTGTGGCTCATGTTACACAAATCAGATGATTTTAAAAGCTTTTTAATGTTCACTGTTTAAATAGCTGCTTTTGTTCCAGGCTTGACTGAGTTTTCAGAGGGCTACTGTTCTCTGCTTACCTGTCTTGCAAAAGTTGGACGTTCTTGCTAAAGACTCGTTGGCACGGTTTTAAAAGAAGAAATAATAAAGCAGGGCAGTAAGTAGTTAAAAGTATAGGATATATTAAGAGTATATTAAGAGAGTTACTTTAGTTGGCCCCAGCACTCTATCACTGGCAAAAAATTAACACCAGAAAAATGTATGCAGAGAGTGGCTGCCTCTGCGAAGCTCTCCATGCAGTACCCGCTTGCCACTCTTACATCTCTAAGCGTGTGATCTTGTCTCTGTTAGCTGTTTGCTTTGGCTAAAATCCAAGGGACTTGTACTACAGGCTGTTTTGTCACTGCAGTTGACATAACTCACGGGTTTTCTTTTTCCATTTTTTTTTGTTTCTCTTTTTTTCCCCCCCTTCACTAGAGGTAGTTGTGTTTGTACTCCACAGAGTAACTTTCCTCTCGCTGTTTGTAGTTCCACATCGCGTTGTGTTGACGTGTGATGAAGGCACATCCTGTCATGATTTTTGGGGTCACTCTATGACAAGACACCTTCCTCAGAAATCAACACTATTTGATACAGTTGCAACGTTGGGTCAAGCGATTCCATTGCAAAGTTTCAGGAATCCCAGCGATGCAAAGTGGTTCAGAACACTGACAGAACTTTAGGCTGAGCTTGTGGAATGTGAGTAACTCACCATAAAGTCAGCTCTGCTTGCTGTACCATGTACATAATCATTCAGGTTGGAAAAGACCCTCAGCATCACCAAGTCCAACCCACAACCCTACTCTACAAGGGTCACCCCTAAACCATAGCCCCAAGTATCACATCCAAACCACCTTTAAACACATCCAGGCTTGGGGACTCCACCACCTCCCTGGGCAGCACATTCCAATCCCAGTATCACAGTACTCTTGCTGGGAAAAAATTCTTTCTAATGTCACAGTATCACTAAGGTTGGAAGAGACCTCAAAGATCATCGAGTCCAACCTGTCACCACAGACCTCATGACTAGACCATGGCACCAAGTGCCACGTCCAGTCCCCTCTTAAACACCTCCAGGGACGGTGACTCCAACACCTCCCTGGGCAGCACATTCCAATGACAAATGACTCTCTCAGTGAAGAACTTTCTCCTCACCTCAAGCCTAAACTTCCCCTGGTGCAGCTTGAGACTGTGTCCCCTTGTTCCAGTGCTGGTTGCCTGAGAGAAGAGACCAACCCCTTCCTGGCTACGACCACCCCTCAGGTAGTTGTAGAGGGCAATGAGGTCTCCCCTGAGCCTCCTCTTCTCCAGGCTAAATAATTCCAGCTCCCTCAGCCTCTCCTCATAGGGCTTGTGCTCCCCAGCCTTGTTGCCCTTCTCTGGACACGTTCAAGTGTTTCGATGTCCTTCTTGAACTGAGGGGCCCAGAACTGGACACAGGACTCAAGGTGCGGCCACTCCCTCTTGTTCTATCACTAATTACCTGTGAGAAGAGACCAGCAGCAGCCTCTCTACAACATCCTTTCAGGTAGTTGTAGAGAGCAATGAGGTCTCCCCTCTGCTTTCTCTTGTTCAAGCTAACCATCCCCAGCTCCCTCAGTTGCTCCTCATCAGATTTATTCTCCAGGCCCTTCAACAGCTTTGTTGCCCTCCTCTGCACTCACTCCAGTACAATTGTTTCTTAAAGATATTTCATGGGTAATGAAGCTAAACAGCTTACTTTCATTAGCCAAGCTGAGATAAATGCATGGGGAATATGTTCCAATACATTCTCTAAGCCTCCATGTGATTTAAGTCTCCAGTCAAGCCGCAGTCTGTTCAGCACAACACTAT
This sequence comes from Melanerpes formicivorus, assembly GCF_026170545.1. Classification (NCBI taxonomy): domain Eukaryota; kingdom Metazoa; phylum Chordata; class Aves; order Piciformes; family Picidae; genus Melanerpes; species Melanerpes formicivorus. The sequence goes on along the minus strand of NW_027142356.1, from coordinate 4,260,472 downwards.
GTTTGTAGGAGTAGGACTTTTAAACACAATTAAAACTTCAGCTCCCTAGAGTACATGGAGTCTGAATTTTTGTAAAGGATTGAGTGATTGCACAAATAAAGATGTTTTCCTGACTGAAGAGTTTAGGATCACCACAGGCCCTCACATCTTTAGCATGTCCTGTCTCATGGATTGTACAGAGCTTGAGCACTCTCACTGGGCTTAGGGATCAGACAAGAGAGCAAAGTGAAGGTTTGCTGGAGTTACTGGGCTGGCAATACTGGGCATTTGGCTTCTAGATACTTGACCTTGGTAGAAGGGTGAAAACAAGGTTTTTTTTCTGGCCTGTTGTATAGAGAAAGGCTCTATCCCTTTAAGGGTGTCCTGAAAACACAGCAGGCTCTGAAGGGCAGAGCTGGGAAATCAAGTAGCTCTTATAGATGTAGGTCTGGAGAGATAACAACCAGTCTGATGTGTTCCCAAACTCAGGCACATGCACTGAATCATGCCTTTGAGAAGGAAATTGATACTCAGTACACATCCTAAGGAATTTTGGCTTTAGCAATTTATCTTAGGCAGTGGAAACCATATTGCTTTAAATTTTCTTTTGTCTCCAGTGGTCCTAGAGCAATGCAAAAAAAGCAAGTAAAAAGTATAAGAGGACACAAAGAGGGCAGAACTCATGGCTGGTCCCTACCTGCCTCTTTGCAGCAGGGCTCTGGTCAAGGGTTTGGCCTGTGGATTTATCTTGGTAATGTCCCTTTACATGTCTCAGGCTCTTCAACCTGAGCAACTGGCTCCAAAGCATCATTTCTGTTTTCTCCTATGTGGTGCACAGAGTGAACAGGAAAGCTTGAGTCAAACCATAGCTGTTCCCACTGTTCTCCTTCCCCTCTACTCTTCCCTGGTGAAGACCTCACGTGGAATATTGCATCCTGTTCTGGGCTCTCCAGTTCAAGAGGGACAGGAGACTGCTAGAGAGAGTCCAACAGAGGGCTACCAGGATGATTAAGGAGCACCACCTGGTGAGGAGAGGCTGAGAGCCCTGGAGCTGTTTAGTCTGGAGAGGAGAAGACTAAGTGGGGATTTAATAAATGTTTATAAATGTCTGGGAGCTGGGGGTCAAGAAGGAGGGGACAGGCACCCTCAGTTGCACCCTGTGATAGGACAAGGGGCAATGGATATAAACTATAATACAGGAGGTTCCACCTCAAAGTGAGGCGGAATTTTTCACTGTGAGGGTCCCAGAGCACTGGAGCAGGCTGCCCAGAGAGGTTGTGGAGTCTCCCTCTCTGGAGCCTTCCCAGCCCCATCTGGATGTGTTCCTGTGTGACCTGTGCTGGATTCTGTGGCCCTGCTCTGGCGGGGGGGGTTGTACTCAATGATCTCTGGAGGTCTCTTCCAACCCCTGTGAGCCTGCAAAGTCAGTGGGGAGCACTCACTGACACCCATACAAGTGAGATTTGGCTTCACTTGCTCGATAGATTACATTTTTCAGAAAGTAAAACTTCCCATTTTGAGTTCTTTGGCAACCCTGTACTAATTACTGCTCATCAATAAGCACTGTGCTGCTCACCAAGCGGTGAGTAGAAAGCAGAAGGTGCTGCCAGTGTGTAAGAACAGGAGCTACGGGAGACATCTCCAGGCTCTCTAGCTTATTTGCTCACGTGCCCTCCTGTGATCTCAGCAATCTCCTGTGACTCTTCATTCTGTGGGGAAGCCACCATGTGCAAAACAAACACGATGCTGGCAGTGCAACATTAAGTGCCTGATGAGGTTAAGAAATGTGCTGATAGTCATGTCTGAGGCTGGCTGGTCTGCTTTAACCCTCCTGAGCCTCATCAGTAGGTGATGCTGTGTGCTACATAAGGAAGTGCTTCAGGATAAGAGTCTTTGTCATTGTAGCTGCATTCCTTGCAATGAATGTTGTCTGATCTCTATTTTGCCTGCCTCTCTCTTCTGCTGTGGTGGGTTGAAATTACCACCCCCACCCCCCCCAAGTTAAGTTGCCAGACCAGCTCAGTTGGAAAGCAACTGAAGCTGTATTTAAAAGCAACACTACAATCTAGAAATGCAATTAATAGGTACAAAATATACAACATGTACAACCTATGAACAACAAAAGAACCTCCCCTCTACAAAACCAGGGAGTTACCAATAGCTTCCCTCCCCCTGTACATGGGACAAGAGAAAGAAGAGCAGAGAGTTGCTGTTAGTACTTAACCACAACAAAGAAAACAGCCGAGGTCAGCAAAGCCAGCAGAAACCAGAGCAGAGGAAGGGGAAAAAAGAGAAAGTTAGTTCACAGATCTGACTTTATGTTGGTTTTCAGAGCACTGGGATTATGTAGACCTTATCATCATTTCCCTTTTGCATCCAGTGGTGATTTATTTACATTCTATCACTTTCTATTCAAGATGTGTGGAAAATTTTCTAGGCACATCCTAGAACTGCCACATCTGCATATGCATGCATGTGTGTAGGCAGTACATATTCATTTTGAAAGAAAATGTTGTATTTCATCTCTCTTGTGTTTCATCAGCCTTGAGCAACCTGGGCTGGTGGGAGGTGTCCCTGCCCATGGCAAGGGGTTGGAACTGGAGGATCTTTGGGGTCCCTTCCAGCTCAAACCATTCTCCAAATCTCTGAGAGGTTTTGCCTGTTTCTTCACAGAACCTCTACACTCAGTCTACTCTGCAGGTGCTGTTGTTACTTTACAAGGAGTAGAGGAGGGCAAGGATATAACTCCCCCTGGTGTTGTAGGGCACTGGCAGGAGGGGTCACTGCTTTTCAGCCTCAGTACCAGCAATCTCAGTGCATGCCACCAGTGCTTGGCCTTCACCTGGTGCTGACATATCTTCTCCCTCTTCTCCCATCACTCCCCCTCAGCTGCTCACACCACAGCCCAAGAAAGATTTTTCCTGCCACTAAACCAGAGAACTACAGGTAGAGAAAAGGTGAAAAGGCATAGAAAATACAGTAAAAGTGGGGGAAAAAGATGTGAGTTCAGTGAATGGGACTGTGCCTGGCTGTGCTGTGTCACAGCAAACCCATCAGGAGAGGGCAGGGCAGGCAGGTGACACCTTTGCATCACAGCTTTCCTCTTGCTTCTAGCAACTGGCAATCCTTGAAATCCAAATCCTGCTCCCAACAGCCTACTTCCCTTTCTTGCATCTACTGCTGCTGATCATTACCATCACCCAAAGTCTAACCCCAGGGCACAGCCCTGGCTTGAAGAACAAGGGCTTGTTCTTTTCCCTGAAGGTGCCTGGTTTTCCCCAATGTGGACCAGTGGCAATGAGTTAATGGATTTTTGCTGCTTTCCATAAGAACTTCCACCAGAGACACTTTGGTAATAGGATAGTAGTGAATGTAAGGGGAATATAAATTTTGCACAGTTGAAATGCCTGCTGTGATGGAAGGGGGCAGAATTGTGAATGTCAGGTGTTCCAAACTGTTTTGAAATGACTGGATTCATTTGAAATACAGCTTCAGTGCAGAGAAACAGCCTGGGGGTGGTTTGATCTTGTTTACCTACTGACATATTCCTTCTGTACTTGCTTGTGCAGAAATGTGCTCATTTTTGACCTTTAGACTGGTTTTGTTTAGAGTATCTGGTTTGGCCAAAAGGAAAATAAAGAAAGGGGAAGAAAAGAAAGGAAAAGAAAGAAAAAGGGGAAATGGGAGAAAGGGAGGGGGAGAGGGAGAAAGGGAGGGGGAGAGGGAGAAAGGGAGGGGGAGAGGGAGAAAGGGAGGGGGAGAGAGAGAAAGGGAGGGAGGGAGAGAGAGAAAGGGAGGGAGGGAGAGAAAGGGAGGGAGGAAACGAGAGGGAGGGAGAGAGAGAGAAAAGGAGGGAGAGAGAGAGAAAGGGAGGGAGAGAGAGAGAAAGGGAGGGAGAGAGAGAGAAAGGGAGGGAGAGAGAGAGAAAGGGAGGGAGAGAGAGAGAGGGGGGAGAGAAAGAAAGGGAGGGAGGAAACAGAAGGGAGGTTGAGAGAGGGGGGAGAGAGAGAAAGGGAGGGAGGAAACAGGAGGGAGAGAGAGGGGGGAGAGAGAGAAAGGGAGGGAGGAAATGGGAGGGAGGGAGAGAGAGGGGAGAGAGAGAGAAAGGGAGGGAGAGAGAGAGAAATGGAGGGAGGGAGAGAGAAAGGGAGTGAGGGAGGGAGGGAGAGAGGGAGAGAGAAGGAGGGAGAGGGAGGGAGAGGGAGAGAGAAAGGGAGGGAGAGGGAGAGAGAAAGGGAGGGAGAGGGAGAGAGAAAGGGAGGGAGAGGGAGAGAGAAAGGGAGGGAGGGAGGGAGAAAGGGAGGGAAAGAGAAAGGGAGGGAGGGAGGGAGAGAGGGAGAGAGAAGGAGGGAGAGAGAGGGAGGGAGAGGGAGAGAGAAAGGGAGAGAGGAAGAGAGAAAGGGAGGGAGGGAGAGAGAAAGGGAGGGAGGGAGAGAGAAAGGGAGGGAGGGAGAGAGAAAGGGAGGGAGAGAGAGAGAAAGGGAGGGAGAGAGAGAGAAAGGGAGGGAGAGAGAGAGAGAAAGGGAGGGAGAGAGAGAGAAATTTTGCAGCATCCCTTAAGCTTTCAAAAAGAAGCTCAGGATTCATTTAAGCCTTTAAAATGTTTCAATGCCTTAGTTTGCCTGCAGTGTCTCAGTGCCATGTTGCATCACACCCCCCCCACTCTACCCACCCCCCTAAAGAAAAACAAAAAGGCCTTGGTATTTTTCATCCCAGCGTTGTGGAGTTAGCCAAGGGACCCAATGTATGGGGTACGACATCCTTACTGGCACGCTGTGATGCTATTTCTCTGATGGGGTGGATTGGTTATTTTCCATATTCTGCTGTTCAGTCTGGAGAAGAGAAGGCTGAGAGGGGATCTGATCAATGTCTATCAATAGCTGAGGTCTGGGGGTCAAGGGGAGGGGGCCAAGCTCTTTTCAATGGTGCACAGTAACAAGACAAGGAACAATGGATGCAAACTTGAACACAGAAGGTTTCACCTCAGCATGAGGAGAAATTTCTTTACAGTGAGGGTGACAGAGCACTGGAACAGGCTGCCCAGAGAGGTTGTGGAGTCTCTTTCTCTGGAGACATTCCAAACCCACCTGGATGCATTCCTGTGCAGACTACCCTGGGTGATCCTGCTTTGGCAGGGAGGTTGGACTCGATGATGCCTGGCGGTTCCTTCCAACCTCTAATGTTCTGTGACTCTGTGATTCTGTGAAAGCTGGTGCTGCTGTAGAAGTTCCTGAATCAAAGAGCTCTCCCCTCTCTCTTACCTCCCATCCTCACCCCCACACCCTGATGGGTGCCTTGGGGTAGAAGGGAAGATAATGTGAGCTTCCCTGTGAAAGCGTTTTTCATAATGATTTATCCTTTCTATTACTGTGGTCCTTAGAGGCCATGTGTAAAGACTGGGGCTTAATTGCACTAATTGCATTGCAAATGTGGTAGAAAGGAGCAGGCATCCTCCTGAAGACACTCGTTAATAGAACACCTTTGCTGACTGCAAGTGAAACAGTTGTGTGAGGTGAATACAAGGGAGGGAAGGTCAAGGTAAAACAGAGGAGCAAGTTTGCTGTACAGTAAATGCAAGCAGAAACTAAAGAAAAGGGTACTTTGCTCTGGTGTCAGGCACTGAAATAAATCCTCCCAGCCTCTGAAGAAGAGGCAAGACTGAGCAGAGTGACTGGAGCTGCTGATAACCGGGAGAGTTAACAGGTCAGGCAGGGAAAGCCTTGGTAATGCTGGCTGTGAAGAGTTACATTTGCTTTGGAATTGACTTTTTATAAAAGCATGAGATTTTATGTCTCAACAAGAGCTACAGCCACCTCCATAAAAGTCAGGATTTGTAGTACCTCTGAGAATGATGGGCTGTATTTTGTACACTACTGCAGGACAGATCTTGTGTTAGGAGTGGTCAGAGCTCAGTATCAGTTATTTCACAAGCTTTGTCTTCAGTGAGCATAAAAAGTGATTTTCTTAAATTGATTTATTAAAAGGTTGTTGTTTGGGTTTGGGTTGGGTTTTTTCTTTTCTGCCAATCTGCTCCTGCCAGATGTATTTTTAGCATTTCCTGGGTCACTACTTGGTGACCCAGATGCTAAACCAGAGGTGATCTAGCTGAGCTGTGGAACAACGCTCAGCCTGGGGCAGGGGGGATCAACCCTCTCTCCTGCCTCCTGCCAGCATACCCTTACCACCCTGCCTTGCTGTGCTCCAGTGTGAGGACCCACAGCCTGGAGACCATCCTTCTTCTGTGACTTGCAATTTTGCAGTAGCTTGTATTTTTCTCTGCAGATGGCCTCTGGGCTCCAGCTGTGGCAGGAGCTGGGAGATGCAGGGAGAAAAAATAGGAAGAAAGCGTTAGAGAAGGGCAAAAGATTAGTTTTTTTCTTTCTTTCTTTTTTTTTCCCCTGAAGTCTCTTTTTCCTGTCTGTTCCTTCTGGAAACACTGGGGCATGAGTTATGTTTAAGGGTAGTGTGGATATAGCTGTTGCCTTCAGCAGGAACACGCTGCAAAGCAAACTTGCTGGAATTACACTTTTGCTTATTGCTCCCACGAAGCAGCAGCTCTGTGAACCTGGTGATAAATCATAGTAAAGGACACGGTGATGATGATGTGAAGTATGGGAAAAACCTACAAAGGAAAGAGGGAAGACAGTGGCAGGGGCATCGATTTGATTTTGATAGCTGGTAAACAAAGTGGGCTGACAAAAACCACTGATGCCCCTTTCAGCCACCTCCACAGGAGGTCAGCTGCTAAGTAAGAGAGGAAGTGGTGGGGGTGAATCATGTGCCAGCTGTAAGGCTGATGACTTCTTACCAGGCTCGCTTGCTAGCAGATGTCCTGACATATTAGAGGGAGGCCTGGCTGTTTGCTTTCTGACAGGGCATCCTGAACAAGAGGCAACAAAAGAAAAGCTTCCAGCGGACTGGCAACAAGTGGTGGTGGAAAGTGCCTGAGCTTTGCTGCTGTCTCAGGAAGCATGCTCAGATTGCCTGAAGATGCCCTCTTCTTGCATAGGGCATGGCAACAGGGCACTGGAGGTGCTGGAGCATGTCCAAGAAAGACCATGAGGATGAGCAGAGGGCTGGAGCACCTCTCCTATGAGGACAGACTGAGGGAGTTGGGGCTGTTCAGTCTGGAGAAGAGAAGGCTGAGAGGAGATCTGATCAATGTCTATCAATAGCTGAGGGGTGGGTGTCAACTGAAGGGGGGCAATCTCTTTTTAGTGGTGCACAGTAATCAGACAAGGAACAATGGGTACAAGCTTGAACATAGAAGGTTTCACCTCAACATGAGGAGAAACTTCTTCACAGTGAGGATGACAAAGTACTGGAGCAGGCTGCCCAGAGAGGTTGTGGAGTCTCTTTCTCTGGAGACTTTCCAAACCCACCTGGCTGCATTCCTGTGCAGACTACCCTGAGTGATCCTGCTTTGGCAGGGGGGTTGGACTCAATAATCTCTGGAGGTCCCCTCCAACCTCTAATGTTCTGGCATTCTTGATTCTGTTTTCCTAGGTATGTCACCAAAGACCCAAATAAGCTACCTAATAGCTTGTGCCTTACTAATGTCTCTGTCCTTGGCTGCAAAGTTGACTTGCAGGGTTTCCCTGTGTTCCCCTTCCTTTGCTCGATATCACCCACTTCACTAGCTTCTTCCCTCTTGCCTGAGCCCACACTGCTGTTTGTAGGGCAATGTGACAACCTTGTTGGCAAAATCCAAGGTGAGAAAAAGCCTTAGAAGAAGAGATTAAGAGATGATTTTTTTCACCCATATTATTGCTCCTCCAACAGGGTTTGTAATAAAATTTCAAAACCAATCAGTGCAACTGACAAGCATTGACCTGCTTTCCCCATCCCCAGGTGACAGAAACAGCACTCTCTTAAAGTGCAAATGCCACAGGTGCCTAGTCCAGCCACCCCGCTTTGGTAGTTACCTGTATCCTACTGCTTGCCACATTATTCTCCTTCAATTTCCAGCACCTTCCTTAAGCATCTGATAAGCAAACAGCTTCTGCCCCTGTACAGAAGTGCTGGCTCCCAGGACTTTTATTTCTATTCTTTGCATCAGGACAACACTAATGAGCTATGAAATCATGCTGGCCATGAGGCATTTTCTAAGCAAATTTTCCACCAAAATAAGCAGGCATCTGGGCCTGATGGAGCAGGGGAAGTTGCATGGTACAAGGAGGGCCTGGGAGAGCCATATGTTTGAAGGCTGGTGGTGGCATTTCTGCTTTTCTTCCTTATATGGTTCATTGCCACAGTTTGTCTGTTCTCCTAATTGCTCTCTGTTGTGAAGTCTCTGGATGTAATGTCTGTAAAACAATGTGTATCATTCAAGGAAAAGCAAAGCTTTGATTGGCTTGCTATACATAGCAATATGTGGAATACTGTGAACTACACATTTGAGGAGCCCACTGTCCATCGAACTAAACCCTAAAGCAGTTGTGGCTACAGCCCTTTGCTCTAACTATAATTGAATATTTTGTGGCAGCAGAATTGCTTTATGGCAGTGTAGGCCTTAAGGCTCTCGTGTAAGGTCTGGTCTTACTAGGCTGGACTGCTGCATGTGCCATAGCTGTGCCAGCAGAAAGGAGCCTGCTGTGGCTGAGCAGGCAAGTAGGCTGGAAAGAAAGGAGTACATTCATCCTTCCACAGAAGAGGCAGACTGAAAAATCAGCATATTTGCCTGCAGTCTCCCAGGTCTTCACAGAAGTGCTTGCACTTGAATCGCCTGAGTCCTGCTACGTCGTGTTCAGTGCGGATTCTCAACTAATCGATAATGTGTTTATTTGCCATCCCATAATTGCCACGGTAGTTTGTTGTTAAATACCCTGCAGTGCCATTAAAACTAGGTTATTTAAGAATTACAACCAATGCAGGCACTTGAGGCATTTCTAAAGGAAATTGTGTGTGAGCCATTCAGTACAACTAGCAATAAAGTGAAATCCTTGATTACTTAGAATCAGAGAATTGTCAGGGTTGGAAGGGACCTCAAGGATCATCCAGTTCCAGCTCCCCTGCCATGGGCAGGGACACCTCACAGCAGGTTGCTCACAGCCACATCCAGCCTGGCTGCAAAATCCTCCAGGGATGAGGTTTCCACCACCTCCCTAGGCAATCTGTGCCAGTGTCTCACCACCCTCACTTCCTCCTAACATCCAATATGAATCTACTCACTTCTAGTTTTGTTCCATCCCCCCAGTCCTATCACTCCCTGAAACCATAATATGCAAACCTGAAATTGTTCCTGATGGAATCTGGAGAAAGCCTGGCAGTGTCATATCCCTGTGGCACATCCTCTTTACTACCCTGCATAGCACTGTAGAAGAGGTGCAAAAATGAAACAGGAGGTTAAAAAGGAAACAAAAATATTCAGGTTACCTTCATCTGAGGCCAAGAGCAAGAACATGCCCCTGTGGTCTCTGACATCCTGAAACGAAGCAGCACAGCACAGAAGGAGAACTCCAGAATGGCAAACCAAAGCTTTGAAATTCTGAATTCAGCATCAAAGACAATGTAAAGGTGGCTGGGCAGGCTGGTGGTCCCTTGGAGTTACTACCCACAGCTGCATTTTCAAACAGCAGCTCTGAAGAAAGGCTCAGGGTGACCAACAAAAGGGCAGAAAGCTGATTTTCCACCCACCTTTGTGTTATAAATGGTGGTAAAATGTGACTCCTGATTCTGTGGCTAGAAATGGCCACAAATAGGCAAAATTGAGACAGTTACCTCTTCTCCCCTTATTTATATATGGGGGAAAAAAATCAGATTAAAACAGTCCTGCTGTGTCAAGATCCATAGGACTGAAGCTAACAAGAGAGGTGAAGAAGATGTCTAAGATTTAGTCAACAAAGGTGATGTCTGGAGATATTGCATTGTTTTAGCAGCTGGGATTTGCAAAAAGAAGTGAGCCACTGCTTTGATATCACAGGGCCTCTCTGCACACACTCAGGTTATTTCAGTAGTGGAGAAAGTGAAAAGGAGCCACAGATTGAACATTTGATTGTCATAATGGCCCACAAAGGTGACTAGGACAGGATACTGGCTAAAGCTCTGCCTCTTCTGGTGAGGGATTTGGAGCACAGCCCTATGTGGAGAGGCTGAGGGAGCTGGGGTTGTTTAGCCTGGAGAAGAGGAGGCTCAGGGGAGACCTTCTTGCTGTCTACAACTCCCTGAAGGGAGGTTGTAGCCAGGTGGGGGTTGGCCTCTTCTCCCAGGCAACCAGTGACAGAACTAGAGGACACAGTCTCAACTGCACCAGGGGAGGTTGAGGCTGGATGTTAGGAAAAAGTTCTTCCCAGACAGAGAGATTGGCCATTGGAATGGGCTGCCTGGGGAGGTAGTGGAGTCACCATCACTGGAGGTGTTTAGGAAGAGACTGGATGGGGTGCTTGGTGCCATGGTTTAGTTGCTTAGATGGTGTTGGATGATAGGTTGGACTCGATAATCTCAAAGGTCTTTTCCAACCTGGTCTGGTCTATTCTACTCTATTCTACTCTATTCTATTCTATTCTATTCTATTCTATTCTATTCTATTCTATTCTATTCTATTCTATTCTATTCTATTCTATTCTATTCCTTTCTTCTGTTTTGTATTGAGTTTATGAATTAAACCCTGCCCCTCAACATGAATTTGGAGAATTACCCCCAAAATAAATCACTAGACTAGCTCAGATGTGTTTGGAAGCAAACTGGAGAAGATCAGGCTCCGAGGAAACCTTATTGTGGCCTTCCACTATCTCAAGGGGGCCTACGAGAAAGCTGGGGAGGGACATTTTAGGGTGTCAGGTAGTGATTGGACTGGGAGGAATGGAGCAAAACTAGAAGTGAGTAGATTTAGATTGGATGTTAGGAAGAAATTCTCCTCCATGAGGGTGGTGAGACTCTGCAACAGGTTGCCCAGGGAGGTGGTGGCAGCCTCAAGCAAGGTGAAGGAAGATGTGTATGATTTATCCAACAAAGGAAATGTCTATAGATAATTGTTGCAAATCCCATCTGCTAAAACACAACATGAATTGAGCCAACATGTGGATAACACAGCACTGTTTCTGTTTTGTGGGTGGGAACAGTGCTCTTAATTTCCAGGCACGAGCTTGCTGTTAGAAATAGGTTTGGATAAACCTGCTGGGGAGTTTGCTTTTAATCTGTCCTTGTGGCAACGTTCTGCTGAGATCGGTGTTTAAAGGCTGTGAAAGCACTCAAGAAAATATATTTGTAAGTTTGAATGAACGTTTTGGGGAACAGTTTTTCTTTTTTTTCTATTTTTTTTAGTTGCCCTCTCCCCCCATTTGGTTATCAATGTGCTGGAAATAAGAAGAGAAATCCTTTTTGTCTCCTTTTGATTTTAGACTAAGTGAGCAATCAGCCCCTGTCGCTTTACTCCTCCGCATGCTCAAATAACATCTGTAAAAGCAGGGCTGCAGCTACAGAGGTGCAAAGTAGTTGCAGACACACTGCTTTTGCCAAGGAGGCTTTCAATAGTAAAAATGGAGTGAGTGCAGCGAGTAGTTTAGGAAGGGTTACCTGAATTATTGGCACTCTCCAAACTGGTAGTAATGGCAGACGTAATTTCTCTCTAAACCAGCGAGGAAATTCCTCTGCAAGAGAAACTTGGCTGGAGTATATTGGAGTAATTAGTGCAAACATACTGCAGCATTACAGAGTGTGAGCATTTCATTCATTTATTTATTTGTTAATTTTGCAACAATAGAAAGAGAACCAAATACCATTATATATTACATTAATGAGACAGATTGCTCCTTCTAATGGAGCCTCTGTGCTTTGCACTGCACTGTATGCAGATTTCCTAGCTAATAAGCCTGAACGGGGCTCCTGTGCAGGGAAAAACGCAGCTGAAACATTTGTCAGATGATCTGTTTGGCATGCCTGACTGGTGTCTGAAGTGGCACTTTGCTAATGTGCTATTACTCAGTGTCATTAACCTGCAGAAGTGATTGAAAGGTGAATTTGTATTTGCACCGTGCTGCTCGGAATAGGTGATGCTCTGGATTAATCTGGTGCCCTGTGAAGTGGTACTGCACAGGATAAAATGAGCCATGCATCTCAGAAAGCTCATATCCTTAACTCTTTGTATTTATTTTCTTTCCCTTAAAGGAGTGTCCTGTTGTGATTATAGAATCATAGAATTGTCAAGGTTGGAAGGGACCTCAAGGCTCAGCCAGTTCCAACCCCCCTGCCATGGGCAGGGACACCTCACACTACAGCAGGTTGCTCACAGCCACGTCCAGCCTGGCCTTATAAACCTCCAGGGATGAGGCTGCCACCACTCCCTGGGCAACCTGTGCCGGTCTCTCACCACCCTCATGGGGAACAACTTCTTCCTAACATCCAATCTGAATCTACCCATTTCTAGTTTTGCTCCATTCCCCCATTCCAGCACCTCCAGATCCTTCCTGTAATAGGGGCTTCAGAACTGGACACAGTACTCCAGGTGGGAGTAAATCATGTTAAAAGGCAGACACTGAGTTGCCTGTGGGAAGGGCTGTTTGTTAGCTGGCTGTTCACCATCATCAGAAATCCAAAGATTTTGTAATTCCTGTGAAAATGTTTCCTCATCAGTGCTGAAACCGCATCAAATGGTTTGGTATTATCTATGCATTGCTTTGAAATAACTGCTTGAAATGAAAAGGAGGAATTGGTCTGGGAAATGCAGAGCTGAGCCTTACTTTTCTTTTTTTTTTCCTTCTTGATTAAGACATTTTTTCTATTTGCATGCCAGTAGGTTGCTTTTTATCCTACAGTGTGTTTCCTTCTTCATTGAATGGCAACAAGTCTTATTTTCTCTCCAGAAGTGGAATCACCATTGTTAATTTGTTTTGGGTAAAACAAGTGCACTTGCAGCACAGAAAACCAATCAGATCCTGGGCTGCATCAGGAGAAGTGTGGCCAGCAGGGCCAGGGAGGTGATTCTCCCCCTCTGCTCAGCTCTGGTGAGACCCCACCTGGAGTACTGCATCCAGTTCTGGAGCCCCTATTACAAGAGAGATCTGGAGGTGCTGGAAGGAGTCCAGAGAAGGGCCAGGAGGATGATCAGAGGGCTGGAGCACCTCTCCTGTGAGGACAGACTGAAGGAGTTGGGGCTCTTCAGTCTGGAGAAGAGAAGGCTCCAAGGTGACCTCATTGTGGCCTTCCAGTATCTGAAGGGGGCTACAAGAAAGCTTCTCAGGATCTCAGGGAGTGCTAGGACTAGGGGGAATGGAATGAAGCTGGAGGTGGGGAGATTCAGGCTGGAGGTGAGGAGGAAGTTCTTCCCCATGAGAGTGGTGAAGCCCTGGAATGTGTTGTCCAGGGAGGTGGTTGAGGCCCCATCCCTGGAGGTGTTTAAGCCCAGGCTGGATGAGGCTCTGTCCAGCCTGATCTAGTGTGGGGTGTCCCTGCCCATGGCAGGGGAGTTGGAACTAGATGATCCTTGTGGTCCCTTCCAACCTGGACTGATACTATGATTCTATGATTCTAAGTGGTTGGAGACCATTTAATACTTTCCATTTTGTGATACTTCTACAGACAATGTTCCTTGAGAGCATTTTACAAGGGAAGTTTACCAAGTAGAAGCCACAATCTTTCAATTTCAAAAGCCACAGTCTATCCATTTATGTGGATTTTGAAGCTGAAATGTGGTTTGCTGTGACTGAAGTGTTCACACAGGCAAGGAGATACAATCCCACAAAACAAAACAGTTTCTTGCTCACTGAAAGTGCAGAATGAGGGGAGAAGAGAAAGAGCCTGAGGTGATTCTTAATTTCTCTTGATTTGACTTCTTTTTATTTGGTGTTACAGCAAAGTTTGAAGCAATTATTCTCCTGGGGTTTCATGATGCTTTTATCAGTGGCTTTGCAATATTGCTGTGTTTGTCTATATAACAAGGGAAACCAAACCAAAACCCAAACCCTTAACTTCTTTTGCACCATGCTTCACTAAAGAGCAGTGTGTGACATAGATGATCACCTCCCTTTGACATACCCCCAGATCTGGAAATGGCTTTTTAAAACCCATTGAATGGGGATTTTATTTCCTGCATTAATAGCTCAGAGCTCCCACTCAGTCTGCAGCCCAATGTTGACTGCTCCAGCAAGAGTATCATCAGTATCATCCACGGAACTGTGTGGTGAGAACCTGTGCTCAAACACAAATAGTAATAGTAATAATAATAATGATGATGATGATAATAATACTAATAAACAGTAATGAAGGTGTCAGTGAAGACTGGGACATTAACAAATCACTGCAAAACCCAGTGCAGAGCTTAGCTTAAATGAGAGGTGTCATGGTAATAAATTGCTTTGGAAAATTGTGCTGACAGGCTGATGTGCCCAGGACAGGGGTGAGGAGAAGTGCCTGCCCTGGAGCTGTGTTACACAGCACTGGGATGTTGCTTGTCCCACACATCACAGAATCACAGAATGTTAGGGGATGGAAGGGACCTTGAAAGCTCATCCAGTCCAACCCCCCTGCCAAAGCAGGGGCACCTGTACCAGATCACACAGGAATGCATTCAGGCAAGTTTTGAATATCTCCAGAGAGGGAGACTCCAAAACCCCCTTGGGCAGCCTCTTCCAGGGCTCTGTCACCCTCACAGGGGAAAAAATGTTTCCTCCTGTTTCCATGGAACTTCCTCTGCCTCAGCTTCCACCACTGCCCCTTGTGCTGGCATTGGGCATCCCCCAGCAGAGCCTGGCTCCAGCCTCTGGGCACTCACCCTGCGCAGCTTTATCAGCAGGAATGAGGTCACCCTCAGGCTCCTCTTCTCCAAACTACAGAGCCCTCAGCTCCCTCAGGCTCTCCTCATAAGGAAGATGTCCAACTCCCCTAATAATTTTTGTGGCTCTGCACTGGACTCTTTCAAGCAGTTCCCTGAGACCCTTCTTGAACTGAGAGGCCCAGAACTGGACACAGTACTTCAGATGCAGCCTCACCAGGGCAGAGTAGAAGGGGGAGGAGGAAGATTCTGTTCTCAGCCATTTTCCTTGTATTAAGATTTAGTGCTGTCTCCACTTACAGAATTTAGCCCTTTTCCAGGGACTTCAAAAACAAGGGACTTGCTGTTCTTCACAATCAGTGTTTTATGTTGTCTAATCAGATAGAGATCTGTTTTCTGTTGTCATTCTTGAATAAGAATAAATGCACTGACGAGCCTAATTGCCTGAGTAATTAGACCTCAAACCCAGGAACGGTCACCCCTGAGTTTTATTGTTCAAAAAAGGGATAAGTGCAGAGCAACCTTGAATATCTTACCAGATGTTGATTAGCTGTGCAAGCCCGAGAACGGCGGTTTTCCTGTGCCTTCCTTTTAGTGCTATGGGATGGTAAAACAAAGAAACCAAATCCCGAGGAGTTCATCTACATTAACATGATAGATTACAAGAGCTTCTCCAGGGCATTTGTTCATCATGGGTAGATAAACTCAGCCTCTCTCTCCTATTATATATTAATTTCTTTTTTTTTGGTAATGGAAGGATCACTGCAATGTGGGAGTTAATTAGCAGAGCTGTTTATGAAAAGGGAGAAGGGCTGGGTTAAAGGCATGGATAGCCAGATGGATGGATTGATGGATGAATAGATAGGTAGGAGCTGGGGTGATTTGAAGTGTATAAAAAAATCCAAGAGTACAGGGAACTGCAAAAAAATGGGAGTCTACCTGTATTTATAACAACAATATGGACCTGATGATCCTTCAGGTCTTTTCCAACCTTATTGGTTCTACAATTCTATGAGTCCATTTGCTCTCAGCCCTGGAAAAGGCATTTTACACCAGAGGTACTTCTGTGTGTGTGTGTGTCTGCAGGCATGTTTTTCTCAACTAAAAAGCTCTGGATGCTGTAATTCGCTCAGAAACAATCAAGTCCCTTCATGTCACTGAGTGGAATCAGTACAGGCAGCACAGGAAAAATAAAGGAGACATGATTATCGAGTAGAAGAAACTGTTAATAAGAACCTGGTATAGAGGCATGGGCTGTTAGCTGAGTTGTTGTTTTGATGGAGAAAATCTGCATGGGAACAGTGTTTGTAAAGAAAAGGCAATGTCATTAATTTTGTGGGGTTTTTTAAAGGCAGCAGTGGGTCCTATTTCAGGGTTCATTTTTTTGGGTTTAGGGTTTGGTTTGGGGTTGTTTCTTGTTTTGTTTTGTTTTTAATATTACTCAGTTTGTAAGAAACATGAGCCAGCAGTGTGCCCAGGTGGCCAAGAAGGCGAAAGGGCACCCTGGCCTGCATCAAGAATAGTGTGGCCAGCAGGAGCAGGGAAGTCATTGTGGCCCCCATACTCTGCACTGGTTAAGCCACACCTTGAGTCCTGTGTCCAGTTCTGGGCCCCTCAGTTTAAGAAGGACATTGAGACACTTGAACGTCTCCAGAGAAGGGCAATGAGGCTGGGGAGAGGCCTTGAACACAGCCCTGTGAGGAGAGGCTGAGGGAGCTGGGGTTGCTTAGCCTGGAGAAGAGGAGGCTCAGGGGAGACCTTCTTGCTCTCTACAACTACCTTAAGGGTGATTGTAGCCAGGAGGGAGTTGGTCTCTTCTCTCAAGCAAGCAGCACCAGAACAAGAGGACACAGTCTCAAGCTGTGCCAGGTGAAGTTTAGGCTGGAGGTGAAGAGAAAGTTCTTCACAGAGTCATTCGCCATTGGAATGTGCTGCCCAGGGAGGTGGTGGAGTCCCCATCCCTGGAGGTGTTCAAGAGGGGATTGCATGTGGCACTTGGTGACATGGTTTAGTCATGGGTCTGTGGTGGCAGATTGGACTTGATGTCATCTTTGAGCTCTCTTCCAGCCTTGGTGATTCTGTGTGAAAGCTACAAACTGCAGTGAATAACATGTAGCTGTCTGCACTGCGCTGGAATGGAGGCAATGCAGTGACCTTCTCCCATTTCCACTTTAATGACTAGTACTGATAAAAATCTGAACAGTTTCAGGCCTTTTCTCCTTCTGATGGGTTTGCATTCACTAAGGAAATATTGGTGTGGAGCAGCAGGGCACTCTGCTACTTAGGTTTCCATTCCTGTGTTCTGATACTTATTTGATTTAATTTGGGTTTGAAATAAAAACCTTGTCCCAGCATCATGATAGAAATAATCAGTTAGAAAGAAAAAATTAAGGAGAGATCTCATGAAATAATTTATTCCAGTTTTAACTAAATTGGAGTGAATTATTTAAGCTAATTTTAAGTAAATAGATATTTTTAAGAGACAGTTGCAGCCTTTTCATTAGGGGAAAAAAATCTATATCTAGGTTTAGCTTAATAATGTGTCTTTGACTCAGAATAGTTTTTCATTGCAAATAGAAATGTTATAAAGAAAGAAACACACAGAAGCCTTAAAACCACCCCAATTATTTGGAAGACACGTTGCAGGATGTGTGCAGATAGCATTCCTCTGGGCTTTGAGAGGGAAAGTGTAAGGTTCAAAGTCAAATGCAAACAAAATGTGCTGCTAATGAGGCAATATAGAGTGAAAAATGCATCGTGGGGTTGAGCAGAACCACTCTGAAACTTGCTTTCAGTTGAAATGTATTTCACAGCAGCCTTATTGTCTGTTGATCTGGAAGGGGATGTCTTACTGAGCATGAGACCAGCGTGTCTTTTAGCCTCCCAGTTATTTCATTCTGTGATTTAGTGCAGATAATATTATGATTGTTCACATGAAAGCAGAAGTCCAGCTTAGGATGGGTCTTCAAGAGGAATGGGGACATTTGTCCTGGGTAAGAACCTGTTTGTGCCCTTTGCTTCTCTATTGCCACAAACTTGGTCTTGGACTTTTAGGAGCAACTGGGGCCCAGGTCTGAGGCATGCCTCACCCAGAGGAACTGCCTCTCCCATAAAATGCCTTCCTTTGAAACAAATTTTTACCCATGGATTGCCATTGCTTCCCCTTTTCTTGCTTCTCACAGCAAAGTCTTTCTTCAGGGAGACTACAAGATGCTGAGCAGCCCATGGTCTCCTTGGCAAAATGACTCCTCTAGGTATCCCATGAAGTTTTCCATTTTCTGAAGCTGTCTGCAAGAACACAATTAGGTCACAAACACACAGCAGGGCTATCATCACAACCTGTGCCAAATCCTTCACACGCTTTATATATACCATAGGAGCAGAGAAGGTGAGAACCTTCCACTGTGAGCTCACTGACAGATGCTAGGCAACTCCATAGTGAGCACTTACATGTAGGCCATCTTTCCAAACATTATCATTTGAGATCCTTCTCATTAACAGAAGGGAAGATCATGAACTGGTTTTCAAGGCAATAAGCTGGTGAAAGCCTCTTAGGGCAAGCATCTTGATGTCCCTTGGAAAAATATAGATGAGAATCACAGAGTGAACCAGGTTGGAAGAGACCTTCAAGATCATCAAGTCCAACTGATCTCCCAGCCCTAACTAATCAACTAAACCATGGCACCACGTGCCTCATCTGGGCTCTTCTTAAACACCTCCAGGGATATCAGAGCCCACCACCTCCCTGGGCAGCACATTCCAATGGGCAATCTCTCTTTCTGAGAAGAACTTCTTCCTAGGATCAGGCCTAAACTTCCCCCTGCACAGCTTGCAACTGTGTCCTCTTGTTCTCCCTTTGCCTGGGAGAAGAGCGAAGTATCACCTGGCTACAACCTCCCTTCAGGTAGTAGTAGAGAGCAATAAGATCTCCCCTGAGCCTCCTCTTCTCCAGGCAAAGGGAGAGTTGGGGACTCATTCCTTTGTCCACATGAGAAACCACCCATGCTCCTTCTGGAGTGCTCAGGGAGCCCTATGATAGATTTTAAATTTTTTATCATTTTCTTTGCTTAGCCTGCAGTTGACCCATACAGATTTCATTCCAAGTGTTGCTGCTTAGTAGGAATGCGTTTTCTGACACCCTGTAGAAATTACACTGCCAGCGTCGCAGTCTGGACCATCATCAAACCAGGTGGAGCTTCTGGCAGGCTCTTCCCCTGCTGGACTGACTTGTACAAGGCTGCTCTTTTATTATTTAGCAGCTTGCTTATGGCATTGTGCTTGAACTCTGGAACTTTTCAAGTCCACTTCCCAGGGGTTCAAGGGCAATTATTAACCCCTGCAATGCTAAACATCTCCAGGAAGCCGAAACCCTAGAGGTGTGCGCACTCGGCTGGTGTGTACAGAGCATTTGCTTACCACTTGACAGCTTTAAATGAATTTAGCTTTCTTCTGTAACTCCCTCAAAGATAGAGTAGAGTAGAGTAGAGTAGAGTAGAGTAGAGTAGAGTAGAATAGAATAGAATAGAATAGAATAGAATAGAATAGAATAGAATAGAATAGAATAGAATAGAATTAACCAGGTTGAAAGAGACCTCTGAGATCACTGAGTCCAACCTATCACCCAACACCATCTAATCAACTAAACCATGGCACTAAACACCCCATGTAGTCTCTTCCTAAACACCTCCAATGATGGTGACTCCACCACCTCCCTGGGCAGCACATTCCTCCCATTCTATGAAGGACTTCTTCTGAACATCCAGTCTAAACCTCCCCTGGTGCAGCTTGATACTGTGTCCCCTTATTCTGGTGCTGGCTGCCTGGGAGAGGAGACCAACCTCCACCTGCCTACAAACTCCCTTCAGGTAGCTGTAGAGAGCAATGAGGTCTCCCCTGAGCCTCCTCTTCAGGCTAAAAAATCCCAGCTCCCTCAGCCTTTCCTCACAGGACTGTGCTCCAAACACCTCCCCAGCCTTGCTGCCCTTCTCTGGACACCTTCAAGTGTCTCAATGTCCTTCTTAAACTGAGGAGCCCAGAACTGGACACAGGACTCAAGGTGTGACCTAACCAGTGCTGAGCACAGGGCACAATGACTTCCCTGCTCCTGCTGGCCACACTCTTCTTGATGCAGGCCAGGATGCCATTGGCCTTCTTGGCCACCTGGGCACACTGCTGGCTCATGTTTAGCCTACTATCAACCCATACCTCCAAGTCCCTTCCTGCCTGGCTGCTCTCCAGATATCTGTGGGAGTCCCAGTGTGGGGCCATACCACTAAGAGTCAGCTGTCATCACCCTTTGCATGCTCCTAGATGTGGGCATGGTCCCTAAAGGAAAAGCTTCCTTCAGCCTTGACACAGTGTTGCAGTTTTAGGCTGATGCCTAGGAAATTTTCCACAGATCTTTAGTAGAAAGTGGTAGAATGTAAATAAATTACCATTGGATGCAAAAGGAAAGTAATGATAAGGTGTAAATGATCCCAGTGCTCTGATAACTAGCACACAGTTAGTTGTATAGACTCTTTTTTGGCTTCTTCACTCTATCTGGTTGCTTCTGCTTGCTTGCTGACCGTGGCTGTGTTTCTTTGTTGTGGCTAAGCTACTATCTGCTTTTTTCCCTCTCTCTTTTCCCTTGTATAGGATGGGAGGAAGGGAGCAGAGAGGGAGAAGCTATTAGTAGCCCCCTGGTTTTGTCCAGGGGGATTCTTGTGTCGTTTATACTTTGTAAATGTATGTAAACATTGTATATTTTGTCCATATTCATTGCACTTCATATTTCTAGATTTTAATGTGCTTGTAAAATAGAGCTTCTTTGCTTTCCAACTGAGCTAGTCTGGCAACTTTTATTTTGGGGGGTAATTCTCTCAGATTAATTGGAGGGTAATGTCACCCCAGCACACACATCAAGAATTTCATTCTTGCTGCCTAATGCCATCATGTGTTTAGAGTCCTGTGTTGCCTGCAGACATAGGTGTTTATTCCTTATTGCCAGTCCTTGTCAATATATGGCACAGGTTTCTTCAGATGAAGTTTGTACCAACAGGTTAAGTAAAATATGTCCTGTTATGAAGTAAGGAAGGCTAACAAAAGAGGTTCATTAGCACACTGATTGCTGCTGATAATCAGTGCTCAAAGCCTTCTTGCAAAGGTGATCATTAGGAAAGAAATTTTAATTCAAACCAAACTAAACCAAAAAAAACAAAACGCCAACCAAACATGGTGAGTTAAAATGAATGCTTCTGCTGTGCCTCAGCCTTTGGGATAACCAAAGGAAGGCAGAATTCAGGTTTTCCTCTGAGAAATGAGAACATTTTATCTCATCATCACAGTATCATCACAGTATCACCAAGGTTGGAAGAGACCTCAAAGATCATCGAGTCCAACCTGTCACCACAGACCCCATGACTAAACCATGGCACCAAGTGCCACATCCAATCCCCTCTTGAACACCTCCAGGGATGGTGACTCCACCACCTCCCTGGGCAGCACATTCCAATGGTGAACAACTCTCTCAGTGAAGAACTTTCTCCAGCCTAAACTTCCCCTGGTGCAGCTTGAGACTGTGTCCTCTTGTTCTGGTGCTGGTTGCTTGAGAGTAGAGACCAGCTCCCTCCTGGCTACAACCTCCCTTCAGGTAGTTGTAGACATCAATGAGGTCTCCCCTGAGCCTCCTCCTCTCCAGGCTAAGCAACCCCAGCTCCCTCAGCCTCTCCTCACAGGGCTGTGCTCAAGGCCTCTCCCCAGCCTCATTGCCCTTCTCTGGACACATTCAAGTGTCTCAGGGTCCTTCTTAAACTGAGAGGCCCAGAAGTTCCAAAAAATCAAAACAAAAACCCCACAAAACTAAGCAACCAAAACAAAAAGAAACCAAAACCAACCCAAATTCATTAACATTTTGTTTCAAACTTGAAGCTGCATGTCAGGAAAGCATCATGCAAGGGAATAATGATGCCAAGCAAAGCTTGGCAATGAATAACCAGAGGTTTTGTGGCAGCATGTGCTTCCATCCAGCTGTGTGCAGGTGTGGGGGGAAGGGAAGGCTGGTGGGTGAGTGCACATGTTTCAGAATGACTTTGGGAAGCCACCCTGTGCCTCCTCTTTGTTGTTTTTTTTTTCATAGAATTGTCAGGGTTGGAAGGGACCTCAAGGATCATCTAATTCCAAGTCCCCTACCATGGGCAGGGACACATCTCCTTGTAATCAGTGAGATAGCTGTGACAAGAATTGCATTGTAAAGGACAGGGAAAGAAAAGCCAACACCTCTAAGTACTGGTAAAAGCTCCCTGGAGCTCTGTCATAAGCCCTGTGTTTTGGAAGATGCCATCCTTAGTGCCTCCCAGGCATATTTTTCAGGTCAACTTTTTCTGTTACTAAGGTAAGGGGTTGTTGGCAATAGCACAGTAAGATCTGACTGGGGAGTAAGGATCTCTGCATGAAGGTCCTGCTTAGGCAGAAGGGCTCTCTTTATAGGTTACTGCCAAAAGAGACTCAGGGAATCATAGAACCAACCAGGTTGGAAGAGACCTTCAAGATGAAGTCCAACCACTCACCCAACCCTATCTACTCAACTAGACTAGACAGGCTTAGCTATTTTAAAATGGAACTGAGTGACTGTCTCAAAACTAAATGTGGAGGAAAAAACCTGTATAAAAAGCCAACCCTACACCTGTTCCCCTTGTATCTTTTGAACCCATCTGTACAATGGAGAAATGATTCATTTCTACTCAAATGAGTTGGATGCAGATTGCAGCTGTCTATGGTCCTGGTGCAGCTTTACTTTGAGATCTGCACTTTGGCCACAACCACCCCATGCAGTGCTACAGGCTGGGGTCAGAGTGGATGGAGAGCAGCCAGGCAGAGAGGGACCTGGGGGTAGTGATGGATGGCAGCTGAACATGAGCCAGCAGTGTGCCCTGGCGGCCAAGAAGACCAATGGCATCCTGGCCTAGATCAGGAGTAGTGTGGCCAGCAGGAGCAGGGAGGTCATTCTGCCCTGTACTCACCACTGGTTAGGCCACACCTTGAGTCCTGTGTCCAGTTCTGGGTTCCTCAATTTATGAAGGACATTGAGACTCTTGAAGGTGTCCAAAGAAGGGCAACTAAGCTGGGGAGGGGTCTGGAGCACAGCCCTGTGAGGAGAGGCTGAGGGAACTGGGGTTGCTTAGCCTGGAGAAGAGGAGGCTCAGGGGAGACCTTCTTGCTCTCTACAACTCCCTGAAGGGAGATTGTAGCCAGGTGAGGGTTGGTCTCTTCTCCCAGGCAACCAGCACCAGAACAAGAGGACACAGTCTCAAGCTGCACCAGGGGAAGTTTAGGCTGGAGGTTAGGAGGAAGTTTTGCACAGAGAGAGTGATTGCCCATTGGAATGTGCTGCCCAAGGAGGTGGTGGAGTCACCATCCCTGGAGGTGTTCAAAAAAGGCTTGGATGTGGCACTTGGAGCCATGGTTTAGTTGTCAGGAGGTGTTAGGTATCAGGTTATAGGCTGGACTCAAAGGTCTTTTCCAACCTGGTTGATCCTATAATCTTTGCATTTTGCTCATTTTTCACACCAGTGCTTAAGCTGTCTCCTAGGGTAAGAGCTACCTGCCAGGTGGTTGTGGTAAACCCTTCTTCCAAGCATGTGAGGCTGATCCAGCCCATAATCTCTGCAGCTGCTCTGTCTGCCCTTCATGCAATGGGAAGCTAAATGTATAAATGATATGGCACTGGCTTGGGTTTTGTCCTAAACAGAGCTGTCCCTCCCTTAGCTTTTTAAGTGTAGACTGTGAATCAAAATAAAACATGGCAAATCCTTGTGCAAATGAAGGGAAAGCAGTTATATTTTTTTCAGTTAATGGATGTCTGCAGGCTCACAGAGCCCTGCCCTCATGACAAGCCCTGAAGAGCTCTTCAAAAGCAGGACAGAGCATCTCTGTGCATGGGCTTGCAGCATGACATTGGTGTATTAAGGTGAGGAAACAATGTAGGGCCACTATTATTCCACACAAAGTTGCAGTTTGGGAAGGCTTCTCTATGGACAAGCTATCACTGCTTCACAACTAAGCACCCACACAAAGACACAAAATGATTGCAGTTCCTTTGCTAAAGGGATATTAACTCTTGGTGGATGTGATTTTCATCTAACCTCTCTATTCACATTAGAGAGATCATGTGTTATCACTGGGGGTTATTGGAATTCTGCTGAAGTGTTTGAAATTCAGACAGGATGCTATGAAAGTAAAATTGAGTAGGAAATGACCTCAGACAAGTGTGAAACCGACTTTCTTGTTTTCTTCAAGACGGGGGGGAAAGTAAAATAAAAATAAGAAAGAAGAGAAAAACCAAAACATTTAAAGCCTTGTAAAACAAGCTAGGTGGTGAGAAAAATCTTTCTTCTCCTCCTCTACTCTGCCCTTCTGAGTCCACACCTGCAATACTGTGTCCAATTTTGGGCTCCCCAGTTCCAGAGTGACAGAGACCTGCTGGAGAGAGTCCAAGGGAGAGCCAGGAGGATGCTTAGGGGACTTGAGCATCTCCCCTGGGAAGAGAGACTGAGAGCCCTGGGGCTGTTTAGTCTGGAGAAGAGAAGGCTGAGAGGGGATCGGATCAATGTCTATCAATAGCTGAGGGCTGGGGGTCAAGGGTGGGGGTTGGGGCACGCTCTTTTTGCTGGTGCACAGTAATAAGCCAAGGAACAATGGAGACAAACTTGAACAGAGAAGGTTTCAGCTCAACATGAGGAGAAGCTTCCTTAGAGTGAGGGTGCCAGAGACCTGGAGCAGGCTGCCCAGAGAGGTTGTGGAGTCTCCTTCTGTGGAGCCTTTCCAACCCCACCTGGATGCATTCCTGTGCAGACTCCCCTGGGTGATGCTGCTCTGGCAGAAGGTTAGGACTGGATGATCTCTGGAGGTCCCTTCCAACCGCTAATGTTCTGTGATACTGTAATAATCTTCACATGGTTTTACTGTTTATGAACTCTAAAATCTAGTATTTTTAGCCTAATGAATGTATCCCTCATTCATTTGATAGCATGTTTATTTTTCAGCTACAGAGTCTCTATTATAAAGTTCATTAGGCAATTAATGAGGAATCAGCTGGGAAGATAAAAGTTAATGAACCTCCCATCAGGCAGCTCTCCCTCCTATTCCCTACAGGCCACCAAAGAGGGAGAAAGAATGGGAAGTTACTCACTTCTGACTGTATTTTTGTCATTGGTTCACAAGGGAACATTTACACTTTGGTGGCTAAAATCTCCCTGATCAGATCTGCTGTGCCATCCTCTGGCATTTTACAGGGGTCAGCTGGCAGGAAAGCTTTGCACTTGTCATTTATCACCTATGTGACTTGGTTGATAGCTGACTGAACATGAGCCAGCAGTGTGACCAGGTGGCCAAGAAGGCCAATGGCAGCCTGGCCTGGATCAGCAATAGTGTGGTCAGCAGGAGCAAGGAGGTCATTCTGCCCTGTACTCAGCACTGGTTAGGTCACACCTTGAATTGTGTCCAGTTCTGGGCTCCTCAGTTTAGGAAAATTGAGACTCTTGAATGGATGTTGAGGGAGCTGGGGTTGCTTAGCCTGGAGAAGAGGAAGCTCAGGGGAGACCTTACAGCAGTCTGCAATTACCTGAAAGGAGGTTGTAGCCAGGTGGGGGTTGGTCTCTTCTCCCAGGCAACCAGCACCAGAACAAGAGGACAGAGTCTCAAGCTGTGCCAGGGGAGGTTTAGACTGGATGTTAGGAAGAAATTCTTCATAGAGAGAGTGATTGGCCATTGGAATGTGCTGCCCAGGGAGGTGGTGGAGTCTCCGTTCCTGGAGGTGTTCAAAAAAGGCTTGGATGCGGCACTTGGAGCTATGGTTCAGTTGTCAGGAGGTGTTGGGTATTAGGTAATAGGTTGGACTTGATGATCTTTGAGGTCTTTTCCAACTTGGTTGATTTTCTGATTCTATTCTATGATTCTGTGCCTTGCACCACGCTTTCATTAATGCTGTAGTCCCAGATCAGGCTGAGATTTGAATTAGGAGGGACTTTGAAGGAGAGGAAGGCTTTTGAGATCAATCATCAGATACTTATACAGCCTTTAAAAAATTATTTTACACTGAAAACAAAGAAACAAAACAGATAAAAAGGTTATTTTCCACCTTTCAAAATGGGTAAAATGTGTCTGCCTGAGTGCCCAAGTATTCTATAGCAAGCCACATCTCTTTAGTGCCATCTCCATCATGGTTTGTCATAAAAAGCTCAACTCCCCCAATCAACCAGAATTTTCTAGTGTTTATTCTTGGCATAAAATGCATCTTAATTCTTTGGCTCAGAGGACAGTTTGGAGAATATAATTATTAATATTTATTAATTTAATTTTCTTGCACTACAACTAAGAGCTGTATGTGTTAATTTTTAATGCTGCTCCCAGTACACCTGGTCCTAGAGGGAAAATAAGGATGCTCCTGGGAATAGTCTTCCATTTATAGCTGACCTATCCAGTATGAAGAGCAACTGAAGGAGCTGGGGACGGTTAGTTTGAAACAGAGGAGCCTGAGGGGAGACCTCATTGCTGTCTACAGCTACCTGAAAGGACCTTGTGGAGAGGCTGCTGCTGGTCTCTTCTCACAGACACCAACAGAACAAGAGGGAATGGCCTCAAGCTGTGACTGGGTAGGTTAAGACTGGGCATTAGGAAGAGTTTTTCCCCAGCAAGAGTGGTCAGGGATTGGAATGTGCTGCCCAGGGAGGTGGTGGAGTCTGCAACCCTGGATGTGTTTAAAGGTGGTTTGGATGTGGTGCTTGGGGATATGGTTTAGGGGTGAACCTTGTAGAGCAGGGTTGTGGGTTGGACTTTGTGATCCTGAGGGTGTTCTCCAATCTGCATGTTTCTGTGATTCTGTGATTTGAGGCTCAGTGTGGGACTTTGCAGGATTTAGACTGGTATAATAAAACAAAGAAACAATCTGGGGCCATTATTTGTCTTAGAGAATGTTACTATTTGGGAAGGTTTTCCTTTAGGCAGGTTATCAGTGCTTCAGAATAAGTGCCCACATGAAGACACAAAATGATTGCAGTTCCTTTCTTACAAGGATATTAGCTTTTACTGGATATAAATAGGTTTTGCATTTGCAAGAAGATGGTGGGGGATGCTTAAACAGTTAGTGGCTCAGTAACTCTGCAGACCATAACTGAAAAGCTCAGTTCTAAGCTCTGGCCAAGCAGTGGTGAATTTTGTCCCAAAGAAAGGGACATAGTCCAGTCAGGACTGCTGGTAGGTGATGGGCGAAAAAACATGTGGGTGAACAGAGTCAAGAGGTGGGCATTGCCTTTTGGAGTATGACCCAGATCAAAAGAGCCCCAACCATAATGGATTTAGATTTAAATCAAAAGTCCTCTTCAGATATCTGAGTTCATCAAGCACTTCTCTGTCTGAACAGCTTTTGCTAAGCTTTCTTGTGACTTGCTGACACCTCTGGAAGTCCCTCAGAGTCCTTAATGATCAGAGGAGGTTGTGTCACCAGGAATAATGAGGAAAGCAGAGACCAGAGCCAGCCACGGACTCAGTCCTCCTGAAGTCAGTTGCTGTGACCTGAGACATCGCACAAGGACTGTTTCAAGGACAGGTTCAGAAAGGGCCATAGATTTGGAGCAGAGCTTTCCAGCTGTGAGTCCCTTTGAAACCATGAGTCGTGCACCTAATCACTGAAAGTATTATGGTATCCCTCTGTTGGGCATTTCCTGCCTGGCTCAGGGCAGAGAGGGGCTTCAACATGAGAGAAGCCATACAGCCAGTTAATCTCTGGCGTGTCTGTGAAAACCATGCTGCTGAGGTTCTTTATCCCCATTGATTGCATCTTCAAAACGTGTCAAAGGTGTCAGGAACCTGAGAGGTGCCTTTCAAAGAGTTGTTTTGGGGGGTGTATGGTTTTCTGGGTTATGTTTTGTTTGCTTGCTTGTTTTGTTTTGTTTCAGCTTTTAAGGAAAAAACAAATCAAGGTGGTGGATTTTTGTTTATCTTTTGCCCCTCCCAAGGACCCCTCCTCTAACAACCTGATGTTAATATTGACAGAAGGAGATCAGGCCAAATGAGTGAATGACTTCTATTTGAGAAATCTGTAGGGAAATCTGAGGGCTTAAAATTTACCTCACTAAAAGAAATGGAAAGTAAAGCAGCACCATACCTGAGGATCGGTTTCTATGAACTGAAGTTTATGCTGTGGATTGTGGAAACCATTCACACAGTTGTTGACAAGTTTCTGCCGGAAATGAAGCAAAGCTGAACTGAAACAGGCCCTGAACTCCTGGTTCATAGTATCATTCAGGGTTGGAAGGGACCACAAGGATCATCTAGTTCCAACCCCCCTGTCATGGGCAGGGACACCCCACACTAGATCAGCCTGGCCAGAGCCTCATCCAGCCTGGTCTTAAACACCTCCAGGGATGAGTCTTCCACCACCTCCCTGGACAACCCATTCCAGGGCTTCACCACTCTCATGGTGAAGAACCTCCTCCTCACATCTAGCCTGAATCTCCCCACCTCCAGCTTCATTCCATTCCCCCTAGTCCTATCACTAGCTGAGATCCTGAGCAGTCCCTCCCCAGCCTTCCTGTAGGCCCCCTTCAGCTACTGGAAGGCCACAATTAGGTCACCTCGGAGCCTTCTCTTCTGCAGACTGAACAGCCCCAACTCCTTGGAGTTTCTTGTAGGAAACTTATTCCTTATAGGAATAAGGGAACTGGTCCTGCACTGATCAGGGACAGCTGCAGTGTAGAGTTGACTTGGATGGTGTGTTGTGATGTGTTGTCTGTATGAATATTGACCTCTGTTCAGATTTCAAGATCATGCCCACCTCCCAGCTCTTCCTACACTGTACTTGATGAAGTGTTTTCATGCTTTCAAAGGTCCCATAGCTGGTCTGTGGCTGCTGCTGTGAAATGCTCAGGAGCACACAAGTAGAGGAGAGGTGTCTCATCTGCTGCTCTTCATGGAATCATAGAATTGCCTGGTTGCAAAAGACCTTATAATCATTGAGTTCAGCCATAACCTAACATCTACCTGTATACAACCACTACACCATGTCTCCAAGTACCTAATCCAAATAGCTTTTAAACACTTCCAGGGATGGCAACTGCACCACTTCCCTGGGCAGCCTGTCCCAGTGCCCACTGACCCTTCCCTAATCTAATCTAAACCTCCCCTAGCGCAGCTTAAGGCCATTTCCTCTTGTCCTGTCACTTGATACCTGGGAGAAGAAACTGGCTCCCAGCTTGCTACAGCCTCCTTTCACATAATTGTAGAGAGCAATGAGGTTTCCCCTCAGCCTCCTCTCTCCAGGCTCACCAACCACAGCTCCTCCTGAACTACTTTTGCCAATCTTTCCTGTAATTTGCTGACACCTCTGGAAGTCCCTCAGAGTCCCTAATGATCAGAGGAGGTTGTGCCATCAGGAGTAATAGAATCATGGGATCATAGAATTGTCAGGGTTGGAAGGGACCTCAAGGATCATCTACTTCCAGCCCCCCTGCCATGGGCAGGGACACCTCTCATTACACCAGGCTGCTCACAGCCACATCCAGCCTGGCCTGAAAAACCTCCAGGGATGAGACTTCCACCACCTCACAATAATGTGGAAAGCACAGACCAGAGTCAGCCCACAGACTCAATCCTCCTGCAGTCAATTGCTGTGACCTGACACCTGTGACATCTCACAGGCCCTCATGGGTTTTGTGTTCAAGAGACCTTTCCTGTCCTTCCTGGGTTCCACTGTACTGCTGTGGCTCAGGAGATGTCCAGGAGCTCCCACCTCTAGCTGTTTCTCAGGACTGGTACTGCAGCAGGGGAGTGGCACTGCTGGTCTCAGCCCTTCAGCAGGGATGCAGAGAAGGGTGAGGTTCCTCTCAGGTGGTGGGCTCATGCATCAGGTACAGAGTAGTTTGTGCAGCCACCCATCCTTGATACCAAGGATTTTGCAGGAGCAGAGACTCTGTAGGGATGGTGTGTACAAAGCTCCCTTTGTGTTGTATGCCCCCTTCTACTCAGCTCTGGTGAGACCACACCTTGAGTATTGTGTCCAGTTTTGGGCACCTCAATACAGAAGAGATGTGGAGGTGCTGGAGCCAGTGCAGGGGAGGGCAAGGAAGCTGGGGAAGAGCCTGGAGAATAAATCTGATGAAGAGCAACTGAAGGAGCTGGGGATGGTTAGTGTGAAACAGAGGAGGCTGAGGGGAGACCTCCTGGCTGTCTACAACTACCTGAAAGGACCTTGTGGAGAGGCTGCTGCTGGTCTCTTCTCACAGGTAATTAGTGATAGAACAAGAGGGAATGGCCTCAAGCTGTGACTGTGTAGGTTTAGACTGGACAGTAGGAAGAATTTTTTCCCATCAAGAGTGGTCAGGCATTGGAATGTGCTGCCCAGGGAGGTGGTGGATTCTGCAACCCTGGCTGTGTTTCAAGGTGGTTTGGATGTGGTGCTTGGGGATATGGTTTAGAGGTGAGCCTTGCAGAGTAGGGTTGTGGGTTGGACTTGGTGATCCTGTGAGTCTTTTCCAACCTGCATGTTTCTGTGATTCTGTATGGAAATGTTGCCTCTCTTAGACAGATGACAAGGCCAGGTCCTGTACAAAGCAGTATTTAAATGACAGGCTGTGGAAATGAGCATTCTAACCTTTTTGGTGGGGGGTAAACTTTTTGCTACGTGCTCTTCTAATTTCTATTCTTCATTCACCAGCGTTAGAAAAACCCAACCAACCGACAACGACAAAAAAGCCAATCCAGCAGAAGGTCTGAGACTGACATTTCCAAGTGAAACAGAGAGTGCAAGATTCCAGTTTGACCCTGGCACTGCAGCTGCTGAAATATTAACAGCATTAAATGCAGGTGACTCGGAAATGTGTGCACAGGCCAAAGACTCCTCCAGGCGCTTTGCTTTGAACTCGCCTGCTCCCTGAGCGGCTGCGCCGGCGGGGAGCCTCCTCCACTCACCCAAATGAAGAGTGACAGGGGTGATGAGGACGGTGGTTATTGCAACAGCCTTCCTTTGATAGCAGAAGCTGTCTGTCTGAGAAGATTTAACAGGCTGTGCAAAGCCACTGCCAAAAGGCGCAGAAGCCAGCTGGGGGAAAAAAAACAAACCACCACAGGTTCCCCTGCAGGGCTGGCTGCCACTGCCAAGCCCATGGCTGCAGAGCCTTGGGGAAATGGGTGGCTTAGTTGAGGTGAAGCAGGACCCCAGGCTGGGCTGCATTACCCCCCTGACACCAAGCTTTGCCTCTCTGGTAGTTTTAGGCTATGCCGTTAAAATTTTTTGCAGATCTTGAACAGGAAGTAGTAAAATGTAAATGAATCACTGTTGGGTGTAAAAAGGAAAATAAAGATCATTCTAAACAATCCCATTGCAGAGATATCTACCATAAGATTGGTTATACCAAAACCAATTTCTTTCTTCTCGCTTCCTTGCTCTGGGAGGAGACTTGATAGGGTGCTTGGTTGCATGGTTTAGTTGGTTGGGTGGTGTTGGATGATAGGTTGGACGTGATGATCTTGAAGGTCTATTCTATTCTATTCTATTCTATTCTATTCTATTCTATTCTATTCTATTCTATTCTATTCTATTCTATTCCATTCCATTCCATTCCATTCCATTCCATTCCATTCCATTCCATTCCATTCCATTCCATTCCATTCCATTCTATTCTATTCTAACTTGCTTCTGCTTGACCTTGGCTGCATTGTTTTGGTATTAACTCCTCTGCTCCTTCTTTCGTACGGGGGGGTGGGCAGAAAGGGGGAAGCTGGTAGCTTCTCCTGATCTTTGACCAGGGGGGTCCTTGTGCTGTTTATTAATTGCAAATACCTGTAAATATTGTAACTCCTGGATATTTTGTACATATCCATTGCATTCCATTGTAGAGTGTAGTTTTATTTGTAAATACAGCTTGCATTTGCTTCCAACTGGGCTGGTCTGCCTCCCATGTTAGAATCACAAAATCATAGAATCATAGAATGGTTTGGGTTGGAAGGGACCTCTAAAGGTCACCCAGTCCAACACCCCCCCACCCCCCAAACCCCTTCCCACAGCAAGCAGGAACATCCCCAACCAGATCAGGTCACCAAGCCTCACCCTGAGCATCTCTGTGTTCTGACGTTTATTCTGGGCAGCTCACTACAAAAGGGACATTGAGATTCTGGAGTGTGTTCAGAGAAGGACAGCAAGGCTGGTGAAGACATGAGGAGGAGCTGAGAGAACTGGGGGTGTTTAGCCTGGAGAAGAGGAGGCTGAGGGGAGACCTCATTGCTCTTTACAACTACCTGAAGGGGGGTTAGAGTGAGAAGGGGGCAGCCTCTTCTCCTTAGTGTCAAGGCACAGGACTAGAGGAAACAGTTCCAAGCTGTACCAGGAGAGGTTCAGCCTAGATGCTAGGAAATATTTCTTCCCAGAGAGGGTTCTCAGACATTGGAATATTCTACCCAGGGCAGCGCTGGACTCACTGTCCCTGGAGGTGTTTAAGCAGTATGTGGACATGGTTTGGTGTTGACCTTCAGTGCTGGCTTGAAGGTTGGACTGGATGAACTTGGAGGTCTCTTCCAACCAGATCTTTTCTGTGATTCTGTGGTATATGTATGTTGCAACATGGGCTACAGCAGCACATGTTGCCGTGGTAAGCTGGGGGCATCCTGGTGACACTCTTCCTGGCAACCACTTGCTTCAATAAATGACCACAGCTTGAAGCCTAGATAAGGAAATATTTGATGAACAGAAAAAAACAAACACTCTGAGCTATCTCTTCAAAACAGTAGAGAGGGATGTGGGACTGAGAGGGGATCTGATCAATGTCTAACAGTACTGAGGGATGGGTGTCAAGTGGGGAGGGCCAAACTGGTTTTGGTGGTGCACAGTAATAAGCCAAGGAACAATGGATACAAACTTGAACAGAGAAGGTTTCAGCTCAAGGTGAGGAGAAACTTTGCAATGAGGGTGACAGAGCCCTGGAGCAGGCTGCCCAGAGAGGCTATGGAGCAAACTACCTGGCTGTGAGGCTCTAAGCTCCCATAGCAGCAAGATTTTGGGGGTGGTAGGAGGTGAAATATTTGGAAGGGAGCACTCTCGTGGCTGCCAGAACCATCTGAATTGTTAATTTCCATAAATGTCATGCCAGGCTTTTCCCAGAGCTGAGGTGGGGCAGTCATTTTGGTACCACCACATTTAGGTTACTGGAAAATCCACCATGACATAGAATCATAGAATCAATAAGGTTGGAAAAGACCTCAGAAATCATCAGGTCCAACCTATCACCCAACACCTCATGACTAACTAAACCATAGCTTCAAGTCTAATCCCTTCTTGAACACCTCCAGGGATGGTGACTCCACCACCACTCTGGGCAGGACATTCCAATGGCCAACTACTCTTTCAGTGAAGAACTTTCTCCTCACCTCAAGCCTAAATGGTCTTTAAAAAAATCCAAGTGAAATGAAAAGCCATTAACTATTCCCTCCCTCCCTCCTTTTCATTCAAACAAAATAAAACGCTAAGGAGATTTCAGGTATTAAATATGTGCCCAAGGCGTGAGTTTCACTCTGGTTTTCTCATTTGGGGACCTGAATAAAACCCCTGAGTTTGTTTTCCAAGTTAGTTCTTCATCAAATTGGTTGCCTGATTATCCTTTAACCTTTTCTGCCCTTTTACCATGTCATTCTTCCCTCCCCCAACCACCACCACCACCCACCATCCTTCCTCGCTTTCTTGCAAAGCTGCCAAGAAACTGTGAGCGAATTTAATGTCTGAATAACTGCTTGGTCTCTCAGTGACCTTGAAAAAATTACTTTGCATCATTAAAAATTCATAGAAATGAATTATTTTCTTTTTGTGTGTGTGTGTGTGTGAAGAGACTGGCACGTGCAAAATGAGTACTTGTTGAAATGCAGCTGCAGTAACCCAACCTCGTGAACTTTGGAAATGGTAATTCTTGGAAGAGCTAATTGCGGCCACCCTACAGCTTGGATCAAGTGGTGCTGCTTGACTTCCTGAAATAATGTCATCCCATGCATGATATACCTGCAGGCACATGCAGTAAGTGCAGGTGAACTTGAGAAGTGGCTGTGCAGAGACAGAAAGGTTTGAAGATTGGAAAGCACTGGCATGATGCAGTGCCTGAGCGGGATAGTTCGCAGGATCACACAGGCTCACAGGATGTTAGGGGTTGGAAGGGACCTCTGGAGATCTTCGAGACCAGTCCCCCTGCCAGAGCAGGACCACAGAATCCAGCACAGGTACACAGGAACACATCCAGACAAGGCTTGAAAGTCTCCAGAGAAGGAGACTCCACAACCTCTCTGGGCAGCCTGTTCCAGGGCTCTGGGACCCTCACAGTGAAGAAGTTCCTCCTCATGTTGAGGTGGAACCTCCTATGTTGTAGTTTACATCCATTGCCCCTTATCCTATCACAGGGTGCAAATGGGGAGAGCCTGACCCCTCCCTCTTGACCTCCAGCCCTCAGATATTTATAAACATGTATTAAATCCCCTCTCAGTCTTCTCTCCAGGATAAACAGCTCCAGGTCTCTCAGTCTTTCCTCGCTAGGCAGTGCTCCATTCGTTTCATCATCCCTGTAGCCCTCCATTGGACTCTAGTGAGCAGATCCCCCTTGAACTGTCCTCTTGAACTGGGGAACTCAAAACTGGATTCCAGGTGAGGTCAGGATATGGTGCTGCTGCATCACTCTTAAGGAGTTGTGGAGAGCTCTGGGCTGCATATGCACTCTCTGCCCTTTGTTAGCTGTGGTGCCATGAAATTCAAGCCCATGTCTGATGTGACTTCTTGATCTCTCAGAATTTATCAGTCCAGACTTTGTTCTCTTGTGTTGTTCACCTAAGCTGTAAAGCTTTGGTGGCATTTATGGGGAAAGAGAAAAAAACAGGCTTGGGTGCTGTATTCTGTGTTGTCTTTGCTCTCATGTTACAATTACACAACCACTGAGGTATAGCATGTAGTAGCAAAATGCACTTTGCCTTCAATATTGTGGAAGAATGGAGCCTTTAACAGATATAATTTCATCAGTTTTCAGTTAAGGGCGATGAAACCTCATGTTCATGGGGCCTGACAGGAGGGATGCTGTCCCCCACAACCTGAACACACCAGGCTGACCAGCCCTGATGGAGGTAACCACTTAAGGTTTCAAAGTACTGACCAACATCCTTGTGTTCTGGTTCTCATTTTTTTTCCCCCTTTAATCCTTCAAGGCTGCTCATTAATACAGGAAAGCTCTGGGGCTTGATCCCAATTTGGGCTTGATTGGGCACATTCCCAATTGCATTATTACCAGTTGGAGACTTTCCATCTGCCTGCTGGATTTGAGATTTGGGTTTGTTGCATCCATGGGAAAAGAAAGAGAAAACTTTTATGATTATGATCCATAGAGGCTGTTGTACACTCTCGCGCTGTAACAATCACCAACTTTTTGTGTGATTTCCTGTGGAATTCAGTGCATGTCTGGAGAGGAGAAGGCTCTGAGGAGACCTTACTGTGGCCTTCCAGTATCTGAAGGAGGCCAACAAGAAAGGGGAATGGAAAAAAAACCTAGAAATGGGTAGATTCAGATTGGATGTTAGGAAGAAATTCTTCCCCAGGAGGGTGGTGAGACACTGGAACAGGTTGCCCAGGGAGGTGGTGGAAGCCTCATCCCTGGAGGTTTTCAAGGCCAGTCTGGAGTTGGCTCTGAGCAACCTGATGTGGCATGAAGTGTCCCTGCCTATGGCACAGAGGTTGGAGCTAGATGATCCTTGAGGTCCCTTCCAACCCTAGCAGTTCTATGATTCTATGTCACTAGAAGTGTGATGTCCCAGGCTCTCAGGAAGAAGATGCTAAGGCTGCAGTCAGAAGCAGCGTTTCATTGTAAGTTGCTTTTGTTTCTGAATCATGCCTGTGAGCTCAGTGGACATGCTGAATACCAGTGGCAGCTCAGGCACCACCCGCACTGTGATCCATTTCCCTGTCACATCACAATTAAAAGATCGTTGCTCTCGCTAATGTTTGGCATTGTGGCTGAGCCAAAGCAGTAAGCGGCTCAGAGAGGATGTCTGAATGTAAAGAAGTTTGACTGCCCAGCATATTTTCAGCCCAAGTCTGTGAGCAATAGCAATATGAGGAAAAGCTCTGGGGGAGCAATCTTTCTCCTTCTTGATTTTGCTTTGTTCCTGGGCATTTTCCTGCCTTTGTTATACGGCACCTTGTTTTGGTTTTCTTAAACACATCCTGTTGTCTTTCCTAGCACCTTGCTGCTGGATGCCATTAGCATATATCTGGGCTGCCCCTTGTGCAGAGCTGTCCCCAGGTGAAAGCCCCTGTGGTCTGGAATGGAAAGAGGCTGCAATTTACTGAGTCCATTATCACCTCCGGACGTGTAGAATGATAATGGAAGTGACAGAGGTGCAGCTGAAAATTGGCTCTTAATATTTTATGTGTTAAAGCTGAGGATTGGAAATCTCACACTGCTCTTCAGGGAAAATGAAGTGTGTGTGTCTCTCCCCCTCGCTCTCCCCCTCCCATCACATTCAACCGTTGGGCAAAACAGCTCTCCTTTTACACCTATGCATGATAGAAACACTGTGCTTCAGTGGTGATAATTTAATAGACAATGGCTTGAAATAGTATAAAGAAGGATGAGTTACCCTGGCTGGCATCATGGTACCCTCAGGATCACTGCTGTGGCGAAACTTCAGAGGATGTACATGCAAAGCTACTTCATCCTTTCTCCCTCCAAGTTAGAGATGAAACAAAATGTCTGCCATGAAGCAGCATCTTCAAACTGCTTCTCTTGTAGGCTTTCACCTGTGTAGTTCCATCCCTCTGCTCTAATGCTTGCAAATGATGCCCTTTTATCAAGGCAGCTCCCTTCCATCTCCTCTGCACATGCACACCAAAGTGTTATGCAGGATTCCAGTTCATCTGTTCACGTGCAATGGGGCATGGCTACATGGTTTCAAATAGTTTCTCCTTCCAAACGACTTATGCAAATGGAAAAATAGCTGCCTGGCTTTTCACCAAACCTCCTGCATCCTCTTGATAGTGATTACAAGCAGAATTAGAAGAAACTGATTCTTGCATCTTGCCTTTATTACTTTCTTCTGTTCTTACATCAGTTAAAACACTTAGGACCGGGTGCTGCTCTATTTCCCACTGACCCAGAGGTTTCTTGAGGGCTTGG
The DNA here is from genome assembly GCF_026170545.1 of Melanerpes formicivorus. Taxonomy (NCBI): domain Eukaryota; kingdom Metazoa; phylum Chordata; class Aves; order Piciformes; family Picidae; genus Melanerpes; species Melanerpes formicivorus. The sequence continues at coordinate 4,223,623 of NW_027142356.1, read as the reverse complement.
AGAACTTCCCTCCTACTTAGCTTCTGCTGTGCAAATGGTAAGGCCAGGAATAGGAGCGCTTTGCTGAAGAGCATTTTGGTACAGAAGAGATTCTGCCTTGCCTGGTGCACTCTGCATTTTCAAATCAGGCATTCAGCAAAATCTTCCTATGTACTGCATCACTGCCCTTGCAGACCAGTCTTGCAGCAAGCAGGCTCATGGGCCGTGTGTTGTAAGATACTGGTGCAGTTTAAAGCCTCTGGTTGGCCTGTACTGTTACAGTCTGGAATGCTGAGGAGGGACTTTTTAGGGTGTCAGGTAATGATAGAACTGGGGGAAATGGAGCAAAACTAGAAAGGGGTAAATTCAGATTGGATGTTAGGAAGAACTGGAAGACACTGGAACAGGTTGCCCGGGGAGGTGGTGGAAGCCTCATCCCTGGAGGTTTTAAGAGCAGGCTGGATGTGGCTGTGAGCAACTTGATCTAGTGTGAGGTGTCCCTGCCCATGGCAGGGGGGTTGAAACTCGCTGATCCTTGAGGTCCCTTCCAACCCTGACAATTCTATGATTGTATAGCTGCATTTGGCTTCGTGCCATCATAGGCTGCCTGGCTGTGTGCTGTGCGTTGTTTCCACTGTCCTACTCATGGGGAGAAATGGTTAAATATTAATGCACACCACCATTTTGTGGTCGTCATTACCGTAACAGGCTGCAAACTTGTGCAGATGATAGATTAGGCTTGGATTTAGGGAGCCTGGGTGCTAGCCACAGAGCTGCAGAGACTTCCTTTGTCTGTCAGTCCAGATGTGTGATTTCTCCGTGACTCAGTTCTTCATTTTTTAATGAGCAGTAAACACACTTCCTCAGCAGAGTAGCTGTGACATAACTGCTAGTAATTTGGAGGTTGCACAACTATGATGCTTCTCTGACAATGGGAATGCTGAGCAAGAGTCAATGTTACTCACCACTTTTACAAACTGGTGAAATAAAGCCTGGAAAGAATTTCAGCGTAAACAAGGCTGAAGCCATCGCAGCTAATCACGTTTTTATTGTCTGCGGAACTAATTTCCCAGAACAGAGAAGTGCCACCCACCCCCGTGCTGTTCCTGCTTCTCCTCTCCACAGAGACACACTGGGATGCAGGGAACACCATTAGCTGGAGCTGATTGCAACTGGGGTGCAGGAGGTAGATGTGCCAAGTTTGAGGAGCAAAGGAAATTGCCAGGATAAAAAAATGTCTTTTCTGCAGCAGTTCCTGCTTGACTGTTGTGAAAGTTACAGCTTTATATATACATAAAACTTCTTTTTTATATATATATTTATATTTATATATATATAAATATATAGAAATATATTTATATATATAAATAAACAAACATATATGTATATAAAATAATACTATATAAAAATACTATATAAAATAATACTATATAAAACAATAATATTAAAATGTGTATTTATATATAATCATATAATATATAAATATTAATAATAATAATATCATAGAATTGTCAGGGTTGGAAGGGACCTCAAGGCTCAGCCAGTTCCAACTCCCCTGCCATAAGCAGGGACACCTCACACTAGATCAAGTTGCTCACAGCCACATCCAGCCTGCCCTTAAACACCTCCAGGGATGAGGCTTCCACCACCACCCTGGGCAACCTGTGCCAGTCTCTCACCACCCTCATGGGGAACAACTTCTTCCTCACATCCAAACTCAGTCTTCCCACTGCTAGTTTTGCTCCATTCCCCCTACTCCTATCACTCCCTGACACCCTAAAAAGTCCCTCCCCAGCTTTCTTGTAGCCTCCTTCAGATCCTGGAAGGCCACAATTAGGTCTCCTCGGAGCCTTCTCTTCTCCAGACAGAACAGCCCCAAATCCCTCAGTCTGTCCTCATAGGAGAGTTGCTCCAGCATGTAATATAATACATAAAATCATTCTTATTGAAATGAGCTACCTGCATGCCATAGGGATGGAAAGAAAATATAAAGTCCAACCTTTCCATGCTATTTGCATTCTTTCTGCTGCTTCTGTTTTAAATAAAGAACCAGCTTAACACTCAAGAAGTACCAAATAAGAATGAGGAGCAAATGTTTCTTCTACCCCCCCAAAAACCCCATTTTATCTCATGTAGAAAAACCTACCCACATTCAGTGCTTGGTATTTAATCACCAAGTTTGTTCCCAATTTCTGGGTTTCATGCCAAGCCTACTGCCATGAGGTTTTGGTAAGGGAGACCCCTTGTGCCGATGGTCAAAAGAAGAAGAGCGTAAAAAGTTGAGATTTGGTGTGGTCTGGTGCACGTGGATTCTATTAGGTCAAGATATAAGCACCTGGAATGGTTCTCCTCCCCCTCTACTCTGCCCTGGTGAGGCTGCATCTGGAGTATTCTGTCCAGTTCTGGGCCACTCAGTTCAAGAGGAACAGAGAGCTACTAGAGAGTCCAGCACAGAGCCAAAAAGATGATTAAAGGAGTGGAACATCCTCCTTAAAGGAGACACTGAGGGAGCTGGGGATCTTTAGCTTAGAGAGGAGGAGACTGAGAGGTGACCTCATTCATGTTCATAAAGATGTGCAGGGTGAGTGCCCAGAGGCTGGAGCCAGGCTCTGCTGGGGGATGCCCAATGCCAGCACAAGGGGCAGTGGTGGAAGCTGAGGCAGAGGAAGTTCCATGGAAACAGGAGGAAACATTTTTTTTCCCTGTGAGGGTGAGAGAGCCCTGGAACAGGCTGCCCAGGGCGGGTTGTAGAGTCTCCCTCACTGGAGATATTCAAGACCTGCCTGGATGCATTCCTGTGTGATCTGGTATAGGTGCTCCTGCTCTGGCAGGGGCGTTGGACTGGATGAGCTGTCAAGGTCCCTTCCAGCCCCTCATATGCTGTGATGCTGTGATTCTGTGACAGTGACAGATAATAGTCAGCCGTAGCTGCAGCCTGAACTTTCTGGGGACATTTTTGGTTGCTCAGTACATGAGGAGCTTGGTGTAAAGGCACATTCAGTTCTGATGTCCCAGTACTGCATCCTGGCTGGAAGCTGTTGAGTTGTTGCCTGGTGCTGTATGAACAGGCAGGCCTTTATGATGGGGTTGTGTGTGTCTCTCTTGCTTCAGGAAGGTGGAAGTAGGTTACACTGAGCTCTCTTTATTGCAGGGTTTTCTGCTGGCTGATGTTTTGGATACTTTTCAATTCAGGAACATTTGCCTGTGCTGTAGCCTTCCTTGTTACCTAGGTGTGGTGACTGAGACAGGGAGAAGAGATCAGTTTAATGGCAAGCAGGACAGCACAGTGGAAGGAAATAAACTCCAGATCATTAGCACGATAAATCTCTGCCTTCTCTCTGACCATGGCACCGCTGAGACATCTTATTTCAATTCCATATCCTTAGTGCTTGCATCAAGTACAAACAGGGCTGTATATGCTTCATTATCTCATTGGTATTACCTCCCCCTTTCCTTTTTCCATTTGCTTTTTGGGCAATGGATGAAAAAGATCTTATCTTGGTTTGATCTTTACTACAGCAGCACAAAGTGCAGAAGTCCTGGCCTGGGCAGCTTTGTAAGTTAGAAGTTTCTGAATGAGAGTGAAACCATTTAGAATCCATTTGCATAACAAATTATGTTGGTAAGAATTTGACATGATTTTGCCTAAATTAATCACATCTTTATAAAAGTGAATACTGCTTACCAATATGAACCTGCTTTTATAATTTGAAGGAAGAGCTATATTTGCCTGGTGTGCATCAGCTCCTTTTCTCCTTTTCTCCTTTTCTCCTTGTCTCCTTTTCTCCTCACAGCCTGTTGGGAGAAAAGATCCTAAGGATTTACAAGTAAAGGAGTTGAAAAGGTAAAAGACTCAGTATAAATACTTTGTGTAAAGAGACTTACCACTTTAAGGAGAAAATGAGAGAGGGAGAAGAATTCCAGTGTCGCATTTGGCTTTTCAGATACTTTTAGAGCAGATGGGCTAATGGTCTAAGCATCTGGTTTGAAATCTCTGCTCTCCCAAGGGCCATCAGCTCAAATTTAGGCAAGCTTCGTTTATACCTTTATTTTCAAGACAGATCATTTGGTCTGACTCTGGTTGGAGGGGTTTTTGCCCAAGTAACACCACCGATAGTGGGTCAAAGGGTTTCGTGCCGTTCACAGGGTACACTTTACAGGCTTGACCTTAAGAATGGAATTCAGTTGGCTCCATCTCGTTCTTCAGGAAGATCCCAGTGCCACAGTGGGATTTGTCCTAGTGTCATTGTTCAGCATTTCCCTTGTGTCCTGACTGCTATGCAACATTTCTTGGATGTGTCATCCTTGCTTCTCTTTTCATTTAATTGAAAACCCTGAAAATTGCTTCAGAATCTGGGTGCAAAGCTTTTGGGTAAGGGAGGTAACTGTTCGGAGTGGAGAAAAAAAAATAGACAATAATACTAAGAAGAAAAATGATTATAATTGGAGTGGCACAAGAATGTAGCCTCCTCAGTGCTAGCTGCATGGGGTTCTACAAGATAAAGCTTGTTATGTGCTTCCAGCCACACTTGTGTCTCGCTTTGCTCTCTGTCACTCAGGGCATTCCCTCACACAGGCTCTGATAAAACCGAGAGATGTATTTGCTTGCCATGAAGAGGGAAATCTGGAACAACAGTAGGAGGATAGGAGGGCACTGAAAGGGCAGGTTCATTTTGTGATCATTGTGTGAAATTGTTTATGCTGTCATGTATGCCTGGGTGCTGAAACTGTCTAATAGATTTCCTGCAAATCTGTGCATTGTGCTGCTCTGCAGCTGGTGACCTATATGCTGTCATCTGCGTGGCTTTCTGTAGTAAGCATTCGAGTCTGAATGCTTTTTCTTCCCTCTTGCTTATTGATAGCATGGGATTTTTAGAAAGCCAGGGAGGAGGAGGGGTGGGGGTGGTGGAAATTAATAACAAGGAGATTTTTAAGTCAAATATTGAGAATGGAATTTAGCCTGCCTTATAGCAATTGAGTGGCAAAAACAATCCCCCTTGTTGAAGAGAGATTAATCAAAAGATTAGCCAAAAACACTTGCTAAGGGCAGTTCTTAGGACAGTGCAGAGTGTGTACTAGGCAAAATTAATCCTTCCAAATTGCTAAGAAACTCAGGGACTTTGAGATTTAACCCAGAATGCTGCAGTTAGTAAACCATTTCCAATCAGTGTGCCAGGTTTGCAATTGTTTTGTTGTTGTTGTTTTGGTTTTGCTTGGGAAATGTGAAATCCCAGCCACGTTTGTGCCAGGGGTCAAACCCTTGCCTGCACGGCGGTGTCCTGGTAGCCCTCAGTTCCTGGGGCTTTTTAGACTGCTCCAAGTGGTGTCAGCTGTCTGCTTGTGGTGGGTTGAAATTACCCCCCAAAATGAATCACCAGACTGGCTCAGTTGGTTTGGAAAGCAGAATGAAGCTATACTTATAAAGAAAGCAAAACATAGAAGTATAACATGCAGTGAATATGTACAAAATATGTTTACATATAGTTACAATTCAGGGGGGAAAAAAACCCCAACCAACACAAATACAGGGATCCCCTTGTACAAAATTACCCCCCCTGGATGGTCCAGGGGGCTGCTCACAACATCCCCTCTCCCTCTCTCCCTCTTTCCCTGTACCTCACACAGTATTCAAAACAGAGACCTATCAAGGTCATGGAAGAGAGAGAGAGAAGCTGCAAGCAGAAGCAGCAGAAGGAGAAAAAGAAAAAAGAATTCTCTGTGCAACCAAGTATCAGCTCTTCAGTGAAGGGATGGAGTTGTTATTGGTCTGTGTCCTGTGGTAATTCATTTAACATTTGGGGGGGATTTATTTTTTGACTGTGGTAGTTTTAGGCTGTGCCTAGGAAAATTTTCCACAGATTGAGTAGAAAAGAGGCAGAATTTAAGTAAATTACCTTTGGGTATAAAAGGGAAAATAATTATAAGGTCTAAGCAATCCTTTGGTTTGATAACTAACATAAAGTTAGTTGTGTAAACTAACTCTTGCTCTCTTTTTGGCTTCTACAGTCTAGCAGATACTAGCTCATAGCTTTTGCTTGGCTGTTGCTGACTTTGGCTGCATTGTTGTTGTGGCTAAGTACTAACAAGATGCTCTCTGCTCTTTTCTCTCTCTTTGGATTGGGAGGAAGGGAGCAGAGAGGGGTATCACAGTATCATAGTATCAGTCAGGGTTGGAAGGGACCACAAGGATCATCTAGTTCCAACCCCCCTGCCATGGGCAGGGACACCCCACACTAGATCAGGCTGGACAGAGCCTCATCCAGCCTGGGCTTAAACACCTCCAGGGATGGGGCCTCAACCACCTCCCTGGACAACCCATTCCAGGGCTTCACCACTCTCATGGGGAAGAACTTCCTCCTCACCTCCAGCCTGAATCTCCCCACCTCCAGCTTCATTCCATTCCCCCTAGTCCTATCACTACCTGAGAGCCTCAAAAGTCTCTCCCCAGCCTTCCTGTAGCCCCCTTCAGATACTGGAAGGCCACAATTAGGTCACCTGGGAGCCTTCTCTTCTGCAGACTGAACAGCCCCAACTCCCTCAGTCTGTCCTCACAGGAGAGGTGCTCCAGCCCGCTGATCATCCTCCTGGCCCTTCTCTGGACACCTTCCAGCACCTCCAGATCCCTCTTGTAATAGGGGCTCCAGAACTGGAGGCAGTACTCCAGGTGGGGTCTCACCAGAGCTGAGTAGAGGGGGAGAATCACCTCCCTTGCCCTGCTGGCCACACTTCTCTTGGTAGGCTGTTGGTAACCCTGTTTTGTCCAGGGAGGTTCTCATGTTATCAATTGTAAATACCTGTAAAAACGGTATGTTTTGTACCTATTCATTGCATTCCATATTTCTAGATTTTAGTCTGCTTGCAAATGCAGCTTCATTTGCTTTCCACCTGAGCTGGTCTGGCAATTTTATTTTGGGGGGGAATTTTAACCCACCACATACTCAAAATCTTCACAGTCAAGAAGTAGGCTCAAACTGTAACACTGTTCAATAGTAAATTGCCTGGTCACTTGGTTTGGAGAGACTTCTTAGAGCCTGAATCCCATTGTCATTAGGAAGAATTTTTTTCCCAGCAAGAGTGGTCAGGGATTGGAATGTGCTGCCCAGGGAGGTGGTGGAGTCCCCAAGCCTGGCTGTGTTTCAGGGTGGTTTGGATGTGGTGCTTGGGGATCTGTTTTAGGGGTGACCCTTGTAGAGTACGGTTGTGGGTTGGACTTGGTGATCCTGAGGGTCTTTTCCAACCTGGATGTTTCTGTGATTCTGTCATCTTTGCCCAGCTATAGAACAGATCCCAGGGCAGTTGGTGCAGGCACTACACTGACAGCTTTTAGTCGCTTTAGGGTCTGGCCGCGTAAGCAAAGGGATCCTTCATTAGTCAGCTGTATCGATTTTGTGTTGGCTTTGTACCACTGCAGCAACACTGCAAAAGAGCTCTTACTGCTCAGGATTGGATGTCACAGAGCTCTGATGGGGCATTGTGTATACCTCTAGGGATGATCAAGGGCTATAATGAAGAGCATGCCTTATTAAGGGGTGTCTGTGTAGGTCAACTGAATAGGTGACCTGCATTGCTCTGTAGAAATATTTAGTACAAATGTTCTCTGCTGCAATTAGAAGGGAAAATAATCTGCTTCTTAGGTCTGCTTCCTGAGGGGTTTGTTTTGTGACCAAGGTGGGGGGAGAATTGAGAAAGAGATGAAAAATAAACAGTATTGAAAAGCTGCACAATTCATTTAGTAAATTTTGTTTTCCTCGAGTGCCTTTCAGAGTGCAAGGGAGAAAGAAGCAGCAGCCAGACAAAAGACTTCTGGAAATTTCTGGAGATTGCTCTCTTCCCTCTGCCACAGCACAGTGAAAATCACAGCAAACTGGGAAGGAGGCAGATGCTTTGTCTTGTCTTGTTTTGTTCTGTTTCCCCTTTTCCTTCATGGCTGACTTCCTTAGTGCTTTTTTTCCTGAACTGTCACCTTAAACTACTTTCAAATTCTGTGGAACTCCTGTGAGGGAGCAACCATGTCAGATGTGCCAATCTGCTTCTGACACACCAATGTACACAAGGACATGGAAAAAGAGTTAATCCCTCCCTCCCTCGCCCCAGTTCTCTTTCATTCAAATTATCCTGGTCCAAATTTTCCAGGGAGTAGGGTTGGATTTTTTAAATAAGCAGGAAGCCAAGCTGGGAACCTGAGCTCCATGGACCTTAAAGCCCTGGTTGCTTTGCTCCTGTAATTGGGTTTTAGTCTTGTAATTATCCTGCTACATGTTTGGAAATGTCCTGCTGGCAGGTACTGCTGCAGCTTCAAGCCCTCCCCATACTGGGACCCAGGGTGGAAGGAAAGGATATTTAACACCTTTGGGGAGAGCACTGCTCACCATCAGCCAAAGACCACAGCAGACAGAGGGGCCAAAGAGAGCCTCAAAAACTTCTCCTGACCTTTTGAGGAGGCAAGGCTGAGGACAGACTGAGGGAGTTGGGGCTGTTCAGTCTGGAGAAGAGAAGGCTCTGAGGAGACCTAATTGTGGCCTTCCAGTATCTGAAGGAGGCTACAAGAAAGCTGGGGAGGGACTTTTGAGGGTGTCAGGGAGTGATAGGACTGGGGGGAATGGAGCAAAACTAGAAATGGGTAGATTCAGGTTGGATGTTAGGAAGTCCACCAGGACTTTCAAGACCAGCCCACCACCGGTAAGGTGGTGAGACACTGGAACAGGTTGCTCAGGGAGGTGGTGGAAGCCTCATCCTGGAGGTTTTTGCAGCCAGGCTGGATGTGGCTGTGAGCAACCTGCTGTAGTGTGAGGTGTCCCTGCCCATGGCAGGGGGGCTTGAACTGCCTGAGCCTTGAGGTCCCTTCCATCCCTTACACTTCTGATTCTAGGATTATGTGATTCTATGAAATACAGGTGTGCAGGGAAGGCAGAAGGAAATAAACCCCTGCTACTACCCCATGGAGGCAGAGCAACACTACCTCTTTTACCAGCAAAAGTAGAGGGTATAAATTAAGTGCTCTGCAGATAATTTGCTCTTTAGGAAATACCAAAGCTTTGCTTTCTCTTGCCTCCAAGAGCACTGCATCAAATCAAGCTTAACTAAGGCTCTTTCAATCCACATAAAGCCTCAGGGGACCTCAGGAGCTCAAAACTCTGGCAGTGTTCAAGTGCCCTGCCATGCAAAGCAATGGGACTTTGTCTGCTTCACTTTTAGCCCCTAAATACTCAGAGACTGAGACAGTGGTTTGGGTTGGAAGGGACCTTAATGATCACCTCATTCCAGTCCCCCAACCTGGCCTTGAACACTCCCAGGGAGGGGGTATCCACGACCTCCCTGGGCAAAATATTCCAGTCTCTCACCACCCTCACTGCAAAGAATTTATTCCTCATCCCCAGCCTACATCTCCTCTCTTCCAGCTCAAAGCCATTTCCCCTCCTCCTGCCACCTCAAGCCCTTGTCAAAAGTCCCTCCCCAGCTCCAGAAGGCTGCTCTAAGGTCTCCCTGGAGCCTTCTCTTCTGCAGGCTGAACAGCCCCAACTCTCCCAGCCTGTCCCCATCCTCCTGGCCTGCTCTGGACCTGCTCCAGCAGGGGCTGAAGGTTTTGCTAACCTCTTGTGGATGCATAACAGGGAAGGAGAAACAGTTTTGAAGTACACTGAATTGCAGGATAGACTTAACCATTTCCTGAGACTCCACACCAGAAGCTCACTCCTGGCCACCAGGCCCAACCCCAGGTTCTCTTTTCCTTTTTTGCCCCCTTTTTTTGCGCCCCTCAAAATATGGAGGGGACCAAGGAGGGGAAAAAAAAAAGGCAAAAATACATAATCATAGAATCATAGAATCAACAAGGTTGGAAAAGATCTCAAAGGTCATCAAGTCCAACCTGTCACCCAAGACCTCATGACTACTATGGTAACTCATTTAACCCCACACCTAATCTCTCCTAATGAGCCATTATATCTGATGAAGACTCAACAATGGTGGCTTTGCTTAGAGTGCTTTATATTTGGCCATCACCTAGAAAGAAAGCTGGCTGCTCAACAAGAATTAATCCCTTTTTTTGTTGTTGCTGCAGCAAACAAGTACATTTTTTCAGGTCTCTAACGTGGCAAAGCCAAAAATAAGCAATAGCAAGATACCCAGTTGGTAGATTATCCTCTGAAGAAAACCCTTCAGAAAGTGAATGGGATCCTGCTGTTCTGCTCCTTGGTTTTAATCACCTCATACTTTACGCTCATTTTCTGTGTGCTCAGAGTCATTTGCTGTGTGGAACAAAGCAAAATTCAGCAAGAGGGAGAAGAATGGTAAAATCAGGATACTTGCTGCCTTATCTCACCCTCCAAAGTACTTCTTAAAGCCAAGGAAAAAGTGACATAGCATTTCACAGCCCTACTGAAAACCATGGCTTTCTGCACCCTAGCATGTGACAGTAAAGAACCCACTTGGCTATCCCAGCAAAGAAAACCTCACTCCTACCCCCTTGTGTCATGGTATCACAGAAGCATAGAATTGTTAGGGTTAGAAGGGACCTCAAGGATCAGCCAGTTCCAACACCCCTGCCATGGGCAGGGACACCTCACACTACAGCAGGTTGCTCACAGCCGCATCCAGCCTGCCCTTAAATACCTTCAGGGATAAGGCTTCTACTCCCTCCCTGGGCAACCTGTTCCAGTATCTCACCACCCTCCTGGGGAAGAACTTCTGCCTAACATCCAATCTGAATCTACCCATTTCTAGATTTTTTTTTCCATTCCTCACAGTCCTATTCACTCCCTGACACCCTGACACCCTCAAAAGTCCTTCCCAGCTTTCTTGTAGCCTCCTTCAGATCCAGGAAGGCCACAATTAGGTCTCCTCAGAGCCTTCTCTTCTCCAGACTGAACAGCCCCAATTCCCTCAGTCTGTCCTCAGCCTTGTCTCCTCAAAAGGTCAGGAGAAGTTTTTGAGGCTCTCTTTGGCCTCTCTGACTGCTGTGGTCTTTGGCTGATGTTGAGCAGCACTCTCCCCAAAGGTGCAGGAGATAAAAGTGTGGGATGGCATAATGCTCCTCCTGAGGTTCTCAGTCCATGTAGCAGCTCATAAGACTCCAGTGCATGTGGCAGAGCATCAGCAATCACTAAGCAGAAACCCTTTGCCAGCACTGCTGGGGAAGTGAAAGCATAGCTGTCCTGATCATACAGAGGGCAATGTGCCTATAAAGCATCTCATGCTGTAGAGTTTGACCAAGCAGAATATGGTCATGAGTGCTTTCTATGGCAGCAAGCACCTCCCCACTTGCACGGTTTAGTTGATTAGGTGGTGTTGGATGATAGGTTGGACATGATGATCTTGAAGGTCTCTTCCAACCTGGTCTGGTCTATTCTATTCTATTCTATTCTATTCTATTCTATTCTATTCTATTCTATTCTATTCTATATGCAGGAGGGTCACTGGGGACTTGCCTTTGCTGTGAAGATGTGCACCTGACACAGGTCCACCAAGGTCAGCCGGCAAGACTCTGCTGATGGTCAGCAAAATCACAGGCTCACAGGATGTTAGGGGTTGGAAGGGACCTCTGGAGATCTTGTAGTCCAACCCCCCTGCCAGAGCAGGACCATAGAATCCAGCACAGGTCACACAGGAACACATCCAGACAGGGCTGGAAAGGCTCCTGAGAAGGAGACTCCACAACCTCTCTGGACAGCCTGCTCCAGAGCTCTGGGACCCTCACAGTTGAAGAAATTCCTCCTCATGCTAAGGTGAAACCTCCTGTGCTGTAGTTTATATCCATTGCTCCTTGTCCTATCACAGGCTGCAGCTGAGCAGAAGCAGTGTAAGTGGTTTAAGCTAGTCCACAGCTTAGACACTAATCGTGAATAGGAAAATTCCAGAGACATTTGAGTGAAGGATAAGTAATTTAGAGATTGGACACAGAATAATAACAATAAACCTATAAGAGGCTGTCCCTTCCTTCCTGACCCCCAGCTCAGATATTTGTAGACATTTATTAGATCCCCTCTCAGTCTTCTCCTCTGCAGACTAAACAGTCCCAGGTCTCTCAGCCTTTCTTCATCAGGCAGTGCTCCTTTCCCTTCATCATCCCTGTAGCCCTCCATTGGACTCTCTTGAGTAGATCCCTGTCTCTCTTGAACTGGGGAGCCCAAAACTGGACACAATATTGCAGGTGAGGTCTCACTAGGGCAGAGCAGAGGGGGAGGAGAACCTCCCTCTATCTGGTTTCTCTTTTTCTTTCTCAATTTGGTTTGTTTTGGTTTCAGTGAGTGAACAAGACCTGCACATGTTTCTAATAGTCAGAAGCAGGAGTAAGCTGGCTTTTACCCACAGCCCTGCTGTTATCTCTAACACACAAATAAACTACAGCTAAATTGCAGAATTAATCACATTAAATTTTTAGGTCCCTGATAAGGAAAATGCCACTCTGTTTTTATTTGTTTTGAGCCTGGAAAACACTTTAGCTGAGCTGCTGTGGATGTGCATTTGGCTTCCATTTTGGCATCCTAAGGCACTCATTTGATCTTATCATTCCTACTACATTAGTGTGTCTAAACAGCATCCCAGTGATTACATCCACCTTCTCTACCTCCACTGCTAAATTAACTGAGACAGAAAAGCTAATTACACCTTTGCTATGGAGAAAGGTTTCCTATTAGCCAGTCTACCCACTCCAACAAAAAAGGTACTTTGAAAGTGACATGCCCTGGCAGGTTTGTTTTTTTCCCTGTAGAGTTTGGGAACTTCATGAAATGTTGGTTATTGGGAGGTTTAGCCATTAGGTGTCTCTTGGATCAGGACTGGTGTACAGAGGCAGTGAATCACAAGACAGAATTAACCAGGTTGGTAAAGACCTTTGAGACCATCAAGTCCAACCTATCACCCAGCACCATCCAATCAACTAAACCATGGCACCAAGTGCCTCATCCAGTCTCTTCCTAAACACCTCCAGTGATGGTGACTCCACCACCTCCCTGGGCAGCACATCCCAATGGCCAATCTCTCTTTCTGGGAAAAATTTCTTCCTCGCATCCAGCCTGAACCTCGAACCTAAACCTCCCCTGGCACAGCTTCAGACTGTGTCCTCTTGTTCTGGTGCTGGCTGCCTGGGAGAAGAGACCAACCCCCACCTGGCTACAACCTCCCTTCAGGTAGTTGCAGACAGCAAGAAGGTCTCCCCATGAGCCTCCTCTTCTCCAGGCTAAGCAACCCCAGCTCCCTCAGCCTCTCCTCACAGCGCTGTGCTCCAGACCCCTCCCCAAGCTTGTTGCCCTTCTCTGGACACGTTCAAGTGTCTCAATGACCTTCTTAAATTGAAGAGCCCAAACTGGACACAGTCCTCAAGGTGTGGCCTAACCAGTGGTGAGTACAGGGCAGAATGACTTCCCTGCTCCTGCTGGACACACTAATCCTGATACAGGCCAGGATGCCATTGGCCTTCTTGGCCACCTGGGCACACTGCTGACTCATGTTCAGCCAGCTGTCCACCAGTATCCTCAGGTCCCTTTCTGCCTGGCTGCTCTCCAGCCACTCTGACCCCAGCCTGTAGCACTGCATGGGGTTGTTGTGGCCAATGTGTAGAAGGCAGCACTTACATGTGTTGAATCTCATGCCCTTGGACTCTGCCCGTTTGTCTTTTTATTGTACAACATGGTGAAAATTTTGAAGGCTCTAGGCTCCAGATCTGATTTATAATATTGCTTCTTGTACCAACTTCCTTACCCAGTCCTGCAAGGATTGCTGAACCATGAACCATCAGTACATGCACTTCAGGAAAGGCTGGAGATGCTGGGAACAGGTGGTGCCGCTCAGTTCAAGGAGGATCTCAGGGAACTGCTTGAAAAAGTCCAATGCAGACCACTAAAATGGTTAGGGGAGTGGAACATCTTCTTTATGAGGACAGACTGAGGGAGCTGAGGGCTCTGTAGCTTGGAGAGGAGGAGCCTGAGAGGTGACCTCATTGCTGTTGCTAAAGCTGTGCAGGGTGAGCGCCCAGAGGCTGGAGCCAGGCTCTGCTGGGGGATGCCCAATGCCAGCACAAGGGACAGTGGTGGAAGCTGAGGCAGAGGAAGTTCCATGGAAACAGGAGGAAGAATTATTTCCCTATGAGGGTGACAGTCTGCCCAGGGGGGTTGTGGAGTCTCCCTCTCTGGAGATACTCAAAACCTGCCTGGCTGTGTTCCTGTGTGATCTGCTCTAGGTGCTCCTGCTCTGGCAGGGGGGGTTGGACTAGATGAGCTTTTAAGGTCCCTTCCAGCTCCTAACCTTCTCTGATTCTGTGAAACTCACTGCCTTTAGCAAAAGAAGGTGAAGGAAGATGTGGTGGAGCTGGAATGAAGACATTTTAGAGGCAGGAAGGAATAAATTGTACAAGTAGAGGTAGGCTCTAAACCTGAAGCCATGTCATTTGTAGGGCATGGTAGGTTTGCTGTGGATGCAAACCCACTCAACACTATATTTTATAAACCAAAGCCATTAAAAATAAGTCTGTCTGAGGAAACCATGAGCTGATTATAATAAGAACATTCTGGTTTCAGTGAATGAACCATTTGCTCAAAATTATTAACTCAGATGCAGTAATAAATGAAGTTACAAATCTCTGCATTCGATCCTCTGGTGAGAAAAGATTTATGACTGGACCCATTAACTGTTGTACTGGGGAAATACTCTTTATCTCCTCTCCACATGGCCTTCACTTGGAAGGTTCATTTGTGGCTCTGTGCTGGACTCTCTCTAGTAGCTCCCTGTCCCTCTTGATCTGAGGGGTCCAGAACTGGACATAATATTCCAGATGCAGCCTCACCAGGGTAGAGTAGAGGGGGAGGAGAACCTCTCTCGACCTACTAACCACAGCCCTTCTAATTCACCCCAGAATGGCCTTGGCCTTCTTAGCTTCAAGAGCACATTGCTGGCTCATGGTCAACCTCCTATCCACCAGGACCCCCAGGTCCTTTTGCCCTTCACTGCTCTCCAACAGGTCAGTCCCCAACCTATCCTGGTCCTTGGGGTTGTTCTTTCCCAGGTGCAAGACTCTACCCTTGCCCTTGTTGAAGTTCATTCAATTTCCCCCTGCCCAACTCTCAGCCTAAGTCTCAGTGAATGGCAGCACAACCCTCCTGTGTCAGCCATTCATCCCAGTTTGGTGTCATCAGCAAACTTGCTGACAGTGCACTCTGTGCCCTCATCCAGTTTGTTGATGAATGTATTGTGAATAGAACTGGTCCCAGCACTGACCCCTGAGGGACTCCACTAGGCACAGACATCCACCCAGACTCCAGCCCACTGACCGCAACTCTTTGACTTCTTTCCTTCAACCAGCTCACATCCACCTCACTCTCTGACCATCCAGATCACACTGCCTCAGTTTGGCAGCAAGGATGCTGTGGGACACAGTGTCAAATGCTTCACTGAAATCAAGATAAGCCTCATAAGGAATCTAGGAACTTCATTTACAATTATTTTCTAGCTCCAGATTTTGTGACTGACCCCTTCTGTAGCACAAATATAAAGGTTGTTAGCAGAGCTTGCTGCACAGAAACATTCAGCTGCTGTTGCACATTGAAACCTCAGAAGCCATAACCTTATCACTTCACTCTAATGAGGCACACTATCTTTTGCAGAAATTGTAATTCAAGGCAATTCCCATAGTTACAAAACAGCTGCAGAATGATCACAGGATGTCAGGGGTTGGCAGGGACCCAAAGAGATCATTGAGTCCAACCCCCCTGCCAGAGCAGGACCATAAAATCTAGCTCAGATCACAGAGGAACACATCCAGACAGGGCCTTGAAAGTCCCTAGAGAAGGAGACTCCACAGCCTCTCTGGGCAGCCTGTTCCAGTGCTCTGGGACCCTCACAGTAAAGAAGTTCCCCCTTGTGTTGAGGTGGAACCTCCTGTGCTGCAGCTTACATCCATTGTTCTTTGTCCTATCCCAGAGGGGAAGTGAGCAGAGCCTGTCCCCTCCCTCTTGACCCCCAGCCCTCAGATATTTATAAACATTTATTAAATCCCCTCTAAGTCTTCTCTTTTCCTGACTAAAAGGCTCCAGGTTCTCTCAGCCTCTCCTCATCAGGCAGTGCTCCAGTCCCCTAATCATCCTTGCAGCCCTCTGCTGGACTCTCTCCAGCAGATCCCTGTCCCTCTCGAACTGGGGAGCCCAGAACTGAACGCAGTGCAATGTCAGCCATCAGTGACAACACCACAGCTAATAAGAGAGATCTCTTTGTTTCTTCCTTAACCTGTTTGAAAATGGATTTTAACTTATAGTATTAAAAAATATATCACAGTATCGCCAAGGTTGGAAGAGACCTCGAGGATCATCGAGTCCAACCTGTCACCACAGACCTCATGACTAGACCATGGCACCAAGTGCCACATCCAATCCCCTCTTGAACACCTCTAGGGACAGTGACTCCACCACCTCCCTGGGCAGCACATTCCAATGACTAATGATTCTCTTGGTGAAGAACTTTCTCCTCACCTCAAGGTTAAACCTCCCCTGGTGCAGCTTGAGACTGTGTCCTCTTGTTCTGGTGCTGGTTGCCTGGGAGAAGAGACCAACTCCCACCTGGGAGTATACATATGCATAGTTGAGCTGGGTGTAATTTCTCATTGTGAGTTTCTTTTAATGGGATTCATGCAGAAGAGCTGTGTGACCTGTGTGTGTGTCATTATCTATAATTCAGTGATCAAAAGCAGGTAAGGGGAGATTCTGTGTCTACATGCATGCATACACATATATATTATATATATATATTAAAAACCCACTCACTGCTTCAAGTAAGTGTAAGTGCCTATTCTCAGTTTGTTACTTCTGACAGTGATGGGGAAATAACTTCCTTTTCAGTGTGCTTTCAGACATTAATATAATAAGCTTGTTACTCTCCACTGTGTTCAACATCAGTGAGGGCCTTAATTATAAAATATTACCCCATAATAAGGACATGAAGTGCTTCCAAAGTGCAAACATTAAGGCTGCCCCAATTACAGGTTTCCCTGTAGGTGCTGTGGGAAAGACACATAGCTCTGCCTGCTCTCCACAAGCAGAGAAAGGTGTAATCTGTGTTGGGGGCTGATTCTGTGCATGCTCAGCTGTACTGGCTGAATAGGACATTGACATCCGAGAATGTCTTTGAAAGGTAAAATCTTGGCCATGGCCAGCCAGGACTTCATAAATTAGACTGGGTATGTACATCTTGGTAGATTTTAAGACCCTCTCCTCTCCTCTCCTCTCCTCTCCTCTCCTCTCCTCTCCTCTCCTCTCCTCTCCTCTCCTCTCCTCTCCTCTCCTCTCCTCTCCTCTCCTCTCCTCTCCTCTCCTCTCCTCTCCTCTCCTCTCCTCTCCTCTCCTCTCCTCTCCTCTCCTCTCCTCTCCTCTCCTCGAGTCTCCTCTCCTCTCCTCTCCTCTCCTCTCCTCTCCTCGAGTCTCCTCTCCTCGAGTCTCCTCTCCTCGAGTCTCCTCTCCTCGAGTCTCCTCTCCTCTCCTCGAGTCTCCTCTCCTCTCCTCTCCTCGAGTCTCCTCTCCTCGAGTCTCCTCTCCTCGAGTCTCCTCTCCTCTCCTCGAGTCTCCTCTCCTCTCCTCGAGTCTCCTCTCCTCTCCTCGAGTCTCCTCTCCTCGAGTCTCCTCTCCTCGAGTCTCCTCTCCTCGAGTCTCCTCTCCTCGAGTCTCCTCTCCTCGAGTCTCCTCTCCTCTCCTCGAGTCTCCTCTCCTCTCCTCTCCTCGAGTCTCCTCTCCTCTCCTCGAGTCTCCTCTCCTCTCCTCTCCTCTCCTCTCCTCTCCTCTCCTCTCCTCGAGTCTCCTCTCCTCTCCTCTCCTCTCCTCTCCTCTCCTCTCCTCTCCTCTCCTCTCCTCTCCTCTCCTCTCCTCTCCTCTCCTCTCCTCTCCTCTCCTCGAGTCTCCTCTCCTCGAGTCTCCTCTCCTCTCCTCTCCTCGAGTCTCCTCTCCTCGAGTCTCCTCTCCTCGAGTCTCCTCTCCTCGAGTCTCCTCTCCTCTCCTCTCCTCTCTCTCAAGACGGTCTCCTTGGAGCCTTCTCTTCTCCAGACTGAACAGCCCCAACTCCCTCAGTCTGTCCTCACA
This sequence comes from Melanerpes formicivorus, assembly GCF_026170545.1. NCBI lineage: Eukaryota > Metazoa > Chordata > Aves > Piciformes > Picidae > Melanerpes > Melanerpes formicivorus. Next base: position 4,205,594 of record NW_027142356.1, on the reverse strand, counting down.
GGAGAGATGCTCCAGCCCTCTGCTCATCCTCGTGGCCCTTCTCTGGACAGCTTCCAGCACCTCCAGATCTTTCCTGTACTAGGGGCTCCAGAACTGGATACAGTGCTCCAGCTGTGGTCTCACCAGAGTGGAGTAGAGGGGAAGAATCACCTCCCTGGCCCTACTGGCCACACTTCTCTTGCTGCAGCCCAGGCTCTGGTTGGCTTTTTGGGCTGCAAGTGCTTACTTCTGTCTCCTGTTGAGTTTCTCAACCCCCAGCACCTCCAAGGCCTTTTCTTCAGGGCTGCTCTCCAGCCAGTCCCTGCCCAGCCTATATTTATGCTTGGGATTGCCCCACTCCAGCTGCAGGACCTTGCCCTTGGTCTTGTTGAACCTCATGAGGTTGTCATGGGCTCACCTCTCCAGCCTGTCCAGGTCCCTCTGGATGGATCCCTTCCCTCTAGTGTGTCTGCTGCACCACACAGTTTGGTGTCATCAGTGAACTTGCTGAGGGTGTCTCAATGCCACGGTCCATGGCACCAACAGAGAGGTTAAACAAGACCTCCTGTTCTCAGGAATGATTTGGGAAATTATAATTTTTGGAAATGAACCTTCTGCTGTGCCACTTGAGATACCTGTGTGCCAAAGTTTCCAACACACTTTTAATTCAGCTCTGTGTCTTGTGATGCCTTCCACTGCACTCGTGCAGCATCAGGTGGCTGAGCTGCCCTTGCTCTTTGCATGTGGAGCCCTCACCAATGTTGGGGTTGTGTTGTCCAGAGTTGCTGTATGTGTGGCCTGGAAAAGTTTTGGGCCCACATGGGTACCTTACTGTGTTCTACTTTGGCTCTTGATCAGTTTTTATTTATATATATATATATATATATAATATAATAGTATAAACACTCAAACATTTCTCTGTATGTAGTTTATATACAGGCAGTTAATTAGATTAGAGGGCAACCAAAGACAAAGTGAAGAATAGACTTCCTTTCTCTTTGGAGGTACTTCTGGACAGCCAGATGTCCATTGTCTGCTGCCCTACCCATGTGCCTATCTTTAAATACTGCACAAAGCCGGGCTGGGAGGTGCTCATGCAGAGTGCCAGACATGGGGTGGGTGAGATTTCTGGACTCTCCTGCCTGTCACAGCAGTGGAATAACTCATTCTGCATGACTGACTTGCTGGTGGTATAACTGCATAGAATTTAACCCCTGGTCCCTGCTCATGGGAGCTCCTCTGATCATCCCACTCTCTCTCCTGTGTCTGGGAGCTGGGAGTGCAGTCACCTGTGCTCATGGAGAAGGGAAAGCATACAGGACTCTCAGCAGAGGGTCTGGCTGTGCAGTTGAGCAACCCATTTCTTCCCCTTTCCTTTATTCTTTCCAGCTCTTGCATAAGGGAGTAATGTGTTTCCATTTTATCCTTCCTGCTCAAGCCAGCATGACAGCTCACATCAGCTACGTCCACAAGATCAGGCTCCCTGGTTTGTAAAGCTGCACATAGTTCAGAGAGGTGGTGGAGTCACCATCGCTGGAGGTGTTTAGGAAGAGACTTGATGAGGTGCTTGGTGTCATGGTTTAGTTGCTTAGATGGTGTTGGGTGATAGGTTGGACTTGATGATCTCAAAAGTCTCTTCCAACCCGGTTAATTCTATTCCATTCCATTCTATTCCATTCTATTCCATTCCATTCTATTCTATTCTATTCTATTCTATTCTATTCTATTCTATTCTATTCTATTCTATTCTATTCTATTCTATTCTATTCTATTCTATTCTATTCTATTCTATTCTATTCTATTCTATTCTATTCTACTCTACTCTACTCTACTCTACTCTACTCTATTCTATTCTATTCGTAAACTTCTTTCCATGCTGGCAAATCTACCAGAAAGAAAGTGGTCAGAAAATGTTTTATTGGCTCAGAGACTCACTGACCTACCTTTTAATGATGGTTGAAAGGATTTACCTATTTTTATGTAGACTGTAGATCAATAAATCTTTAATAAACCCATATTATTTTTTCTCTGATCAGATAATGCATCTTTTGAGCCAGGAAGAAGTTCTTCCCACATGAGGGTGGTGAGATGCTGGAACAAGTTGCCCAGGGAGGTGGTGGAAGCCTCCACCCTGGAGTTTTTTAAGGCCAGGTGGGATGTGCCTGTGAGCAGCCTGCTGTAGTGTGAGGTGTCCCTGCCCATGGCAGGGGGGTTGGAACTGGATGATCCTTTGAGGTCCCTTCCAACCCTGACAATTCTATGATTCTTCAAGAATGCTAAATTGCCTACAAGGATGAGTTTAGTACAGAAAAAGAAGAGCTCACATACAAGATCTCAGCACTGGAAACTGTGTGTAACTGGAAACTGTGTGTAATTGGTTTGCTCAATAAAACACAAGCAGGCTATTGCAGCTATCAATAAGATGCTTCTCAGAAGCCTGATGCTTCCAGCTGCCTCATTAATTAACGTGTAGCCTGAAAATAAATGGCAAATACAAAGCATTCAGCCAAAGTTATGTTAACTCCCAAGATGGCTTTCTTACTCTGCTGCCTCAGTAGCTTAAATTTATAATGTCAGCACTGCAGAGCTGCTGTCTTTGTAGTGAATTTTAAAACAATCCTTAGAAGAAAGAGAAATCAGATGTCTAAGCCATTAAGACGAGGGCCTTTGGATCCAGAGTCGCAGACACTTCAAAGAAAGCTACTTTGCCCCAAAAAGACATTTTCCCATGTCACTTGTGGCTCAGACGTGAACTGTGACATGTATTTGATTCAAGAAAAAAAAGTAAAAGGAGGGGAAAAAAAAAAGGCTGTTTGTTTCATATTTAAAAGCCATCTAAACAAGCTCATGGTTGTAACAATGACTGTAAGGTCGAAAAAGTAGTTGTGTATATTGTAACATAAGAAGATAATAAATAATACATGCCTGTCTGTATCCTTTTTTTTCACTCATTCATCCATGTAAATGCTGTCTACAACTACCTGAAGGGAGGTTGTAGCCAGGTGGGGGTTGGTCTCTTCTCCCATGCAGGCAACCAGCACCAGAACAAGAGGACACAGTCTCAAGCTGTGCCAGGGGAGGTCTAGTTGGATGTTAGGAAAAAATTCTTCCCAGAAAGAGAGATTTGCCATTGGAATGTGCTGCCCAGGGAGGTGGTGGAGTCACCATCACTGGAGGTGTTTAGGAAGAGACTGGATGAGGCACTTGGTGCCATGGTTTAGTTGATTGGATGGTGCTGGGTGATAGGTTGGACTTGATGGTCTCAAAGGTCTCTTCCATCCTGGTTAATTCTATTCTATTCTATTCTATTCTATTCTATTCTATTCTATTCTATTCTATTCTATTCTATTCTATTCTATTCTATTCTATTCTATTCTATTCTATTCTATTCTGTTCTGTTCTGTTCTATTCTGTTCTATTCTATGATATTCTATTCTATTCTATTCTAAATCCATTCCTCCTAACTGTGAGATTAGAAATTGCAAAAGGTGCTCCCTAATATTCTCTGTTTGTTTGTGGTTCTTTTTTTTCCCCTAGAAGTCATTCTAAACCTAAACTTCAGATTTAAAGGAATTCTTATTTTGTTGCCCAGGAGGGTGGTGAAAGCCTCATGCCTGGAGGTGTTTGCAGCCAGGCTGGATGTGGCTGTGAGCAACCTGCTGTAGTGTGAGGTGTCCCTGCACATGGCAGGGGGTTTGGAACTGGATGACCCTTGGGGTCCCTTCCAGCTCTAACAATTCTATGATTCTATGAAACCTGAAGCCCAGACACACAACTTTCCATGCTGAAAGGGTCCCTGCCCATGGCAGAGGGTTGAAACTGGCTGATCCTTGAGGTCCCTTCCAGCCCTGACAATTCTGTGATTCTGTGATTTTATGAATCAAGTTTGCTTACAAGTCTGCATTTTCTATGTGTGACCCAAAACATTAGTGCAACCAAAACACAGATCACAGAATCACAGAAACATTCAGCTTGGCAAAGATCACCAAGTACAACCCAGAACCCTACTCTACAAGGGTCACCCCTAAGCACCACATCCAAACCACCTTTAAATGCATCCAGGGTTGCAGACTCCACCACCTCCCTGGGCAGGACATTCCAATCCCTGACCACTCTTAGAAGAAAAAAATTCTTCCTAATGCCACAGCTTGAGGCCATTCCCTCTTGTTCTATCACTAATTACCTTTGAGAAGAGACCAGCAGCAGCCTCTCCACAAGGTCCTTTCAGGTAGCTGTAGACAGCAATGAGGTCTCCCCTCACCCTCCTCTTTTCCAATCTAACCATCCCCAGCTCCTTCAGTTGCTCTTCATCAGATTTATTCTCCAGGCCCTTCACAGCTTCCTTGCCCTCTTCTGCCCTGGCTCCAGCACCTCCACATCTCTCTTGTGTTGAGGTGCCCAAAATTGGACACAATACTCAAGGTGTGGCCTCTGCAGAGCTGAGTGCCAGGGGACAATCCCCTCCCTGCTGCTGCTGGACACAGCATTGCTGATCCCAGCCAGGATGTCATTGGCTTTCTTGTCCACCTGGGCACACTGCTGGCTCCTAGTCAGCTGCTTGTCCATTAGTATCCCCAGGTCCCTTTCCTCCAGCCAGCTTTCCAGCTTTGTTGCCCTCCTGCACTCACTGCAGCACCTGTGTTCAGCAATGACTTTTTGTACCAAAGTCAGGCTTCAGTAGTGTCCAGGTCATATTTGGGACTATCTAGAAGTGGCCTGGGACCATCCTCTTGTGCCAAAGGCACGTACAGAGACAGTCCTGCTCAAGCAGTTGGTTTCCACTGGAATATATGATCAGGAACATCTAGGATCCAAATCCCAGCTGTGTGTTTATGGGATACAGACAGCTAAATGGTGTCTTCTGTTATCTGCTAGTGGTGGAAAAAATCCCCACCATCCTTTGCAGGTCCCTAGGATGCTCAGTGAGACGTTTGGGATTTGGGAGCAGGTGAGGGAGAATGTGTCCTTCACAAGGAGCATTGCTGCTTTGCATCAAGGTGGTTGCTACCAGCCACAGGCTCCAGGGATGCCACTTTTAATAATTGAAAGCTTTGCTGCCTTACACAATTCAGAGCTTTATACTCTCCTCCTACAAGGAGTGCATGGTGAGCACTGTGGTGAGATGGATTCATCCTTGTGCTTCTCAGCAAGTGGCCAAATCTGCAGGGATGCTCTGGGAGAGCCAGGCAGCCCCTGGCAATATGCACCCCATGGAAAGCCCTGATGCCAGGCTTCACAGCTGTGGGCTTTTTATCATTGCTGCAAGACAGAGATGATGAAATAATAGCTCTAAGTTGAAACTCTACTGTTGCAGTGGGGCACTTGATAGTGGGGCACTGCTTTCCAGCAGTGAGAGGGCAAGCAGGGTGAGGTGGTGATGCTACTCTCAGCATTTCTACCTTCTCCAATGTGGAGCTGGAAACTGCTGCATGTGGGTCACAGCAGTGTCTGGCATATGGTAGGAGTACTCCCCATGAGAGGATGGAGCAAACAAGGCAGGGGCAAGACCGGAGTTGTGGGGAGACAGAGAATTCTTTGGCACAGTGAGGTGCTGGTGAGATCAGTGCTGCAGAGTAGTAGTGTTCACAGAAGCAACCATAACTCTTTTGGGCTGCTTTTGTACCCTTGTGATGAACTATTTTAATTCCCACTGTGGATTTATTAAGTGCCTCTTGTCCTGGTGGCTCAGCACCTACTTACCAAGTTAAACTAAGCAGTAAATTACCTGTGCTTGCCTGGCCACGATGGACAACATGACAGGATTGCCATTGCTGTGTTAGGAAATGAAAATCAGGATGGAAATGAAGAAAATGGGAAGGTTTGTATTGTATGTGCTGCCTTTGCCTTCTGCCAGCTCTCCTTGGAGAGAGGAATTCATGCTGGTCCTTAAAACTAAGCAGCCTCCTGGCTGATGGATAAGCACCAACTCTTTTCCTGCTGGAGCTTGTGTACATGGTTGCTTTTTGCCACAGCTCCTGATGTTGACATCAAAATACACCTTCCCCAGCAAAGACCAATCCAGCCTGAGAACTTGTACCATCCACTTAGTGCGGCTCCACTTGGTCTTCTGCAATGGAGTTGCAGTGGGGCTGTGGTTTCTCTGGTGATTCACAAGCCAGGTCAGATACTAGCCGGGCACACAGGAGTTTTGCAGCTAGTTCTGCAGCTGACCCTTCTCCATGGAGCCCATTAGAGTTTTTGCACTACAATTTAGCCTAAGAAATGATATTTTACTAATTTTGTTGTCCTCAAGGTATCACTGTGAATTTCAGATTGGATTACACAAATGAAGACAGAGAGCCTGATAGAGGCTCTGTGCTAATTCCCTGGATGTTTCAAGGGCCAGCCTGGATGTGGCTCTGGGCAACCTGATCTAGTGGAACATGTCCCCAGCCCATGGCAGGGGGGTTGGATCTGTATGATCCTTGAGGTCCCTCTGTGATTGATTCTGTAACTTAATAGCTTAGTTTATAAAGTACTTCTGCTAACACTGAATTGATTGTGAGCAAAGAGGCAGAGGCTGTTTGGTCTTTTGGTACAGAATAGAGAATCAACCAGGCTGGAAAAGACCTTTGAGATCATTGATTCCAACCTATCACCCAGTAGCATCTAATCAACTAAGCCATGACACTAAGTGCCTCATCCAGGCTCTTTTTAAACACTTCCAGGGATGGTGACTCCACCACCTCCCTGGGCAGCCCATTCCTGTGGCCAACCTCTCTTTCTGGGAAGAATTTCTTCCTAACACTGTACACTGTTGGTAGAAGCAATGCAGTTGTGGAGCTAGTCAGGAGCATCAGATAATCCTAGTGGGTTCCCAGCTTTTGGTCATTTGCAGTCACCGTCTGTTTTCTGTGCAAACATTTTCCCTTTCCTGGTGCTTGTTTTTGCTGACCTTCTCTAATCAGGAGACAGAGTTCCCTTATTAATCTGTAAATCACAGACACTTAATTGGCTTCTGCAGTTTCAGTGTGGGTTTGATCAAGTTCCAGTGGAAAAAAAACCCAAAATGTTCCTTTGACCAACCACTGTGATGTCTGTTTTCCCAAGCAGGAGACAGAAGAGAGGAGAGATAAGATACAGCTCTTCTCTAATTACAAATGTCCCATTCTGCTTTGCTGTGGGCAAGAGGCCAAATGCAATATATTACAGGATATAACAATATAACCATATGCCTGCATGCTTAGTATTGGGGGTAGGGGGGAAGAAATCACATGTGGATTTCAGAGTGTCTTCAGGAGAAGGAATATGCACATTTCTTTGGGATAAAACAGCAGTTTGTTGAAGGGATAATTTTCCTCTATCTGTTTTTGACTAGCTGTAGGCTCGAGGCACAGTCACAATGCTGTTTGCATTCACAGCCATGCTTAGATCAATTCATAATGAAGGCAAGCTTCTCTAATGGCTGGAAAGAGTCCAGAGGATGTCAGAAAATTCTGAGACTCTTTCTAGGTTGCACTGCAGCTAATTAAATCCCAAGAAGTGCAAATACAGATTGCAGAACTAACCTCAAGGGTCTTTGACATTTCTAAGCTGTCTTCACTTGAATCTAAGTTTTGGGGGAGTAACTGCACTTATTTACATTTCTACGTACATTTCACAGTCCCAGTAGGACAGACACTGACTTTCTCTTTTCCTTCAAGCTCTTGGAGTGCCTCTGTGCTGGTTAGGCTTTGTGCAGCCCATTGGTACTTGACTTGGACTCTCTAAACCCATCTGTGTGCGTTCCTGTGCAACCTGCTCTATGCGAACCTGCTTTAGCATGATCTCCAGAGGCCCCTTCCAACCCTTACCATTCTTCCCTAAACTAAGGGGCCCAGAATTGGACACAGGACTCAAGCTGTGGCCTAACCAGTACAGTGTACAGGGGCAGAATGACTTCCTGCTCCTGCTGGCTACACTGTTCCTGATGCAGGCCAGGATGCCATTGGCCTTCTTGGCCACCTGGGCACACTGCTGGCTCATGTTCAGCCTACCATCAACCAGCACCCCCAGGTCCCCAGAGACAGAAGCATCTCTGAGCTAACCTCAGCCATCAGCCCCTACCTGCAATTCACTTGCTCCTGAGGAACATGAAGGCAGTTTGCAGTGCCAGGAAGGGAATGTGATTTGTGGGGTGAAAAACCAGAAAAGCCTGGATCATGGCTGGCTGTTGTGGGATGCTTTGCAGCATTTGGGTTCCTGTTAGAACCACAGCTGCTGGACTGCAGTTGGTATTTGTGATATTTAACCTGCATTGCTGTTTGTGATATCTAACTTGCATTGCTGTAGGCAGAAGTCTGACACTGTGACCTTAAGTATGCTAGGACCATCTCAGCAAAACTGTAAAGGACCTTGTGAAGATCCATTTTGTAGTTTTCTTGTCTTTCACTCTCCTAGGTGATCAGAATGGGCAGGTTCATTTGTTTTTGTTTTTTTGGCAGCACTGTGTCTCTTACAGGGGGAAGCAAAAGGTAGTCAAGTCACAGGAGACAGGGAGTGCACTCTGCATTCCCCCAGGGCTGTGCTCCTCACCTTGGGGTGCTTGCTAGGATGGAGGTAGGATGATGACTCTTTGAAGGAAAAAGCATTGCAGAGTATCCTTTGAGGAAGCCAGACTCTTGGCAGGGTTTTTGTTGTGATGGTGGTGGTTTTTTTGGTTTTGTTTGGTTGGGTCTGGGTTTTGGTTTTATTGCTACTTACTTTCCTGTCCCATCTTGCTCCCACATATATGCCCACTGGGTTCACGAGCTTCTCCCTCAATGAGAGTGATGTGCCTTTAGCTGTAGAATCCTTCTAATATATGAGTGATATTCCCTGAATGCCTTAACTAGATGCTGCTCAGCTGAACCTTACAGTCTGCAAAGTGTGTATCTTCCACTGCTTCTTGTCACTGAATGAAAACAAGGCCCTTCTTCTGGCATTATGTGATGCCTTTGTTTCATACAGATTACACTGAAATTTCCACTTAGGAGGCTATTACAGTTTATAATCCCCTGAAACTCCATTATGAATCCTCTTGCAGTAACAAAGTACCTGTCTGTCAGGTATGCAAATGCCTTATCTCCTGAGAGCAGCTGAGCACAGAGAGGGTGCCCTTTGCTGAACCCGCTGAGATACGTGCTAAGCTTGCTTGGTTCTTCCTTGTGCAAGTTTATCCCAAGAGGAACCTGCCCTCCAAGAAATCAATGACTCTTCTGCATTTGTCCACAAGGTGTTGTTGGGTTTGGATTGTGAACTGGTTGAAGAAAAGAAGTCAGACAGTTGTGGTCAACAGGATGGAATCTAGTTAGAGGGGTCCTGTAAGTAGGGGAGTCCCTCAGGGGTCAGTACTGGGACCAGTTCTATTCACAATATATTCATCAACAAACTGGATGAGGGAACAGAGGGTACTGCCAGCAGATTTGCTGGTGACACAAAACTGGGAGGAGTAGCTGACACACCTGAAAGTTGTGCTGCCATTCAGCCAGACTTAGCCAGGCTGTGAGTTGGGCATGGAGAAATAGGATGAAGTTTAATAAGGGCAAGGGTAGAGACTTGCACCTGGGAAAGAACAATCCCATGGACAAGTATAGGTTGAGGACTGACCTGTTGGAGAGCAGTGAAGGGGAAAAGGACCTGGAGGTCCTAGTGGATGGAGGGCTGACCATGAGCTGGCAGTGTGCTCTTGTGGCCAAGAAGGCCAATGGCATGCTGGGGTGGATTAGAAGGGCTGTGGTCAGTAGGTCGAGAGAGATTCTCCCTCTCTACTCTGCCCTGATGAGCCTGCATCTGGAATATTGTGTTAATTCTGGGCCCCTCAGTTCAAGAGGGACAGGGAGTCCAGCACAGTGACACAAAAATGATTGGGGAGTGGAACATCTTCCTTGTGAGGAGAGATTGAGGGACCTGAGGCTCTGTAGCTTGGAAAGGAGGAGACTGAGAGATGACCTCATTCATGTTTATAAAGATGTAATGGCTGAGTGCCAAGAGGATGGAGCCAGGCTCATCTCAATGATGCCCAAAGACAGGGCAAGGTGCAATGGGTGGAAGCTGAGGCATAGGAAGTTCCATAGAAACAGAAGGAAAGATTTTTTTCCCTGTGAGGATGGCAGAAACCTGGAACAGGCTGCCCGGGGGGGTTGTGGAGTCTCCCTCTCTGGAGATATTCAAAATCTGCCTGGATGTGTTCCTGTGTGATCTGCTCTGGGTGCTCCTGCTCTGGCAGGGGGGGTGGGGAAAAGGAGCTGGAGGTCCTAGCAGATGGAGGGCTGACCATGAGCTGGCAGTGTGCTTTTGTGGCCAAGAAGGCCAATGGCATCCTGGGGTGGATGAGTTACTCCAGCCCCTACCATTCTGTGATTCTGATTCTGTGTGTTTGCTTAGCTGTGCCAACACAAATCCTGACCAGAAAAGTTACTGAGGCAGGAAGATAAATTTTGAGCAGGTGCTACCAGCAGTACCTCATTATTCAACATTTGGGAGGTATCACACGGCATTGTCTGTGATGATGAGCAGCAAGCTAGCATCAAGCAGCTGATTTTGTAAAAGTGAAGTAAAAATTGCAACTCTTAGTCTCCTGCAGTACCTCTAGGTCCTTGAAAATGCGCAGTGGGCAGACAGGGCTCTGCTGCCTCCCAGCTGAGGGGGTCTGCTTGTCTTGTCAGCTGTAACTTGAAGGTCTGAATTTCTTACAAATTAGCCTGTCTAATCTTAGGACTTGATTGAGTTGAGCAACCTGAATGGGATGGCCCAGCCCAGAAGAGTGGCATTCAAATGCCATCCCAGAAAACCTCCTTGCCAATTCCTCTGTTGTTTGGAAATTTAGGAATGGTGTGCTGGGACAGGGCAGTTCATGAGAGAGGAGGACTTGGTGGTGCTGGTGGTTGGAAAGCTGGACGTGAGCTGGCAGAGTGTGCTCACAGCCCAGACCTGACCATGTCCTGGGCTGATCCCCAGCAGTGTGGGCAGCAGGGGCAGGGAGGAGATTCTGCCCCTCTGTTGTGCTCTGCTGAGAACCCACCTGCAGTCTTGGGGCAGCTCAGGAGTCCTCAGCACAGCACAAACAGGGACCTGTTGGAATGGGGCCAGAGGAGGCCACAACCATGATGGGAAGGCTGGAAGGCCCTCTGCTGTGAGGCCAGGCTGAGAGAGCTGGGGTTGTTCAGCCTGGAGAAGAGGAGGCTCCAGGGAGACCTTCTCGTGGCCTTGCAGTACTTAAAGAGGGGCTAGAGGAAAGGTGAGGGGAGGGACATTTTAGTAGAGCTTGTAGTGATAGGACGAGGGGGGATGGTTTTAAACCAAAAGAGGGAGAAATATTTTTGCACTGAGGGTGGTGATTCCCTGTCCCAGGCTGCCCAGAGAGGTGAGAAGTGCCCCGTCCCTGGAACCATTCCAGGTCAGGTTGGTTGGGGCTGTTCACTGCAGAGTGGTAGGACTAGATGACCTTTACAGATCCCTTCCAGCTTAAAACATCCTATTATTTTATTCTATGATTTGCCTCTAACATCTTCCTGCCTACCCTTCCCCTCAGCTAATGATAGGGTTGTTCATCTTCCTTCAACAGTAGGGAAAAGCTGCAAGCTCAGGAAGCTCTACCACTTGTCCTTGCTGTGAAAGTAATTAAGGAACTTACTGTATAAACATGAGCCAAGTGAATCCAGGTTGCATCCTCTGCTGAGGCCCTGGGGAGAGAGAGATACTAGAGCTTTATCACAGAAGCACTGGGTCTTTGCCTGGGCTAAATGAACTCCCATAAGCAGGGCATCAGTTAAGACAGTCAGATACATCTCCATTGCAAAATCCACAGCTGACAGCGTGGCTTTCTCTGGAGAAAATCCTGGTCTTGCTGCGAGGCCTTGGAATTCAGAGGTGGGGGTGGGGAGGGAGAAAGCTAAAAAAGAAGCAAAAGGTAAAAAGCAGGGAAGGAAAAAAATAAAGAAAAGGGCTAGGGCCTGCCAGAAGTTAGGAGTGATCTTATTTTAGAGAATGTTTTCTTAACAGAGTGCTGCAATCCTCCGCCTCAGCGCCTTGGGTTAAATTGCTGTTGGTAGAGATAAGCTCCATTACAGCTGTCATTTCCAAAGGAGGCTTTGCCATGGCCCTGTTACTCTCTTTTCCTCCTCTTGACCTCAGGTACAGCAATAAAAACGTTAACAGGGGCTAGAGTGGGCCGTGGGGATGAACTTTTTATCGCTAGGTAAATGCAGGCAATGTAAGAAATCCCTGCTCCATGCATGCCCCTTCTCACAAGGTGTGTTTTGATTACAGGCTCCTGCTCCCTCAGCCAGCTGGCTGGCTGCAAGCACTGTTGTCATAAGCACAGTCTGGAACGTGTCCAGAGCAGGCACAGTAATGCAGGCAGGACCATGATGCTGGGGTGCTTGTAGGAGTGGTTTGATCAGAACAGGTGAAGAGGCAGTTTTCCTCAAGGTCCCCCAAGGCACTGGCAATCCTTGCACCTGCCTTTGAGAGAAACAGCAGCATGTGGTGCCCCCAGCATCTGCTGGCAGGCAAAATGCTAACTGCATGCACAGCAGAGTTTGCTGTGGTCCCTTAGGCTGTCACTGGCTGTAGACATGCCACCCAAAAAAGCCTCATGTGCTTGGGAACACCAAGTAATGGCTGGGTCCTGCCTTTCTTCTCTCTTTCTCAACCACTTTGTGTTGAGTAGCAGCAGTTTCACCTTCAGTAAGCCTTGCAGTGTGGCTGTGAGGTCAGTAAATGCTGCTGTACCAGTTGTTCAGCTGCCAAGTTATAGAATCATAGAATCATTTTGGTTGGAAGAGACCTTTAAGATCTTCAACGCCAACCCTTAACCCAGCACTGTCAGGGCACCACCAAATCCTGGCCCTCAGCACCACATCTCCATGGCTTTGAAACCCCTCAAGGGATGGAGACTGCACCACTGCCCTGGGCAGCCTGGGCCAAGCCTTGACAACCCTTTGGGGAAGAAATTTTTCCTCATTTCTAACTCCCCTGGTGCAACCTGATGCTGTTTCCTCTTGTCCTAACACTTGTCCTTAGGAGTAGAGACCAAACTCACCTGGATCCAACCTCCTTTCAGGGAGTTAGAATCATAGAATTAGAATCATAGAATCAATAAGGTTGGAAAAGACCTCAAGGATCATCAAGTCCAACCTGTCACCCAACACCTCATGACTACTACTCAAGGGACAGGTGGCTTAGTTGGTAGCACATAAGACCCTTAATGGGAAGGTCGTGAGTTCAAGCCTGCAGTGGGCAGTGGTGTCCTCCCTACTCTAGTCAGGAGGTCTGTGGTGACAGCTTGGACTCGATGATCTTTGAGGTCCCTTCCAACCTTAGGAGTACTGAATACTGAATACTAGACCATGGCTCCAAGTGCCACATCCAATCCCCTCTTAAACACCTCCAGGGATGGTGACTCCACCACCTCCCTGGGCAGCACGTTCCAATGACTAATGACTCTCTTGGTGAAGAACTTTCTCCTCACCTCCAGCCTAAACTCCCCTGGCACAGCTTGAGACTGTGTCCTCTTGTTCTGGTGCTGGTTGCTTGAGAGAAGAGACCAACCCCCACCTGGCTATAACCTCCTTTCAGGTAATTGTAGAGAGCAAGAAGGTCTCCCCTGAGCCTCCTCCTCTCCAGGATAAACAACCCCAGCTCCCTCAGCCTCTCCTCACAGGGCTGTGCTCAAGGCCTCTCCCCAGACTTTTTGCCCTTCTCTGGACACCTTCAAGTGTCTTGATGTCCTTCTTAAACTGAGGAGCCCAGAACTGGACATCTCTGATTTCAATGAATGGTTATTGCAGTATATATGAAAGGGAGTCAATAAACCCTGCAACCTGAGACCACACCAGCAGCTTTCTGCTTCAGATGCACTCACCCAGGAGGAGTAAGAGTCTCTTAATGTGTGCAGAGCATTAATAAAGTGGTCTTGAAGAGAAGGTAAGAGAATTGTGAATTAAATATTGATCCTGGTATTTCATTGTCGAACTGCAGGCATTTCACTGCCCTGGATTATTCTGCAGTCAAATTGTAGCAGCTAGATATGGAAAAGCCTCACAATTATCCCATTCATCTCCTTGCCAATGGAAGAGTGTTCCCCACAGTATGTTCTCATAGTGGTTGAAGTTGATTACTTAATTCTGATTACTTAATTCCAATTTCTGACAGCCTACTAATTGCTTAGGCTGTATTCCAATTTTTGTTAGCCCTCCCATCATGTTAACTCCTTATCTAGGGGTCTGCCCTGCCTTCTGGAGGGGGATCATGAGAGTGGGTTTTCAATGGGAATTTAAGCCAATGTTTCCCTCTTTTTTCCTCTTCAGGTTCATTTCTGAGTTTGTGTGTTCTTGATCTACTTGCACTTTAGAAAATAAACAGGCATACAAAAATGCCTCCAAGTCATTCATTTAAGGAGGGCAGATGTGTGTCAGCATTCCCCAGCCATGATTGCTTTCCTTTCAATGTGCCCTGATCAATAGCTGTCAGTGGATGGCTTTCTGATTTTCACAGGATCACAGGTTCACAGGATGTCAGGGGTTGGAAGGGACCTCTGGAGATCACTGAGTCCAGCCCCCCTGCCAGGTCAGGGCCATAGAATCCAGCACAGGTCACACAGGAACACATCTAGATGGGGCTTGAAAGTCTCCAGAGAAGGAGACTCCACAACCTCTCTGGAGGTGCTCTGTGACCCTCACAGTGAAGAAGTTGCTCCTCATGTTGAGGTGGAACCTTCTGTACTGGAGTTTGTATCCACTGCCCCTTGTCCTATCCTAGGGTGCAACTGAGCAGAGCCTGTCCCCTCCCTCTTGACCATTTTGTCAACTTCTAAATAATTTAAGTGGAAAAAAGTCTCTGTCAACATCTCTAGCATCAGATTCACATTTTTCTTCCCCTCTGCCTAGTGGCAGAGAATTATCCTCTAGCAATCCTTAGTTTCAGAAATTACTCGTGATGAAAACGGAATCTTAACTTTCTTTGTAACTCACTGGCAAGCTCATCCCCCAGCCCTTTGCCATCTTCTTCCTCCTTACAAACTGCCTGGTTTTGCTCTCAGGGAAAAAGTAGCTGTGCACTGTCAAACATCAGAGGGTACTGAGCAGTTTTCTGACTTCCCAAATCCCTTTGCTCACTTGTACAAGGTGGGGTTTTTTTACTAACAAATGAATGTCTGTGAGGGTCTCTCGATAGGACTGGGCAGCTAGAAAGGTATCAGGTGGAAAGGCTGGCAGAGAGAGGGGTCATGGAAGAGCAAGTATGAGACTGTCAAGTTTGTTGTCTGGAAAAAAAAACAAGTGTTAACATTGGAGCTGAGGGCTGAAGGCTGGTGTGTAGGTCTGGGGAACAGATGAACTGCTTGAATCACAGAATCATAGAACTGTCAGGGTTGGAAGGGACCTCAAGGATCAGCCAGTTCCGACCCCCCTGCCATGGGCAGGGAAACCTCACACTACAGCAGGCTGCTCACAGCCACATCATGCCTGACCTTAAAAACCTCCAGGGGGGAGGCTGCCACCACCTCCCTGGGCAACCTGTGCCAGTGTCTCACCACCCAGAAGGATTAAAGGATGTTTCTGTGTGTGCGCTGCAGAATCGAGTAGGGAAAGGCAGCCAGGATGATAGCAGCAGACTGGAAGGATCTCAGCATCCCTGAGTGGTGCTGGGCTGTGCCTGGCCCCGTGGGGGAAGAGCAGGCACCAAAGGGCTGGTGGGCTGACTGTGCTCACTGATAGCAACTGCCCCTGGAGGCGATGTGAGCATGAAAGAAAAGCCTTGCAACTCAGAGAGGCGTTGGGAATTCTCTAAAGAGACGGTGGTAAAGAGGCTTAGTTTTGACAGGTGAGAGCGCGGCACTCCCAGATGAAGTGACATCAGATAAATGACTGTCATTTTCAACTGCATCTCCAGCACACAGGGGTTTATGAAAGAAGCTTTCCAGACAAAGGGAGGTATTTAACTGGTGCTGAGGACTGCAGCCAGAAAGAAGTCAGCAGAAGAATGTCCACTTTTTAAAGAAGTTTACAGAAGATAGCCAGCCACATAAAAGCAAATCTGATAGACCTCCAGGCATGTAAAATTAAAGAGTTCTGCTCAGGCACGAGATGGCACAGAGATATGCCAAGCTTTTGGCCTGAGAGCTCATAAAATGGCTTAGAGTCTTGGTTTCACTCTTGCTTTGAACATCCCAGCTGAGGGCTGAGTGAAAGAGTAGCTGGGGAGCAAGCAGGCTGAAAAGGAGCCTGTGAGGCAGAGCTGCTGCTTTGATGGTGCACGGCCTTTCGACACCACACAGCTTTAGCATCTGAGCCTCACCAAGTTTTTAACCTGATCAAACTAACTGGGTAAAGGGGAAGGAAAATGTGCAGAGGGAAAATGTTACACCTGTCTGCAGTTTAAGCTGAACCTTGAGTGCAGGTTACAGAGCAAAGTAAAGTTACCACAAGCTGTATTTCAGGAGCTGTGATCAAGACCATGGTTGCATTTAGGAGTGGCAGTGTAGAATAACCTACAGGAAACACTATCAGCCTGCAAAGCCAATCACATCCTGGGCTGCATCAGAAGTGTGGCCAGCAGGTTGAGGGAGGTGATTCTCCCCCTCTACTCAGCTCTGGTGAGACCCCACCTGGAGTACTGTGTCCAGTTCTGGAGCTCCTATTCCAAGAGGGATCTGGAGGTGCTGGAAGGTGTTCAGAGAAGGGCCACGAGGATGAGCAGAGGGCTGGAGCACCTCTCCTGTGAGGACAGATTGAAGGAGTTGGGGCTGTTCAGTCTGGAGAAGAGAAGGCTCCCAGGTGACCTCATTGTGGCCTTCCAGTATCTGAAGGGGGCTACAGGAGGGCTGGGGAAGGACTTCTCAGGATCTCAGGTAGTGATAGGACTAGGGGGAATGGAATGAAGCTGGAAGTGGGGAGATTCAGGCTGGAGATGAGGAGGAAGTTCTTCACCATGAGAGTGGTAAAACCCTGGAATGGGTTGTCCAGGGAGGTGGTTGAGGCCCCATCCCTGGAGGTGTTTAAGCCCAGGCTGGCTGAGGCTCTGGCCAGGCTGATCTAGTGTGGGGTGTCCCTGCCCATGGCAGGGGGATTGGAACTAGATGATCCTTGTGGTCCCTTCCAACCCTGACTGATACTATGATACTATCTGTCATGAAGCATGCACAGTCTGGGGCAGGAATGCTGGTAAGTTAGCTCAAAGTGTCATATTAAAAGGAGCTACTATCTCCCCTGATATGTGTCCACCCATTGGGCTGGACACTAGACACTGGAGGTCTCAACTCTGTGGCTTCTTTTTTGTAGATACCCAGCAGAAATGGCCACAGCTGTATTCTCACATAGCCCATCTGGCTGGTGGGAAGACTTCTCAGTAGCCCAAATTCACCAATGCCATCTTGTGAGTGTGGACTTCTGAACTGCTCTCAGCAATTACTGTCTTTTAGTCATGCCACAGAAGTGCTAAGTGATCCACGTTACATGAGACATTAATATCTGCAGGTAAAAATAGAAAGACAAAAGTATGGTTTCAGATCCTGTGTGTTGATTGGTTGGCTTGTTTGTTTTCCTCCAACTTTGCACCTGAAGGAAAGCTTCCTGGAGAGTCAGGGTTGGTTTGTCAACTGAGGAATCATAGAATCAGCCAGGTTGGAAAAGACCTCAAAGATCATCAAGTCCAACCTATTACCTAATACCTAACACCTCCTCACAACTAAACCATGGCTCCAAGTGCCACATCCCAGCCTTTTGTAAACACCTCCAGGGATGGTGACTCCACCACCTCCCTAGGCAGCACATTCCAATGGCCAATCTCTCTTGCTGGGAAGAACTTTCTCCTCACCTCCAGCCTAAACAGCTTGAGACTGTGTCCTCCTGTTCTGGTGCTGCTTGCCTGGGAGAAGAGACCAACACCCAGCTGGCTACAACCTCCCTTCAGGGAGTTGTAGAGAGCCAGAAGATCTCCCCTAAGCCTCCTCTTCTCCAGGCTAAACAACCCCAGCTCTCTCAGCCTCTCCTCATAGGGCTGTGCTCCAGACCACTCCCCAGCCTTGTTGCCCTTCTCTAGACATGGTCAAGTGTCTCAATGTCTGTCCTAAATCGAGTAGCCCAGAACTGGACACAGGACTCAAGGTGTGGCCTAACCAGTGCTGAGTACGGGGGCAGAATGACCTCCCTGCTCAGAGGGTAACTCTTACTCTGATGGAGATTTGGGATGCTGTTAAGGTGCACTCCCAGATCTCAGTCCTGATCAGTAATGACCTGAGCTTCCCTGAGCCTCCTCTTCTCCAGGCTAAGCAACCTCAGCTCCCTCAGCCTCTCCTTACACGGATGTGCTCCAGGCCCTTCCCCAGCCTCGTTGCCCTTAAAACTGAGGAATTGTGCCCATGTGTATGTTTTCAGAGCAGCCACCCTTGGTTTGGGTGTTGCTTTCCACTTGAAACAAGAGATGTGTTGCCTGCCCCGCTGTACATGGCTCTGACAGATTGATGTAGTGTACCCAGGATGAAAGGAAATGCCTGTCCAGAACTGGTTTTCCCCACAGCTTTGAGAGCAACAATCTGTATTATTTGTTGCCTTGATTCTTAGTGCTCTTTAACAGATGACTGCATTTGAAGTTTTTTGAACTGCCTATATGGTCAAGGTGTCAGAGATCTACAGGCAGCTGGTGTTTGTTTAGTAAATGATGTCCTTGTTATTCTAGCTTTTGTTATTCTAGTAGAAGACAGGCCTTGGTGGGCTATAAATAAACTCTGTTCCCATGCATCATACCTCTGTCCAGAGGGACATTTCAGACCTTTTCTTGCTTTTTCATTACATTTCTCCCTCCCTCTCTCCCACTGGGTTATCAGAGTGAAACATGACCACACCAAGTCATTCCTGTAATAACCCTTTCAGAAGGGGGCAGAATTTTTCTGTGTGCAACGGTTATCATTGCAGTCTTTATTGTTGTCTCTTGTGAACCATCAGTGCTCTCAGGTTACTTGTATAATGTGTCAAAGACAATAAGGAACTTGTGTTTAGGGGATACCATTACTGCACAATGCTCCTATGGAATGGCAGGAGAAATTGTGAAATGGAAATGGCAGACCTGGATCTGTTTTCCAAAGCTGATTGCACATTTGCATTGTGGAGGGTTAGAATCACAGAATCACACAAAATCACAGAATGGTCTGGGTTGGAAGGGACCTCCAAAGATCAATCAGTCCAACCCCCTCTGCAGACAGCAGGGACATCCCCAACTAGATCAGGCTGCTCAGAGCCATGTCCAGCCTCACCTTGAATATATCTGGGGATGGAGCCTCAACCATCTCCCTGGGCAACCTGTTCCAGTGATCCGCTACTCTCATGGTAAAGAACTTCTTCCTAACATCCAATCTAAATCTGCTCTGCTCTAGTTTGAAGCTATTGTCCCTCATCCTGTCACTGCAGGCCTTTGCAAACAGTCTCTCTCCAGCCTTCCTCTAGCCCCTTTCAGGTATTGGAAGCTGCTATTAGTTCTCCCCAGAGTCTCCTTTTCTCCAGGCTTAACACCCCCAGCTCACTCAGCCTGTCCTCATAGCAGAAATCTTCCAACCCCCTGATCATTTTTGTGGCCCTCCTCTGGCCCCTCTCCATCAGGTCCATGTCCTTCCTGTGTTTAGGGTTCCAGCAGTGCTGTATACAGTCCTCCATGTGAGGTCTCACCAGAGCAAAGTGGCAGAATCACCTCTCTGGATCTGCTGGAAGGGAGCTCTACTGATTAGAGAGTGCATGGGATTGTGTGATCAGAGTAGTGGGCAGGACTATTTCCTGTCTGTCTCTGCTCATTTTTCTCCTGTGGTGGTGTTTCTTGTAGATGTACAGGAATCACAGGTGATTTATGGAATTGGTAGAGCCTCCACCAAGATCCCAAAGCTCACTGGAATATCTAAAGCTGCATTCTGTGATTCTATGTCTCTATGAGAGGAGAAATACAACCTCCTTTTAATATTTTTTTTTCCTTTTGAAGCATATCTGGCAGAAATTAGAATAGAATAGAATAGAATAGAATAGAATAGAATAGAATAGAATAGAATAGAATAGAATAGAATAGAATAGAATAGAATAGAATAGAATAGAATAGAATAGAATAGAATAGAATTAACCAGGTTGGAAGAGACCAACCTATCATCCAACACCATCTAATCAGCTAAACCATGGCACCAAGCACCGCATCCAGTCTCCTAAACACCTCCAATGATAGTGATTCCACCACCTCCCTGGGCAGCACATCCCAATGGCCAATCTCTCTTTCTGGGAAGAATTTCTTCCTAACATCCAGCCTAAACTTCCCCTGGTGCAACTTGAGACTGTGTCCTCTTGTTCTGGCACAGCTTGAGACTGTGTCCTCTTGTTCTGGTGCTGGTTGCCTGGGAGAAGAGACCAGAACTAGAACTGCAATAAAGCTGTCCTGATAATGGTGCAAATATCTGAAATCACAGATCTCCTTCAATGACCTTTTGCTCTTAGATTTTATGCTGTCAAGCTGTTGATTTTAAGCCTCCCCTTCCCTGAAACTCCATTTTACTGGGGGGTGGGGAGGGAGAAAAAGAAAAAAAGTATTTTCTCACTTTTTTTCTGGCTTACCATTCCATTCTCCTCCCTGATCCTCCAAAGACAAAGCTTTGAGGGAAGCAAATAATTAGAATTTTCAGGATAGAAATTGCTGATTTTCCACTAAATAGGAAACCCTTCGTGCTGAACTGTGAATGCAGCAGGATGCTCAGAGCAGATGTATGAAAATGAAAATGAAAGGATACTGACTGAAAGAAGAAGGGGGGGGGGGGGGAGAGGGAAATATCAAAGTGACATTTCCTCATTTCATCCAAAATATACAAAACTATTTTAACTGCTTTCCTAACAGATACCATCCAAGGACACCCAATTAATTTTATCTTCATGCTGCTATACAATCTGGATAATTCTTTTGGTCACCAAAATATCTGAGGTGCATTTATATCATTCCTGCAGACTTCACTCCTTGGAAGAAAGAAATCACATGTAATTTCTTTTTGTCTGTGGATTGACCTGTCTGGGAGCAGCTCCAAATCTTTGCAGGGGAAAAAAAAGGTGTAAGTAATAACAACCTGCTAAATTCTGGCAGAAACCCTACAGAGAAAGCATATTCACATCACACAGAGAGTGACTTTTAAATAGAGGAGAGGCTGAGGGAGCTGGGGGTGTTTAGCCTGGAGAAGAGGAGGCTCAGAGGAGACCTTCTTGCTGTCTACAACTACCTGAAGGGATCTTGTAGCCAGGTGGATGTTGGTCTCTTCTCCCAGGCAACCAGCACCAGAAGAAGAGGACACAGTCTCAAGCTGTGCCAGGGGAGGTTTAGGCTGGATGAAATTCTTCCCAGAGAGATTGGCCATTGGAAGGTGCTGCCCAGGGAGGTGCTGGAGTCATCAGCCCTGGAGGTGATTAAAAGGAGCCTGGATGAGGCACTTGGTGCCATGGTTTAGTTGATTAGATGGTGTTGGGTGATAGGTTGGACTTGGTGATCTGAAAGGTCTTTTACAACCTTATTAATTCTATTCTATTCTATTCTATTCTATTCTATTCTATTCTATTCTATTCTATTCTATTCTATTCTATTCTATTCTATTCCATTCCATTCCATTCCATTCCATTTCATTCCATTCCATTCCATTCCATTCCATTCCATTCCATTCCATTCCATTCCATTAAGCATGTGCAAACCTTTAGAAAGAGAAGTAAAGTCCATCCTTCCTGTGGTTTTACTGGTCCTAGAAAACATCTTAAAGTAAGGATTTTAAAAGGCTTCCTTGTATCCCTCTGCACATTTCAGGGGACCTTATTTTGCAGTGCTGCATTTGGAGAGTGCTGCTCCTTTTCTTGACAATGACTGTGCCTAACATTAACACTGAGAGGTGGAGTGGACGTCATTGGCCCTGATTCACTTTCCTTTACCAGTCCAAGGATAACTGTGAAGTTAAAGCAATTATGTTGAGCTGAAGTTGGCATCAGAGGCTGTCAGAGGCCTGCTGAAAATGATCTTTTCTGTTCTTCTTTCATGGTACATAATAATTTTTCTCTTTTTCTTATGACACACAGACAACTATTTGAGGAATAATTTCCCTTTTGTGTGTGTGTGTCCTCTAGTGCCTTTATTTATGGTTAAACTCTAAAAGGAAAAGCTGGGTTGTCTCCTCTGTGAGGCTATGACTTTGATCAGAGGATATTGAATTGTACCTTATTTTATTTGAGAGATTCTAATGGGAACAGAAGTCAGGAAAATTGAGAACAGCAGGCAGGGCCTTTCTATTCAGAGACAGATTACTTATCTTTAATGCTCTTCCCTTCCTTGCACCTGATGATCACATGCTTGCATCCATGGGTGCACAACTGCTTGTACAGTTCTGAGTTTCTTTTGCCCTCCCTCAGAGCCAGAAGCATAAATCTGTTTTGTTTTGTTTTGTTTTTTTCTAACAAAGGCATTTAAAGATCAAAGTTATGAAAATATCCTCTATATTTCTCTGTTGGGTATGTCACTGGCAGCAGGAAGCATTTATCTTCCCTGTCACTTAGTTTGCTTGCTCAAGTCTCTAGGGACAGCAACATTTGGTTTTCTTGAAATTTTCAATAAAGGGCAGGCAAATAAAGCCTTTCTGCACCAGGCTTTCCCCAGCCTGGCTGTACTGAGGGTGTCTTGCAGGGATGATTACACCACACCATTACCTGAGTTTTGGTGGACATTGTTATTGCAGCATTTGTTCTCTTCCTGACAAATCACATTATTCCCATGGCCACCAACCATTAGTGGGCCCAGGGGAGCCAGGAGGGGATTGCTGCTTGCCCCTGGGCAGAGGCAGTCCCAAGAGGGAAGGAGCAGAAGGCAGAAAAAGAGCTCATTTGGGTGTTCTGCTGTACCTCTGAGCTGCCATCTACTTAGTGCTCAGTGCACCTGAGGTCCCCTTCTCTGTCTGGGGATTCCTTATCTCTTAGCTTTGCAGTGCTGCATCCACTGTTCCCCCTGCACCTCCTTCCACCAAGGAGAGGGAATGGGCTCCTCTCTCTGCCCAAGCATTGACAGTAGGTGACTACCTAAACAGCAGTGCCATGCCATTGCACTGAAATACCCCCTTTGCCTTTGCCTTTGCCTTTGCCTTTGCCTTTGCCTTTGCCTTTTGTCTAGTGTTTTCTGGCTTATTCCCTGGTTTTGTTCCACAGAATCATGTAACATTCAGTTTGGAAGAGACCCTCAGGATCACCAAGCCCAACCCAGAACCCTACTCTACAAGGTTCACCCCTAAACCAGATCCTCAGGCACCACATCCAAACCACCTTGAATCACAGCCAGGCTTGGGGACTCCACCACCTCCCTGGGCAGCACATTCCAATCCCTGACCACTCTTGATGGGAAAAATTTTTTTCCTACTGTCCAGTCTAAATCTACCCAGTGGCAGCTTGAGGCCATTCCCTCTTGTTGTATCTTGTTCTATCACTGTGATCACTGTGATAGAGAGCCACAAGGATGATGAAGGGAGTGGAACATCTTCCTTGTGAGGAGAGCCTGAGGGAGCTGAGGGCTCTGTAGCTTGGAGAGGAGGAGCCTGAGAGCTGACCTCATTCATGTTGATAAAGATGTAAAGGATGTAAAGGTTGAGTGCCAGGAGGATGGATCCAGGCTCTGCTGGGTGATGCCCAATGCCAGCACAAGGGGCAGTGGTGGAAGCTGAGGCATAGGAAGTTCCACAGAAACAGAAGGAAAGATTTTTTTCCCTGTGAGGGTGATAGAATACTGGAACAGGCTGCCTGGGGGGGGTTGTGGAGTCTCCCTCTCTGGAGATATTCAAGACCTGCCTGGATGTGTTCCTGTGTGATCTGGTGTAGGTGCTCCTGCTCTGGCAGGGGGGTTGGACTGGATGAGCTTTCAAGGTCCCTTCCAGCCCCTAATATTCTGTGATTCTGTGATGTGAATCAAAGTGGTTAAACTGTTAATGTACAGCAAGATTTGTTCATTCATTCCTCTCTCTACCTCGGGCTGCAGACAATGTGTTATTTAGTAGAGGTGCTTCAATGGGAATCTCAGTACCTTGCAGTAATAATCTCTACAGATAATCAGCCTCTGCCTGCAGCAGAAAAATTACTGCAATTGGATAATGTTGTTTATCTCTGCCGGGACCTCAGCTGTGGCGTGTTAGCAGAGCTGCACAGCCAGCCCACACAACAGTTTTAAGCAGCATCTTGAACTGTGAGATCAGCGAGATGCTGCGGTGCTCGACAGGACAGTGCTTGTGAGCCATCTGCTGAGGCTGCGGTCCCCACTGATATTAACAGCACAGACACTGACTTCCTAAAATACCCCTCCCAGGGACCGTGGCTATGGCCAGCAATCCTGCATTCCTGGTTGTCTTTAATGACCTGGGAAGCTTTTCTTCTCGCTGAAGGAGGAGCGCTGGTTTCGACGGCAGCGCTCAGCTCTCCTGCACTGCGTTACTGAACATCGCAGGGTCCTTTGTCTTAGCGTGCTTACAAAGGCAGGCTGTGTTATCAGCACTGGGTTTAAAGATAATTAGCTGAGGAAGGGCACCATTTAGAGTTACCACTTTTATAAAGAAGCCACAGTTACACTCTGAAGACTTTGTATGCCTTTAATTTGCTTTGGTCGTTACTGATCAGGACTGAGATCTGGGAGTGCACCTTAACAGCATCCCAAATCTCCATCAGAGTAAGAGTTACCCTCTGAGCAGGGAAGTCATTCTGCCCCTGTACTCAGCACTGGTTAGGCCACATCTTGAGAACTGTGACCAGTTCTGGGCTCCTCAATTTAAGACAGACATTGAGACACTTGACCGTGTCCAGAGAAGGGCGACAAGGCTGAGGAGGGGTCTGGAGCACAGCCCTGTGAGGAGAGGCTGAGGGAGCTGGGGTTGCTTAGCCTGGAGAAGAGGAGGCTCAGGGGAGACCTTCTTGCTCTCTACAACTCCCTGAAGGGAGGTTGTAGCCAGGTGGGGACTGGTCTCTTCTCCCAGGCAACCAGTGACAGATGGAGAGGACACAGTCTCAAGCTGTGCAGAGGGAAGTTTAGGCTTGATCTTAGAGGGAAGTTCTTCCCAAAAAGAAAGATTGGCCATTGGAATGTGCTGCCCAGGGAGGTGGTCTAAAAAGGAGGTGTTCTAAAAAGGGTTGTGTGACACTTGGTGCCATGGTTTCGTTGTGAGGAGGTGTTAGGTATTAGGTAATAGGTTGGACTTGATGATCTTTGAGGTCTTTTCCAACCTTGCTGCAAGCTAGCAGCAAATAGGGTCCTTGTGAAATCTCTTCCATGGGCAGGGAGGAAGCAGCTCAGTGCACAGGAGCACCTGGGAGAGAATAAGAGAGGCAAAATTAGGCAACAATTTGTGAGACAAGACAGGTCTATGTTGTTCACAGGGTGGTTTTTTTGAGGATTTTGTTTTCATTCTGTTGTTCAGGATTTGGGTTTTTTTTTGCTTCTGAGGAAGCACCAGTGTTTCTGAGAGCTGGGTTTGCAGTGCTGTGTAGAATCATTGAATGCATTAGGTCAGAAAGGACCCGCGAATGTCATCTTGTCCAACCTCCCTGCAATGAAGAGACCTCTTTAGCTAGGTTATGTTGGTCAGGGCCCCATCAAGTTTGACCTTGAGAGTCTTAAAGGGTTAGGCCACTGCTGTAGTGTGGTGGTTTGAGCCTTTACTGGGATTTAAGAGCTCAGATGGGGGCAAGGCTGAGAATCCATGCCCCTGTACCCCTCCTCTCTCCTGATGGAGAGGAAAAGAAAAAAGAGAAGGAGCAAATCTACCAAGAAATAATTTGGAGTCAGCTTGGAAGTAGGGAGGTAAAAATTTTCTGTAAACAATATATATATATATAAAACACAATAGCAGGAAGGGTTCACAAGGGAAAAGAACAAGGATCGATGGGGAAAATCTGTATACAGAACCAGACCTTTGGAGTCCTTTGCAGAGGCATGGATGTAGCCGGGAGGAGGAGGACCAGGCCTGACCACGTGGCAGAGAAGCAGGAAGCCAGCAGCAGACCTCTCATCCAGGCAAGGCAGAAGCCAAAAGGGAGAGAAAATGGCTGCAGTCTCTTCATTTTTATAGGCTTGCTGGACAGGGAGGGGAAGTGGAACAGATTGACTCAGTTCCCCAGGGGGAAACCACCCTCCAGGGAGAGCAAGGCTCTCACAAGCCCTTTTCCCCCCTCCACCCCCCCCGCTTTCAGGATGGGTATAACCCATCACATCTAGGCAACCTGTTCCAGTATTTCACTATCCTTATTTTGAAGAACTTAGGTTACACAGGTGTTCATACAGCACCTATGGCTTAAGTCTTGATGCTAATGGAATCTGTCACTGCTATATGTTTCTCATTTCACTCATCTGGCTCAATAGAGCAAAACAATAGAAAAAGCAGCTATGAGGAAAAGGGAACTTTTAAAATTATTATTGGTTTGTGTAAGGTTGGTTTATGTGTGCATCCAGTTGGTTGCATGAATCTCAGTGGGACTGCTTGGGGGAATAAATGGACTAGTTTTTAATCCCTTGAGATTTCCTAATAACATGTCATTTAAGCATGAGCAATGTTCATCTTGATGACATCTTGTGATTTGAGATCAAAGTCAGGTAAGAGTTGAAAGTTAATTCAACCTAGGAACTGCATTAAGAAGCCATCTACAGTAGGAGATACACAGCAGAGTCATTCTGGAGGTTATATTTTTTTATCCTGCAGTGGAGGCACTCTTTCCAAAAGTCTATTTCTAGGCTTGGGGCACAAGCTATCACCTTTTTCAAGAGCCCTGGCCTCAAAATGCCTGCACATTAGATTGGCTGTGTCTCCTAGCATCACTAGTGTCACCAAATGGGAAATTATTCAAATTACAAAGACCTAAAGATTTGGTGTATTCTAGCCTTGAGTAAGAAACAATAACCTACTTCAAGGTGAATTGTGTTGGTTTGATAGGGACCCAAAAAGTCCCTATTAGTACTAAAGTATTACTGGAAGCAGGTCATGACCCAGTGGCTTTTTCCTAGAGACAGGGATTTGATATTTATGTCAGAAAGATCTGTGTGAGTTTGTATGAGCCGCAAGCTGTACTAGCTTCAGAGCTGCTTTCAAAATATTATCCTTCCCTCCCCTCTTTCTGAAGGGTCTCGAGAGTCTGTCTGGAGCAAGAACCTCAGTGAAGACCATTTTCATTGTCTAATTCAGATTTACAAATAGTGGGGGAGGAAGTCATAGAATTAAAGAATGGTCCAAGCCAGAACAGACCTCCAAAGCTCATCCAGTCCAACCTCCCTGCAGTCAGCAGGGACATCCCCAACTAGATCAGGTTGTCCAGGGCCTTGTTCAGCCTCACCTTGAATATCTCCAGGGAAGGAGCCTCAACCACCTCCCTGGGCAACCTCTTCCAGGGTTCCACTACCCTCATAGTGAAGAACTTCTTCCTGACATCCAATCTCAATCTGCTCTGCTCTAGTTTGAAGCCATTGTCCCTCATCCTGTCCCTGCAGGCCTTTGCAAACAGTCTCTCTCCAGCCTTCCTGTAGCCCCCTTCAGGTACTGGCAGGCTGCTGTTAGGTCTCCCTGGAGGTTCCTCCTCTCCAGGCTGAACACCCCCAGCTCCCTCAGCCTGTCCTTGTAGCAGAGGTGGCTCCAGCCCCCTAATTATTTTTGTGGCCCTCCTCTGGACCTGCTCTATCAGGTCCATATCCTTCCTATATTGAGAGCTGATATGTTTTGTGAATTGAATTCCAGAGACAGAAATAATTCAGCTTTTTATGACCTTAAAGATTTCTTCAAATGAGTCTCATTTATGGCACGCATTGGTAACAGAGCAGGGGAAAAAAAAACAAACCAACCAACTAACCAAGCAAACAAACCAAAAGAACAACATCAAAACCTGAAACTAACATTCTGCTTTGGCCTGTCGACTACATTCAGAAAGTTTCCTTTCTAAACATCACAGTATCACAGTATCACCAAGGTTGGAAGAGACTTCAAGGATCATCGAGTCCAACCTGTCACCACAGACCTCATGACTAGACCGTGGCACCAAGTGCCACATCCAATCCCCTCTTGAACACCTCCAGAGACGGCAACTCCACCACCTCCCTGGGCAGCCCATTCCAATGACCAATGACTCTCTCATCATCTCCTTTTTAAGGCATAAATCACAGTGCTGTGTAGAACAAAGGCAGGGCATTTCCCCCTAAAGGATTAGCTCTTACTGATCCGGTGGATGCATGAGTTTTAAACCAGAACATCTCAGATTACATTAGGTATCTATGTTGAGGCAACTGATTTAAGCCCTTTGTATGGTGATGGCGGTATAATTAATTCATACTGTGTAATAAAATATTCATAAGTAATTCATACTGTAATGAAAAGTGACATTCTTATTGTCTAGTGCTAGTAAAAAGACCTGGTACAGAACAAGACTCAAGATTTCCTTGTGTGTGTGTGTTCACACATATGCAGGATGTATAAAAATACTTTTAGCTTCTTGCTGCGCTGAGCTTATCATCTAATGCAAAAGAAGCAGAGCTGCATTGCAATGTCTATAATTGGCCTCATCCTTGAAAGCAGCATTGAAGATGGAAATTAAGTTCTCTCTGTAAGCTTATGGAGCAAAATAAAATTGGCAGCCAAGTTTTAAATGGGTGCTAATCGGGCTGTGAGAAGGGGGAAGATCTATATAGCCAAAGGGAAAGAACAAGCTACTGCTGAAGCATATCAGGAGCAAGAAGCCACAGAGATCAGACGGTCCCTCAAGATACAAGGCAGTAATCAGGGAATTTAAGTGTGTTGCAAACACTTCCCAAGATTTTCTTTTCCTTAGTTTTGTGGGTTCTTTTTGTTTGTTTGGTTTTGTTTGTTGGGTTTTTTTCCCCCTAAGAATGATTAATAAATGTGGAGTGGGGGAATTTCAGACAGTAAAGGTGCAGTGCTCCCTTCGATAGGTCATGGAATCATAGAATGGTTTGGGCTGGAAGGGATCTTAAAGACCACCCAGCTCGAAGCCCCCCTGCCAAGGGGTCAGGGATACTTCCCACTAGACCAGGCTGCCTCCCTGGTCCCGTCTAATCTGGCCTCAAATGCTTCCAGGGAGGGCAGGCATCCACAACTTCTCTGAGCACCCTGTTCCTGTGCCTCACCTTTACCTTTGCTGTACCTCACCTGTACCTTTGCTGTATCACAGCAAAGAGTTTCTTCCTAACAGCTAACCTAAATCAACCCTCTCTCAGTTTAAAACCATTACCCCTTTTCCTATCCCTACACTCCCTGATAAAGACTCCCTGCCAGTAATTTCCTGTAAGTACTGGAAGGCTGCTCTAAGATCTCCCTTCTCCAGGCTGAACAACCTTAACTCCCTCAGCCTGTCCTCTCTATTTCTCTCTCGATATATATATCTATATATGTGTATGTGCATGTGTGTGAAATGGAAGAACTCAGGAAATTAAATGTCAGTAAATCACTGGGACCAGATGGCATTTGTCTGAGATTTCAACAGAACTGCAGCAAGCAGAGTTACCATTACATATGGATTACCACTGAAAACAACCCCATCTATTAAATGACAACAGTTGTCAGCTGGAAAAGGCTTTCTGAAGGACAAGAACAGTGGCAAGAAGAATATTGTGGTCAGTATGTTTAACCTCCACATTAGGAAAATGGATATGTGATGTTTTAATACATTAACTTACTGTTAATTTGATGTCTTAACAAAAATATTTACTGTTGCTTTTGATGGCTTAACAGAAATATTTAAAACAGTGCAGAAACCCCCCCCACACACTCCCTACTCTCTCCCCCTTATTAGAACACAGATATAACTAATTATTGTTCTCAAATGTCTTGTTAGAAAGGCCTTTTTATGAAGTCTTCTAATGAAGTTTGTTAACTTGAGGGTAAAGGTAAAGTTAGATGTGTTCAGAGGTTAAGAGAGGGAATTAGACCACTTAGGTTACAGATAGGAAAGAAAGGATACAAGGAGTGATATCTATGCCTATAGTATGGAGGAGGCTGTTAATACATAGCTGCAGGGTTCGAACCTGAAGCGGGTGTCGGTAAATGCATTTAGAGTAGTGGGGAGGAGGAAAGAGGTGACTGCTGACACAACAGGAGCTCTTTTGTGCAGCCACAGAGTGCACTGAAAATTCCTGAGAAAGCCAGAAACTTGGGGAATGAAATTCAAGGCGGGCAAGTGCAAGGAAATGCATGCTGGAAAGAAAAACGTGGTGAGAAGAGACAAGCTGGGGAGGGACTTTTTAGGGTGTCAGGGAGTGATAGGACTGGGGGGAATGAAGCAAAACTAGCAATGGGTAGGTTCAGATTAGATGTTAGGAAGAAATTCTTCCCCACAAGGGTGTTGAGAGACTGGCACAGGTTGCCCAGGGAAGTGGTAGAAGCCTCATCCCTGGCGGATTTTAAGGCCAGGCTGGATGTGGCTGTGAGCAACCTCATCCAGTGTGAGGTGTCCCTGCCCATGGCAGGGCGGTTGGAACTGGATGATCCTCGAGGTCCCTTCCAACCCTAACAATTCTATGATTCTGTGATAAGTTTTGTGTTAACCTGAGCCACCCCTAGATGAGATAAAAGGATGAGAGTTAAACCATTTCCTTTCTACATGTAAGCACACCCAAGTTCTGGAAATATTCAGCCCTGTGGCTAGAGGGAACGGAGACAAGCATTGTGTGTCATGGTGGTGTCCGAGGTGGTCACAGCATTATAGAATAGAAGAGAATAAACCAGGTTGGAAGAGACCTTCAAGATCATCACATCCAACCTATCATCCAACACCACCTAATCAACTAAACCATGCAACCAAGCACCCTATCAAGTCTTCTCCTGAACACCTCCAGTGATGGTGACTCCCGCACCTCCCCAGGCAGCCCATTCCAATGGGCAATCACTCTCTGTGTAGAACTTCCTCCTGACCTCCAGCCTAAACCTCCCCTGGCACAGCTTGATTGGCCAAGTACTGCCTCCTTTTTCTTTGCCCTTGTACAAACCATGCCCATGACTGTGGCTCCTAGAGTGTTTGTGCAATGCAGCACTTAGCTTTGTGCAGGCATCGGGGCAGCTTCCCTCACCCATTCACGCTCAAACGAGCGTAACTAACCTTACGGAGCCAGGCTGGCACTGGAGATAGATGGCTAAAGATACCCCTGTGGCAGTGAAAGGTGATGAGTTGAATACTGAAATGCCTCACTTTGTTAAGGAGGAGATAATGTAGTCTATTATAACTTTTCACCTTTATCAAGGCATTGACTTTTGCTCGTTTTATTCTGACAAAAGAAACAAAAGCCAAGAAAAAAAGTGAGGGAAGGCTCGCTAAAGATGAGAAAGGAATCAATTTGTCTCCCTCTCTGTGCCCAGGCTGTAACTAATGATTGGGAGAATCTTACTGAAGGAGATGCCTGCTGTAAGCCCCAAACTAATTGATCCACTTCACTTCAAAGTATGTGATGGGGGGAAAGACTGTTTTGTCTTCTCTACTCAGGATAACACTAAAGTCCTACTCATACTCCTGCCACTTCCAGCACTTCACTGACATTCTCAAACCCATCCTTGCAAAAACAAACAAACAAACAACAACAACAAAAGCCAACAAAACAAACAACACAAAACAACCCAAAAAACCCTAGAGACTTTTCTTTTAAAGCAGGCTGAGGCCTGTTTTCTTCCATGGGATCAGAAGGCTGGGCTCTTCACAAAATGCTTATAAACATCTCTTCCAAATTTCCAGCATTCTGCTGAATAGGAAAGACTGCCTGTTTAGAAGTGGGACTGATAATTCAGTGCAGTGGGAATAAAGCATTAGCTTCTGATGCTTGCCAAGAATGTTGTATCAGAGCATCCTAAAGGACCAGGAAGGAGGGCTTCCATGCCTGACATTGCAAAGCTCATCTCTAAACCCAAATATCTCACAGTTTGGAGTTTCAGGAGAGGACGTATTTTATTCTTCATTCATTCAGAGAATTTAAGAGGTGAGCAGAATGAGACTTTTTTCTGTTGTGATTTGTTTTCTAATGAGACAAACCCAAACATTTCCTCTGAAGGAAGGCTTTCCCTAGCTCCCTCATTTCCTTGCAGAGCATGCTGTTGGCAGAACAGCTTCTGAAGTCGTTGATACCAATTATACAGTGAAGATAATTCCACTCAGAAAGTGTAGAGCAAACTTTATCTCATTAAGACAAACTCCAGCTGCTCTGTTTATGTGTCCTAAAGCTAGCACAGTCAAATCCTCCAGATACATGCAGTTGGCAAGAGAAAGCAGAGTACAAAAGGGTAATAGTTCTGCTCTTTGGTTCTAAATTAACCACTATGGCGTATCACCTCATCTCCAAACAGAGATCTGAACAAGGACATGGATTGTACCACTCACCTAAAAGACTTTGCAGGCTTAAGTTGCAGGAGCAAAGGAAAAGGGACTCTGGTGGATAGGAGGTGCTACGAAGGGTCTTTAAGAGAAAGTAATGTTGGAAGGAAATCAAGATGCTAGAAAAGTTAGAAACAATGACAAATTGTCAGCTTCATTATTTCCAGGGTAGGAGGGGATATAAGTTCTTTCAGGTATTTGGCAGGAGATTATTTCTGTCCATGAGCTGGAAAGGAAAAAGCCCTCTCTCAGTTAGCCAGACTGTCTGAAAGCCTGGGTGGGAGAGGCTGATGATGGAAACTGATGCCTTTGTCACAGTAGCACAAATTTGGGAGCTCAGAGGTAGTCCAGAGTAGCATTTTACAGAGGAAGAGGGGGAAAAAAAACCCTGTATTTAGACAAATGTAGGCCAAGGCTGTAATAAAGATGCCCATTTCATGAAACTGAAATGGCCTTGAGCATGCTGAACTACGGAGTAAGGAGAGTGAAGGCAATTAATAGTAAAATAGCTTTTAAATATAAATGAGAGTTTAGGATAATGTTTTTGTAGTAATCTTTTTGTAATAACACAGTAAAGTGTTCTGCACTCCTCTCTGCACACAGAAGAGCTTATTTAAATGTCCTGTATTCCCTCAAGACCAGGCTTAGATATTGGATGCACACCACCACGTTGGTTATTATTTCCTGAACACGTTGGCAAAGTTTGACTCTATTTATCCTGAGTACTGAGTTTACCTGGGGGCTCTGCAGGCTCCATAGCACTGGCATGACCACAGCTGTAGTGCTAATGATATGTGAGATGTAAACAGTGTTGCTGCTGAAGTTGTGACCTCTCTTGTCAGGATGTGGCAGAGGAGCCTGGCACTATGTCGGTGGGACGTATGCCATGGCTCAGCACACAAACTGCAGGGCAGGTGATGCTCTTGGCAGGAGCAGAATCATAGAATCAGAATCATAGAATGGTCCAGGCCAGAAGGGACCTTGCTGACCTTCAGTCAGCAAGGACATCCTCAACTAGATCAGGTTGCCCAGGGTCTCATTGAGTCTTACCCTGAATATCTCTAGGGAAGGAGCCTCAATCACCTCTCCAGGCAGTGTTCCACCATCCTTATAATGAAGGGGCAGTTTGAAGCCATTGCTCCTCATCCTGTCCCTGCAGGCCTTTGCAAACAATCTCTCCAGCCTTCCTGTAGCCCCCTTCAGGTACTGGAAAGCTGCTATTAGGTCTCCCTGGAGCCTTGTCTTCTCCAGGCTGAACACCCCCAGCTCCCTCAGCCTGTCCTCATAGCAGAGCTCCTCCAACCCCCTGATCATTTTTGTGGCCCTCCTCTAGACCCTTTCTATCAGGTCCATGTCCCTCCTATATTGAGAGGAGCAAAAAGCTCATCTTGAGGGGTCTGTTTGTAAGACAAACTCTGGCAGACTTTTTTGTTTTGAGTAATGCATTATGGTTTTTAAAGGCATCCCTTGGCAACTGAACACTGGGAGACTGTGTGTAGCCAGAGTGCAGAAGATGGATAGGCAACCACTCCCTTATCTGTTGATGTTGGCTTCACAAAAGAGCACGGCAGAAACTAAGGCCCCACTCTGTCTCCCACTAGAAGGCTGCTCGCAACCCAGTCTCACGTCTGCCTGCTTTACAGGGCATTGATTTTCTCTCTTAGGAGCAGATAAAGCTCTGCCTAAAATTAAGGACAAAATCCCTGTTGATACTTGTGGAAGCAGAATCGAGCTTTTGTGATTTAAGTGGGGTGTGTAAGGAGGGGTCTCTTTCCCAAAGATAGGAAAAAAAAGGCTTCTAACTTTTTAAAGCTTGGCTGCATTCATCTTACAGGCAATCTGAAGCAGGTATTATAAGCATCCCAGTTCCCTTAAGTGCTTTCTGGGGGAAGAGCCAAGTTCCCCACAGCTTGGTCTTATTTCTCTTGCCTCTTGACTAAAAGGGCTGACTGATACTTGCAAACATGGCAAAGAAACAGCTCCTATTCAAGTTCCAGGGGGGAGCCTAGTTGTTACCCAAAATGACATGATTGCCTTCTGACTGGGGCAGTGCCCTTCACAGGCTGCAATTTTGGGCTCAACTTACTGCTCTCAGTCCTGATGTGGCTATTATTGCTGATGGTTGGTACAGTTTGAAGGGGAAACTTCAGCCTAGTTCTGACTGCAAAGACTGAAAGTAAAATAACCTTTGGATGTAAGACAAAAATAATGCTAAGGTCTGTATAATTAACTGGATTGCTAATGGGAATATAGAGCAGAGGCCCCTGCACACTACACTGGTTAGGCCACACCTTGAGTATTGTTTCCAGTTCTAGGCCACTCAGTTTAGGAAGGATGTTAAGTTGTTGGAACGTGTCCAGAGAAGGGCAACAAACGTGGTGATGGGTCTGGAGCACAGCCCTGTGAGGAGAGGCTGAGGGAGCTGGGGTTGCTTAGCCTGGAGAAGAGGAGGCTCAGGGGAGACCTTATTGCTGTCTACAAGTACCTGAAGGGAGGTTGTAGCCAGGTGGGAGTTGGTCTCTTCTCCCACGCAGCCAGCACCAGAACAAGAGGACACAGTCTCAAGCTGTGCCGGGGGAGGTTTAGGCTGTAGGTTAGGAAGAAATTCTACACAGAGAGAGAGACTGCCCATTGGAATGGGCTGGCTGGGGAGGTGGTGGAGTCACCATCATTGGAGGTGTTTAGGAGGAGACCTGATAGGGTGCTTGGTTGCATGGTTTAGTTGATTAGGTGGTGTTGGATGATAGGTTGTATGCGATCATCTTGAAGGTCTCTTCCAACCTGGTCTATTGGTCTATTCTATTCTATTCTATTCTATTCTATTCCATTCCATTCCATTCCATTCCATTCCATTCCATTCCATTCCATTCCATTCTATTCACAGTTCTTGCTCTTTTTTCTTCTGCTGTCGTTTCTGCTTGCAACTTTCCTCTCTTTCTCTCTCCCATGGCCTTGCCAGGGGATCTCTTTTTTGACTTCTGTGTGAGGTAAAAGGGAGGAGGGAGGGAGTGGGGGAGTGTGTCCACCCCAGAGACCTCCAGGATACATCCTGGGGGATCTGAGGAGTTTCTGAGTTGTTTATAAACTGTCAATATATAGATATTGTCCATCTATTGGATATTTTGTACATATTAATTGCATTTTATATTTCTAGACTCTAGTCTGCTTGTAAACAGAGCTTCAATTGCTTCCATCCCAAACTGAGCTAGTCTGGCAATTTCATTTTGGGGGGTAATTCTCCCAATTAGTTGGGGCAGTAATTTTAACCCACCACAGCGGTGAAGGAAGAGTGACATTTCTTAGTTTTATCCTCAGGATGCTCTCTTCTAGGGATAGGGTTAATTGGCTTTTTGGGGCAGTGGGAGGGAAAGGAGGGAGGGTGTGACAGCTTTTTCATTAGACAGGGATCTTGAATAAAACACTTAAGAGCCTGCACCCCCCAGAGTTAACCATCCCTGTCTGCAATTCAAGGCTCAGTCATAAGGCTAGGTTTGAAAAGGCTGACAGGGTGGGGAAGGGGAGGTTAATGTATTTTACTAGAGTCAGCTAAGGGGGGGGGGGAATGGGTAAAAAAATCAAGCATTTCTTTCATGATGACCTGATTTATTCTCTCCTGCTATAAATTAAATGCGAGTTCACCTGGGAAAAGAGAGAGGGAGTTTAAAACCAAATAATGATTCATAAAATCCATGCCAGCAAGGTAAATAAGTTTTGAAGAACATCTAGTGCTAGGCCAGCCTCACTGCCTGCAGAAGCCATAGAGCTGAAAGCCATTAAGTCAATTAATATTGTACAATACATCAGAGCTCCTTCATGCTGACAGAAGGTCAGCTCAAGGGAACGACGCCCTGGTTCAGCAAAGCCCTTGCGTCCCAGGGCACTGTCCCAGCAGCACAGGGCAGGATGTGGATCCTGGCTGAGCAGTCTAAGTTCTTGTGGTTTTCAGCTGGCTACCACATAGGCTTTTGTGTGTCTGACTCTTACCTCCCGGCATGCACGTTTTCTGTCTTCTAAGCCGTGTGTCTTTGGCAGAAATTTGCATGGCCCTATCAGAAAGTGGCTTTAGAGCTTGTCCCTTGAGCTGGAGAGCCACACTGCTCTATGTTGTGTTCCCAGATCCCATTAGGCTCTCCTGTGTTTCACAACAGTGTGAATCTGGAAGAAATCTGTGGCTTGTCAGTGTACCTTGAGGAGAGAAAGAGACCCACTGTGGCGAGTTAAGTAATAAGTCAGTCTGGCTCTCCACTTGGCCTTGTCAAAGGGCAGGCAGAGAGACATGCAGCAGGGAGGTGGGGTGAGGTGGGGAGGTGGCAGGCTCAGTTTGAATGTTTGCCCTCTGAATTAATTCTGGTTGACCTACTTCAGCAATGATTGAAGAATTTTTTATTGAGTTTGCCCTGATCTATCCCCTGGTGAGCATGTGCTTGTTATTTTTTAATGAAACCATTTTCACAGCCTGTTGTTTTAGGTGTTGCGAATGGAGGAGAGTGAGGTTATTTTTTTGGTTCATATTCTGTTGGGTTTTTCTTCTGTTTCTTCAGGGTTCCCAGTGTCAGGCACTTGCTTTTAACTGCATGTGCACAGTGCCCTCCCCATTCCTGGGTCTGTGCTCTGCAGGATTGTTTCCATAGCAGGTAAAAATAGACTAAGGATTTCAGCGATGATTAAAAAAAGGCCTCACTTAACAGGAGTTGTAACAGAATATTTTTGGCTTTCCATGTGAGTCATGTGGAAGTAGCCTTCAGGAGCATCTTGCTCTTGCTTTATCTTCTCTGAAGCGCTGGCATTTGAGCCTTTTGACACAGAATATAAGTAGGATGGGATGCACTGAAGTAAGTGTGAAAAACAACTGTTAATTTACACTCTGCACTTAGGTCAGGCACAAAAGATGAGATCACTGTTCCACTTTGGTTTTTGTCTGCAGCAATCTCTCCTCTCCCATCACAACACACCCAGGCACTCTTTGCCACCAAGGCTTTTTGATTGCAAAAGCAGAACCAAATGGTGAGATCCTGAGATCTCTGTGTATTTAGGAGCTTGACTTTACACGAATTGCACTTACTCTCCCTCACAGTGGAGCTTTTGTTGTGCAAGGAAAGAGGCTGCAGGGATGACTAATGGCTTAATGACTGTGCAGATCCAGGATTGCCCTTTGAGAGTATTGCTTTGGCTCTGAAGTAGAAGATATGGAAAACAGCCAGTTTGGGGGAGGTTTTTTGTTAACAATCGACACCCTCCCCATTTGTACGACATTAAAAGACAACAGGTTTGGTTTTGTTAAGCAACACAAAGGAGACTTCCTTGTGGCAGTCAGAGACACTCCTTGATGTGCCATTGACCATGGAGGTTAAAAAACTTTCTTCGGTTCACTTTGTGCTTTGCAGTTTGTTGTTGTTGTTCTGTTTGGTTTTGCTCTCTCTGCACGAAAGTATTTTCCAGGTTTCTGGCTACCATACAAAAAAACAAAAGACCATGGGCCTGCAGTGTGCCCAGGTGGCCAAGAAGGCCAAGGGCATCCGAGCCTGCATCAGGAATAGCATGGCCACCAGGAGCAGGGAAGTCATTGTGCCCCTGTACTCAGCACTGATTAGGCCACACCTTGAGAACTGTGTCCACTTCTGGGCCCCTCAGTTTAAGAAAGATATTGAGACGCATCCAGAGAAGGGCAATGAGGCTGAGGAGAGGCCTTGAGCACAAGCCCTGTGAGGAAAGGCTGAGGGAGCTGGGGTTGTTTAGCCTGGAGAAGAGGAGGCTCAGGGGAGACATTATTGCTCTCTACAACTCCCTGAAGGGAGGTTGTAGCCAGGAGGGGGTTGGTCTCTTCTCCCAGGCAAGCAGCACCAGAACAAGGGGACACAGTCTCAAGCTGCACCAGGGCAAGTTTAGGCTGGAGGTGAAGAGAAAGCTCTTCACTGAGAGAGTTGTTAGCCATTGGAATGTGCTGCCCAGGGAGGTGGTGGAGTCACCATCCCTGGAGGTGTTCAAGAGGGGATTGGACGTGGCACTTGGTGCCATGGTTTAGTCACGGGGTCTGTGGTGAGAGGTTGGACTTGATCTTTGGGGTCTCTTCCAACCTTGGTGATTCTAAACAACTGAAAGGTAAACAAAAAAGGATTTTAGTTTGTTAAGTGAATACATCTTAAGCAACTGGCATCGACTTCAGTTTCCAATATGGATTGCTGGAGTTAAACAAAAAATAATTCACCAAATGCCAGTAACAAAGAAATAAATAATGCTTCTAGAGAGGAATAACAAGGTACTGTTATTTGTTATATCATACATCACTCTGATCTGCCACATGAATTGAAGAGTCTATAAAGCAGAATGGGAAACAAAAAAAAAGAGAGATTTTGTCTAAATTAAGGACATACAGCTTTATCCCTCCTTCTTAATTGTAACTTGCCAGAAACAGGTTTCATAATGGGACTCTTCTGTCATAACTCTAATCTTGTTTAAATTCAAAATTCTTCCTGCAAGCCACAAGGCCTAGAGGAAAGACCTTAGCAAGTTATTTGAAAGAAACAGATTGCCTGTGAATCTCTTCTTATAGTCTATGAAATCCCTTCTAATTTACAGACCAGCTGTCCATAATAAAACATCAGAAAAGCTCCACTTCGAGTCCTTAAACTGAAATAAACGTGAAGTAGGAAAAAATACAATTATGTGGAACACATTTAGAAAGATGCAGTGCCAGTTAGAAGCTTCTCACTTTTTTACTGCTAAGAGTCTTGAGGTAACTGAGGTTGGAGTGGTTGGAGAGCAGCCATGCAGAGAGGGACCTGGGGATACTAGTGGACAGCAGCTGAACATGAGCAAGCAGTGTGCCCAGGTGGCCAAAGAAGGCCAATGACATCCTGGCCTGCATCAGGAACAGTGTGGCCAGCAGGAGC
Organism: Melanerpes formicivorus; assembly: GCF_026170545.1. Lineage (NCBI taxonomy): Eukaryota > Metazoa > Chordata > Aves > Piciformes > Picidae > Melanerpes > Melanerpes formicivorus. The sequence continues at coordinate 4,166,404 of NW_027142356.1, read as the reverse complement.
AGGGAAGTTATTCTGCCATTGTCGTTCGCCATTAGAATGTGCTGCCCAAGGAGGTGGTGGAGTCACCAGCCCTGGAGGGGTTCAAGAGGGGATTGGACGTGGCACTTGGTGCCATGGTCTAGTCATGAGGTGTGTGGTGACGGGTTGGACTTGATCTTTGAGGTCTCTTCCAGCCTTGGTGATACTGTGATTCTGTGATGCTGTACATCAGGAATAGTGTGGCCAGCAGGAGCAGGGGAGTCATTCTGCCCTGTGCTCAGCACTGGTTAGGCCACACCTTGAGTCCTGTGACCAGTTCTGGGCTTCTCAATTTAAGAAAGACATCGAGACACTTGAAGGTGTCCAGAGAAGGGCAACGAGGCTGGAGAGGGGTCTGGAGCACAAACCTGTGAGGAAAGGCTGATTGAGCTGGGGGTGTTTAACCTGGAATGGAGGAGGCTCAGGGGAGACCTTCTTGCTCTCTACAACTACCTGAAAGGAGGTTATAGCCAGGTGGGGGTTGGTCTCTTCTCTCAAGCAACCAGCACCAGAACAAGAGGACACAGTCTCAAGCTGTGCCAGGGGAGTTTAGGCTGGAGGTGAGGAGAAAGTTCTTTCCAGAAAGAGACCATTGGAATGTGCTGCCCAGGGAGGTGGTGGAGTCTCCATCCCTGCAGGTGTTCAAAAAAGGATTGGATGTGGCACTTGGAGCCATGGTTCAGTTGTCAGGAGGTGTTAGGTATTAGGTAATAGGTTGGACTTGATGATCTCTGAGGTGTTTTCCAACCTGGTTGATTCTATGATTCTATGAATAGGTTAGATTAAATAGCATCCAATAAAAATCCCTGGAAGATCATCAAAATGCTCAGAGGTCATCCAGGGGGGGCTTGTAGAAAAGAATGTGACCTTTAATGAATTTGGGAGGGATAAAACATTTCTCAGTGCAGGTTTTGTTTAATCATTGACCTTCAGACTATGAAGTTATTCTTTTTGCTGTTCTTACAAGCAAGGTCCAGGATCTTTCCAAGGTTGAGAGAGGAGCTGCTGTAACATTTCACTGTAATAGTTGTTCACTTAGCATATGTTGGCCATGAAGACGACAAATGGACCCTTTTCATCCCATGGCTCTTTAGAAAAATAGCATTCATGATACTGATCCCAGGTAAATGTCTTCATAACTTACAGATAGGCATTTTTGAGGAAATAAAATTTCCCATAAAGTCAGGTGTCAGTTAGAACAATATTGATGCCTTTTTCTCCACAAACTTTGTTCTTTGAAGACCTCAAACTTAGCTTCACAGACCCATCCATAATTTAGTGTCAGAATCTAGGACGTAGTAGGGTGGGAAACAAAATAACAGACCTGAAGAGAAATATTTCTTTTAGAGAAGAGCTCTTACCTCCACTGGGAAAAAAAATATACAATTGCTATCTGGTGCTTTTTCTGGGATTCTCAAGAGTGGACTTGAGTTCTGAATTTAAATCTTCCCAGGTCTTGTAAGGATACCATCTTGAATTTATGGTAGGTGGAAAGTGAAAAATAGGCAACTAGACAGAAAAAGAAGGAAGGAAGGAAGGAAGGAAGGAAGGAAGGAAGGAAGGAAGGAAGGAAGGAAGGAAGGAAGGAAGGAAGGAAGGAAGGAAGGAAGGAAGGAAGGAAGGAAGGAAGGAAGGAAGGAAGGAAGGAAGGAAGGAAGGAAGGAAGGAAGGAAGGAAGGAAGGAAGGAAGGAAGGAAGGAAGGAAGGAAGGAAGGAAGGAAGGAAGGAAGGAAGGAAGGAAGGAAGGAAGGAGAAAATAAAATAAGAAAGAAAGAAAGGAAAAGAAAGAGAGTGAGGAGAGAAAGAAAGAAAGAAAGAAAAAAGGAAGGAAGGAAGGAAGGAAGGAAGGAAGGAAGGAAGGAAGGAAGGAAGGAAGGAAGGAAGGAAGGAAGGAAGGAAGGAAGGAAGGAAGGAAGGAAGGAAGGAAGGAAGGAAGGAAGGGAGGAAGGGAGGGAGGGAGGGAGGGAGGGAGGGAGGGAGGGAGGGAGGGAGGGAGGGAGGAAGGGAGGAAGGGAGGGAGGGAGGGAGAGAGGGAGAGAGGGAGGGAGGGAGGGAGGGAGGGAGGGAGGAAGGAAGGAAGGAAGGAAGGAAGGAAGGAAGGAAGGAAGGAAGGAAGGAAGGAAGGAAGGAAGGTTAGTTGTAGCCAGGGGGGGGTTCCTCTCTTCTCCCAGGCAACCAGCACCAGAACAAGAGAACACAGTCTCAACCTGTGCCAAGGGAGGTTTGGCCTGCATGTTAGGATGAAATTCTTCATAGAAAGACAGATTGGCCATTGGGATGTGCTGCCCAGGGAGGTGGTGGAGTCACCATCGCTGGAAGTGTTTAAAAAGAGCCTGGATGAGGCACTTAGTGCCGTGGTTTAGTTGCTTAGATGGTGTTGGGTGATAGGTTGGACTCAGTGATCTCAAAGGTCTTTTCCAACTTGGTCTATTCTATTCTATTCTATTCTATTCTATTCTATTCTATTCTATTCTATTCTATTCTATTCTATTCTATTCTATTCTATTCTATTCTGTTCTACTAAAGTCCTTCCTGGGTGGTTGGTGCTTTTTGTGAGGATACAAAGGCAGTTGCATATAATCAGAAGTAACACTTTAAGCACGTCTCATCTGCATTGATATTGTCTGTGGTTTGCCAAGATTCCCAGAGCATTATACAGCAGAAGCCTGTTTGAAACCTGGATTTATATAACTAATCCACCAAAATACTGTAATAAATACAGCCCTGAGCTTTTAATCAAGAAGTGGTCTTTAGAGCTACAAAATCATTGCACAATAGAATTATGTAAAGAAAAAAAACCCTAAATCACATTTAAATACCCCCAAACCAACACACAGTGATTCAGTACCGATGGCTTTTGGTCTCTTATTATTTTCCTCCTCCTAAATCCACTCTTCACCAGGTTGGTTGTTTCTCAGAGCATGGTTTTGGGGGACATCACAGGGGAGGCTTGCCACAGTTGTGTAAAAATAGGTCACCAACAGTATGCAGTAATTGAGTTTGTTTGCTGGATATTGAGTATTGGCACTGGTTCTGTACTCACAGTAATGTGAAGCAGGATGTCAGTGAGTGTTGTTCAGCTGTTGAACTGCATCACGATGGCTGCAAGATTTGATGCATCTCCACAGAAGTCAGCCACTGATCTTAGAAAGCCTGGAGTTTTACAAGAGATTTAGCTATCCCAGCTGTTTAAGCCATGGAAACACAAATTGGCAAGATACAATAGACAGAAATGTGGTTTGAGGGCATGCTGGAAAAGCCAACGCTGTTTATCACCTTGATGCCACTTCTGCTTGTTCTGAGTGGCAGAGACTGCTAGCCAAAAGTTGTGACTGCAAGCATATAGGCTTCAGGTACAGGGTAAGGTTTGGAGCTAGGTCAGCTAGGGATTAAGCCAATTATAGAATTATAGAATGGTCCAGGCCAGAAGGGACCTCCAAAGCTCATCCAGTCTCACCTCCCTGCAGTCAGCAGGGACATCCCCAACTAGATCAGGTTGCCAAGGGCCTCATCCAGCCTTACCTTGAATATCATAGTATCATAGTATCAGTCAGGGTTGGAAGGGACCACAAGGATCAGCTAGTTCCAACCCCCCTGCCATGGGCAGGGACACCCCACACCAGATCAGCCTGGCCAGAGCCTCATCCAGCCTGGCCTTAAACACCTCCAGGGACAGGGCCCCAACCACCTCCCTGGACAACCCATTCCAGGGTTTCACCACTCTCATGGGGAAGAACTTCCTCCTCACCTCCAGCCTGAATCTCCCCACCTCCAGCTTCATTCCATTCCCCCTAGTCCTATCACTACCTGAGATCCTGAGCAGTCCCTCCCCAGCCTTCCTGTAGGCCCCCTTCAGATACTGGAAGGCCACAATTAGGTCACCTCGGAGCCTTCTCTTCTCCAGACTGAACAGCCTCAACTCTTTCAGTCTATCCTCTGCTCATACTCATGCCCCTTCTCTGAACTCCTTCCAGCACCTCCATATCCCTCTTGTATATCTCCAGGGAAGGAGCCGTAACCACCTCCCTGGACAACCTGTCCACCACCCTCATAATGAAGAACTTCTTCCTAACATCCAATCTCAACCTGTTTTTCTCTAGTTTGAAGCCATTGCCCCCTGTCACTGCAAGCCTTTGGGAACAGACACATTTATGCCAGTAGTGTACCCTGGGTTATTATTTCAAAGTCTTATTTGATGGAGCTTTTTACAGCCACATGACACAGTGAGAATTCTGTGGCTTTCTCACCAAGCTGTGCAAAGGTAGCTGGGTAAAAAGAGGCAGAGCAAATGGAGGCACTGGGAGAGGGATTTTGCTTTCCTTTTTTTTTTTGTCTTTTCCAATTTTCATTTAATATTTGTCCTGGTTGAAAGTAATCAAAATTCAGACTGGTAACAAAGAGCTTATAGCATCATTCTGTGTAAATATGTGAAGCTAATCAAAGAACAGAGCAGTTAATGGAGGTTAATGGAATAATTGTGAGTGGATGTGATAACCATAAAGATAACAAACCTGCACATTTTTCATAGGGAAGAAAATCTAAAGTTTCAGCTGCAGAATGATAAATAGATGGGTAAGCAGGGAGGGCAAGCATTTTTCCAACCAAACAGCAGCCTGGCTGCTTATCCCACTGCTGGAAGGGCCTCTGGCAAACCCCACTGCCTGGGGGGCATTTGCTGGGCATGTTTATTTAAGCAAGTCCTGTGCTCAGCTAGATATTCCATATGCATCAGGTGTTTTAGGCTTTTTTTCTTTTCTGAAAATAAGTAAGTGACCCAGGAGACAGGGGAAAATGGTGAAAAGTCTTTGCTGATGTGGGGAAATGCTAAAAAGTCTTTGCTGATGTGTGGTCTCACTGCATTCGTTAATGCAACGTGGCAGGGTGACCAGGGTTTGGAAAACTCTACAGGGTCTGTGCAGCCACACAAAGGAAATGCTGCCAGTATTTAATTCAATATTATTAGTGATGAGATGAAGTCCAGTTCTGGGCCCCTCAGTTTAAGAAGGACATTGAGACACTTGAAGATGTCCAGAGAAGAGCAACAAGGCTGGGGAGAGGCCTTGAGCACAGCCCTGTGAGGAGAGGCTGAGGGAGCTGGGGTTGTTTAGCCTGGAGAAGGGGAGGCTCAGGGGTGACCTCTTTGCCCTCTACAACTCCCTGAAGGGAGGTTGTAGCCGGGTGGGGGTTGGTCTCTTCTCCCAGGCAACCAGCACCAGAACAAGAGGATACAGTCTCAAGCTGTGCCAGGGGAAGTTTAGGCTGGAGGTGAGGAGAAAGTTCTTCCCTGAGAGAGTAATTCGTCGCTGGAATGTGCTGCCCAGGGAGGTGGTGGAGTCACCATCCCTGGAGGTGTTCAGGAGGGGATTGGACGTGGCACTTGGTGCCATGGTCTAGTCATGAGGTCTGTGGTGACAGGTTGGACTCGATGATCCTTGAGGTCTCTTCCAAACTTGGCGATACTGTGATACTGTAATATATGAGATTGTGATTAGCAGTGCAGAGTCTGTGGTCAGCACTGTAGTCTAGCTGGAGGCCTGCAGCTAGTGGAGCTCCCCGAGGGTCCAGTCTCATTCAGCATCTTCATCAATGATTGGGTGAAGGGACAGAGCGAGTTTGCTGATGATACAAAACTGGAATGTGTGACTGACACACCAGAAGATTGTTCTGCCAGTCAGCCAGAGCTGGACCAGCTGGAGAATTGGGCAGAGGGGAGCCTAGTGTAGTTCAACAAGGGCAAGTGTAGTGTCCTGCACCTGGGGAGAAATAACCCCATACACCAGCACAGATTAAGGGTTGACCTGCTGGAAAGCAGGTCTGCAGAGAAGGACCTGGAGGTGCTGGTGGGCAAGAAGTTCACCATGAGCCAGCAGTATGCTCTTGTGGCCAAGAAAGCTAAAGGTATCCTTGAGTGCATTGAGAAAAATGTCACCAGCAGGTTGAGGGAAGTTGTCCCCTCCCTCTACACTGCCCTAGAGAGGTCATATCTGGAGCACTCAGTCCAGTCCAGGCTGCCCAGTTCAAAAAAGACAGGGAACTACTGGAGAGGGTCCAGTGTAGGTCTACAAAGATCATAGGGGTCTCAAGTGTCTCTCTTAGAAGGAAAGGATGAGAGACCTGGGACTCTTTAGCCTAGAGAGGACTGAGATGGAATCTTATCAGCGCTTACAAATATCTAAAGGGAAGGTGTCCAGAGGATGGGGCCAGGATCCTTTCACTGTGTCTAGGTCTGGAGCCCTCAATAGAGGAAGGACATGGACCTGATGGAGAGGGTCCAGAGGAGGGACACAGAAACAATGAGGGAGTTAGAGCACCTCTGCTACAAGGACAGGCTGAGGGAGCTGGGGATGTTCAGCCTGGAGAAGAGGAGGCTCCAGGGAGACCTAATAGCAGCCTGCCAGTACCTGAAGGGGCTAAAGGAAGGCTGCTGAGAGACTGTTTGCAAAGGCCTGCAGGGACAGGACGAGGGACAATGGCTTCAGACTAGAGCAGAGCAGATTTAGATTGGATGTTAGGAAGAAGTTCTTCACTATGAGGGGTGGTGGGACAGTGGAACAGGTTGTCCAGGGAGATGGTTGAGGCTCCTTCCCTGGAGATATTCAAAGTGAGGCTGGACAAGGCCCTGGGCAACCTGATCTAGTTGGGGATGTCCCTGCTGACTGCAGGGATGTCAGACTGGATGACCTTTGGAGGTCTCTTCTGGCCTGGACCACTCTATAATTCTATGATTCAGTGGCATTCAGCAATAGGACAAGGGGCAAGGGACACAAACTAAAACACAGGAAGTTCTACCCAAACATAAGGTAAACCTTCTTTACTATGAGGGTAATGGAGCACTGGAACAGAGTCCACTGCACAGAGAGGTTGTGGACTCTTTCTCTCTCGAGGCTTTGAAAATCCACCAGGGCAAGCTCCTGTGCAACCAGCTCTAGGTGAACTTGCTTTAACACAAAGGACTGGACTGGATGATTCCCAGCAGCCCCTTGCCAGCCCTACCATTCTGTGATTTTATGGGCTGACCTGGTTAAGCGGTGCTTGGCTTGTCCAGATGTTGGAGTATTCAAGTAGCTTAAAGAGCGACCTGTAACCAGAGTAAACAGTGTTATGCATGTGCTGTTGAGGCATTAATCTGAACTTCCTGAGGGATTTAAAATCCAAAGTAGAACTATGATTTCACAAGTGATGGGGATTGGGATTATCCAGGTCTTATTTAGCTATTTCTTTCTCACAAAGCACATGATCTCTACTCAGTACAGAAGCACTTATCTTCTAAAACTACCAGAAAAACCCTACACAGCAAAGACAAATTAAACAGTATTATCTGAACGGGGGGAAGAGGGGGAATGTACTTTTGTATTTGGTTTGGCTTCTGTTTGCAGCCTTTGTTTTGCATTATTAAATTGCTCCTATCTTATTAACAGCCTTTTGTCATATTTTCCCCTTTCCCCTGTCCGTCTAAGAAGGGGAGAGAGAGAGAGCAGCTTTGGTGGCTGTTTGATCCTCAGCCAGGGCCAAACCACCACAACACTTTCATACAGTAAATGAATTATTTTAGACTATTTTGCACAGATTGCACAGCCTCACAGCCTCACAGAATCACAGAATCACCAAGGTTGGAAGAGACCTCAAAGATCATCAAGTCCAACCTGTCACCACAGACCTCATGACTAGACCATGGCACTAAGTGCCACGTCCAATCCCCTCTTGAACACCTCCAGGGATGGTGACTCCACCACCTCCCTGGGCAGCACCTTCCAATGGCAAATGACTCTCTCAGTGAAGAACTTTCTCCTCGCCTTGAGCCTAAACTTCCCCTGGCATAGCTTGAGACTGTGTCCTCTTGTTCTGGTGCTGGTTGCTTGAGAGAAGAGACCAACTCCCTCCTGGCTACAACCACCCTTCAGGTAGTTGTAGACAGCAAGAAGGTCTCCCCTGAGCCTCCTCTTCTCCAGGCTAAGCAACCCCAGCTCCCTCAGCCTCCCCCTATACCTTGCATTTATTACTCTACCACTGTAGTACATGCTTTGATGTTGGCTTTTCTTCTTCAATAACTACTTTAAAAATAAAGATAATACACAGTTTGAAAGGGGGTACTTTAGGATCACAGAATCACAGAATGCCAGGGACTGGAAAGGACCTTCAAACTCATCCAGTCCAACCCCCCTCCCAGAGCAGGACCACCTAGAGCAGGTCACACAGCAACACACCCATGCAGGTTTTGAATATCTCCAAAGGGGGAGACTCCACAACCCCCCTGGGCAGCCTCTTCCAGGGCTCTGTCACCCTCACAGGGAGAAAAAATTCTTCCTCATGTTTCCATGGAACTTCCTCTGCCTCAGCTTCCACCACTGCCCCTTGTGCTGGCATTGGGCATCCCCCAGCAGAGCCTGGCTCCAGCCTCTGGGCACAGCAGTCTGACACCAATTCATCTTCCCTCAGTTTTCATCAGCAACTTTTGGCATACATCTGCAAACTTTTTTTTTTAAGTCCTACAGTTCTGCAGACTCACCTTCTTCCCTAATCCTGCCTTTTCTTCACCAAGCACAAACCTTTTGGAAGAATTGTGTTTAAAATACCTTTAGTTTGTAGCGATGTGAATTCATTCCATTTCTACTGAAATTGATAGGTCTCTTTTAGATTTACAGCCAGGCAAAGGGAAAGCAGAATTTGTCTCATTATGCCTGCACATATGCACACACTTCTTTGTAAAATCTTTCATTATGAAGTTAAGTGATGCTAACATTTCTGGGACTGTTGACCTCAGGTGCCCTGACTACTGCTGATCCAGCAATATTTGGGAATCATAGAATGGTCTGTGCTGCAAGGCTCTTCCAAAGGTCATCCAGTCTGACATCCCTGCAATCAGCAGGGACATCCCCAACTAGATCAGGTTGCCCAGGGACTCATCCAGCCTCACCTTCAATATCTCCAGGGAAGGAGTCTCAACCACCTCCCTGGACAACCTCTTCCAGTGTTCCACCACCCTCATGGCAAAGAACTTGCTCCTAACATCCAATCTCAATCTGCTCTACTCTAGTTTGAAGCCATTGCCCCTTGTCCTGTCCCTGCAGGCCTTTGCAAACAGTCTCTCTCCAGCCTTCCTTTAGCCCCTTCAGGTACTGGCAGGCTGCTATTAGGTCTCCCCAGAGCCTCCTCTTCTCCAGGCTGAACACCCCCAGCTCCCTCAGCCTGTCCTCATAGCAGAGCTGCTCCAACCCCTTCATCACTTTCATGTCCCTCCTCTGGACCCTCTCCATTAGGTCCATGTCCTTCCTATAAATGATGGCTCCAGACCTGCACACAGTACTCCAGGTGAGGTCTCACCAGAGCAGAGCAAAGTGGCAGAATCACCTCTCTGGCTCTGCTGGCAATGCTGCTTTGGATGCAGCCCAGGCTGCTCTTGTCCTTCTGTGCTGCAAGCTCACCCTGCCTGCTCCTGTCCAGCTTCTCATCCATCAGCACCCCCAAGTTCTTTTCCACAGGCCTGCTTTCTATCACCTCATCCCACAGCCTGTATCAGTTACTGTACTCCTTTGGTTGTCTAAGCTTTTCTCCTTTGTGTTGTCTCTTTATGCTTTAATATGGCTTTTGTCAAGCTGTCTCTCTGGGATCAGTGCAGCCAGAACTTTAATGTATAAGAAGCTGGCCAGGTTCAAATATGCAAAATGTTTGTACTTCATTTCTTAACTCAAATGTGGGTCTCTGCCTGTGTGCAGAATCAGTGGCTGTCTTAAAAGTCCAGATCCTTAATTCCTGCCCATTTCCCATTGGATGTATGCATCAGTATATCAAAAGTTCTGTTGGTTATGAGGGTTCTTTACAGGTAAAAATTGGAAATCTGCATTGTTTTCACTGAGTTATTTCTTGAATACTTTGGCATTAGGATTAGAATTAGAATTAACCAGATTGGAAAAGACCTTTGAGATCATCAAGTCCAACCTATCACCCAACACCGTCTAATCAACTAAACCATGGCACCAAGTGCCTCATCCAGTCTCTTCCTAAACACCTCCAGGGATGGTGACTCCACCACCTCCCTGGGCAGCACACTCCAATGGCCAATCTCTCTTTATGGGAAGAATTTCTTCCTAACATCCAGTCTAAACCTCCCCTGGCACAGCTTTAGACTGTGTCCTCTTGTTCTGGTGCTGGGTGCCTGGGAGAAGAGACCAACCCCCACCTGGCTACAACCTCCCTTCAGGTAGTCGTAGACAGCAAGAAGCTCTGCCCTGAGCCTCCTCTTCTGCAGGCTAAGCAACCCCAGCTCCCTCATCCTCTCCTCACAGGGCTGTGCTCCAGACCCCTCCCCAGCTTTGTTGCCCTTCTCTGGACACCTTCCAGCAACTCAACATCTTTCCTAAACTGCTTTGTCTAATATTACTCAGAGCTCAGGTTTTACAGTAACAGCTATAGGTTATCAAAGTTGATATATCTTATTGATATGTCTGTCCATAAGCTTCCATGAGCCTCTGTAAGGCCCCAGATTTTAATAGAATTAATCATGTTGGAAAAGTTCTTCGAGATCAGCAAATCCAACCTATCACCTAACACCATCTAATCAGCTAAACCATGGCACCAAGTGCCTCATCCAGGCCCCGTTTCAACACTTCCAGTGATGGTGACTCCACCACCTCCCTGGGCATCACGTTCCAATCTCTCTTTCTGGGGAGGATTTCTTGCTAACAACCAGCCTGAAGCTCCCCTGGCACAGCTTGAGACTGTATCCTCTTGTTCTGGTGCTGGTTGCCTGGGATGAAGAGACCAAACCCCACCTGGCTACAACTTCCCTTCAGGTAGTTGTAGACAGCAAGAAGGTCTCTAAACATAGATGAAAAAAATATGAACCTGTCCTACTTTTTGTCTTCCCCCACACTCCCTACAATATGCCTATATGCTGTCACATGCACCTGCTTCCTCTGCAGAGATGACCCTGTTTTGAAGTTCTATTTAAATGCGTGTTTCAGCAAGCTTGGTTCTGTGTTTTTTACAAGCAAGAGCTAAAGATTGTGTTTGCATTGTGCTCTCGATCGAAAACCATAGAATATCTTTATTGATGGTGTGCACAAGGGGATTGAGTCCATTAAGTCTGTAGATGGCACCAAGTTGGAAGTAGAAGTCGAACTCTTGAAGGGTAGGAGGGCTCTGCAGAGACACCTTGTCAGGCTGGCTGGCTGGTCAGAGTCCAAGGGCACGAGATTAAACAAGTCTAAGTGCTGGGTTCTACACATTGGTCACAGCAACCCCAGCTACAGGCTGGGGACAGAGTGGCTGGAGAGCCACCAGGCAGAAAGGGACCTGGGGGTACGTATTGACAGCAGCTGAACATGAGCCTGCAGTGTGCCCAGGTGGCCAAGAAGGCCAAGGGCATCCAGAGCTGGATCAAGAATAGTCCAGTTCAGAGCCCCTCAATTCAAGAAAGATGTTGAGTTGCTGGAAGGTGTCCAGAGAAGGGCAACAAAGCTGGGGAGGGGTCTGGAGCACAGCCCTGTGAGGAGAGGCTGAGGGAGCTGAGGTTGCTTAGCCTGGAGAAGAGGAGGCTCAGGGGAGACCTTCTTGCTCTCTCCAACTCCCTGAAGGGAGGTTGTAGCCAGGTGGGGATTGGTCTCTTCTCCCAGGCAACCAGTGACAGATGGAGAGGACACAGTCTCAAGCTGTGCAGGGGGAAGTTTAGGCTTGACCTTAGAGGGAAGTTCTTTCCAGAAAGAGATACTGGCCATTGGAATGTTCTGCCCAGGGAGGTGTTCAAGAAAAGCCTGGATGAGGCAGTAGTGCCATAGTTTAGTTGATTAGTTAGGGTTGGGTGATTGGTTGGACTTTGTGATCCCTGAGGTCTTTGCCAACCTGGTTGATTCTGTGATTCATAGACTAGATGTGGACTCTGGTGGACTAAATCAAGTTTTGCTCTAACTGTGCCTATTCCAGTGCTAGGAAATAAAAAGCATGAGTTTGTTCTGTTGGCTTTAAATACTCATTTGCAAGTCAGTAAATTTGGACACTGGATTCTCATAGCAACATGGCATGGATGTTACTGCTCTATGACTCTGCACTTACAGTGTCTGCCCCAACAATATCACTTTGTTCGAGAGATGTGCAGGGTGCAACTGAGCAGAGCCTGTCCCCTCCCCCTTGACCCCCAGCCCTCAGATCTTTATGAACATATATTAGATCCCCTCTCAGTCTTCTCTCCAGGATAAACAGCCTCAGGGTTCTCAGCCTCTCCTCATAGGGCAGTGCTGCAGTCCCTTCAGCATCCTTGTAGCCCTACATTGGACTCTCTCCAGCAGATCCCTGTCCCTCTTCAACTGAGGAGCCCAGAGCTGGATGCAATATTCCAGGTGAGGTCTCTTCAAGGCAGAGCAGAGGGGCAGGAGAACCTCCCTGGCTCTGCTGGACACACTCCTCTGAATGCCCCCCAGGGTCCCATTGGCCTTCTTGGCCCCCAGGGCACATTGCTGTCCCATGCAGAACTTGTTGTCCGCCAGCACTCCCAGGTCCTTCTCCCCAGGTCTGCTCTCCAGCAGATCCCCTCTCAGCCTGTACTGCTGCAGTTTATTCTTCCTTCCCAGGTGCAGGACACTGCCCTTACCCTTGTTGAACCACATGCTCACATACTTCTAGAAACATTTTTCAGCCAATGTGACACTTGGGGGCTGTGGTGTGGCTGGGTTTTGGGAAGGGATTGTTTATCCTAAAGCCTCAGAAAAGTTCATCTAAAGCCAGGCTGGATGCTGCTTGCCATGTGTCATAACCTTATCTTCTTAGCAGATTTTCAATACTGCACAGTGTGCATCTGTGACTTGAGACAAAAATCAATGCTTATAGATTTAGCTGTGTAATCCTATCCCTTGTCCTCCTAGATATGATTTGGAATGTAAAGTAAGTTCCTTAATGTTTAAATGAACTCAAAGGCCTAGGGTCTCCAGAGGAGTCCTCAGTTTCTCAGAGAGTAATCCATTTCTTATCTTCCCCCACCCTACCCCCTGCTTGTCACTCTCTGTCTTTTTTTTTTGTCTCCTTAATCATTTAATACTCTGGAACACTCAGTCATGCCCAAAGTATGTACCAAAAGAGAAGAGCAGGAATACTGCTAATCATGTTACCAATGCCTGCTTAAGCAGGGGGAATGCTTGAATTCCTCTGTTCAAAGCAGAGGTAGGGAAAGTAAAACAGAAAGTGAAGCCACCTGTCTTCTTTAACATCTTTGTTGGTGCCATGGACAGTGGCATTGAGGCACCCTCAGCAAGTTTGCTGATTACACCAAGCTCTGTGATGCAGCTGACACGCTGGAGGGAAGGGATCCATCCAGAGAGACCTTGGCAGGCTGGAGAAGTGAGCCCATGACAACCTCATGAGGTTCGGTCCTGCAGCTGGGTCGAGGCAATCCCAAGCACTGATATAGGCTGGGCAGGGACTGGCTTGAGAGCAGCCCTGAAGAAAAGGCCTTGGGGGTGCTGGGGGATGAGAAGCTCAACAGGAGCCAGCAGTGAGCACTTGCAGCCCAGAAAGCCAAGCAGAACCCGGGCTGCAGCAAGAGAAGCGTGGCCAGCAGATTGAGGGAGATGATTCTCCCCCTCTACTGCACTCTGGTGAAATTACACCTGGAGCATTATGTCCAGTTCTGGAGCCTCTATTACAGGAAGGATCTGGAAGTGCTGGAAGGTGTCCAGAGAAGGGCCATGAGGATGAGCAGAGGGCTGGAGCTGCTCTGCAATGGAGACAGACTGAGGGAGTTGGGGCTATTCAGTCTGCAGAAGAGAAGGCTCTGACGAGACCTAATTGTGGCCTTCCTGGATCTACAGGGGGCTACAAGAAAGCTGGGGAGGGACTCTTTAGGGTGCCAGGGCTTGATAGGACTGGGGGGAATGGAGCAAAACTGGAAGTGAGTAGGTTCAAATTGGATGTTAGGAAGAAATTCTTCCCCATGTGGGTGGTGAGACACTGGCACAGGTTGCCCAGGGAGGTGGTGGAAGCCTCATCCCTGGAGGTGTTTAAGGCCAGGCTGGATGTGGCTGTGAGCAACCTGATCCAGTGTGAGGTGTCCCTGCCCATGGCAGGGGGGTTGGAACTGGATGATTCTTAAGGTCCCTTCCAACCCTGACAGTTCCATGATTCTAATTGGCTTTTACTGCTTGTCTGATAAACAGCTGATAAAAATCAGTTAAAATTCAGTTCCTCCACACTATAGACAACTGGTTTTGCCATCTTAAAAACAAACAAGCAAACAAACAAAAACCAAACACAAAATACCCCAACAAAGCAACCAGCCCAACCACACATCTGCTTTTCTGCAATACTCTGTTTTGACAATAAATATTTTATGGAAGACATATTTGGGGGGGAAGATTTTATTAGTCTCATTCTCAGTTTTACAGGAGTCTGTATACAAGTGCCTTTGCAGAATGCAAAATCATTTTGGGACCTGTTTGGGATTTTGCTAGTCCTACCTTTCTAAACATCTGTTAGTTCTTTGGCTCGCACTGGTGAGAAGCCAGACTTGTTTGCATATGGAAGCAGAGCACTTGGGAGGAGGCATTTGGATATTTTAAGAGCTTACCTGGCATGAGTGCTTAGATGCTGAGAGGAGTGATTGTTTTCAGTCTCTTAAAGCTCAGGCTAACTCTGGGACAAAGTTCTTTTTCCTGGACTGGTGCTCTTGAATGGATTAAGCTGCTGGATCGGACCCTGATCCCTAATGTTTTTCCTGCATATCCTGTCTTTTCCTATACTTTTTCTTGTGCTTGCCCCCAGGCTAAGCATTATTTTTGAATGAAAGCTGCTCTGAAGCCTGGAAATGGGGTTCATGTAGCAGAGATGCCATGAACATAATCAGTGTGGACTACCAAGCCAAGCTGCCTGAAGCACATCAAACTCTGGTTGTGTTCTTCATATTTATGGCCTTTGGCAGTTCTGGAGGGAAGCCTGGCTCCAGACTTTTTTTTTCCCCCATCCCATCTCCTTCCCTCATTTCCCACTGTCTACATTTAGCCCACATCTGAGGCCAAATTCTAGCAGCTACTCTATCACCGATGACCCTTCCTCAGCAGAGAGGGGGGATCAGGAAAAGGAAGGAAGACCCATAGCTTGAAAACAGATTTAATGAAACAGCCAAATGAATACCAGCATTGATACAAGATGGCAAGTTGTACTCAACCCAGCAGAAATGCAGCAGTCAAAGTATCCAGGGAGGCAGTCCTCAGGAGCAGAAGGGGACTGAGGAGACACCTAAGGAAAAGTCCAAGAAGAAGGCTTTAGCAGCTGCAAACTTCCCCCTTTATACCGCGTGTGATGCTCATGGTATGGGATACAGATCAGAGGCAACTCAAGACAGCTGTGTTGGCTGACTCAGAACTGCTAATGGCCTGCAACTCATGGGTCATGGGTTGAGTTCCAGTATCATGAGTTGAGTTTGAGAATCATGGGTTGAGTTTGAGTTCCAGCATCATGGGTTGGATTTAGTATCATGGATTGAGTTTGAGTTCAGTATCATGGGTTGGGTTCAGTTTCATGGGTTGAGTTTGAGTATCATGGGTTGAGTTTGAGTTCAGTATCATGGGTTGAGTTTGAGTATCATGGGTTGAGTTTGAGTTCAGTATCATGGGTTGGATTTAGTATCATGGGTTGAGTTTGAGTTCAGTATCATGGGTTGGGTTCAGTTTCATGGGTTGAGTTTGAGTATCATGCATTGAGTTTGAGTATCATGGGTTGAGTTTCAGTTTGAGTTTTAGTATCATGGGTTGAGTTTAGTATCACGGGTTAAGTTCAGTATCATGGGTTGAGTTTAGTATCATGGGTTGAGTATGAGTTCCATATCATGGGTTGGGTTTAGTTTCATGGGTTGAGTTTGAGTATCATGCATTGAGTTTGAGTATCATGGTTGAGTTTGAGTTCAGTATCATGGGTTGAGTTTCAGTTTGAGTTTTAGTATCACGGGTTGAATTTAGTATCACGGGTTGAGTTCAGTATCATGGGTTGAGTTTAGTATCATGGGTTGAGTATGAGTTCCAATATCATGGATTGAGTTTGAGTTCCAGTATCATGGGCTGAGTTTCAGATTGAGCTTGAGTATCATGGGTTGAGTTCCAGTTGGAGTCAAATGTGGAGATTCAAAGCATTTTGTTGTGACCAAGTGAACTGTACAGTAGTGACAAAAAGGGTACAGAGGTGCTGAGCTTGCATTTTAACTCACCCTGCCAGAGTGCTGATAAGGAGGGAAGGATCTAGGGGCTTTGCAGGTAGGGAAATTAAATAATGTAGGTGTTACAGATACTTGATCTGTGCCAAATAGTGTTAAGGGGCAGAGGCAAAGCTCAGGGAGCTGAAACAGTACAAGTGGGTACATTAATGGAAACTAAGGGCTGTTGTGTGGCTTGAGGGAGTATGAGTTGGACCATGGGCTCTCTCGGATCAGACAGGTGTCTGTATGGAGTGCTGTGCTGGTTATGAATGTGAAAATGATCTATGTTAATAATTGATTGTTCAGTTAGTAAAACAAATGTTACAAAGTTAGACAGTTGTGCCAGTGACAACAGGAATATATTTGACTGCACTCCATTATCAGTCCAAGGCTGAGAAAGACTATTCCAAGAAAACCCTGTTTGTTATTCCTCTTGTTTATCCTTTCCTTCCCCTACCACTTGTAATGGCATAATACAGACAGACACTAGGTACATGCAGTGAATTGCATTAGATGGAGATGTAGCTATTTTTATTGTATTGCTGGTAGTAACCCTAGACAGCAGAAAGAGCCCAGAGCTGTCTAGGCAAGGTGACATCAGAGCCCAAACTTCTCCTGCAGAGGAGAAGAGGAGGAAAAGCAAGCTGGCAGGCATTCTTGCAGAGGGGCACAGAAGCAACATCTGCTGCTGTTTCATCTGGTTTGCCCTTGCAATGTTGTTATGTTGGGAGTGACAGTGTGTTTTGCAGAAGAATGTGGAAACTCTTGTGTAAGCAAATGTAACTTCCTGACGAGCCTTGGAAATGCATGAGCACAGGTACAGATCACTCCCTTTACGGTACAAGAGGTTTTTAGAAGGCATTTGGAAAAGGGAAAATAGGTCCTTCCCTCAGTGGCTTATCTTACAAAACACTGCACACACAGCACACTGTAAAGGTTTTTAAAAATGAGTTGCCAGGAGCTTACAAATCCCTTATCAGAAGCTATGCAAGAGCTATATCTCTCCTGGTTAACTCTCTTCAAAACTTCACAGTTTTTGTACAAGTCTGTATGGGAAGCAACACAGCAGTAATCATTCTTCTGCTTACCACTGGAGTAGCTTTCCTAGAAGGCTCTCCAAGAAACACATCACCATTAATTGCTTAATCCTCCCTGCACTTCTGCCAGGTCATTCTGGTGGTGTATGAAAATGTATTCTAACCATTTTTCAAAGGAAGGTTGCAAGTGAAAGGAGGCAGCTTAATAAATGGATGGAACCAGCTTAATAAATGGCTGTGCCCTATATTCAGCTCTCTCCTTTTGGAACGTGTGATGCAGTCCCTCAGCCCTGCTAGCTCGGTCAGCATTTTTCTGGCTGCTGCCTGGCCATTTGGGAGCTTGAACTTCATTTATTTTTTTGTCCCTTTGAGTTTTGGGAAAGCAGTTAGTGAGTTAGTTTCCTTCCTGCTGATTTGCACAATCCTCAAGCTGCACAGGAGCCGTGTGCAGGTATAGGCATGCACAACTCCAGCAGCAGGAGCCCGCGGCCTGCAATGTGAGAGCACCTTGGCACAGCACCCGCATCCAGGGCCATTGGGAGGTAGGGCCAAGCCTGCAGCAGTGGGTGTCTTTATTGACATCAGGAGTGAGGAGGCAGAGCTAAATACACAGAATCACAGAATGTTAGAGACTGGAAGTGACCTCAATGGATCATCCAGTCCAACCCCCCTGCCAGAGCAGGAGCACCTAGAGCAGGTCACACAGGAACACAGCCAGGCCAGTTTTGAATATCTCCAGAGAGGAAGACTCCACAACCCCCCTGGGCAGCCTCTTCCAGCGTTCTGTTACCCTCACAGGGAAAAAAAATTCTTCCTCCTGTTTCCATGGAACTTCCTCTGCCTCAGCTTCCACCACTGCCACTTGTACTGGCATTGGGCATCACCCAGCAGAGCCTGGCTCCAGCCTCTTGGCACTCACCCTGCACATCTTTATAAACATGTGTGAGGTCACCCCTTAGTCTGTGTGAAAGGAAACCAAAGATCTTATGATTGGTCCCAGCCCCAAAGCAGTGACATCTATCACTGAGGATATGCAGACTTGGGTATCAACAGGACACCAAATTAGATTTGCTGCCCTTGTGCCTCTAGTGGCATCTGTGCAGAAACAGTGACGTGTTTGGCAATAGCTGCACAAATGGGTACAGAACAAGAACAAGAATCTTTCAGGGAAACCACGCAGGCACTCATAGAATGGCTCAGGTTGGATAATGAATGTGTTTGTATAATGAATGTTGGGAAGAGAGATGTGAGGAATAAAGATCATTATGAAGCTGGATGTGTACAGAGATCACTAAGGGTCGATTTTAGTCATCCCAGAAGGCTTCCTGCCTTTAAACAATGGCAGTGACAAGAAAGAGCCAAAAATAATGAGGTGATAGTGAAAGGTTTATATCCTTGGGAGAAAACAACAGTACTGTACTTAAACTTCCAAAGATTTCATGCCAAAGGAAATGGCACAACAGTTTGGAAGGAGGAAGAGGCAGTGATCAGAAGTGGGTCTGCTTCATTTACTATTTTGTTCTGTTTTGCTTCCATTTTTTCCTTGGTGTTTTTCTATAGCCCTATGCTTGCCAGGGCAGGAAGTTTTAATAGGCTATTGCACAGCATGTTGAGGGTTTGTTCTAATTGTGGTATTTGAACACTACCAGAACAGAGCTAATAAACAATAATTATATCAATAATAGAGCCACACAGACACACGTATAAAATTGTGGAACGCTGAAATAAGTCTCAATGAGATGATTTTGTGGGTAAAGGGATATAATCAGGCTGACATTAAATTGCACTGGTTGTCTGATGTGTGCCTCTGCTGATCACATCAACATCCCTGTCACAAGTCTGGCATGGAAAATAGCTTTCCTGTACATATTTGTCTGTGCATAGAATCATAGACTCATAAAATGGTCCAGGCTGGAAGGGTCTTCCCTGCAGTCAACTAAATCAGGCTACCCAGGATCTCATCCAGCCTCACCATGAATATGTCCAGGGAAGAAGCCTCAACCACCTCCCTGGGCGACCTCTTCCAGTGATCCACCACCCTCATAGTAAAGAACTTGTTCCTAACATCCAGTCTCAATCTGCTCTGCTCTAGTTTGAAGCCATTGTCCCTCATCCTGTCCCTGCAGGCCTTTGCAAACAGTCTCTCTGCAGCCTTCCTGGAGCCCCCTTCAGGTACTGGCAGGCTGCTATTGGGTCTCACTGGAGCTTCTTCCTCTCCAGGCTGAACACCCCCAGCTCCTTCAGCCTATCCTCATAGCAGAGGTGCTCCAACCCCCTAATCATTTCTGTGGCCCTCCTCTCAACCCTCTCCATCTCCTTCCTGTATTGAGGCCTCCAGAGCTACACACAGTAGTCCAGGTGAGGTCTCAACAGAGCAAAGCAAAGTGGCAGAATCAGCTCTCTGGCTCTGCTGGCAATGCTGCTTTGGATGCAGCCCAGGCTGTGATTTGCCTTCTGTGCTGCAAGCTCACCCTGCCTGCTCCTGTCCAACTTCTCATCCATCAGCACCCCCAAGTCCTTTTCCTCAGGGCTGCTTTCTAACACCTCATTCCCTAGTCTCTGGGGATCGTTCTGGCATACTCTTACATCAATGCAGCACAAAAATGTTCTGTTTGTGTTACTGACTGCCATGACTTCAGCAAAACTATTTCCCAATTCCAAATGAATTACTGAAAAGCGATGGTGATTATTAGCTGCCACTCTTGTGAAAACTCTTAGCATGTTAGGTTACTAGTAGATGTCTTAGGGGGCTGGGTGTGGTAGGAAACAGACCACAAAGTTTATCAAAGGTGTGATCAATACTTACATGCCCCTCAGATTTTATGGCCCAGCTTTCTACTCCACTTATGCATTCGTGTAGAAGGGAAATAAATTAACTCCAAAGAGCAATTGAATGAAGTGGTCAGTGTCTCCTGATCTGTCAGGGGCATTGGACTTGATGATCTGTGTGATCCTACGATTCTGGAGTGAGTGTTCTTGAGTTCTCCCCAGGTTTGTGTTCAAAGAGATAGATTAGTGAGGAGAAAGCAGGGAAATGTTCAAAATCATGACAAATTAATTCATCACATGGTTCTGAATGTTATGTTTGGGTCCAGTTAGGCAAGGTTAGCAGATGTTGTGTGACATTGGCATTTATTAGTGAATTGGGTGCTGCATCCTTCAGCTTGGCTTGAAAGGAGTTTGCAGAGCTGCACATGTTCTTGATGACAGGGCTGCAAATACACCTGGTGTGTTTTATGGCAACATTGGTATGTCCTGACTTTCTGAAGGTCCATTAGCCGGAATGGATCCTGAACTACCACACAAAGTCTTTAATTGTCACTTTTCATCAGTGCCTTTCAGGGAAGGGCTGCAGTCAGAGTGATTTGGCAGCCAGTTGCATAGGTATCCCCTGTCCACAAAATACAGGGCCTGGGCAGGGCTTTTCCTGTGTGTCTCATGGCACACAGTTGGAGTGGCTCTGTGCACAAGCAGGACAATATCATCTGTGAAGAGAGATCTGGCTAGATTCACTCACTGTACCAATGTTGTTCTTCACTGGCAAGATGCATTAACCTGGGCCATGAGAGTAACTGATGTTAGGTCCAGCTTCAAAAACCCTCAGGGCACACTGGACCACCGTCCTTTGGTGGTTTTCTATGTAAGGGCTAACAAATGTAAATGCAACTAAGTTGTTACACTTTGCTATAGAGTTCCTGAGTACATAAAATCCATATTAGAAAAGCTATTACTAAAAGGAAATCAAACTGGGAAAGCTGTGATGTAGTCTTGTGCTGCATTAGGGGACTGCAGTGAAAAATACTGCTTTACTGCATCCAAATTCTGCCTCTTAAATTTAACTGTAATTAGAATAGAATAGAATAGAATAGAATAGAGTAGAGTAGGAGTAGAGTAGAGTAGAGTAGAATAGAATAGAATAGAATAGAATAGAATAGAATAGAATAGAATAGAATAGAATAGAATAGACCAGGTTGGAAGAGACCTTCAAGATCATTGTGTCCAACCCATCAACCAATCCAGCACCACCTAAATAAATAAACCATGGCACCAAGCACCCTGTCAAGTCTCCACCTGAACACCTCCAATGATGGTGACTCTACCACCTCCCCAGGCAGCCCATTCCAATGGGCAATCACTCTCTCTGTATAGAACTTCTTCCTAACATCCAGCCTAAACCTCCCCTGATGCAGCCTGAGACTGTGTCCTCTTGTTCTGGTACTGACTGCCTGGGAGAACAGACCAACATCCACCTGTCTACAACCTCCCCTCAGGGAGTTGTAGAGAGCAATAATGTCTCCCCTGAGCCTACTCTTCTCCAGGCTAAGCAACCCCAGCACCCTCAGCCTCTCCTCACAGGGCTGTGTTCCAAACCCCTCACCAACTTTGTTGCCCTTCTCTGGACTCATTCCAGCAAGTCAACCTCCTTCCTAAAGTAAGTGGCCCAGAACTGGACACAGGACTTGAGTGTGGCCTAACCAGTGCAGTGTACAGGGGTAGAATGACCTCCCTGCTCCTGCTGGCCACACTGTTCCTGATGCAGGCCAGGATGCCATTGGCCTTCCTGGCTGCCTGAGCACACTGCAGGCTCATGTTCTACCTACCATTGACCAGTACCCCCAGGTCCGTCTCTGCCTGGCCGCTCTCCAGCCAGATATCTCTAGATATCTAGCATATCTCATCTCCTGAAAGCCTATGGTGCTAGCAGTGGTGTTACATTGTTTAGCTTAATGACAGGACTAGGGGAAATGAGTGGAAGCTGAGGCATAGGAAGTACCATGGAAACATGAGGAAATTTTTATCCCCTGTGAGGGTGACAGAGCACTGGAACAGGCTGCCCGGGGGGGTTATGGAGTCTTCCTCTCTGGAGATATTCAAAACCTACCTGGATGTGTTCCTGTGTGATCTGCTCCAGGTGCTCCTGCTCTGGCAGGGCAGTTGGACTGGGTGAGCTTTTGAGCTCCCTTCCAGCCTCTAACATCCTGTGATTCTGTGATTAATGTAGGCCTAGAAAACGTGGAAACCAAACACTTAGGAGGAAGCTGTTCATCTGAATGTATTAAGCAATTTACTTTAGGTAATGTAGCTTATAAAATTTTAATTTTGGATTAAATAAAGCGTATCCTCCAGCATGACTCTCCTACCTTGATGTTCAGAGAATGAAATATGGGCGCAGTTAGTGAATTTCTTCTCCAGGATGCTCCCCTGGATGAGGGTCAATAGTTTCCTAATGAAAGCAGTCAATAGCAATTCCTCTTGGTAAGCACAAAGAAATTAGCATTAAACAACAGGCATTGGTGGTGGAAGTTTTATGTGATTGTGTGGCTGGACTGCCACAGGCTTCAGGAAATAGCTGTAGCAGGTAGCACATTGCTCAATAGATAGGAAGCATCTTAATTACATCCCTGTTGATAGGGAATGTATAATCCAAACAATGTCTAAACAAGTTGGCAGCAAATGTACAAATATTTATGTCTGTGCAGAAGTAGGAATGTTTTCTACAGGGTTTCTGCTACATATTTCATGTCTTAATGTGAGAAACGGATTAAGCAGATGTTTTGCCATAGAAAAAGGGCTGAAATTATTTCTTCTCACAGCTACTCCATGAATATGGTTCTCACCCCAAAAACCATGTAATTACTTGCCTCAGTTACTGTCACAAGATTACATGTGTTATAGAATAGAATAGAATAGAATAGAATAGAATAGAATAGAATAGAATAGAATAGAATAGAATAGAATAGAATAGACTGGGTTGGAAGAGACCTTCAAGATCATCGCGTCCAACCTACCATCCAGCACCACCCAACCAACTAAACTATGGCACCAAGCACCCCATGAAGTCTCCTCCTGAACACCTACAGTGATGGTGACTCCACTGCCTCTCTGGGCATCCCATTCCAATGGGCAATCACTCCCTTTGTGTAAAACTTCCTCCTCACCTCAAGTCTAAACCTCCCCTGGCGCAGCCTGAGACTGTGTCCTCTTGTTCTGGTGCTGGCCGCCTGGGAGAAGAGACCAACCCCCACCTGGCTACAACCTCCCTTCAGGTAGTTGTAGAGAGCAAGAAGGTCGCCCCTGAGTCTCCTCTTCTCCAGGTTAAGCAACCCCAGCTCCCTCAGCCTCTCCTCACAGGGCTGTGTTCCAAGCCCCTCACCAACTTTGTTGCCCTTCTCTGGACTCATTCCAGCAACTCAACCTCCTTCCTAAACTGAGGGGCCCAGAACTGGACACAGGACTCAAGGTGTGGCCTAACCAGTGCAGTGTACCGGGGCAGAATGACCTCCCTGCTCCTGCTGGCCACACTGTTCCTGATGCAGGCCAGGATGCCATTGGCCCTCCTGGCTGCCTGGGCACACTGCAGGCTCATGTTCAGCCTACCATCAACCAGCACCCCCAGGTCCCTCTCTGCCTGGCTGCTCTCCAGCCACTCTGACCCCAGCCTGTAGCACTGCATGGGGTTGTTGTGGCCAATGTGCAGAACCCAGCACTTGGATGTGTTCAATCTCATGCTGCTGAATTCTGCCCATCTGTCCAGCCTGTTGAGGTCCCTCTGCAGAGCCTCTCTACCTTCCAGCAGATCAGCTCCTGCCCCCAGCTTGGTGTTGTCCACAAGTTTACTGATGATCAACTCAATTTTTACCTGCAGTCCTCTAGGGGCAAGACCTTCAGCTGCAGTTGAGAAGTTCTGCCTTCCTAATGGTGATTGGAGTGTCTCTTAGGGCTACTAAAAAGCTGGCCTTTCTTTCCTTAGTCTTGGAATACCACAGAATTGAAATGATGTAACCTAAAGCATTAACTGAAGCCATTTTCCTATTACGAAATTAATATTATGCTGAAAAGCTTAGATAAAAGTCCCACAGATGCTGAAGAAAGTCTCTCCACTGAGTGATGTCACTGGGATCTAACCATGAGATGGTTCAGGCAGGCATGTTGGTGCAGGTACAAGTAGTGACAGAGGCTACAATGAATTACAGGGTCACAGGATGTTAGGGCTGGGAAGGGACCTCAAGAGATCATTGAGTCAAACCCCCCTGCCAGAGCAGGACCATAGAATCCAGCACAGGTCACACAGCAAGACATCCAGACAAGGCTTGCAAGTCTCCAGAGAAGGAGACTCCACAACCTCTTTGGGGAGCCTGTTCCAGTGCTCTGGGACCCTCACAGTGAAGAAATTCTTCCTCATGTTGAGGTGGAACCTCCTGTTCTATAGTTTACATCTATTGCCCTTTGGCCTATCACAGGGTGCAACTGAGCAGAGCCTGTCGCCTCCTTCTTGACCCCCAGCCCTCAGATCTTTATAAACTTTTATTAAATCCCTTCTCAGACTTCTCCTCTCCAGGATAAACAGCCCCAGGGCTCTCAGCCTCTCCTCATAGGGCAGTGCTCCAGTCCATCATCCTCATAGCCCTTTGTTGGGCTCTCCAGTAGATGTCTGTCCCTCTTGAACTGGGGAGCCCAGAACTGGATTCAATATTCCAGGTGGGGCCTCACTAGGTTAGAGTAGAGGGGGAGGAGAACCTCCCTGGCTCTGCTGGACACACTCCTCTGAATGCCCCCCAGGATCCCATTGGTCTTCTTGGCCAGCAGGGCACATTGCTGTCCCATGCAGAACTTGTTGTCCACCAGCACTCCCAGGTCCTTCTCCCCAGGGCTGCTCTCTGGCAGATCCCCTCCCATCCTGTACTGCTGCAGTTTATTCATCCTTCCCAGATGGAGGACTCTGCACTTTTCCTTGTGGAACCTCATGAGATTCCTCTCTGCCCAGCTCTCAGTCTGCCCAAGTCTCTCAGTGGCCGCATATGGAAAACAGTCAACTCTCTCAAACATAACTTGCTTATAATGTACAAAAGATGAATCAAAGCACGTGTTGCAATTTTCTAAGGAGAAGAAGGTCAACCTATATCTAGAACAGTTTCAAAAATGCATGCAAAAATAACCAGCCCTGAGGAGCAGTGAATATCTCCAGCTTTTGCTTACTCTTGTTTATTCTTAATATCAAATTAGCTCTTGACCTATGACATAGGCTCTGAAATGTGAGAGACAGAGATTCAACAGATCTCATTAATCCATGTAGTAAAAGTTAATAGCCTAGGAAGCTTGATTGTGTGTTGTTTGTCATCTGCTTGTTTTTGACTCCTTGCTTTTAATGCAGTTCTTCTGCAGCTCTTCTTGAGTTTTTTTCACAGTGAAATAGAAGTCTCACATGGTCGATACCTGAGTTTGTACAATCTATAGAACAGTATTGATTTGGGACAGGTGAGGAACTCAGCTATTGGCAGACTGAGGAATGGAGGAGCATTTTTAATATGGTTCAGATGAGGTTGTGCCTAGAGCCCTTTGTACATCCTGATTCCAAAACAATACCTCATTACATCTAAATAACAGCAAGAGTCTGTGTAAAAACTTGGGAGAATAACAGAGAAAGGTCAATTCTAAATGCTGTCTAAGGTTGTAGTCTGTGAGTAACAGGAGCCAGCAGTGTGCACTTGCAGCCCAGAAAGCTAATCACATCCTGGGATGCATCAAGAGAAGCAGAGCCAGCAATTCGAGGGAGGTCATTCTCCCCCTCTGCTCCACTCTGCTGAGACCCCACCTGGAGGACTGCATCCAGTTCTAGAGCCCCTAGTACAGGAAGGATCTGGAGATGCTGGAATGTTTCCCTAGAAGAGCCACAAAGATGAGCAGAGGATTGGAGCTCCTCTCCTATGAGGATAGACTGAGGGAGTTGGAGCTGTTCAGTCTGGAGAAGAGAAGGCTCTGAGGAGACCTAATTGTGGCCTTCCAGGATCTGAAGGGGGCTACAAGAAAGCTGGGGAGGGACTTTTTAGGTTGTCAGGGAGTAATAGGAGGAGAGGGAATGGAGCAAAACTAGAAATGGGTAGATTCAGATTGGATGTTAGGAAGAAGTTGTTCCCCAGGAGGGTGGTGAGAGCCTGGCACAGGTTGCCCAGGGAGGTGGTGGTAGAAGTGTCGTCCCTGGAGGTTTTTGCAGCCAGGCTGGATGTGGCTGTGAGCAACCTGCTGTAGTGTGAGGTGTCCCTGCCCATGGCAGGGGGCTTGGAACTGGCTGATCCTTGAGGTCACTTCCAACCCTAACAATTCTATGATTCCATGATTCTAACTGTGTGGGTAATGCACGCTGCTTTTAACGAGTAGTGCTTCAATTCTTAACATCTTGAAACAAACCTAACTCCTAGAATAAAATTAATGTAATAAACACCAATACTTTTAGAATGGCAGGGAAGCAAATCAGGTATTTTTGTGTGGTGGCACAGGGAGCAGTCACTTTTTTATTAGTTTTTGAAGATCTGTGCTTTCATGTAGCTTTTTTTAATGAGAAATCTAGCTTAGCACTTCTATTGTATATATTTTTTTTTCACAGCCATTATTTGATGGAAAAAATGAAGGCATAGATGGTTTATTGCTGTCTTGATTTTATTCTTGATAGACTACTGATTCACCTGGTCAAGGAAATTATTAGGATGCTTTTCTTCTGCCTGATTCATCCCAGAGTTGCCTTTCCAGAGAGCACAACTTTATTACCTATTCATTCTCACTCTCTGCTGTTGCACAAAGACTATACCACAGTGATATGCACTGCCTGTCAGGAAGAGCTTTGCTCTTGGTCAGCCATGACTTTCAATCATAGAATTGTCATGGTTGGAAGGGTCCTCAAGGATCGTCATGGTTGCATGGAAGTAACAACAAACTCATTGTACTATATATATATATATACTAATAAACCTAATATAAAGTGTGTTAAATAATCAAATGTATTCCTTCCTCTGAGGGAAAAGGAAAGCAAGAAAATCATAGAATCATTGAGTTGTTAGGGTTAGTAAGGACCTCAGGATCAGCCAGTTCCAACCCCCCTCCCATGGGCAGGGACACCTCACACTACAGCAGGTTGCTCACAGCCACATCCAACCTGGCTGCAAAAACCTCCAGGGATGAGGCTGCCACCACCTCCCTGGGCAACCTGTGCCAGTGTCTCACCAGCCTCCTGGGGAAGAACTTCTTCCTAGCATCCAATCTGAACCTATCTGCTTATATTTTCACTCCATTCCCCCTACTCCTATCACTACCTGACACCCTAAAAAGTCCCTCCTCAGCTTTCTTGTAGGTCCCCTTCATATACTGGAAGCCCACAATCAGGTCTCCTCGGATCTTTCTCCTCTCTAGACTGAATAGTCCCAACTCTCTCCATTTGTCTTCATAGGAGAGGCAGAGAATGCTCATGTCATGTCTCCAGGCCATGCTGAAATAGCAGTGTGGTTCAGAAGCAGCTCAGGCAGAGACAAAATCATGCTCAGGGCTGCTTGTGCCACAGACCAAGGGCAAAAGTGATATTTTGACCTCTAGGCTTCCTGCATTCACAGGCTGGATGTGGCTCTGAGCACCCTGCTGCAGTGTGAGGTGTCCCTGCCCATGGCAGGGGGGTTGGAACTGGCTGATCCTTGAGGTCCCTTTCAACCCTGACAGTTCTATGATTCTGTAATGCATTTATCTTATTCAGTAATGATAAGGAAATGGTCTGACACATACAGGCCAAATTCCTTGAAGGGCTTATTTTAGCATGAACTTGTACATTAATCAGTTTATTTCCATTGCCTCAGAGAGAAGCAGTTCTTTGGTCACAATCATAAGGTCATTATTAGTGGGAGGCCAAGTGTCTTCCTGATAGAAGCATAAATACTTTGTGGCATCTGCACCTAAATTCTGTGGTTTGGGGAAGGCTGTGGTAGGCACGTCACCATGGGCTCAACCTCAAGGCTAAGCTTCCTCTGTTCTAGATGCAACATAAATACAGTGAAAGGTCATCTTTGTCCCTGCAAGGCTCTGAAATATTAAGGACAAAATAAGTGTGTAAGGAATAAAGATTACTGCTACCATCCTATGGATCCCATGGCTTGCCTATGGTGGCTCAGGGTGTCTGTGCTAGGGCTGGGATTTACCTCATACACATCTGTCATGTAGTTCAGCTTCCTTGGGGTGACCTCATTCATGTTGACAAAGATGTGCAGAGTGAATGCCAGGGAGGATGCAGCCAGGCTTTGCTCAGTGATGCTCAATGCCAGCACAAGGGGCAGTGGTGGAAGCTGAGGCATAGGAAGTTCCATGCAAACATGAGGAATTTTTTTTCCCTGTGAGGGTGACAGAACCCTGGAACAGGCTGCCCAGGGGGTTGTGGAGTGGACAACTCCCTGGATGTGTTCCTGTGTGACTTGGTATTGGTGATCCTGCTCTGGCAGGGGTGTTGGACTGGATGATCTTTCAGGGTCCTTTCCAGCCCCTAACATTCTATGATTCTGTGATTCCTTGCCCCCAGGACTTTGTCACCAGCTTTATGCTATACTGGGCTGGACTCTTTACCCATGTGAGTAGGTGTTAAACCTTCCTTTCGGAGCCTGGCAGGAGCACGTTTCACGTTGTCCTTGCTTAGGATGTTGAGAGCACAGGGAAATCCTGTAAGGGATGTGCATCAGGTGCAAAGCCTCCTTCCCACCTGACTGGCACATCTTTGCACAGAGAATTGCGATATCGTTGCAGCATGGGACACTGTTTGTAGCTGTAGGAGAGCGTGCTTGCAGATTTCCTGACAAAACAGATCCAGTCAGCACACAGTATGCTTTACAGCAATGGTAATCAAATGTTCCATAATGATGTATGATTGAAAAATAGTGCTGGCACGCCTGGCCCTGCTCTCACAGGATCTTCATTTTAATGGACAGCTTTGCCAATGTTCCCTCTCCTCCGGGGTGGAGGAACTCATCCAGGCAGCTGGGTCGTGTTTAGTTTTGCAGACCTCAAGGCATTCTCAGCGTGCTCTGGAGTGGCAGGAGCAGCAGTGCCATACATGTGCAGACATATTCCTGAATGATTTCTGAAGTGCACTGGGTGCAGGCCAGGGCTGTAATGGGGGTGGCTGAGAGCTTAGTGCAAGTCATGGCAGGTGCCTGCTTGTACGGGCATGTGAAATAGCAGCTGTGGCTAGCATGTGATTCGAGGAGCACGTGAAGACCATACCTCCATCTCCCTTGCTTCTATCAAAATTCTGCAGAAACCACTCTCAGCACAGCCACTGGAAAGAAAAAATAATAGGCAGCTCTCAGACTGTGCTGTTATTATCCAGTTGGTATTGAGTGGCAGTAGCAGGACACTGCAGAACTGCCTTTCTCTGGCTGTCAGCCGATTAGCTGTGACAGCCCTAATAATGGTTATGTCAGGAGGCAAGTAAAGAGATGCCACAAATGGATTGCACATGTATAATTGCTACAAAAACAAAGCTGTTAATAAAAGGAGACAAGAAAATTAAGAGGAAGAAATGGCTTATTGCATGCTAATTTCCTCCAGCTTTCATACTCTCTCTCTATTCTGTTTGTGGGTTGTGTTGTTGTTGTTGTTTGTTGTTTATTTGGGGATCTTTTTTGTTTGGTTGGTTGGGTTGTTGTGGTTTTGGTTTGGGTTTTTTTTTTGGGGGGGGTGGGGTGGGATGTTGTTTTGTTTTGTTTTAATTCAATTGGATCACTTCTCCTGGGGAGAATTGTGGCCAGAAAATGGAATATGGAGAGGATTTCCCTACAATAAATAATTTCAATCCTGTGTTTTTCCGGCCTGATCAAGTTCAGGCAGACAGATTGGGTGGAAGAGCTGTTACCTAATCTGATGGCTCTTACAGGTTACTGTAAGATAAATGGACTGACCCAGAGAACATATAATCACTTGGTCACAGAATCACAGAATCACCAAGGTTGGAAGAGAACCCAAAGATCATCAAGTCCAACCTGTCACCACAGACCCCAGGACTAAGCCATGGCACCAAGTGCCACATCCAATCCCCTCTTGAACACCTCCAGGTCCATATGTCTACGAAGGTCCCACAATGTTGCCATGCCTGAGTTGTTGTTCTAGAGGAGAGAGATGCTGCTGCCAGTTTTTGTTGATAGAAATCACAATATCCACAACATAGGCAAAAGATTTTATTTCCTCAGCCCACAGCCTATCAAAATCCATATGGGTGTTCCTAGATTAAAATGCTTTGCCTTCTCCACCATCTCACGAGGGTTGCTAGTGTGCAACAAAGAGTGGAATTTATGGAGTGTCTAAGACTGGTTAATCATAGAATCACAGAATGGTCTGGGATGGAAGGGACCTCCAAAGCTCATCCAGTCCAACCTCCCTGCAGTCAGCAGGGGCATCTCCAACTAGATCAGGGTGCCCAGGGCCTCGTCCAGCCTCACCTTCAATATCTCCAGGGAAGGAGCCTCAACCACCTCCCTGAGCAACCTCTTCCAGTGTTCCTCCATCCTCATAGTAAAGAACTTGTTCCTAACATCAAATCTAAATCTGCTCTGCTCCAGTTTGAAGCCATTGTCCCTCATCCTGTCCCTGCAGGCCTTTGCAGTCTCTCTCCAGCTTTCCTGTAGGTCCCCTTCATGTACTGGCAGGCTGCTATTAGGTCTCCCTGGAGGTTTCATAGTTTCATAGTTTCATTCAGGATTGGAAGGGACCACAAGGATCATCTAGCTCCAACCCCCCTGCCATGGGCAGGGACACTCCACACTACATCAGTCTGGACAGAGCCTCATCCAGCCTGGGCTTAAACACCTTCAGGGATGGGGCCTCAACCACCTCCCTGGACAACCCATTCCAGGGCTTCACCACTCTCATGGGGAAGAACCTCCTTCTCACCTCCAGCCTGAATCTCCCCACCTCCAGCTTCATTCCATTCCCCCTAGTCCTATCACTCCCTGAGATCCTGAGCAGTCCCTCCCCAGCCTTCCTGTAGCCCCCTTCAGATACTGGAAGGCCACAATGAGGTCACCTCGGAACCTTCTCTTCTCCAGACTGAACAGCCCCAACTCCTTCAGTCTGTCCTCATAGGAGAGGTGCTCCAGCCCTCTGATCATCCTTGTGGCCCTTCTCTGGACACCTTCCAGCACCTCCACATCCCTCTTGTAATAGGGGCTCCAGAACTGGACACAGTACTCCAGGTGAGGTCTCACCAGGGCTGAGTAGAGGCGGAGGATCACCTCCCTCGACCTGCTGGCCACACTTCTCCTGATGCAGCCCAGGATCTGATTGGCTTTGTGGGCTGCAAGTGCACATTGAGAGCTCCTGTTGAGCTTTTTGTCCACCAGCACCCCCAAGTCTCTCTCCTCAGGGCTACTTTCCAGCCAGTCACTGCCCAGCCTGGATTTGTGCCTGGGATTGCCTCGACCCAGATGCAGCACCCTGCACTTGCTCTTATTGAACTTCATGAGGTTGGCTTGTGCCCACCTCTCCAGCCTGTCCAGGTCCCTCTGGATGGCCTCCCTTCCCTCCAACTGTCTGCTGCACCACACAGCTTGGTGTCATCAGCAAACTTGCTGAGGGTGCACTCAATGCCACTGTCCATGGCACCCACAAAGATGTTGAACAAGCCTGGTCCCACGAGTGATCCCTGAGGGACTCCGCTTGTCCCTGGCCTCCACTGGGACATGGAGCCATTGACAGCCTCTCCAGGCTGAATACTCCCAGCTCCCTCAGCCTGTCCTTGTAGCAGAGCTGCTCCAACCCCCTAATAATTTTTGTGTCCCTCCTCTGGACCCTCTCCATGTCTTTCCTATACTGAGGGCTCCCAAGCTGTACGCAGTACTTCAGGTGAGGTCTCAGCAGAGCAGAGTAATGTCAGCTTAGATGCAGTTGAAACCTGGTCATCCCAGAAATAAGAGAAGGAAGCCCTGAAGCAGGACAACAAGAGAAATAAATGGATACATCTGATGAGAGACAATAAGTCTAGAAGTAAATAATTTGCCCAAATTGTAGCCACTAATGGGATCAACGCTGCACTTGATGAAGGCAATGGTTTTCCTATCCCACTAGTGGAAGCAGCTGCAAGACCAATATACACAAGCTGAAAAATGCCCATTTAGGTGCAAGCTTTTGTTTTTCAGTAGGAAGCAGCTATTCTTTCTAAAGAAAAGCATCTCTAAATATATCTGCATTCCTCAGATATGTTTAGACTCCCTCAAGCCTCCAAACAAACAGCTGTAACGAGAGCCATTCTGACTGCAGGAGCACCTGGAACCTCTTCTGAGGTGGGCCTGCCTCACAATGCTGATGTAAAAATCAAAATCATTTGTACCCTGCTATGGTATAATGGTAGAAAAGGTTGACAGATATGCACTAGCGTCTAGATGTTCAGGTTGTTTCATGAGCTTTGTTGGCAAACATTTCTTCAGCTCCGAGTTACAGGCTGAGATGAGTTCTGACTTGTAAAGTGTAGGTGAAAACAGCCAAATGGAAAGACCATTTATTTAGAATAAACCATTTATTTAGAATAAACCAAAGCAGGTTGGAAGAGACCTTCAAGATCATCCTGTCCAACCCATCAACCAATCCAACCCACCTAAACAGCTAACCCATGGCACCAAGCACCCCATCAAGTCTCCTCCTGAACACCTCCAATGACAGCGACTCCACCACCTCCCTGGGCAGCCCATTCCAATGGGCAATCACTCTCTCTGTATAGAATTTCTTCCAAACATCCAGCCTAAACCTCCCCTGGCACAGCCTGAGACTGTGTCCTCTTGTTCTGGTGCTGGTTGCCTGGGAGAAGAGACCAACCTCCGCCTGTCTACAACCTCCCTTCAGGTAGTTGGAGAGAGCAATAAGGTCACCCCTGAGTCTCCTCCTCTCCAGGCTAAGCAGCCCCAGCTCCCTCAGCCTCTCCTCACAGGGCTGTGTTCCAAACCCCTCCCCAGCTTTGTTGCCCTTCTCTGGACTCGTTCCAGCAAGTCAACCTCCTTCCTAAACTGAGGGGCCCAGAACTGGACACAGGACTCGAGGTGTGGCCTAACCAGTGCAGTGTACAGGGGCAGAATGACCTCTCTGCTCCTGCTGGCCACACTCTTCCTGATGCAGGCCAGGATGCCATTGGCCCTCTTGGCTGCCTGGGCACACTGCTGGCTCATGTTCAGCCTACCATCAACCATCACCCCCAGGTCCCTCTCTGCCTGGCTGCTCTCCAGCCACTCTGACCCCAGCCTGTAGCACTGCATGGGGTTGTTGTGGCCAATGTGCAGAACCTGGCACTTGGATGTGTTCAATTTCCTGCCCTTGGACTCTGCCCATCTGTCCAGCCTGTCGAGGTCCCTCTGCAAAGCCTCTCTACCCTCCAGCAGATCAACTCCTGCCCCCAGCTTGGTGTTGTCAGCAAATTTACTGATGATGAAACAGTGTAGACAATGTAGAATAAGACTTTTTTGCATTATTATTTTGGGGTTGGACTCAATCACAAGTCAGGGACAAGTGGAGTCCCTCAGGGATCAGTACTGGGGCCAGGCTTGTTTCACATCTTTGTTGATGAGGTGAACAGTGGCACTGAGGCACCCTCAGCAAGTTCACTGATGACACTAAGCTGGAGGGAAGGGATGCATCCAGAGGGATCTGGACAGGCTGCAGAGGTGAGCCCAAGCCAAATTCATGAGGTTCAACAAGACCAAATGCAAGGTCCTGCAGCTGGGTCAAGGCAATCCCAAGCATGGATATAGGCTGGGCAGGGAATGGCTAGAGGGCAACCCTGAAGAAAAGGCCTTGGGGGTGCTGGGGGATGAGAAACTCAACAGGAGCCAGCAGTGAGCACTTGCAGCCCAGAAAGCCAACCAGAGCCTGGGCTGCAGCAAGGGAAGCGTAGTCAGCATGTCGAGGGAGGTGATTATTCCCTTCTGTTCCACTCTGCTGAGACCCTACCTGGAGTACTGTGTCCAGTTCTGGAGGCCCTATAGGAAGGGCCCTGTAGAAAGGATCTGGAGGTGCTGGAAGGTGTCCAGAGAAGGGCCACGAGGATGAGCAGAGGGCTGGAGCTGCTACAGAGACAGACTGACAGAGCTGGGGTTGTTCAGTCTAGAGAAGAGAAGGCTCTGAGGGGACCTTGTTATAGCCTTCCAGGATCTGAAGGGGACCTACAAGAAAGCTGAGGAGGGACTTTTTAGGGTGTCAGGGAATGATAGGACTGGGGGTCATGGAGCAAAACTAGAAGTGGTTAGATTCAGATTGGATGTGAGGAAGAAGTTCTTCCCCATGAGGGTGGTGAGACACTGGCACAGGTTGCCCAGGGAGGTGGTGGCAGCCTCATGCCTGGAGGTTTTTGCAGCCAGGCTGGATGTGGCTGTGAGCAACATGCTGTAGTGTGAGGTGTCCCAGGCCATGGCAGGGGGGCTGGAACTGGCTGATCCTTGAGGTCCCTTCTAACCCTAAGAATTCTCTGATTCTATGATCTCTGGAGGTCCCTTCCAGCCCCTAAAATCCTGTGATCCTGTGATTACCAAATAGCAGAGGTGGACTTGGGAGAGAAGCAGCTCAGGTAGGAGAGGTTTTGCTCATGGACAGGAAGCTGCAGCCTAGATGCCCAAGTCAAAAAGCTGACTGTCATGCTCATACAATACCTGTTTTCATCTGTGCTGTAATGTGTTTTGGCATCAGTGCTGAGTACAGTGGGAATCCGACCAAAACACACCCCTCACTTTAAGCATTCACAACGAGCTTCTGAGCTTTCTGACATAAAATTACTACCCAAATGCACAGCTGCTGTTCTAATTTTTATATTAATTTGCTCATGTGCTGTGGGGTTTGCCACTTAAAAGGAAATGTGGCGCAGAGAGGGAAATGGAGATGTTACAAATGACCTTTTCTCTTTTTTTTTTCTGGTGTAAAACTTCAGTGTACTATGGGTAATAATTAATGTTCCATGGTTTCTGACCTTTCTGCCCCAAGCCTTGTAAAATCCCAGAAAAGTGTGTCCAGCAGATCCAGGAAGGTTCTCCTCCCCCTCTACTCTGCCCTCGTGAGACCTCATCTTGAGTACTGTGTTCAGTTCTGGGCTCCCCAGTTCAAGAGGGACAGGGATCTGCTGGAAAGAGTCCAGCAGAAGGCTATGAGGATGATGAAGGGACTGGAGCACTGCCTGATTGAGGAGAGGCTCAGAGCCCTGGGGCTGGTTAGTCCAGAGAGGAGAAGACTGAGAGGGGATTTAATAAATGTTTATCAATATCTGAGGGCTGGGGGTCAAGAGGGAGGAGACAGGCTCTGCTCCTTTGCACGCTGTGACAGGACAAGAGGCAATGGATGTAAACTCCAGGACAGGAGGTTCCACCTCAACATGAGGAAGAACTTCTTCACTGTGAGGGTCCCAGAGCACTGGAACAGGCTGCCCATAGGGGTTGTGGAATCTCCTTCTCTGGAGACTTTCAAGGCCTGTCTGGATGCATTTTTGTGCAGACTACCCTGGGTGATCCTGCTTTGGCAGGGGGGTTGGACTTGATAATCTCTTTAGTTCCCTTCCAACCTCTTATATACTGTCATACTGTGATACTGTGATGCATTCCTCTGTGACCTGAGCTAGATTCTATGGTCCTGCTCTGGCAGTGGGGTTGGACTTAGTGAGCTCTTTGGGTCCCTTCCAACCCCTGACATCCTGTGAGCCTGTGATTCTACCATATATTTAGAGATGTTTGATTAATACCACTGCTGTTCTGCTGATCACAGATTAGAAACCTGCTGAATGAAGCCACCTAACATCAAAATGAACTTGTTGCTCCTAAAGCCAGTTTTGCCAAATGAAGAGCAGAAAAAGTTGTTTAGATTGGCCAGGAGGGGGTTGGTCTCTTCTCCCAGGCACCCAGCACCAGAACAAGAGGACACAGTCTCAATCTCTGCCAGGGGGAAGTTTAAGCTCGAGGTGAGGAGAGAGTTCCCAGAGAGAGTTATTAGCCATGGGAATGTGCTGCCCAGGGAGGTGGTGGAGTCCCCATCCCTGGAGGTGTTCAAGAGGGGATTGGATGTGGCACTTGGTGCCATAGTTTAGTAGTCATGAGGTCTTGGGTGGCGGGTTGGACTTGATCTTTGAGGTCTCTTCCAACCTTATTGATTCTATGATGCTATGATTAACTGGAAAGCCACTTTCAACTGTAGTCTTTGTTTAGGCACTACAATAAAGGGGGGGGGGGGGTGTTACCTCTTGCCTTATTTATATTAAAGGTATTTAAATGAAAAGAATGATTTTTGTTGCATGGTGGATGGATTTTGCATGAATGTGAGTAAAGTAGATCAGTAATTATTTTGAGAGTGACAAAAATAGGTACAACCGTTTAGGTTTGATGTTGGCTTTTGCAAGATTTCTGTCCTCAAGTCACTTCTTGGCTCTTAATCATTACCCATCTGTAAGCACAAAGGGAGATTCCTGACCAGCCTGGTTTCTTGAACTTGAGGGGAAAAAAAGGATGGGAGGGATGTGGATTTAAAGGGAAAAAAAAAAATTATAGAGAGCCTAGATGTAAGAAGGAAGAGGATAACAAACATCAAGTAAAAGGATGAAGAAGGTCAGAGAAAGGAAAACAGAGAGTGGAATGGAAATGTATATGGTTTATGCTCAAATCAGTCAGATAGCTTAGGTCTGTGTTTCTCCAGTGATGGCATTTATGTTCAGGACTTGACAGATTCAGCTGGGTCTGGGTATCAGTTTCCTCAGAAAGGCTGCAGATGATAGGGAGGGAGATTATAACACTGATTCATTGCTCCCCAGCTTTGAGCTGACCTGCCGGGGTAGTGCTGAATGGATAAATGCGATACAGCAATGCAAAGCATGGCCAGCAAAACCTGCAAATGGATTGCATTTCTCTAATTCCACCACACTGCTTCTTTTTTCTTTCTGTTTGGGCTTCATTCACTAATGTTGCTGTGCTGGCATTTAGAGTGCAGGTCCATATTTTAAAAGTCAAACCCAAAGGAACCTATTTGCTTGTGGTTAGGACAAAGGGTCGGGCACAGGCAGTGAAGTTAGTTGTGCAGGCAGCTGAACCTCCAAGATTTATAGTTTTGGGCTAGACTGAGGTAGATACACATGAGATGTCTTGGAATAATCTGGGCTGTTATTGAATGATGCTGCTTTCTATAGACACAAGGGAGGAAATAGGAGATATAAATAACATTATGTCCCAATGCAGGCAAAGCACATTTAAGAGCCAGTTTAACCCTGAATAAGCAATATTGTCCTGAGTGCTCTACAGTGTGTGCATACAAAATACATAATTAACCAGGTTGGAAAAGATCTTCAAGATCAAGTCCAACCTATCACGCAACATCATCTAATCAACTAAACCATGGTACAAAGCGCCCCATGCAGTCGCCTCATAAACACCTCCAGGGATGGTGACTCCACCACCTCCTTGGGCAGCACATCCCAATGGGCAATCACTCTCTCTGTATAGAATTTCTTCCTAACCTTCAGTCTAAGCCTACCCTGGCACAGCTTGAGACTGTGTCCTCTTGTTCTGGTGCTGATTGCCTGGGAGAAGAGACCAACCCCCACCTGGCAACAACCTCCGTTCAGGTAGTTGTAGAGAGCAAGAAGGTCTCCCCTGAGCCTCCTCTTCTCCAGGCTAAACAACCCCAGCTCCCTCAGCCTCTCCTCACAGGGCTGTGCTCCAGACCCCTCCCCAGCTTTGTTGCCCTTCTCTGGACATGTTCCAGCACCTCAACATCTTTCTAAACTAAGAGGCCCAGAACTGGACACCGTACTCAAGGTGTGTTAGCTCCTGTGGCATCTACAGGACCGAGAGAGGTATCCCTCACCATTTCTTATTCATGGTGATAGAAGCAGTCAAGCTAGAAACGCTCCAGGGCACTTTTTTGCTCTGTTTGCATGTGTACTTTCACCTTCTGAAACACAATACCATGATTATCTAACCTAAAATTTCATCTTTGGGGTGCTACTAATTTAATCCAAACCAATTCATGGCACTGATGAGAAGCAGTGATGTAACTTGGTAGCAAGAGTTTGGCTTCTCAGAATCTGAAGCCTCACTTCCAGTGACACTTTCTATTGCCTGTGTCCAGAGAAGTGCCATGAGGATGATCAGAGGCCTGGAGCTCCTCTCCTATGAGGACAGACTAAGAGAGTTGGGGCTGTTCAGTCTGGAGAAGAGAAGGCTCTGAGGGGACCTAATTGTGGCCTTCCAGGAACTGAAGGGGGCTACGAGAAAGCTGGGGAGGGACTTTTGAGGGTGTCAGGGAGTGATAGGACTGGGGGGGATGGAGCAAAACTAGAAGGGGGTGGATTCAGATTGGATGTGAGGAAGAAGTTCTTCCCCATGAGGGTGGTGAGAGACTGGCACAGGTTGCCCAGGGAGGTGGTGGCAGCCTCATCCCTGGAGGTTTTTGCAGCCAGGCTGGCTGTGGCTGTGAGCAACCTGCTGTGGTGTGAGGAGGTCATGGCAGGGGGGTTGGAACTGGCTGATCCTTGAGGTCCCTTCTAACCCTAAGAATTCTGTGGTTCTATGATTTTCCTGCTTTGCTTTCCTTTTCCCTCAGAGGGAGGAATACATTTGATTGTTTAATACACTTTATATTAGCTTTATTAGTGGGTATATATATAGTAGGATCAATCTGTTGTTATTTCCATGTATGCAACTATGATATTCAGGCAGACCAGTTCTTTTCATCTGCTTACAGCTGCATGTATTTACAAACCCAACTGCTAGTCAATATAAATAAATGTCTGAGTCATATATCTGATCCTAGGCAATAATCTCTGTTCTTCCATCTGGCTCCTTAAATGCCTGGATACTTAATTCAATAAGAAGATATTTATCTTTTCTATTCCTTTTCTACTTCTTTTAAGGATTTGTTTGGGGGGTTTTAACTCCCCTTTTCCACATCTGCTGCTTAGATTCCCAAGTCCTCCCACCTCCCCCCTTTCCTTTCCCCTTCTTCCCAGAAGCTCCTGCTTAGAGTTTAGCTAATGGATTTCTAATTCAATTGGGACTTCTGCTGGGATAAATCAGCCTCATACAACAATAATTTATGGTTCTTGAAAACTTGGCTGTGGGTGAAATTAGGTAACTAGCACCAGGCAAGTAACAGTCTCATTAAGATCCCATGGAAAATAGCTGTAAGTGGGTAGAGATTCATGAGGTTTGTAGATATTCCTAGTCTCAGGACAGCAGTCTCAGCTGGTTGCCCTTAGCCCTTAGACATAGCCATTCAGGATACCTGTGATCAGGTCCTGATCCAGATCCTGCCTCTCAGCCACTCCATTGATATATAGGGAGACCAAGGACAAAACTTGCATCAGCTCCAAGACATCCAGACTTTGTTCACTAATTATTTCATAAGCATGGGTTTGTTTGCTGTGCTCTGTGCTCAGCAAATGATGCTCAGGGACATTCTGGAGACATTTGGAAGGAAGAATTGAAGTGCTGAGTTGTTTTCTCCGTTTGAAGATAGGGAATTAAGGGTGCTACCTGGTAGGCTGCTGCATCCATTTTGCAGATGGGACACTGAACCTGACAGAGTAGATTTCCCCAGGGTTGCACAATAATATCTATCCCCTTGGGTCTCAGCTCAATGCCTTCACCAGGTGGCCATACAACTGAGCTATTATTTTAGATATAAGGAAATGTCTTCTATATTCCTGGGATGGAGTGATCCCACTAACTAGATTTATTGTGCACTTCAGATAGGTCATGGCATCAGAGTCTGTGATGTACCACTAAATCTCAGCCTTATTAATCACAAGATGTTGGATTATCATTTTTTTTGCTGTGAAAATTGCTTACACTGAAGGAGTTAGAAATCTGTGAGCAGAGCTCTGAAGCATTCTTAATAATGGGAAAAATCATCATAGAATCATAGAATCAACCAGGTTGGGAAAGACCTCAGAGATCATCAAGTCCAACCTATTGCCTAATACCTAACACCTCCTGACAACTAAAGCATGGCTCCAAGTGCCACATCCAAGCCTTTTTTGAACACCTCCAGGGATGGGGACTCCACCACCTCCCTGGGCAGCACATTCCAATGGCCAACCTCTCTGTGAAGAATTTCTTCCTAACATCCAGCCTAAACCTGCCCTGGCACAGCTTGAGACTGTGTCCTCTTGTTCTGGTGCTGCTTGCCTGGGAGAAGAGACGAACTCCCACCTGTCTGCAACCTCCCTTCAGGTAGCTGTAGAGAGCAATAAGATCTCCTCTGAGCCTCCTCTTCTCCAGGCTAAACAACCCCAGCTCCCTTAGCCTCTCCTCATAGGGCTTGTGCTCAACACCTCTCCCCAGCCTTGTTGCCCTTAGTAAAGGTAAAAAGAACCATTCTCACTAGAGACTTTCAGTACTTTTCTGGACGTGTTCCTGTGTGACCTGTGCTAGATTCTATGGTCCTGCTCTGACGGAGGGATGGACTTGATGATCTCTGGAGGTCCCTTCCAACTCCTAACATCCTGTGAGTCTGTGATCCTGTAATACGATTCACTGCTGGCCCTAAAATCCATCTGCTTACAACTGACAACCTAGCCTGAGCTCTCCTTACTTCCAGTAGATGGTAAAGCTTCAAAGAAATCCTCATATGAGAAAAAAAAGTAGGATCAATCCTTCATTTGTTTGCCATATTCATAAAACCACACTTAGCCTGATGACATAGCAGTCAGAAGAAGGACCTGAGTTTTAACATACAGGGTTAATCATCCTTGGATTTTTGCTTAATTGTAGGCCTTGAGCTATAGTCAGGAAACTTGTTTCCAGCATATGTTGGGAATGGTTTTTTTATGTGCTGTAAAATCTGTCCTACCACCTAAGCACAAAGGTTAAGTTAGGTCTTGCAAAGGGGAAAAAAAGAAAGGGTTGCTCCTATCATTGTAACAGTCACTTACCTTCATGCTCATGTAAATGTGGCAGGCTCTGTCCTGTGTGACAAAGAGTGCCTGCAGGGGACTGGAGAATGAATAGGCTTAACAGAAAGTATTTTAGCCTAAGCCTTGTCCATCTTTAATTAGTTATCTGGGTTAAAGGAGGGGTCGAGAGCCCGCAGCTGCTTCAGGACTAATGTGTCAATGGAAAGTGAAGTTTAACACTGAAGAGGAAATTATCCACAGAGGTTTAATCCTTTTTGATTCTTTTTTTGGGCTACTAATGACAGCAGGGGCAGAAATGTTTCAAGTTAGACATCACTCTGCAGGTAGTTCGGAGGAGATCCCATGCTGCTCTGCAGCCCCATCATAAGCTGGAGTACACAAGGAAAAAGGCATTTCAGTTTAATAAAATGGAATGGAATGGAATGGAATGGAATGGAATGGAATGGAATGGAATAGAATAGAATAGAATAGAATAGAATAGAATAGAATAGAATAGAATAGAATAGAATAGAATAGAATAGAATAGAATAGAATAGAATAGAATAGAATTAACCAGGTTGGAAAAGACCTTTGAGATCGAGTCCAACCTATCACCCAACACCATCTAATCAACTAAACCATGGCACTGAGTGCCTCATCCAATCTCTTCCTAAACACCTCCAGGGATGGTGACTCCACCACCTCCCTGGGCAGCACATTCCAATGGCCAATCTCTCTTTCTATGAAGAACTTCTTCCTAACATCCAGCCTAAACATCCCCTGGTGCAGCTTGAGACTGTGTCCTCTTGTTCTGGTGCTGGATGCCTGGGAGAAGAGACCAACCCCCACCTGGCTACAACCTCCCTTCAGGTAGTTGTAGATAGCAATAAGGGCAGGATGCAAAATCTTGTGGTCTGAAACTGAAGTTTATATCAGAAAAAAACAGAACTAAAATAAGATGCAGCCAAACTGCTTGAACCAGCACAACCATGTCCAACAGGAGTTGTGTTAATTGTCTGATTGAGTGCTGGAGCTCACACTTCTGAAATAGTGTGCACACTCAGGAAAGTAACACTTCCGTGTTAGTCTTTGTTGTTTTGTTACATGACAAAGTAAAGGAGATCAAGTTTAAGAGAAATCAAGTTTAAGAGAGATCAAGTTTAAGAGAGATCAAGTTTCAGAGACAGTCCACAACCACCTTTTTGGTTTTTTTCTAAGCATGAATCATAGACTCTCAGAATCACAGAATTCTCAGGGTTGAAAGAGACCTCAAGGATCATCTGGATCCGACCCCCTGCCATGGGCAGGGACACCTCACACTACAGCAGGTTGCTCACAGCCACATCTAGACTGCCCTTAAAAACCTCCAGGGATGAGGCTGCCACCACCTGGGCAACCTGTGCCAGTCTCTCACCACCCTCCTGGGGAAGAACTTCTTCCTAACATCCAATCTCAATCTACCCATTTCTAGCTTTTTTCAGTTCCCCGCCAGTCCTATCACTCCCTGACACCCTAAAAAGTCCCTCCCCAGCTTTCTTGTAGCCTCCTTCAGATACTGGAAGGCCACAACAAGGTCTCCTCAGACGTCCAGGTTGAAGAGTCCAATATTTTATTAGTTTTAAACAAGTGGGGAAAGAGAGCAGCAGGATAAAGAAGAGCAATCTTCCACAGCATAATAATTAACAAGAAACATCACTGATGTCATCTGCTGTTCATACAAGTGCTTCTGCTTTATGTTCATGTGCTGTGCTTTTGACAGCCATGGCAGAGTAACTGAGCCAACCTTATCCATTAGCTCTGGACAAGCACAAACAGCAAAGTTCCCATCAGAATCAATAAAAGTGCTGCAAAGAGGGGTGAGTGTACTGCACCGGGCTGGCAAAGCAGCAGTGCCTTTGCCTCTTCACTTGACATTGCACATTGCTCCTAAGTCAGCCTTGCCCCCTGATGATTTCCCTCCATACTGTTTTATCTATTTGTGTGGTTAGTCAGCCTCATAATAAACAGTGCTTGCAGATTACTGCAACAGACACTGGCACAGGTTGCCCAGGGAGGTGGTGGCAGCCTCATCCCTGGAGGTTTTTAAGGGCAGGCTGGATGTGTCTCTGAGCAACCTGCTGTAGAGTGAGATGTCCCTGCCCATGGGAGTGGGGTTGGAACTGGATGATCCTTGAGGTCCCTTCCAACCCTGACAATTCTATGACTCTATGATTAGATTTCTTACACTGACAATGATTATCATGACCCTCATTGCCCAAAGAACAGCTTTAGTACTCTTCATATGTCAGAGAAAGTATTTTCATTCCCTTGTATGAAATCATGCCACGAGTTGGCCTTTTCCTGCACCAAGTCGTCCAGAGAACATGTCCAGAGAAGGGCAACAAGGCTGGTGAGAGGCCTTGAACACAAGCCCTATGAGGAGAGGCTGAGGGAGCTGGGATTGTTTAGCCTGGAGAAGAGGAGGCTCAGGGGTGACCTCATTGCCCTCTACAACTACCTGAAAGGTGGTTGTAGCCAGGAGGGGGTTGGCCTCTTCTCCCAGGCAACCAGCACCAGAACAAGGGGACACAGTCTCAAGCTGCGCCAGGGGAGGTTTAGACTTGAGGTGAGGAGGAAATTCTTCACCGAGTGAGTCATTCGGCATTGGAACGGGTTGCCCAGGGAGGTGGTTGAGTCATCGACCCTGGAGGCATTCAAGGGGAGATTGGACGTGGCACTTGGTGCCATGGTCTATTCATGGGGTCTGTGTTGATAGGTTGGACTCGATGATCCTCGAGGTCCTTTCCAACCTAAGTTATACTGTGGTGTCAAATGCTAACACACACCTGTGCCAGCTCTTGGGTGTTTAGGCAGCAGATGATAGTCTGGCAGAGTTTGTCTCGGGGCAATATTGCAAATATTGCACATTTTGCACATATTCATTGCATTCCATTGTAGACTGTAGTTTTGCTTGTAAATACAGCTTTCATTTGCTTCCAGCTGAGCTGAGCTGGCAAACTGAGTGCTGGGAGGGGAGGGGGCATTTCAACCCACCACAGATGTCTTAGATGCTCATCATTTGGATTTCCAAAAGGGCTCCAGTCTGGTGGCTGGCAGTGGATCACTTATTTATTCCTGTGCCCCTGTGCAAACTACTTTTTTGGTAGGGGTACAGGACAGGAAGAGGATGTGTTTGGGTTTTGTTTGATGTGTGTGTGTATGTGTGGTTGGGAGGGAGGCTTTTGCCCAGCAGCCTTCTGATCTGTAGGTAGCCATGCTGTGGGTATGTTGCTTGTGCTGGTCAGTGCATGTAGAGCTTGGGTTTGACCTCTTGGGGATGCATCGTTATGCTGAGATGTGTTAGGAGGGTCAATATTGAGCTGGTGCAGGTGCAGGGAGAGTTCATTCCTCTTTGTAAGCTTTATTTATTCTGTTTCTGGGCTGAATTCACCCAAAAAAAAATATGAACATTGCATGCCCTATCGATTTCTCTATCACTTTTCCCAGACCATGCCTGCACTCTGCTTTCCCTGCCAAAAAGAGCATTTAATTTTGTGAGTCCTCAGTAAATTTGAGTCTGAAATATCCTTGACCTTGCTCCTGTGAGAGTTTAGCAAGGTTCAGCAAGCATCTGGTGCATCTGGTCTGTGGACTGCCACAA
The DNA here is from genome assembly GCF_026170545.1 of Melanerpes formicivorus. Classification (NCBI taxonomy): domain Eukaryota; kingdom Metazoa; phylum Chordata; class Aves; order Piciformes; family Picidae; genus Melanerpes; species Melanerpes formicivorus. The sequence continues at coordinate 4,121,894 of NW_027142356.1, read as the reverse complement.
AACCAAGCCACTCTGCAGGCACATAAAGGCCTGCACTCAATTCAGCTACAAGCAAGCAGATGCCAGCCTCCCAAGCTGGCCAAATGTTATGCTATTATAAAATTGCAACAAAAGTGTAGTATTCCATTTGTGAGATGCTGAAGAAGAACATATGATTGCCTCATTGCAAGCTCACCTTGCAGTCAGCTGGTAGGGCTGCCAGAGGCTCACAGAATGTTAGGGGTTGGAAGGGACCTCCGAAGATCATCAAGTCCAACCCTCCTACCAGATCAGGACCATAGAATCCAGCACAGGTCACACAGGAACACATCCAGATGGGTCTGGAAAGTCACCAGAGAAGGAGACTCCATACCCTCTCTGAGGTAATTGCTGAGAAAGTCACCCTTTTCCTCTTGCCTAGGGCTTTCCCTTTCAAGGCATGGGCTACCCTTTGCTGTGCCCATTCCCTCTCCTGTATCATCTCCAGGGCTGAGGTCAGGCCTCCAACACAGAAGCTACTCATTAGTAATTCTTGTGAAAGGTGCTATTTTCTCCCATTTCACATTCAGCTTCACCTGATCTTGGATTCATAGTTCTTTTGGGGTTATGAGGCTCAAAGGCAGAGGCAGGTATTTTTGTAACGTGGTAGGTTGAAATCCCGCCCCCCCCCCCCCCCCCCCCCCGCAACATTATCTTTGCCAGCCCAGCCCATCAGAGAGCAAATGAAAGCTGTATTTACAGGCAAAACTACAGTCTACCATGGAATGAAATGAACGTGTACAAAGTATCCAGGAGTTACAATAGTTACAGGTATTTGCAACTAACAAACAACACAAGAACCCACCTGGTCAAAGACCAGGGGAAGCTACCAGCTTCTCCTTCCCTGCCCACCCAGACCCACCTGGCCAAAGAAGAGAGAGAGAGAGAGAGCAGAGAAAGTTGCTGTTAGACTTAACCAAAAGAATGCAGCCCAGGTCAAGCAGAAGCAAGTTAGTATCTCTCCAGAGCGATGAAGTGAGAAGAGGAGAGGAGACTCGAGGAGAGGAGACTCGAGGAGAGGAGACTCGAGGAGAGGAGAGGAGACTCGAGGAGAGGAGACTCGAGGAGAGGAGACTCGAGGAGAGGAGACTCGAGGAGAGGAGAGGAGACTCGAGGAGAGGAGACTCGAGGAGAGGAGACTCGAGGAGAGGAGAGGAGACTCGAGGAGAGGAGACTCGAGGAGAGGAGACTCGAGGAGAGGAGACTCGAGGAGAGGAGAGGAGACTCGAGGAGAGGAGACTCGAGGAGAGGAGACTCGAGGAGAGGAGAGGAGACTCGAGGAGAGGAGACTCGAGGAGAGGAGACTCGAGGAGAGGAGACTCGAGGAGAGGAGAGGAGAGGAGAGGAGAGGAGAGGAGAGGAGAGGAGAGGAGAGGAGAGGGGAGGGGAGGGGAGGGGAGGGGAGGGGAGGGGAGGGGAGGGGAGGAGAAGAGAGAACTGTTTTGGTGCAACCAATCTTATGGTAGATATCTCTCCAACAGAATCATTTAGAATTAGCTCTGTTTTCCTTCTCACACCCAACAGTGATTTATTTACATTTTACTACTTTTCTGCTCAAGATGTGTGAAAAAATATTAAAGGCATAGACTAAAACTACCACAGCAGGCTATGTGGCAGAGAGGATTTTTTGGCTTGTTTGCTTCCAATTTGGTGACACCATGATACTGTGTGCCCTTCCTAGGAGGACAGAAATCCTGCAGCCAGGGGACTTTGGTCACAACAACCCCATGCAGTGCCACAGGCTGGGGTCAGAGTGGCTGCAGAGCAGACAGGCAGAAAGGGACCTGGGGGTAGTGGTTGAACATCTGGCTGAATGTGAGCCAGCAGTGTGCCCAGGTGGCCAAGAAGGCCAATAGCATCCTGGCCTGTATCAGCAACAGTGTGGCCAGCAGGAGCAGGGAAGTCATTCTGCCATGTACTCAGCACTGGTTAGGCCACACCTTGAGTACTATGTCCAGTTCTGGGCCCCTCAGTTTAAGAAGGACATTGAGATGCTGGAAAATGTCCAGAGAAGGGCAACAAGGCTGGGGAGAGGTCATGAGCACAGCCCTGTGAGGAGAGGCTGAGGGAGCTGGGGTTGTTTAGTCTGGAGAAGAGGAGGATCAGGGGAGACCCTTATTGCTCTCTACAATGAGCAATACCTGAAGGGTGGTTGTAGACAGGCGGATGATGGTCTCTTCTCCCAGGCAACCAACACCAGAACAAGAGGACACAGTCTCAAGCTGTGCCAGGGGAGGTTTAGGCTTGAGGCAAGGAGAAAGTTCTTCCCAGCAAGAGAGATTGTCCATTGGAATGTGCTGCCCAGGGAGGTGGTGGAGTCCCCATCCCTGGAGGTGTTCAAAAAGGATTGGATGTGGCACTTGAAGCCATGGTTTAGTAGTCATGATGTGCTGGGTGACAGGTTGGACTTGATGATTTCTGAGGTCTTTTCCAACCTTATTGATCCTATGACTTTCAGCTGAGCAATTTTCCTTTCCTGAAAAGATAACAAGAAGTGTGCACTGTAACCCAAACCCTCTCCTCCATCCTGATAAAGTGGCTTGCTGAGCTAGCACCTGCTGTTAATTTCACAGTAAACAATACTTGTTGCTCCAGAAAGTTTTTTAATCATAGCATTAAAAAAAGCAAACCACTGAACCCAGATCCCATCCAGACAGTTAACTCCAGCTGCCTGTCTTGCAACGGCATGGGGAACGATCTTGCTGAGTGATGGGCATCCAAATGCAAATGGAATGAGTTTTGCAGCCATTCGTTCTAAATTGCTCCTGAATCATTCTGAAGTGAGATTCCATTTGAGGAGAATTTGCTTCAGGTCTCGCACAAAGAGATAATGGTCCAATATATTATGATCTGAGCAATAACAGTTTAAATCTCGCCCTTCTGAAGTGCAGTGAGTTATATGCTGGGTTGATGAGAATTAAAGCTTGATACACAGCAATAAAACTAGTCAGCTAGAGATGAATAGATTGGTGCATGCAGCACGGTATTTTCCTGACAGGGATTGGAGCAGGGATCCTAGTCCATAAAAGGAGAAGTTGTGGTGGGCTGAAATTCCCACTCCCCCCACCCCTCTCAAAGGAACTTTGCCAGACCAGCTGAGGTGGAAGTAGATGAAAGCTGTATCTACAAGGAAAGCTACAATCTACAATAGAATGCAAGGAACCTGTACAAAATACACAGGAGTTACAATAGTTACAGGTGTTTGCAACTAACAAACAACACAAGAACCCACCTGGTCAAAGACCAGGGGAAGCTACCAGCTTCTCCTTCCCTGCCCACCCAGACCCACCTGGCCAAAGAAGAGAGAGAGAGAGCAGAGAAAGTTGCTGTTAGGCTTAACCAGAACAACACAGCCAAGCCAAGCAGAAGCAAGTTAGTATCTCTCCAGAGAGACGAAGCCAAGGGCTCAGGTCCAGCCAACATGGATTTAGGAAGGGCAGGTCCTGCCTCTCCAACCTGATCTCCTTCTATGATCAGGTGACTGCCTGGTGGATGTGGGGAGGCCTGTGGATGTGGTCTACCTGGACTTCAGCAAGGCCTTTGACACCGTTCCCCACAGCAAACTGCTGGCTAAGCTGTCAGCTTGTGGCTTGGACAACAGCACTCTGAGCTGGGTTAGGCAATGACTGGAGGCTGAGCCCAGAGTGGTGGTGAATGGTGCCACAGCCAGCTGGCAGCCAGGCACCAGTGGCGTCCCCCAGGGATCAGTGCTGGGCCCCATCCTCTTTAACATCTTCATTGATGATCTGGATGAAGGGGTAGAGTCAGCCATCAGCAAGTTTGCAGATGACACCAAGTTGGGAGCAGATGTTGGTCAGTTAGAGGGTAGAAAGGCTCTGCAGAGGGACCTCGGCCGACTGGACAGATGGGCAGAGTCCAATGGGATGGCATTCAACAAGTCCAAGTGCCGAGTGCTGCACTTTGGCCACAACAGCCCCATGCAGAGCTACAGGCTGGGGTCAGAGTGGCTGAGAGCTGCCAAACAGAGAGGGACCTGGGGGTGCTGATTGACAGCCACCTGAGTATGAGCCAGCAGTGTGCCCAGGTGGCCAAGAAGGCCAATGGCATCCTGGCCTGCATTAGGAATAGTGTGGCCAGCAGGAGCAGGGAAGTCATTGTGCCCTGTACTCTGCATTGGTTAGGCCACACCTTGAGTCCTGTGTCCAGTTCTGGGCCCCTGAGTTTATGAAGAATATTGAGACACTTGACTGTGTCCAGAGAAGGGCAACAAGGCTGGGGAGAGGCCTTGAGCACAGCCCTGTGAGGAGAGGCTGAGGGAGCTGGGGTTGCTTAGCCTGGAGAAGAGGAGGCTCAGGGGACACCTTCTTGCTGTCTACAACTCCCTGAAGGGAGGTTGTAGCCGGGTGGGGGTTGGTCTCTTCTCCAGGCACCCAGCACCAGAACAAGAGGACATAGTCTCAAGCTGTGCCAGGGGAGGTTTAGGCTGGAGGTTAGGAAGAAATTCTACACAGAGAGAGTGATTGCCCATTGGAATGGGCTGGCTGGGGAGGTGGTGGAGTCACCATCATTGGAGGTGTTTAGGAGGAGACTTGATGGGGTGCTTGGTTGCATAGTATCATAGTATCAATCACAGTTGGAAGGGACCACAAGGATCATCTAGTTCCAACCCCCCTGCCATGGGCAGGGACACCCCACACTACATCAGGCTGGCCAGAGCCTCATCCAGCCTGAGCTTAAACACCTTCAGGGACGGGGGCCTCAACCACCTTCCTGGACAACCCATTCCAGGGCTTCACCACTCTCATGAGGAGGAACTTCCTCCTCCCCTCCAGCCTGAATCTCCCCACCTCCAGCTCCATTCCATTCCCCCTAGTCCTATCACTACCTGATATCCTGAGAAGTCCCTCCCCAGCCTTCTTGTAGGCCCCCTTCAGATACTGGTTTAGTTGATTAGGTGGTGTTGGATAGTAGGTTGGATGCGATGATCTTGAAGGTCTCTTCCAACCTGGCCTATTCTATTCTATTCTATTCTATTCTATTCTATTCTATTCTATTCTATTCTATTCTAATAAAAAAAACAATAGTTGTTAAATCCAACAGGAGCCAAATGTCTGACTTTGGGCTGGAAAGTGAAATAAAAATTCCAAATTAAGTTTATGGATTAAAAGGGGGGAGGGGAGGGGAATAAATAATCAAGTTTCTAAATATGAGTGAATTACCTGAGCAAAACCACTTTAGCAGTGCCATTAATCAGCTCTTCTGCCTTGCTAACATAAATCAGTCAATAAGAACAGATGGGCTGTACACTTTATTGTGAGGAAATCAATATGAATGTGACGTCCTGCAGAAGCAAACTTGCAGCTCAAAGTTACTGAGCACAGAAGGGGATTGGTTACGGCAGGGGAGAACAGCCTGTGCCTCGTGTTTGCATCTGAGCAAGGTTGTGAGGGGAACTTGCTGCACGTGAGATTGACAGGATGATTGGAAAGCAGGGCTGTGCATTTTGAGTGTTTGCATCTACGCTCCCAGATCACTCCCAAATGGTTTAATTAGCTTTTGTTCCCACTAGATAGAAGGGAGGAAAAAAAAAACCACCAATGTCTAACTACTTTGGAGAGTTAAATAAAAGAGTTATAAAGTTTGCTGCTTTGTTGCACCATTGGGAGATGAATGTTTTAAGTAACTGGTGATAACTGTCAGGAAGATTCAGATCAAAGTCTCATCCCCTCACATAGTGATGGAGCACACAACAGGAGGCAACCCCCATCCAAATTACAGAAACAGGCCCAGCAGGCCACAGACTTACAGCAAAGTCATGCCTGAAAAACCTAAGTCACACTCAAGTCTTTGTGTGGACAGAGAAATCACAGAATCACAGAATGCTAGGGGCTGGAAGGGACCTTGAAAGTTCATCCAGTCCAACCCTCCTGCCAGAGCAGGAGCACCTAGAGCAGATCACACAGGAACACATCCAGGCCAGTTTTTAATATCTCCCAAGGGGAAGACTCCACAACCCCCTGGGCAGCCTGTTCCAGGGTTCTGTCACCCTCACAGGGAAAAAAAAAATCTTCCTCCTGTTTCCATGGCACTTCCTCTGTCTCAGCTTCCACCACTGCCCCTTGTGCTGGCATTGGGCATCCCCCAGCAGAGCCTGGCTCCAGCCTCTGGGCACTCACCCTGCACATCTTTCTCAACAGCGATGAGGTCACCTCTCAGGCTCCTCCTCTCCAAGCTACAGAGCCCTCAGCTCCCTCAGGCTCTCCTCATGAGGAAGATGTTCCACTCCCTTTGTCACCTTTGTGTGGACTCTTTCAAGCAGTTATCTGAGGTTCTTTCTGAACTGATGGGCCCAGAACTGGGCACAATACTCCAGCTGCAGCCTCACCAGGGCAGAGTAGAGGGGGAGGAGAACCTCTCTCAACTTACTAACCACAACTCTTCTAGCCACCCCAGAGTGGCATTGGCCTTCTTGGCCACAAGAGCACATTGCTCCTCATGGTCAACCTCCCATCTATTAGGACCCCCAGGTCCCTTTCCCCTTCACTGCTCTCCAAGAGGTCAGCCCCCAACCTACACTGATCCATGGGGTTGTTCTTTCCCAGGTGCAAGGCTACACCTGCCCTTGTTGAATTTCATTGCTGGTGGTAGCTGGCATGCCTGAGTGGGCATGGAGTGGTTTGCCTCCCCACAGTAACTGATCCCATCTCTTTAGGCAATGCAACGGACACCAAGTGATTTCCTACTGCAATTCAGAGAGGCTGATAAAGCCCTTTCTTATCTTTCAGCAATGAGTAGCAGGAGTGGAGGCCCTGCATGCTAATGGAGGTAGGAGTTTCCAGCCTGATATTTGTATTCCAGCCAAACACAGAAAGAAACATTCTTGATGCTCCTCTTCAGAAGTTGCTCTCTAAAAAAAAGAAAACCTCCTGTGTTGTTACTAATAGCAACAATATGATGGCAGAGATTGAATGAACATAACTCAAGTTGAAAAAGTCCCCAAGATCTGCTGTAGTTCCCACCTTACATTTGTTCTGCAATCATATCTTTTGAATGCCAGTTTCCCCAGGGACAAGGCAGCCTCTGTGCACTGTGCTTTTGTGACAGTTTGTGAACAGTTTCCATCTATATCTTTCACATTTGAGAGTGGTTCAGAAGCCTCTCGACAGCAGTGAGAAAGTGTGTGGAAAAATAAAGCTGGGGTCTATTACTGCTTTAACACATCCAAGTGCCAGGTTCTACACTGCAACCCCATGGAGTGCTACAGGCTGGGGATGGAGTGGCTGGAGAATGGACAGGTGGAAAGGGACCTGGGGATACTGGATGGCAGCAGCTGAACATGAGCCAGCAGTGTGCCCAGGTGGAAAATGGCATTCTGGCTTGCATCATGAACAGTGTGGCCAGCAAGAACAGGGAAGTCATTCTGCCCTGGACTCAGCACTGATTAGGCCACACCTTGAGTCCTGTGTCCAGTTCTGGGCTCCTCAGTTTAGGAAAGATGTTGAGATGCTGGAAGGTGTCCAGAGAAGGGCAACAAAGCTGGGGAGGGGTCTGGAGCACAGTCCTGTGAGGAGAGGCTGAGGGAGTTGGGGTTGCTTAGCCTGGAGAAGAAGAGGCTCAGGGGAGACCTTCTGGCTCTCTACAACTCTCTGAAGGGAGGTTGTAGCCAGGTGGGGGTTGGTCTCTTCTCCCAGGCAACCAGCACCAGAACAAGAGGACACAGCCTCAAGCTGCGCCAGGGGAAGTATAGGCTGGATGTGAGGAAGAAATTCTTCCCAGCAAGAGAGACTGGCCATTGGAATGTGCTGCCCAGGGAGATGGTGGGATTCACTGTCCCTGGAGGTGTTTAAAAAGAGCCTAGATGAGGCACTTGGTGCCATGGTTTAGTTGATTAGATGGTGTTGGGTGATAGGTTGGACTTGATGATCTCAAAGTTCTTTTCCAGCCTGGTTAATTCTGTATTCTGTATTGTGCTTAAGAGTAAAGTGGAGTTATAGCAAGAAGCCAGTAAGAAAACTGACTTGTACTTTGCCATGGAATTCCAGGCAGGTGGAGACAAACAGTTAGAGCCACAGCCAAAACATGAGATTAGGTTGTTGGTAGTAGGCAGTACTGTGAGTCCACTCTGACATGAAAGAATATTTACACAGTAGAAGCAGTTACTTTTGGGAGCAAAAGCCAAAGCCCACTCTCAAGCCCATTCTCCAGGCTGATTAAAGAAATCATTTTTAAAACCCACCTGGGTTTGCCTTTCTGTAGTTTGCTGATCCCTTCTTTCAGACTTTCTAGTTACATCTTTGATAAGATGTTTGATCAGCAAGTTCCTGAGGATACAAAACTGGGGGTGGCTGACACCTGTCAGGCTGTGCTGCCATCCAGTGAGAGCTGCACAGGCTGAGAGCTGGCTGCAGGCAAACCTCAGGAAGGTCAGTCAGGACAAGTGCAGGGTCCTGAACCTGGGGAGGAATAACAGCAGGCACCAGGACAGGTTAGGAACTGCCCCAATGGAAAGCAGCTCCATGGAGAAAGACCTTGGAGTGCTGGTGGGCAGCAAGTTCTGCATGGGACAGCAATGTGCCCTGGGGGCCAAGAGAGCCAAGGGGATCCTGGGGTGCAGCAAGAAAAGTGTGGCCAGCAGGGCTAGGGAGGTTCTGCTCCCCCTCTGCTCTGCCCGGCTCAGACCACACCTGGAATTCTGTTTTCAGTTCTGGGCTCCCCAGTTCAAGAGAGACAGAGATCTGCTGGAGAGAGTCCAAGGGAGAGCCAGGAGGATGCTTAGGGGACTTGAGCATCTGCCCTGTGAAGAGAGACTGAGAGCCCTGGGGCTGTTTAGTCTGGAGAAGAGAAGGCTGAGAGGGGATCTGATCAATGTCTATCAATAGCTGAGGGGTGGGGGCCAAGTGGAGGCAGCCAAGCCCTTTTCAGTGGTGTGCAATAATAAGACAAGTAATAAGTACAAGCTTGAGCATAGAAGATTTCACTTCATCATGAGGAGAAACTTCTTTAGAGTGATGGTGACAGAGTACTGGAGCAGGCTGCCCAGAGAGGTTGTGGAGTCTCCTTCTCTGGAGCCTTTCCAACCCCACCTGGATGCATTCCTGTGCAGACTGCCCTGGGTGATCCTGCTCTGGTAGGGGGGGGTTGCATTCAATGATCTCTGGGGGTCCCTTCCAACCTCTACTGTACTGTGTCACTGTAATACTGTGAAGATGCAGTTCCTTGGCCAGGCAGTGTAAGCATCATGTCTGATTAGGTGCAGAAATCTAGTGGTGAAAATAAATACTTTTGTTCTTCCAGTCACCAGAAATTAGTGAAGCAATACTTGTTTAATTATGAAACATATGTGTGCTTTGTTAGTTCCCATCTGTCTGCTCCCTGATTTGCAATTAAATGACCAGAAGAAATAGATATGTCCTGTGGCAATTCAAAGGAAATGATTCATCTCTAATGTTTCTCTGCCTGAATGTCTATGGAGCAGTTCATGTGAGAGGGAGGGAGCAGGGAGCATGGGGAAGCAGGGGTAGAAGGGATGAGGTATGCTGAAAAGCTGCTTGCTTCTGTTCAGATGTGTTTTGTTGCCATGAAACCAAATGTGGACTCCCATTAACTCACTCTAACTCATATATCTCTTTGAGAAAAACAAACAAAAAGACCCCAACAAACTAGGAAGCAAAATGGGGCAAGGAAATAATACCTAACGGAGAGGAAAATGAAGCTGATGTAGTCAGAGTGAAAAAGAAACTGCAGGGGGGAAAAAAAAAGACATGATGGGAAAGTGATAAAAATGAAATAGAGTATTTGGGAATCACAGAATCACAGAAAACATCCAGTTGGATGAGACGTCAAAGCTCACCCAATATAACCTTTGACCCAGCACTGAGAGGTCAACATTAAACCATGTCCCTAGGTGCCAGGTCCAGGCAACCAGCACCAGAACAAGGGGACACAGTCTCAGGCTGCGCCAGGGGAGGTTTAGACTCGAGGTGAGGAGGAAGTTCTTCACCGAGCGAGTCATTCGGCATTGGAACGGGTTGCCCAGGGAGGTGGTTGAGTCATCGACCCTGGAGGCGTTCAAGAGGAGATTGGCCGTGGCACTTGGTGCCATGGTCTAGTCATGAGGTCTGTGTTGATAGGTTGGACTCGATGATCCTCAAGGTCCTTTCCAACCTGAGTTATACTGTGATATAATAATAATAATAATAATAATAATAATAATAATAATAATAATAATAATAATAATAATAATAATAATAATTTAAAAAAAAACAACCTGTTGGAAGAGACCTTCAAGATCATCGTGTCCAACCCATCACCCAATCCAACCCACCTAAACAACTAGACCATGGCACCAATCAAGTCTCCTCCTGAACACCTCCAGTGATGGTGACTCCACCACCTCCCCAGGCAGCACATTCCAATGGGCAATCACTCTCTCTGTATAGAACTTCTTCCTAACATCCACCCTGAACCTCCCCTGGTGCAGCCTGAGACTGTGTCCTCTTGTTCTGATACTGGCTGCCTGGGAGAAGAGACCAACCTCTGTCTGTCTACTACCTCCCATCAGGTAGTTGTAGAGAGCAAGAAGGTCTCCCCTGAGCCTCCTCTTCTCCAGGCTAAGCAACCCCAGCTCCCTCAGCCTCTCCTCACAGGACTGTGCTCAAGGCCTCTCCCCAGCCTTGTTGCTCTTCTCTGGACATTTTCCAGCAAGTCAACCTCCTTCCTAAACTGAGGGGCCCAGAACTGGACACAGGGCTCGAGGTGTGGCCTAACCAGTGCAGTGTACAGGGGCAGAATGACCTCCCTGCTCCTGCTGGCCACACTGTTCCTGATGCAGACCAGGATGCCATTGGCCCTCTTGGCTGCCTGGGCACACTGCAGGCTCATGTTCAGCCTACCATTGACCAGTACCCTGATTAACTAGAGATGGAAACTGGATTGTTAGAGTATGTCACAGGTTTTCCTTTTGGTAGAAGAATGCCAGGCCTCATTTAGTGGCCTGTTATTCTAGCATTGAACCAGTTCAGTTTTGTTAGCTCATAGAATAGCAGGTCAGGCCTGGTACTCTCATTAAAATGAGGCACCTGAAAAATCAGGAATGGTTTTAAATTAATAGGAAGAGAAAAATAAATACATTTAAATAGTGGATTAACTATATTGGTTTAGGCTACCATATATCCTACACCCTTCTGAGCAACACTTGCTGCATGACAGCAGTGGGTGTTGCTGGGATTTGTGAGGCTTGCAGGATGTTCTGTACTTTTAGAGTTCCTTGTTCTGGGGTAGGGTGCAAATTTTCCCTACAATAGAGGAGAAAAATCATAGAATCACAGAATTGTCAGGGTTTGAAGGGCCCTCAAGGATCAGCCAGTTGCAACCCCCCTGCCATGGCCAGGGACACCTCACACTACAGCAGGTTGCTCACAGCCACATCCAGCCTGCCTGCAAAAACCTCCAGGCATGAGGCTGCCATCACCTCCCTGGGCAACCTGTGCCAGTCTCTCACCACCCTCATGGGGACCAACTTCTTCCTAACATCCAATCTGAATCTACCCATTTCTAGTTTTCCTATATTCCCCTCAGTCCCCTCAGCCCCTGACAACCTAAAAAGTCCCTCCCCAGCTTTCCTGTAAGCCCCCTTCAGATGCTGGAGGCGACAATTAGTTCTCTTTGGAGCCTTCTCTTTTCCAGACTGAACAGCCCCAACTCATAGCAGAGGAGCTCCAGCCCTCTGCTCATCCTCAGGGCCCTTCTCTGGACACCTTCCATCACCTCCAGATCCTCCCTGTACTAGGGGCTCCAGAACTGGACACAGTGCTCCAGGTGTGGTCTCAGCAGAGTGGAGTAGAGGGGGAGAATCACCTCCCTCGACCTGCTGGCCACACTTGTCTTGCTTCAGCCCAGGATGTGATTGGCTTTCTGGGCTGCAAGTGCACACTGCTGGCTCCTGTTGAGCTTCTTATCCTCCTGTATCTCAACTAAAGCTCTACCTCCCAGTTCCCTTTCGTTGATTCCCCATCAGTGGAGGAGAGAGGGAGGGGGAAGATTTAACTGTCTTCATAAAATGTTCAAGAAATTCATAAAGTCTTTTTGTGTGTAAGGTATTCTCACCACTAATAACAATATCAAGTCTCTATAGCTATGTGAATGAGTATCCTACCACCTTCTACCCCTTGTCTCATTCCTCTGCAACTGTTCTGTCTTCTCTTTCTGCAAAAGCAAAGGCTTGAAGGAGAGCCTATCATGTCCCGTGTAGCTCTGGACATGATGTGCAAAGGCATGTCTTTAATAGGGGAAGGTAGCTGTCTGACATTTTATCTTCATGAAGGTGGGCAGGGAGGAAGTAGCTGGCCTCCCTCAGTATGTTTACTTTGATTCTGTGGTGTTTTATTGATCATCAGCAATGTCAGTCACTCTGTATAATGATAACTGCTTCAGAAACAGAAAGGCAGAGATTAAATAAGGCCTTCAGCTTGCTGATGGAGGATCTGTCCCTACTTGTTTCCCCTACCACCCCTTTGCTGCTGGGAGCCTCTTGGATGTTCTTGAACACTGATGGCAGGTGGGGAGTGGATGGGTGGAGGGTTATTCTCCAATGAACTGCATATTCACCTGGAATATCATGCCTCGTTTGGGGCTCCCCAGGTCAAGAGGGACAAGGATCTACTGGAGAGAGTCTAATGGAGAGCTACCAGGATGATGAAGGGACTGGAGCACTGCCCTATGGGGAGAGGCTGAGAGCCCTGGGACTGGTTAGTTGGGAGAAGAGAAGGGCGAGAGGGGATTTAATAAATGTCTATTAATAGCTCAGGGCTGAGTGTCAAGAGGCTCTGCTCTGTTGCACCCTGGGATAGGCCAAGGGGCAATGGATGTAAACTCCAGCACAGGAGGTTCCACCTCAACATGAGGAGGAACCTCTTCACTGTGAGGGTCCCAGAGCACTGGAACAGGCTGCCCAGAGAGGTTGTGGAGTCTCCTTCTCTGGAGCCTTTCCAGCCCTGTCTGGATGTGTTCCTGTGTGACCTGTGCTGGATTCTATGGTCCTGCTCTGGCAGGGGCAGTGGGATTGATGATCTTCAAAGGTCCCTTCCCAGCCCTAACATCCTGTGGTCCTCTGATCCTATGAACTGATGCTTTCAGGTGGAAGACTTCTTCTGCAGAAAAGGTTAGAGGACTTTAAAGGGGCATTCATGAAGAGGAAGGGAGAGAGAAAGGAAGTGTGTTAGGTGGTTTTTTTAATTGCCTCTTGGTTTGGACTCTTTTTCTCATTCTCTGGACTTCTTGCATTGACTTTATTCCTTACTAGCAACACCAGAGAGCTGTAGAGGTTCCTTCTGTCAACAGCACACATCCGTGTTGGCTCCAAATGTCACCATCTGACCACTGCTCAGCCTCATGTCCCAGGTGCAGGTTCCCCACTCCAGTGAGGACTGCACAGATCAGGGTACTACAAACAAAGTGAATAAAGTCAAGATTGGCACCTTCTTTAGCATCATAGCAAGGCAGTCAGGGTATGAATAAAGCAGAATAGACAGGATCACAGGCTCACAGGATGTTAGCATTGGAAGGAACCTCCGGAGATCCAACCCCCTGCCAGAGCAGGAGCATAGAATCTAGCACAGGTCACACAGGAATGCATCCAGATGGGTCTAGAAGGAGAATCCACAACTTCTCTGGGGAGCCTGTTCCAGTGCTCTGGGACCCTCACAGTGAAGAAGTTCCTCCTCATGTTGAGGTGGAACCTCCTGTGCTGGAGTTTACATCCATTGCCCCTTGGCCTATCCCAGGGTGCAGCTGAGCAGAGCCTGTCCCCTTCCTTTTGACACCCAGCCCTCAGATATTTATAAACATTCATTAAATCTCCTCTCAGTCTTCTCTTCTCTTCTCCAGACTTGCATTTCTCATCTCCCAGGCTTGCATTTAGTCTTTTGCCCTTACAGCAGATTTCAAATTGCTCATCTGAAACACCAGGTGCTGTTTCCTCTTTGTAGCAGCCTCAGCCAGTGTGCATGCTGTTGATTAGACAGTGTGATAAGGTCGCTCTTGAAAAGCATGACCTTGAAGGCTCCAAAAGTTTCCATTATTTCTTTGTGTGGTTTTGCAGGCTCCTCTCCCAAGCGCTACCACAATGATTGGTTGCTCAGTGCCGGTGAGGATAACAAAGGAGCTGTTCCCAGTCACCTGAATGTGCACACCCCTGCCGCATCACATAGGGGAGAGCGAGCTCAGGAGGCAAAGAACCATTTCTTCTTAGTCTGAAAGCAGCAGAGCATTTAGGCCTCAGTCTAGGAAATGCTTCTAAGCTAAGGCTGTATTTGAAAACTGCACTCCTTTTGAAAGGCTCAGAGAGTGCTTCCATGTCTTTGCCAAGCTGAATTGTGGTCGTTTCATTTGGTCTTTTCTTTTTGTTTCTTCTCTGCAGATGATGATTTTTTCCATGAACTTCCAGAAAGTTTTCCATCTGATCCCCCCGAGCCATTGCCCCACTTCCTCATCGAGCCTGAAGAGGCTTACATTGTGAAGAACAAGCCTGTGAACCTGTACTGCAAAGCCAGCCCAGCCACGCAGATCTATTTTAAGTGCAACAGTGAATGGGTTCATCAGAAGGACCATGTGGTGGATGAGCGAGTGGATGAAACCTCTGGTGAGTCTGCTGTGGGTCATAGAATCACAGACTTGTTAGGGGTGGAAAGGGACTTCAAGGATCAGCCAGTTCCAACCCCCCTGCCATGGCCAGGGACACCCCACACTACAGCAGGTTGCTCACAGCCACATCCAGCCTGGCTGCAAAAACCTCCAGGCATGAGGCTGCCACCACCTCCCTGGGCAACCTGTGCCAGGCTCTCACCATCCTCATGGGGAAGAATTTAATCCTAACATCCAATCTGAATCTACCCATTTCTAGTTTTTTTTTCCATTCCCCCCAGTCCTATCACTCCCTGACACCCTCAATAGTCCCTCCCCAGCTTTCTTGTGCCCCCTTTCAGATGCTGGAAGGCCATAAGAAGGTCTCCTCAGAGCCTTCTCCTCTCCAGACTGAACAGCCCTAACTCTCTCAGTCTGTCTCCAGAGGAGACGTACTCCATCCCTCTGATCATCTTAATAGCCCTTCTCTGGACACCTTCCAGCACCTCCAGATGCTTCTTGTAAACACAACTGGACATGGCTTGGACCATTGTGTGATCCAGCATGAACACCTGGCTGTTATTCCTATACATTGCCTACTCCATAGAGCTTGTTTGAAGAACTTCAGTAGGCTTGCAAGGAAAAGATAGAACAAAACCCTAACAAGCCAAGAGCTTCACCTTCCTTAGTCAATACCAGAAATCCCAGTGTCATTCAACAGGGAAAAAAATATCACAATACCATTGTAAATCAAAGACTGGGAAGACTGATCACCAGTAGAGTTTGAGTCACGTGCTAGGAGAGAAGGACTTAGAGCCCTTTTGAAGGCTCTGAAAAATAACCGGTTACCTAGCAAGAATAGGATAGGATAGGATAGGATAGGATAGGATAGGATAGAATAGAATAGAATAGAATAGAATAGAATAGAATAGAATAGAATAGAATAGAATAGAATAGCATAGAATAGAACAGAATAGAATAGAATTAACCAGGTTGGAAAAGACCTTTGAGATCATCGAGTCCAACCTATCACCCAACACCATCTAATCAACTAAACCATGGCACCAAGTGCCTCATCCAGTCTCTTCCTAAACACCTCCAGTGATGGTGACTTCAGCAGCTCCCTGGGCAGCCCATTCCAATGGCCAATCTCTCTTTCTATGAAGAGCTTCTTCCTAACATCCAGCCTAAACCTCCGCTGGTGCTGCTTGAGACTGTGTCCTCTTGTTCTGGTGCTGGTTGCCTGGGAGAAGAGACCAACGCCCTCCTGGCTATAACCTCCCTTCAGGGAGTTGTAGAGAGCAATAATGTCTCCCCTGAGCCTCCTCTTCTCCAGGCTTAAGCAGCCCTCAGCCTCTCCTCACAGGGCTGTGCTCAAAACCCCTCCCCAGATATGTTGCCCTTTTCTGGACACATTCCAGCAACTCAACATCTTTCGTAAACTGAGGGGCCCAGAAGTGGACACAGGACTCCAGGTGTGGCCTAACCAGTGCTGAGTACAGGGGCAGAATGACCTCCCTGCTCCTGCTTAGAAGGTACCTTTCATTTGGGAGTCACACCACTCCTTGCTCTAATTACTTGGAAAAATAATTCCACCAGATGTCTTGGAAGTCTCTTGCGACCTGGGTTTTATTTGTTTCATCTCATTTATTTGCACAGAGATCAAAAGCTTAAGCTTTTAATGGTGCTGTGGTGCTTTTCAGTTTGAAAGAGAGAAGGTGGGTGTAGAAAAAAAAGATGTATGAAACCTTAAGCCTGTTTATTTGTTTGTCAGAACTTTCTTTTCCAACAAGTTGGCTGCAGCAGGAAAACTACCAAAGGAAAAAAGAAGTGATGATTTGACATGGATGCCTTTAAGAAGTTGAGCACCTCCTGGAGGTCCAGAGAATCCAGGAGTGGACTGGAAATTGTAATTTTTGTTATTTCAATCCCAGAATGCCTGCACCTAGCCTTTGTAAAGAGACAGCACAAGTTACAGAATACAGAATTAACCAGGTTGGAAAAGACCTTGGAGATCATCCAGTCCAACCTATCACCCAGCACCTTCTAATCAACTAAACCATGGCACCAAGTGCCTCATCCAGGCTGTTTTTAACCACTTCCAGGCATGGTGACTCCACCACCTGCCTGGGCAGCACATTCCAATGGACAATCTCTCTTAATATGAAGAGCTTCTTCCTAACATCCAGCCTGAACCTCCCTTGGCACAGCTTGAGACTGTGTCCTCTTGTTCCGGTGCTGGTTGCTTGGGACAATAGACCAACCCTCACCTGGCTACCACCTCCCTTCAGGGAGTTGTATTAGAATAAACCTTTATTAGAATAAACCAAACCAGGTTGGAAGAGACCTTCAAGATCATCGTGTCCAACCCATCAACCAATCCAACCCACCCAAACAGCTAACCCATGGCACCAAGTACCCTGTCAAGTCTCCTTCTGAACACCTTCAATGACGGCGACTCCACCACCTCCCCGGGCAACACATTCCATAGCGTAATCACTCTTTCTGTATTGTATTCTGTATTATAATCACTCTTTCTGTATTGTAGAGAGCAATAAGGTCTTCCCTGAGCCTTCTTTTCTCCAGGCTATGCAACCCCAGCTCCCTCAGCCTCTCCTCACAGGGAGAGTGTTTCATGGCAGGGCACATTTCAATTTTCACCCCACAGGTGAAAAATTTTGTGCTTTTTGGTTTGTTGGTTGGCTGGTTTGTTGTTGTGGTTGTTTTTTCCTCCCAAGATCTCATTGCAGAAAAACTTCATGATGCAAATTGCCTTCTACAGATGTAGAAGGGCCAGTCTTGGAAAAAAAAAAGATGCATCTGAATGCATTAGAGGACAAATGTTTTGCATAACAAACAGCAGCAATTATATGCAAACGAATCCCATTTCCAATTAGAAATTAACATAAGCTGATGGAGTTTGAGGGGTGGGGTGTGGGGAAAGGATGTCAAAAGAGCTGTGTACATCAGATTATTAAAACAAGAGCCTCAAATTTGGTCACACTAATAGCTTATTAAAATGAAGCTGTCATCAGAACATGAATTTGTCAGTCAACCTGGTTGTTGCCAAAAGGTTGCTCAATGCCTGTCATGGTTGCACTGTTTGTGCAACTTCCCGTATAGGAGACTGAATCTAAGGCTCATAGCACATATTTAACACAGACAATGGCTTTAAGGTAGTGGTAAAACAGTATCATCCTCAAAGCAATGGAAGATTGGGGAAAATAGATCCACTGCAGAGCGAGCTGGAGAAGTTGCAGGAGACAGTTACTGGGAGGATTCTTTCGGGTGCCAGAAGAAGGTGTTTGGTTTAGCAGCTTGCACCAGCCAGGTTGGAAAAGACCTCAGAGATCATCAAGTCCAACCTGTTACCTAAAACCTAACACCTCAGGACAGCTAAACCATGGCTTCAAGTGCCACATCCAAGCCTTTTTTGAACACCTCCAGGGATGGGGACTCCACCACCTACCTGGGCAGCACATCCCAATGGCCAGTTACTCTTTCTGTGAAGATCTTTCCCCTCACCTCTAGCCTAAACTTCCTCTGGTGCAGCTTGAGACTGTGTTTTTGTGCTGGTTACTTGGGAGAAGAGACCAACCCCCACCAACTTCCTTTTATATTTTGCCATTCTGTGAGTCTGTGTCACCTAAATACAAGGAACAGCACTGATGATGAGGCAGCTTTCTGCTGCTGTTCTTGAACCAGGCTTTCTTTTGTGAGTTCTTTAGGTAGAAAAACAAAGCAAAGTAAAAGAAGGCAGACAGACAGTCAAATATATGAGATGAAAAAAAAACCCACAACCAAAACCCAACAAAGTAAAGGTCACTTGTGCTTTCTTTTCTAAAGGAGGGGTAATGGGCAGGAAAGGAGACTAAAATACAGGTGTGATGCTAGCAGTACATCATCCTGAGGTTGGAAATGATGCATGAAAGAGAGAAATGGGTTTTGATTTGCAAAAGATTATGTGTTCATGGACTGTGAGCCTGTGCCCAGGAATGAAATCTATCTAGAGATGATTAACTCTTCTTATAGGGCAAATTTGTTTCTGTCATTGAGAAAACCAGAGACAACAGCATAGCAATAGCAGGGGCACAGGAGAGAGAATGATAGTGCAGCCAAATTCTAATTGAAGAGAGCTAGAGAAGAGAAGGCTCTGGAGAGATCTTTCAGCAGCCTTCCAGTACCTGAAGGAGGCCTACAAAAAAAGCCAGGAAGGGATTTTTTTCCTCTGTGTTCCCAAAGAGCAGCAAGACAAAACATGTACTCCTGAGCCTGGCCTGATGCCTCAGCTAATGCAAAATGGACCTGATGGAGCAGGTCCAGAAAAGAGCTATGAAAATGATCAGGGGGTTGAAGCACCTCTGCTATGAGGACAGGCTGAGGGAGCTGAGGGTATTCAGCCTGGAGAAGAGGAGGCTCTGAGGAGACATAATAGCAGCCTGCCAGTACCTGAAGGGGGCCCACAAAAATGCCAGGAAGGGATTTTTTCCAAGGGCTTGCAGCAGTAGGATGAGAGGGAATGGATAGAAGCTTGAGGAGGGTAGATGAGGACAGGCTGAATGATGCCTTGAGCAGCATGGTCTAGTGGAAGGTGTCCCTGCCCATGGCAGGGGGCTTGGAACTAGATGATCTTTAAGGTCCCTTCCAACCCAAACCATTCTAAGAGTCTATGAGAAATATTGAACCTATTATAAAGGTTATTTTTTAAGAGAGGAAAGTACATATTGATCTCCTTGTGCTGTGGGACTTTTTTTTTTCAGTTTTGTAGTAGAGGGAAGGTACCAAAATTAAGAGATATAGTTCACAGAATCACAGAATCACCAAGGTTGGAAGAGACCCCAAAGATCATCGCGTCCAACCTGTCACCACAGACCTCATGACTAAACCATGGCACCAAGTGCCACATCCAATCCCCTCTTGAACACCTCCAGGGATGGGGACTCCACCACCTCCCTGGGCAGCACATTCCAATGACGAATGACTCTCTCTGCTTAGAACTTTCTCCTCACCTCCAGCCTAAACTTCCCCTGGTGCAGCTTGAGACTGTGTCCCCTTGTTCTGGTGCTGCTTGCTTGAGAGAAGAGACCAACCTCTTCCTGGCTACAACCTCCCTTCAGGTAGTTGTAGACAGCAATAAGGTCTCCCCTGAGCCTCCTCTTCTCCAGGCTAAGCAACCCCAGCTCCCTCAGCCTCTCCTCACAGGGCTGTGCTCAAGGCCTCTCCCCAGCCTTGTTGCCCTTCTCTGGACACAGTCAAGTGTCTCAATGTCCTTCTTAAACTGAGGAGCCCAGAACTGGACACAGGACTCAAGGTGTGGCCTAACCAATGCACAATACAGGGCACAATGACTTCCCTGCTCCTGCTGGCCACACTATTCCTGATGCAGGCCAGGATGCCCTTGGCCTTCTTGGCCACCTGGGCACACTGCTGGCTCATGTTTAGGGGGCTGTCAATCAGCATCCCCAGGTCCCTCTCTGTTTGGCAGCTCTCAGCCACTCTGACCCCAGCCTGTAGCTCTGCATGGGGTTGTTGTGGCCAAAGTGCAGCCCCTGGCACTTGGACTTGTTGAATGCCATCCCATTGGACTCCACCCATCTGTCCAGTTGGTCGAGGTCCCTCTGCAGAGCCTTTCTACCCTCTAACAGTTCAACACCTGCTCCCAGCTTGGTGTCATCTGCAAATTTGCTGATGACTGACTCAACCCCCTCATCCAGATCATCAATGAAGATATTAAAGAGGATGGGGCCCAGCACTGATCCCTGGGGCACACCACTGGTGGCTAGTTCCATATACTTTGCACTGTGGGATGCTTTTAAACAGCAGGTAATGCATTGCTGTGGAGAACACAGGGACTCTGCGGGAGTTGTTGCCTTCTGGTTGGAGAGGATGAGAACAGCAATAGTGACAGGGTGTTCTAGCATCACTTAATTAAATTAGCCTGAAGAGACAGCCTAGGAAAAAAAACTAATTAAGAAAAAATAAAATTCCAATGATGGAGTCTGAGAAGCCAGAAGCTTCACAAAGAAAATGATTACATTCTGGGTTTTAATTCTCAGATTCCCTGGAATCTGAGAGGTTTTCATTTCCTGTGTGCATGAAATGCAAAGCAAGGGATGGTCTTTTTTCTTTCTTTTTCTTTTTTTAATGGTTTCATTTGGATATCTTTCTGTGGACAGATATATGTGAAGAAGAACACTGGCTTTGAAAAAAAAAAAAAAGCCACAAAGATTAAAGTTCTTTGGAGGAAACACATTTGATTTTATGACTGACTGTCATGAAAGATAACAGCAAGGAAAGTAAAAGGAACCCTGCAAAAATGATGCTTCTAGGGGCAAGAAAAAGTCTGTTTTCACAGTGCAGGAAGCTTGCTCTCCTATGAGGACAGACTGAAGGAGTTGGGGCTGTTCAATCTGGACAGGAGAAGGGTCTGAGGAGACCTTATGAGTCTGAAGGGGACCTACAAGAAAGCTGGGGAGGGACTTTTCAGGGTGTCAGGGAGTGATAGGCCTGGGGGGAATGGAACAGAAATAGAAATGGGTAGATTCAGATTGGATGTTAGGAAGAAGTTCTGCCCCAGGAGGGTGGTGAGAGACTGGCACAGGTTGCCCAGGGAGGTGGTGGAAGCCTCATGCCTGAAGGTTTTTGCAGGCAGGCTGGATGTGGCTGTGAGCAACCTGCTGTAGTGTGAGGTGTCCCTGCCCATGGCAGGGGTTTGGAACTGGCTGATCCTTGAGGTCCCATCCAACCCTAACAATTTTATGATTCTATGAAACCTGAAGCCATGTTAGGTGGTCCTTGGAGTCTCTTCCAACCCTGACAATTTTGTGAATGCAAGCATTTGCAGTTCTCATAGCCCCCATTTTTCTCATATTTCACACAAAACTTCGTCAAAAAATCCTTAAAGCAGCACTGCAACCTGCTGTAGTGTGAGGTGTCTCTGCCCATGGCAGGGTGAACTGGTTGACCCTTGAGGTCCCTTCCAACCCTAACAATTCTATGATTCTATGAAACCTGAAGCCCAGACACACAACTTTCCATGCTGAAAAGGTCCTTTGCAATATCTGGTGCCATCCTTGCCCAAGCAACAGACAGAACAGCATATTCACTCCCCAGTTTATCAGATCCCTTCAGGATCAGGTCCCTTCCTACCCTAACAGTTCTATGATTCTGTGGTAGCCTCAAAAATTGTTAGAGAGCAATTTGTGCACATTGTCCAAATTACTGTACCTCTGAAAGTGACCATGGTGAGCTTCTTATTTTGCATGAGTGCTTTTCATGGAGATGTATTTTCAGACACACACACACTCCAGTTCCAGTTGTGGGAGAGTTGTGGATGTATAGAAAATCAGTGTCCTGCACCCCTTCCATTTATCCAGAGGGATTAAATGCTGCTACATCAAACTCCACATCCCAGTGATGCACAACAGAGAAAAAAACACAGAACAACAGGGACTTTGGTTTTGTCTTTTCCATTTGGGTATGCATTGTAATAGTTTCCCCACAACTCTTAAGCTGAAATGATCTATAGAACTCCTCTTGCCCTCTGCTGATGCCACTGCCATGTTCTTCTCTCTCCTTCAACAAGGAGAAAACATTTGTGACTCTTCTAAGTGCTAATTGGATAGACATATTGGGCAGTTCAGCCAACATTACTGTTTGCCTACACTTCCTGTCTTCTTTTGCTGGGAAGCATAGGGAGAGGAGGGCTAAGCAAGCTTCCTGATGACCTCTGTGTTCCCAAATAGCAGCAAGACAAAACAAGTACTCTTGAGCCTGGCCTGAGAACTCAGCTAATACAAAAGGGACCTGATGGAGCAGGTCCAGAGGAGGGCCAAGAAAACTGTCGGGGGGTTGGAGCAGCTCTGCTATGAGACCAGGCTGAGGGAGCTGGGGGTGTTCAGCCTGGAGAAGAGGAGGCTCCAGGGAGACCTAATAGCAGCCTGCCAGTACCTGAAGGGGGGTACAGAAGGCTGCAGAGAGACTGTTTGCAAAGGCCTGCAGGGACAGGACCAGGGACAATGGCTAGAGCAGAGCAGATTGAGATTGGGTGTTAGGAACAAGTTCTTTACTATGAGGGTGGAGGAACTTTGGAAGAGGTTGCCCAGGGAGGTGGTTGAGACTCTTTCCCTGGAGATATTCAAGGTGAGGCTCAACAGGGCAACTTGATCTAGTTGGGGATGTCCCTGCTGATTGCAGAGGGGGTTGGGCTAGATGGCATTTGGAGGCCCCTTCTGACCCAGACCATTCTGTGATTCTGTGAAAATGAACAGGCTCATCTGTGCAATATCAGGGGAAAGGCACACTGAGGGTAGCTCTGCTAAGGAGCATGTGGAGTTGCTAATCACTTCTTTGAATACCAGTGCTGAAGAACTTAATTTAGGAACCTGAATACAAAATTCAGATGCCCTCTTACCCTGAGTAAGCACAGCTCAGGGAGAGCAATGTGAAGAGGTAATGTTACACTGGTGTTCTCTAACCCACAGATCTTTCTTTCCTTTACTGCTGGTTTCTTTTCCTGCATATCTTCCTTCCTTAATCACCTTTTGCATCTTGACCTGCTGTAGCCTTCTAATTCTCTGTAATATTTTTTAAGGAGTCCAACAGCTGAGGGAAAAAAAAAAGCTATTTTTTCTGAACAAATGTTACCAGTATCCCTATTAACTTCATTAAGAAGGTGACAATTGATGTTAAATGCTGAAGTATTTTGCCTCTCTGGCATAGCATACCTTGGGGTTAGTTAGTAGGGCAGCCACATATCATATCATAGAATCACAGACTTGTCAGGGTTGGAAGGGACCTCAAGGATCAGCCAGTTCCACCCCCCTGCCATGGGCAGGGACACCTCACACTACAGCAGGTTGCTCACAGCCACATCCAGCCTGGCTGCAAAAAACTTCCAGGCATGAGGCTTCCACCACCTCCCTGGGCAACGTATACCAGGCTCTCACCAGCCTCATGGGGAAGAAATTCTTCCTAACATCCAGTCTGAATCTACCCATTTCATAATCCCATCAATAGGATTGTTTTCATTCCACTGATGTCACAAGTCATTTCATTTTCTCTTTGTCATTGGATACAATCCATTACAAGTACCTGATTCAAAATGATTGCTTCTCCTCAACATATTCCCATTTTTTAGCTTCAGTACTCTGCTCTAATTCAACTCATTCCAAGGAAATTTGACAATGTGTCTGTGTGGGTGGGTGTCAAGTGGAGGGGGCCAAGCTCTTTTGGGTGTTGCACAGGAATCAGCCAAGGAACAATGGATACAAACTTGAACAGAGAAGGTTTCATCTCAATGTGAGGGTGAGGGTGAGGGTGCCAGAGCCCTGGAGCAGGCTGCCCAGAGAGGTTGTGGAGTCCCCTCCTCTGGATGCATTCAAGGCCCACCTGGATGCATTCCTGTGCAGACTCCCATGGGTGATGCTGCTTTGGCAGGGGAATTTGACTGGATGATCTCTGGAGGTCCCTTCCAACCTCTACGGTACTGTGGTAGTGTGATACCACACAGTAGTAGTGCTGTCCTTTCTTCCCTATGGGAGTGTGTGCCCAACCATCTTTACAGACAGCAGCTGCAGACCTCATGAACCCTCTGCTCTTAATCTGCTGTCTGACTGCGATGGACTCTTCCAGCCTTGGAGTTTGCTCTGTCCTTCAGGCTGTTCAGAGATGCAAACAGGGAGGCCAAGAGGGAGCCACTCTTCCTGCAAGTTAATCCTGCTCATGTACTTCCTCCGAGTAATGATGGGAAGAGTCATTTGCCTGTTCCAAATTTTCCATGGATTCACCATGCATACCCATGCAAATCACTCAATGCCTCTTCTTATTTACCTCTGCAAAGTGCTTTGGGACCAAAAGATAAAAGCTTTAGGATGCTTGTTCATTTCTTATTGCAACATTAGCTTCCTATCTGCAGCTGTTCGCCTAATTGTCCTGCAGGTTTCCTGTGGGCTTCTAGAACAACAAATCTGAGGCTGGAAACAAAGTTATTTAAAGCTATAATAAGAGGAATATGGATGCTGATTGCATTCAGCTGAAGCATTTGAAGATACTGTTCTGAATACTCCAGCCTACACTCCATCTCCCTCCAGGTTTGTCCTTCATTAAGCCCTTTCTTACACACTTGGAATCCCAGGAACTCCCTAAAAAACTCTCTTCAGACATCATTCCACCCACCACAGGTTCAGACTAGCCCAGCAATGCTTTCCACAGCAATGCTTTCTTTTTCCATCCTTGTCCCATGGCTCCTTTGGAACCAAATGCCTTTTCTGTGGGCTCTGAAGGCCCCATGGTGAGAGTGGTCTTGTATCTGAAAGGTTATTAAATGCCAGGTTGGTTTGGAAGGGAGTCCCAAAGGTTAGTCTCCATCTTACATCCACTTTCCTAAATGGAAATCAAACAGGTTATTTGGGATACAGGAATGGCAGAAAAGAGCAGAGCCAAGGTGCTGTGTCCTATCAAACAAAAGTGCTGCACTCAGTAGCAACCACACAGTAGAAGCACAGGAGCATTTGCTTCCTGTCAATGTAGTTTTCTTCATTTCATTAAATATGAGAATGAGTAGGCTGGAGCTCCTCTCCTGCGAGGACAGACTGAGAGAATTGGGGTTGGTCAGTCTGGAGAAGAGAAGGCTCTGAGGAGACCTAATTGTGGCCTTCCAGTATCTGAAGGGGGCTACAAGAAAGCCAGGGAGGGACTTTTTAGGGTGTAAGTGGTGAAAGGACTATGGGGAATGGAACAAAACTAGAAGTGGTTAGCTCCAAATTGGATGTTAGGGAGACATTCTTCCCCATGAGGGTGGTGAGAGACTGGCACAGGTTGCCCAGGGAGGTGGTGGAAGTCTCATCCCTGGAGATTTGTAAGGCCAGGCTGGATGTGGCTGTGAGCAACCTGCTGTAGTGTGAGGTGTCCCTGCCCATGGCAGGGAGGTGCATCTGGATGATCCTTGAGGTTCCTTCTAACCCTGACAATTCTATGTGATTCTGTGACTAATAGATCTGTAGTTTCTTTGGGGGGAGGGGGAGAAGGAGGGGGAACTGAAGGTCAAAAGGAGTCTTATAGTGTAGTGTAGTCACTGGAAATGTGCTCTGATGCTGCTTAGGGACATTGGAGTCTTGATGACTGTTCAAAACATTTAAATGTTGTTGTCTTGAGTTCATTTTTATCTGTGAAAGCTTAGTTACCTGAGCAGTATCTTCTACTTCTCTCTCTAGTAGTTCATTAGACAGTGAAATCATTCATTGAAGAAGGATCCCTGTTGCTTAAAACTACACTGGAGAAATCCCTTTTTCAAACAAACACACTAACAAACAACTAAACAACAACAAAAATTAAGCAGGATCCACATCTCTGTGGAACAATCATTGCACACAGGTTGGATTTGGTGTGGATTATTTTACTGTTTGGGTAGGGCACCAAATAATTTCTAACACATAAGGGAGAGAGAGGTGACTGCCACATTGCAGCTCCAACCTGTACAGTATCTACATTTGTGCTGCCTTTGTGGGTACCTTGCCTGTGTTCATTTAGGCAGTCCCATGCATTCCTGATTTGTACATAAATGAGCAGTGTGATGTGATAGGAACAAGCAGGGCTGCTCTCCACC
This sequence comes from Melanerpes formicivorus, assembly GCF_026170545.1. NCBI lineage: Eukaryota > Metazoa > Chordata > Aves > Piciformes > Picidae > Melanerpes > Melanerpes formicivorus. The sequence continues at coordinate 4,095,691 of NW_027142356.1, read as the reverse complement.
TGCAAGTTTACATATAGCTCTGTCTCATCAGGTTTTCATGCAATACCTTTCACAATTCCTTATAGTTTCTCATCCCTAATCATAGAACAATAGTATCTCACCACCCTCCTGGGGAAGAACTTCTTCCTCACATCCAATGGGAATCTACCTATCCCTCCCCATCCTATCACTCCCTGACACCCTAAAAAGTCCCTCCCCAGCTTTCTTCAAACCTCCTTCACTTACTGGAAGGCCACAATTAGGTCTCCTCAGAGCCTTCTCCTCTCCAGACTGAACAGCCCCAACTCCCTCAGTCTGTCTCCATAGCAGAGCAGCTCCAGCCCTCTGCTCATCCTTGTGGCTCTTCTCTAGACACCTTCCAGCACGTCCAGCTCCTTCCTGTATTGGCTGCAGAACTGGCCCCAGAGCTCCAGCTGTGGTCTCAGCAGAGTGGAGCAGAGGGGGAGAATCCCCTCCCTGGCCCTGCTGGCCACACTTCTCTTGCTGCAGCCCAGGCTCTGCTTGGCTTTCTGGGCTGCAAGTGCTCACTGCTGGCTGCTGTTGAGCTTCTCATCCCCCAGCACCCCCAAGGCCTTTTCTTCAGGGCTGCTCTCAAGTCAGTCCCAGCCCAGCCTGTATCAGTGCTTGGGATTGCCATGACCCAGATGCCTCTTCAGAAGGGGAGATTTTTTGTCAGACCCTTCTGTGTTTCTTTTTCCCCCTGAGTACTGATCTGTCAGCCCATACAGCTTCTTCTCCTGTTTGCTCCCAGCTTGTGATTTTGATTTTGGTCTTAGTTGGTTAATTGCTGCTTTTGGCTTCCCAATGACTATTATAATGATGTGTATGTAATGAGTGCTGACACAGCACCTGAGCTGATTGCTGTGCCCTCCTCTGAAGAGGAGTAAGGATTGTCAGGCCTGAAGAATAACAATGCCTGGAATTGTAGCAGGATTGCTTTAGGGTTTAGTTTTAATCTTTTTGTTCTTCAATGAGGTGGAAACCAGTGCTGGAATTCAGTCAGAGTGGGTACCCAGGAAAAAAAAACAGTTAAGGCAGCCAAACTTACAGAGATATTGATGACAGCATTTACTTAAATAATGAAAAAGGTCTTGTTTTCATGTCAGTCCCATGGATCTGCAGAGCAGCTTGCTCACATCCCTTGTGCCTCTCTGTAGCTGGATGGGGATCATGAGTTGTGCTGTACCCAGAAACATGTACACAAAAAATCATAGAATCAATAAAGTTGGAAAAGATCTCAAAGATCATCAAGTCCAACCTGCCACCCACCACCTCATGACTAACTAAACCATGGCACCAAGTGCCACATCCAATCCCCTCTTGAACACCTCCAGGGACAGCAACTCCATTGCCTCCCTGGGCAGCACATTCCAATCACCAGTTGCTCTTTCTGGGAAGAACTTGTCCTCACCCTCAAGGCTCAGCTTCCCCTGGTGCAGCTGGAGGCTGTGTCCTCTTGTTCTGGTGCTGGTTGCCTGGGAGAAGAGACCAACCCCCACCTGGCTACAACCTCCCTTCAGGGAGTTGTAGAGACCAAGAAGGTCTCCCCTGAGCCTCCTCTTCTCCAGGCTAAGCAACCCCAGCTCCCTCAGCCTCTCCTCACAGGGCTGTGCTCCAGACCCCTCCCCAGCCTTGTTGCCCTTCTCTGGACACCTTCCAGCATCTCAACCTCTTTCCTAAACTGAGGGGCCCAGAACTGGACACAGTTCTCAAGGTGTGGCCTAAGCAGTGCTGAGTCCAGGGCAGAATGACTTCCCTGCTCCTGCTGGCCACACTATTCCCGATGCAGACTTCTGTGACCAGCAGGCTGCCATTTCTCACACCTTCCTGTGGTGATTCTTTTATTTGCTACAAACTAAGAAAAAAAAACCTCTGCTGTTCAGAAGTTGATGCCCTGGCACAGCCCTGAAAACCTGCTGGACAGGAGAGCAGACTATAAATTCCCAGAGCTTCATCTCTGTCTGGAGAATGTCACTTCACTTGACAAAGCTGCTTTGAAAGCAGATGCTTGCTTTTTTTTCTTTTCTTGGTTGTTTTTTTTTCCCCCTTTCCTTCTTTTTTTCCAAGATACCAAAGCCAGCTGTGAAATGCCATCCCTAGCATGCAGAATAACAACTGCTAAAAACCAGCAGGGCTTTTACACTTCTCCCCCAACCTGCTGTTCCTGCACATCGTGGACTGAAAAATAGGAAAACAACTGCTGAGGAAGTCCCCCTTGTTCCCACAAGAGCTGCACCAGCCACTGAACTGTGTCATCAAAGCAAACTCACAGAAATAAGTCATCTTCACTGTGTCTCTGCTCCTCACAACCACGCAGAGTGGGTGTGGTACATGAGCATATACTGCAGACACTGACTTTACAATACATGTGTATGTCAGGAAGTCAATAGCAAAAACATTCAGCTAGGAGAAGTGCAGAGTCCTGCAGCTGGGAAGGAAGAATAAACTGCAGCAGTACAGGCTGGGAGGTGATCTGCCAGAGAGCAGCCCTGGGGAGAAGGACCTGGGAGTGCTGGTGGACAACAAGTTCTGCATGGGACAGCAATGTGCCCTGGGGGGGCATTCAGAGGAGTGTGTCCAGCAGAGCCAGGGAGGTTCTCCTCCCCCTCTGCTCTGCCTTGAAGAGACCTCACCTGGAATATTGCATCCAGCTCTGGGCTCCCCAGTTCAAGAGGGACAGGGATATGCAGGAGAGAGTCCAAGATAGGGCTACAAGGATGCTGAAGGGACTGCAGCACTGCCCTATGAGCAGAGGCTGAGAGCCCTGGGGCTGTTTAGTCTGGAGAGGAGAAGACTGAGAGGGGCTTTAATAAATGTCTATAAATATCTGAGGGCTGGAGGTCAAGAAGGAGGGGACAGGCTCTGCTCCTTTGCACCCTGTGACAGGACAAGAGGCAATGGATGTAAACTCCAGGACAGGAGGTTCCACCTCAACATGAGGAAGAACTTCTTCACTGTGAGGGTCTCAGAGCCCTGGAGCAGGCTGCCCAGAGAGGTTGTGGAATCTCCTTCTCTGGAGACTTTCCAGACCTGCCTGGATGCATTCCTGTGCAACCTGCTGTGGATTTTATGGTCCTGCTTTGGCAGGGGGGTTGGACTCAATGATCTGTAGAGGTGCCTTCCAACCCCTAACATCCTGTGAGGCTGTGAGCATCTTGGTGTGTATTTTTATGTAAAAATTCACACACATACCCATTTATTGTTCGTTTCCCCTTCCCTCCCTGCCCCCCCATACAGACACACTATTCAAAGGGAGTGTAAACATGCTATTCAAAATTCAGATGCTCTCAGTTGGCTTCCCAGATGTTTGAAGTTCAATAGACTTTGTTGAATTTATTTATTTTCTTTCTTTTTTTCCCCCTCCATAATTTCCTCAGCTTCTTCTAGTGAAGTGCTAAACAACCGTTATTCCAGGGCTGGTTTTTTTTTCCCCTGCACATTGAAATTCATCTCTAGGCTCTAAACTGCCTCAAAAGTGCTTCAATTTTGAATGAGCACTAAGCTGGGGACTGGGAAGGCACTACCCACTGATGAAGGCCCAGATCATTAGAAAGAGCATGTCAATCCTCTGAACCAGAAACAAAAAGGGCTCAGATTTTCTTTGTGAAGTCTCAAGTGCAGCTTTAAGTAAAGCATGACCCATTGCTGCTCTTGCTTTTTTCCTGGCCCTTGGAAAAGAAGTGAATTAACAAAAATCAACATCTTTTATCATCTGCACATGCCTCAACCAAAAGAAGGGAAGAGTTGGCTTTGATCCAAAAGCTGGAGCTGTTAAGAGCTCACACTCATGCTTTACTACACAGATGACCTCTTTTCTTCCCATCCCTTGTAAGTAGCACCAGGCTGGCAGAAAATTGCTTGGTGCTGCTGCTCGGGGTTGCTTAGTGTCAAGATGGCTTAGAATCATGGAATCATAGAATTGTTAGGGTTGGAAGGGACCTCAAGGATCAGCCAGTTCCAACCCCCTGCCATGGGCAGGGACACCTCACACTACAGCAGGTTGCTCACAGCCACATCCAGCCTGGCTGCAAAAACCTCCAGGCATGAGGCTGCCACCACCTCCCTGGGCAACCTGTGCCAGGCTCTCACCACCCTCATGGGGAAGAACTTCTTCCTAACATCCAGTCTGAATCTACCCATTTCTAGTTTTGCTCCATTCCCCCCAGTCCTATCACTCCCTGACACCCTCATAAGTCCCTCCCCAGCTTTCTTGCAGCCCCCTTCAGATTCTGGAAGGCCACAACAAGGTATCCTCAGAGCCTTCTCTTCTCCAGAACCAACAGCCCCAACTTCTTCATCTGACCTCATAGGAGAGGAGCTCCAGCCCTCTGCTCATCCTCATGGCCCTTCTCTGGACACGTTCCAGCACCTTCAGATCCTTCCTATAATAGGGGCTCCAGAGCTGGAGGCAGTAGTCCCAGTGGGGTCTCACCAGAGCAGAGTAGAGGCTTGAGTCAAGATACTTTGACTTTTGTTTGTTTCTGCTCATAGACCTTAGCCTGTGTGAGTTCAGAAATGATGATGCCCCTGGCTGAACACAAATGCTCATGCTGAGGTTTTCTTTGAAGTCCTGCTACACTGGAGCACAATGGTTGCTTTTTCACAGGAAAAAAAACCACAAAGCCCCAAGAGTCGGTGCCTGGTTTATGTGTGGCAGAGAGCAACACATTTTGGAGCAAGGTGTACTTGTTAGCAAAAAATGCCATCCACCAGAAAATAGCCTTCATTAAATAGAAAAATGGGAGAGTGGGTGTGCTTTCCTTTGTCTCTGTGCTGTGTATAGGCTGAGGACAAGCAATCAGTGCTGTTCTGAAGTGTTGCATGGTAATAGTTCAAGGCTTACATAAAGCAATCACAACAGGGGGCCAAGGATGGCCAGGAGAGGAAGTAGCCATGGGGCTATTTTACCTTCCCTGGAGGGGACAAGCCCACAGGGCTGTACTGCCCACCTCCACCATGCCAGCAAGGACCAGGGCATGTGGTTTGCTTCCCACCAGCATGCAAGAACTCGGTTTTGAAATCTTAAAATCATAGAATCACAGAATCAACCAGGTTGGAAAAGACCTCAGAGATCATCAAGTCCAACCTATTACCTATTACCTAGCACCTCTTGACAACTAAACCATCGCTCCAAGGGCCACATCTAATCCTTTTTTGAACACCTCCAGGGATGGTGACTCCACCACCTCCCTGGGCAGCACATCCCAATGGCCAATTACTCTTTCTATGAAGAACTTTCTCCTCACCTTGAGCCTAAACCTCCCCTGGCGCAGCTTGAGACTGTGTCCTCTTGTTCTGGTGCTGGTTGCCTGGGAGAAGAGACCAACCCCCACCTGCCTACAACCTCCTTTCAGGAAATTGTAGAGAGCAATAAGGTCTCCCCTGAGCCTTCTCTTCTCCAGGCTTCTTCCCTGTGTCTGACATGGTTTAGTCCTTGAAATGTTAATGGGAAAAGATGAAACCTGCCTTGTTCTCACTAAAGGAAAATAAAACCCAAACAGAATGTATGTTCTTTAATTCCAGTTCAAAGTGAAATCCCTCTGAAGACAGCCCTTTGTAATTTTTTGTGTGTAAATCAGTTAAAAAAAAATAGTTGGAGAGCTGAAATTTTAACTTGACTCCGTACTGGAGCTTAGATAGCATCATAGGATCCCAGCATGTTAGGGGTTGGAAGGGACCTCTGGATATCATCGAGTCCACCCTCCCTGCCAGGGCAGAACCATAGAATCCAGCACAGGTCACACAGGAACACATCCAGATGGGGCTGGAAAGTCTCCAGAGAAGGAAACATAGCTACCTGCTGCAAACCAGTGCAAACTTGACATCAGTTTTTAAGGCAAACTAAACTTCATTGGGCTGTTGCCTTCATCTGCATTAGTTTAAGGATGTTTCTGTTTCCTGAGGTTCTGCAAAAAAATAGCTGGAAGCCTTTAGCTGAAATGCCACAGGTAGTATTTGTTGGGAAATTGTGATCTTCATGCAGTCATTTCACATCAGCAGCCAGCCACAATTTATGGCAGAGCAGTACTGAGACAAATCCAGGTGCACGCTAGCAGAGTGTGACGGATTACTGGGTGTTAAAGCTGTTTGCTCTTTTAAAGCATCTCTGGCTATCTATGTGTCTATCTATCTTTTGTTAAGATTACAGATACTCTGGATAGAAAATAAGCTACAGGCAAAGTCTGCCATTATGCAATCATCTCTGACCCATTAGGATGCACAGAGTACATTTGTCTCAGCAAGGGCTTTAATGTTTGAAGTTGTTCTTGATGTGCATAGCCTATTTAATAATTTTCTTTCAACACCAAATTCCTTAGCCTCAGTACTCTGATGTATTTGAGCAGGATAACTCTCTGACTGTGAGGGATCCATCTCTGCTAGAAAGTCAATAAATTTCAGTCCTGCCCTGGCAGGGATTTTATTTGTACCTTTATAAAAAGTTTATTTGACCCAGCGATGTGCAACAAAATAAGTTGTTTAGAGCACTTGTGGTGAGGGATTAAATACGTCAGGCAGGTCATTCTGGCCAGGAAAAAGGTCCCCAAGCCTGGCTGTGTTTCAAGGTGGTTTGGATGAGGTGCTTGGGGATATGGCTTAGGGGTGAACCTTGCAGAGTAGGGTTTTGGGCTGGATTTGGTGATCCCAAGGGTCTTTTCCGACCTGAATGTTTCTGTGATTCTGTGATTTCTCTGAACTTCCTTCTTGGTTTTGGTCACTCAAGTTTTACCATCAGAGAACAATCTAATGGCAAAGGTTTGCATAATAGGAGAGGAATCTGTTTACTTTTTATTAAGCCTGTTCACAGTCACAGCACTGCAGTGTATGGTCCCAGCCACTTTCATGAAGTGGGTTCAAGATTTATGGAAAATGTTAAAGGTACAGCCTAAAACTACCACATGAAGCAAAAAATGCAGTGCTGCTTTAAGGATTTTTTTATGATGTTTTGTATGAAAGATAAGAAAAATGGGGGCTATGAGAACTGCAAAGGCTTGCATTCACAGAATTGTCAGGGTTGGAAGAGACTTCAAGGATCATCTAGTTCCAACCCCCCGCCATGGGCAGGGACACCTCACACTGCAGCAGGTTGCTCACAACCACATCCGACCTAGCCTCAAAAACCTCCAGGGATGAGGCTGCCACCACCTCCCTGGGCAACCTCTGCCAGTGTCTCAGTACCCTCATGGGGAAGAACTTCTTCCTAACATCCAATCTGAATCTACCCACTTCTGTTTCTGTTCCATTCCTCCCAGTCCTATCACTCCCTGACACCCTCAAAAGTCCCTCCCCAGCTTTCCTGGAGCCCCCTTCAGATCCTGGAAGGCCACAATTAGGTCTCCTCAGAGCCTTCTCTTCTCCAGACCAAACAGCCCCAACTCTCTCAGCCTATCCTCATAGGTGAGGTGCTCCAGCCTTCTGATCATCCTCATGGCCCTAATAATAACAACAACAAAAATACTAGAATATTCAGAAGAAGTAATACACCATGCAATTGCTCTCCACTTGCTGACTGATGCCTAGCCAGTTCTTGAGCAGCTTTTCCCCAAGGTTATATACTGAACATGATCTCACACTGTATGGAATATTCCTTTAGACAGTCTGGGTCATCTGCTCTGGCTGTGTACCCTCCTAACTTCTTGTACCCACCCAGCCTTCTCTCTGGCAGGGCATGAGAAGCTGCAAAGTCCCCACTGCACAGAAGGAGAGGAGATGTGGGGATACATGCAACTGGGGGAACCTGTTCCTGTCCAGGCAGTGCCGTTGGCTCCCTCTCTGCCGAGACAGAAACATTCAGGAGGGTGCTCTGAGCACTGACTTCCAGAGATCGAAGGTGTGAAGGCATGGAAGTTACCCACATGAAAATGGGCTCTATTTCCATACCTATTTACAGTGCCTGTGATGCACCTACACTCTATATGCATGCATTACAGTAATGTCTTTTTCCAGACCAATAGGTCATGAAGTTCCATCTCCTTGAGAAATGTGTTCTGCGGTGTATGTGATTGCTAATTAATGAAAGACCTTTTGGGCAACCAAGAGCACAAGAACACAGAAATCTGTTTGAACTTCTGCTTACAGAGAAAAACAAACAAATTATCCACGCAGGTTCTAAGAGATTTTACAGGCAGCTTAGTCCTGCGACTGCACAGCTCCCGGTTAGTGCTGTGCCAGAGGGTCAACCACGTGCCAGTTATAAAGCTCCCACAAAAAAAAATATTGCACTGTCAGAGGCCTGAGAAATATTTTCACCTGTGGGGTGTAAATATCAAATGCCAAACATTTATGGCAGCCAAAATACATCAAAGTAATTTATTGGCAGCCCACTGCACATCGAGGTGTAGATACTCACCCCGCGACCTGGGCTGACTCCAGCCTGGATAATTGCATCTGATTAATTGAGAATGATCTTCTGTTTTCAGATGTTTGCAATGATCATTTTGTGTGTGTGTGTGTGTGTTGCAGAACCTTACAAGACATTTGTATTTCTGTCTGGAGAGAAATGAGTTTGATTGTCAAATCTGCTCCCATTAAACTCGTTGGGAAATTTGCCAGTTGCTTTGGCGGGTGCAGTATGGAACCCGTAACTTCCTCCTGCAGCCACTAATCATCTGCCATAATATCATACAATTACATCACATTTGCATGCATTAAAAAAGATAACATTTCTGCCTCTGAAGACCAGATAATTTACCTCACCAGCTTAAGTTAAATGCCTGGGGACCGGGTGAATGAAGTGTGCCTTTGCTTGATTGTGTTTCTAGGATACAGCTCGTAATAAAAGACCGTGTGTATCAAACACAAGTCCCTCCTCATGCTTCCTTTTGCTCCAGGAGGGGTAGTAATTTTATCTTGATCTATGCCATCAGCTAGCACCTCCTCTCCCCTGTGCTCATTTGACTGCACACATTGACAGGAGGCAGGCTGAGCAAGGCTTCCTCCACCCTCTGCCCCCTTAATCCCTCATTAACATGCAAATGAAGAAAAATAAGTGAACTTCTGCTTTTCTGGTTCCTTCCTATTTCTCTTCAGAGCCCAAGTGGTATTGGTCCCAGGGATACACTTATTTTGTTGAAACAACTAATCCTGTGTTTTGCACTACTAAATGTGCAAAAAAAAAAAGTCATTTATGGAGAACCTATTTAATTCATCAGGGGGCAGGGATGTAATTGCAGACTCATTATGCCAAACACCCCTGAGCCTTCTTGTAATCTATACTCTGTCCTCACTGGACAGAAAGCTATTAGGGGCAAAAGGATATCTTAGACTTTATCTGAAATATCTAAGGGTATCTTATGTTATTCTTAGACTTGGGAGCTTTATTTAGTCCTCTAATGGCTACAGGGCTTAGGGCCTCTCTTTAGGGAAACTCTGTGAATCTAATGTCTTTTCCTGATGTCAGATTTAGGTAGGTGGTAGTAAAGCTGAATGATCTGTATGTATAAATAGCCCCAACCTTGAGCAGGCTCTGTGACATCTTTTAAAGCCCAGCAGATCTAGATCCGTACTTAAGACCCAGAGAGGACAGCAAATCATAATATCATAGAATCAGTCAGGGTTGGAAGGGACCACAAGGATCATCTAGTTCCAACCCCCCTGCCATGGGCAGGGACACCCCACACTAGATCAGCCTGGCCAGACCCTCATCCAGCCTGGCCTTAAACACCTCCAGGGACAGGGCCTCAACCACCTCCCTGGACAACCCATTCCAGGGCTTCACCACTCTCATAGGGAAGAACTTCCTCCTCACCTCCAGCCTGAATCTCCCCACCTCCAGCTTCATTTCATTCCCCCTAGTCCTATCACTACCTGAGATCCTAAGAAGTCCTTCCCCAGCCTTGTTGTAGGCCCCCCTTCAGATACTGGAAGGCCACAATTAGGTCACCTCAGAGCCTTCTCTTCTCCAGACTGAACAGCCCCAATGTTTGTGCTTTTGTTTAATCTTTTTCCCCTGAGACTTTTTGCTTCCATGTACTCAAGGGGTAAGTCTTTGTTGGGAGTGCTGCCGTTGTTCACTGAGATCAGAAAAGAAACACACTGGCAGAAGGAGCCCAGTGACCTGGGGATGCATTTCTAATGCTCTGTGGGGTTTTCAGTGAGCAATCTTAAGACACAATTATCTTTTCTTTCGGAGAATTGCTTCAAATTACTTTAATGTTCTGCATTATTGTTTTAAAGCTTCTCTCTTCACAATCTTGTTGCCAGAAATAGGGTGGTGGTAATTAGACTCAATATCTTTGCATATTTGTCTTTGTACCCCAGATCCAGATGGACTGCACGAGGTGACAGAAACGGTCCTCGTTTGGTTGAATTCAAATCAAGTTTGGACAGTGCAAGCAAATGTTTTTCCCTGTCCAATTCTAGCTAATCATCATGGAGAGAGGACAGTTAGGAGCACCTTACAGATGCTCTTTATCGATTCATGAGCGTTAGAAGGGACCTGTCAAGCGTGCTGGCTGCCCACATTCCTGTTATCTCCCTTCAGCTGTGTTTGCTATTTCCTTTCTTTAAAATAAGAGTGTCCTGACTGCTTGTGGACTGTGCCACCACTATGTGACTCTATTGATTCTGGAAAGGTGCAGGTTACTCAAGTGCTGTAAGGAAACAGTTTTGCTGCATAGCTTTACCTGCAGCATATAAGAGAAGGCTCCGAGGTGACCTAATTGTGGCCTTCCAGTATCTGAAGGGGGCCTACAGGAAGGCTGGGGAAGGACTTCTCAGGATCTCAGGTAGTGACAGGACTAGGGGGAATGGAATGAAGCTGGAGGTGGGGAGATTCAGGCTGGATGTGAGGAGGAGGTTCTTCACCATGAGAGTGGTGAGACCCTGGAATGGGTTGTCCAGGGAGGTGGTTGAGGCCCTGTCCCTGGAGGTGTTTAAGGCCAGGCTGGATGAGGGTCTGGCCAGGCTGATGTAGTGTGGGGTGTCCCTGCCCATAGCAAGGGGGTTGGAACTAGATGATCCTTGTGGTCCCTTCCAACCCTGAATGAAACTATGAAACTATGAAACTATATCTTTACCTGCTCTATACCTTAGCCGTATGAGGAACTGGGGTGGGTTGAAATTCCTCCTCCCCCTCCCTCCGACATTAACTTTGACAGACCAGCTCAGTTGGGAGCAAATGGAAGCTGTGTTTACAAGCAAAACTACAATCCACAATGACATGCAATGAATGTGTACAAAATATCCAGGAGTTACAATACTTGCAGGTATTTACAACTAATATACAGCACAAGAATCCCTCTGGTTAGAGACCAGGGGAAGCTACCAGCTTCTCCCTCTCTGCCTCTCTCTTGCCCCCTCTGTACAAAAGGGAGAAGAAAGAGAAGCAGAGAAGTTAATACCAAAACAATGCAGCCAAGGTCAGGCAGAAGCAAGTTAGTATCTCTCCCAGAGGAAAGAAGTGAGAAGAGAAGGAAATTGTTTTAGTGCAACTACTTCTGATCCCTTATCTCTCCAATGGGATTGTTTAGAATGATCTTTATTTTCCTTTTTACACCCAACAGTGATTTATTTGCATTTTACTACTTCCTGTTCAAGATCTGTGGCAAAAAAATTTTTAAAGGCATAGCCTAAAACTACCACAGAACTAGACTGAAAAATTCAGTATGTTTCTAATAAAGAAGGTAAGGGAAAGGAGATGGTTTCTGTGGAAGGGTGACATTTTGTAGCCTTCAAAGGCTCCCTGGGCTAGTGCTTTAAAACTGGGAAGGAACTGAAGTAATCTTTAGGCTAGCAGCAGTTCAACTGGGAAAACATGACCAATTTTATGTATGTAATGTACATGATCCCTCCCCTCCCTCCTCATGCTCTTCTCAACAGGACAAAAGCTATCAGCCAGACCCCTTTCAGAGCCAATACAGCTCATCAAAGCAGAACACATTCAACACAGAGTTCACTGCATATCAAATGCCCAGGCTCTTCTTTGATTCCCATTCTTTGGAGTACAGTTGCCATGTTTCGAGCATTTCATTTCAAGGAGGAAAGCTATTAAGTGTTTCCCCCCAAAGCAGCTGATTATTCGGTGGCTAAAGATGCCAAGGATAATGAAGTAAAAGGGAACCTATGCTGTGATAGTCTCTAGTTGGCAAATGCATCTCATTAGAAGGTGTTCCCACCAGAGGAGTCTATGGTTATTACGTGCATGAATTCCTTTCTGCTGTTAAGTTTTGAACCAAGGTTTGGATGCAAACAGCATGCAGCCTCAATGACAGTGCACAACTGTGTACAAACAGTAATTAATCACTGGCTCCCTGAATGGAGCCTCTGTGAGGCTGGAAGCAAATCAAAGGGCTGCTTGGGTTTCCAGTGCTGGAGGAAGGCGTCCTGCTATACAATTGGGAACATTCACGTTATAAATATCACTTTGTGGGCCATGTGGCAGGAGGCTGAGGGTAGCTGGCCTCCACAGGCTCAGTTCTGCTCAGCAGCAGGACCTGCCCTTTGGTGTTTGGTGATGGGGACAAACTGCCTGTGCTATGATCCAAGGACCTTTTGGTTGAGTTTCCTGGCAATTCTGGATGGAAAAAAAAACCCAAGAAAATCAGTCCCACCCCGCCAAATATTTGTGTGTGAATTTCTGTATTCAGGGCCATTTGCAAGTGTGCATTTTTGGAATGGCACTGGTGTTTGCTACAGGCAGACACACATTAGAAGTTTATTAATGCTTTGGCATCAACATCAAAGACCAAATGTGCTGACCAGAGATATAAAAACCTGGTCAAACCCTTGCCCAGAGTCTTGCATGGAGTTACAGGATCACAGGACCACAGGATGTTAGGGGTTGGAAGGGACCTTCAGAGATCTTTGAGTCTAATCCCCCTGCCAGAGCAGCACCATAAAATCCACAGCAGGTTGCACTGGAATGCATCCAGATGGGTCCTGAAAGTCTCCAGAGAAGGAGACTCTGAAACCTCTCTGGGCAGCCTGATCCACTGCTCTGGGACCCTCACACTGAAGAAGTTCTTCTTCATGTTGAGGTGGAACCTCCTGTGCTGCAGTTTCCATCCATTGCCCCTTGTCCTATCCCAGGGTGCAACTGAGCAGAGCCTGTCCCCTCCCTCTTGTCCCCCAGCCCTCAGATATTTAGAAACATTTATTAGATCCCCTCTCAGTCTTCTCCTTTCAGGCATAACAGCCCCAGGGCTCTCAGCCTCTCCTCATCAGGCAGTGTTCCAGTCCCTTCATCATCCTTATAGCTCTCCATTGGATCTAGTATGAGGTGTCCCTGCCCATGTCAGGGAGGTTGGAACTAAATGATCCTTGAGGTCCCTTCAGCCCTAACAATTCTATGACATGTATTCTATACACATGCAGGATGAGGTACAAGTCAAAATCTCACTAGTTAGTTTTTAATTCACCCACTCCTCTTATTATGCAGATAAAGAGTTGCTTGTTTGGGTTTTTCCCCCCTTCACATCTTTATTACACTCTATGTAGCTGAGTAAAATATGGCAGAGTGCTGTAAGGTCTCACAAGCAACTTTTGCAAGCAGGCTTTTATACCTACACTTTTTCTTTTTGCCTCCCCTTCCCTTCCCTTCCCTTCCCTTCCCTTCCCTTCCCTTCCCTTCCCTTCCCTTCCCTTCCCTTCCCTTCCCTTCCCTTCCCTTCCCTTCCCTTCCCTTCCCTTCCCTTCCCTTCCCTTCCCTTCCCTTCCCTTCCCTTCCCTTCCCTTCCCTTCCCTTCCCTTCCCTTCCCTTCCCTTCCCTTCCCTTCCCTTCCCTTCCCTTCCCTTCCCTTCCCTTCCCTTCCCTTCCCTTCCCTTCCCTTCCCTTCCCTTCCCTTCCCTTCCCTTCCCTTCCCTTCCCTTTTTTCTTTTATAATTTCTTTTCATTCTATCTGTAAGCCTGATGCTGACCAGCATCCCTTGTACCCTGGCAGGTCTGATTGTCCGAGAGGTAAGCATTGAGATCTCCCGCCAGCAAGTGGAGGAGCTCTTTGGGCCGGAAGATTACTGGTGCCAGTGCGTTGCCTGGAGCTCTGCAGGCACGACCAAGAGCCGCAAAGCCTACGTCCGCATTGCATGTGAGTGCCTTTCCTCTCTTGTCTTGTGAGTTGATGCTGTTTGACTTGGAGTGTTTCTTTCCAACCAGTTAGGCTCTGTATTTTCTCCTGTTCTAGAGTTTCTGATGTAAGGACATTTCCTGTTGGTGGATATGATCCTAAGGTATCACTGCCTCTCTTCTCTCTTGCTTCAGTCCCTGAAAGCATTGATCAGCTATTTATCTCTGTACAGTACCTGGTAGCCTTTGAAAATGCATTGATATCTTCAAGGCAAGGCAAGAGAGATGTTCTGTGGAAGGGTGGGAGGGAAGGGGTCCTGAAGCAAAGGGTAGATATAAGAGGAGTTCTTTTGCCTTTCTGCCATGACATTTCTTTTTGGTTGGCAGCATGTGTCAGTGCTTTATGGGTGGTCACAGTGTGGTGGGTTGAAATTTAAACCCCTAGTATTAACTTTGCCAGACCAGCTCAGTTGGAAGCAAATGAAAGCTGTATTTACAAGCAAAACTATACTCTACAATGGAATGCAATGGATATGTACAAAATATCCTGGAGTTGCAATAGTTACAGGTATTTACAATTGACAAACAGCACAAGAACCCTCCTGATCAAAGACCAGGGGAAGATACTAGATTCTCCTTCCCTGCCTCCCTGTATAAAAGGGAGAAGAGAAAGGAGCAGAGAAAGTTGTTAGACTTAACCAAAACAATGCAGCAAGGTCAAGCAGAAGCAGAGAAGAAAAGAAGGGAGAGGAGAGGAGAGGAGACTCGAGGAGAGGAGAGGAATGGAATTGTTTTGGTACAAGCAATTTCAATTCCTTATTTCTCCAATGGGATGTTTTAGAATTATCTTTATTTTCCTTTTTACACCCAACAGTGATTTATTTGCATTTTACTACTTTTCTGTTCAAGATCTGTGAAAAAATTTAAAGGCATAGCCTAAAACCACCACAGTTTCCCACCAGTGAGGCTCTGTATTTGCTGCAGTTAACGAGGCATCTTGCAATCGGAGCCTTCAGAAGCATTTGTTCTTAAGAGCATAGTCTCTTCATTCTCCTTTGTGTTCAGTGAAAGCATCAAAACCAGCATTTGTTGAGTACAGAAGGCATAAGCCTCAAGTTCTGAAGGTAGTAAGTAGTAATTTTAACAAAGCAAGTTATGAAATGAGGTGACAGCTGCTCTTTTTGGGGAATTAAAGAATGGTTGGGGCTGAAAGAAAGCTCTGGAGGTTATCTGAGCCAACTCCCTGCTCAAACCTTCTGCTCCAGCAGGACCACCTGCAGGCAGTTGTCCAGGACTGATTCCAGACAGCTTTTTGATACCTTCAAGGAAGAAGACCCTGACACCTCTCTGGGCAACCTGTGCCAACACTCAGTCACGTTAGAATGAAAAAGTGTTCTCTGATGTTCAAATAGAATCTCCCATCTTAGAGCCTGTGGCCATTGCCTCTGGTCCTGTCACTGGAGACAACTGAAAAGAGCTTAGCTTCATCCTTATTGCATGCACACTTCAGGTATTTGTAGACAGGGATGAATCGTAGTATCACAGAGTCAAACAAGTTAGAATAGACCTCCAAGATCATCAAGTCCAACTGATCACCCAACCCTAACTAATCAACTAGCCACTAAGTGCCTCATCCAGGCTTTTCTTAAACTGCTCCAGGGACGTCCCTGGGCAGCCCATTCCAACGGGCAATGACTCCTTCTGGGAAGAAAGACGAGTTTTCCTGGGCCTTCCCTTCTCCAGGCTGAACAGTTCCACCCCTCTAAGCCCTTTCTTGTGGCAGGTATGCTGGCCACCTTTGTGGCTCTTTACTGGATTCTCTCCAGGATGTCCAGGTTTCTCATGGACTGGGGAGCCCAGAACTGGATCCAGTACTCTAGGTGGGCCTCATCAGTGCTGAGTAAAGGGTAAGGATCATGTCTCTCCATCTGCTGGCAGTATGTTTTCTCTGATGCAGCCCAGGATACCATTAACCTTACTTGCCACAAGGGCACCTTGCTGACTCATGCTCACCTTGGTGCCCATCAGGATGCTGAGCTCCTTTTATGCAAATCTCAACATACATGTTCCTGAAGTTACATAATAAGGCTGCTGTTCCTTAACAAAGGAAAAAAGTATGTGTTTAGCATATTCCTGTAACCAGATCAGCAATGTGAGTTTGAAAGTGGCCTTCTCAACCCTTATCTTTCATCACTCTTATTCATGGCTACGAACCTCAGCATTTATTTTGAGCCACTCCTGGCTTTAGACCCCAAGAACACAGGGAAAATTCTTCCCTGAAACAGCTCTTCATGTGACTGTACAAGTATTTAGTGTTCATTAATTTTCAAAGAGGTGCTTGTCTTTGTCATAGAGTAGTCACACTGGGGACTCCCATTGCTCTTCCACAGGATGAAACCCTGTTTTTGCTAATGAGAACAAAATATGTCTTCCAGAATTGTCTCTCTGATGCTGTTTCCACCCTGGCACAAATTCATTTTCTGAGCAAAGGTCATTAGAAGCTGAGTTTGCAGCATACTTATGTTTCCTGCTCTCTGCCTGACAATTTATAATGAGAGAAGAGAAATCTTTCAGCCGAATGAAGCTTTTCACTGACCTATTAGTTGAAGGCATTTCTGTCATTTAAAACACTTCATTTAGAGCTTGATTATCCTTTTGTTTTCGATAAAACATTATGTGGTGAAATTGCTTAACTCCTCAGAGAGGACTTACATCATTTGTGCAAACATCCAGATACAAATCTCTGAGGTTCAATTTAAATACTGATTTCTGAATGATTTTTGTCCAAGTAACTAGCTGGAAGTAGAGGACCTAGAATCATAGAATCACAGAATTGTCAGGGTTGGAAGGGACCTCAAAGATCATCCAATTCCAACCCCCCTGCCATGGGCTGGGACCCCTCACACTACAGCAGGTTGCTCACAGCCACAGCCAGCCTGGCTACAAAAACCTCCAGACATGAGGCTGCCACCACCTCCCTTGGCAACCTGTGCCAGGCTCTCACCACCCTCATGGGGAAGAACTTTTTCCTAACATCCAATCTGAATCTACCCATTTCTAGTTTTGCTCCATTCCCCCCAGTCCTATCACTCCCTGACACCCTAAAATGTCCCTCCCCAGATTTCTGGTACCTCCCTTTAGATCCTGGAAGGGCACAATAAGCTCTCCTTGCAGCCTTCTCTTCTCCAGACTGAACAGCCCCAACTCCCTCAGTCTGTCTCTGTAGCAGAGCAGCTCCAGCCCTCTGCTCCTCCTTGTGGCCCTTCTCTGGACACCTTCCAACACCTCCAGATCCTTCCTGTACTAGGGACTCCAGAACTGGACACAGTGCTCCAGGTGGGGTCTCAGCAGAGTGGAGCAGAAGGGAATAATCCCCTCCCTGTCCCTGCTGGCTGTGCTTCTCTTGCTGCAGCCCAAGATGTGGTTGGCTCTCTGGGCTGCAAGTGCTCACTGCTGGCTCCTGTTGAGCTTCTCATCCCCCAGGACCCCCAATGCCTTTTCTTCAGGGCTGCTCTCAAGCCAGTCCTTGCCCAGTCTGTATCATTGCTTGGGATTGCCCAAACACAGCTGCAGGACCTTGCACTTGGTCTTGTTGAGCTTCATGAGGCTGGCCTTGGCCCAGATCTCTAACCTATCAAGGACCTGTAGTCCTGAGTGTAGGACTAACCTCAGACAAAAATTCCCCTAGTATTAAGGGAAGTTAAAATGATTGTGCAGGCAACCTTCCTGCAAAATTAGAAACATCATTAAATATGTTCCTGGTGCTTTCCTACACCAGGAAACTTTTCAAGACTTCAAGGATTTTCTTTTCCTGTACTGAAGCAAAACAGAGCCGTTTTTATGTTGGGTTGTTGGTTTTGGTTTTCTTTTGTTGTTTTGTTTTGTTGGGGTTTTTTAATTCTTTTTTTTTGTTTGTTTTCCTGAAGCAGTGACAGGCTCACAGGATGTTAGGAGTTGGAAGGCACCTCTGGAGATCTTTGAGTCCAACCCCCCTGCCAGTGCAGGAACAAAGAATCCAGCACAGGTCACACAGGAACACATAGTACCATACTATCACAGTATCAGTGAGGGCTGGAAGGGACCCCAAGGACCATCTAGTTCCAACCCCCCTGCCATGGGCAGGGACACCCCACACTAGATCAGGCTGCCCAGAGCCTCATCCAGCCTGCTCTTAAACACCTCCAGGGATGGGGCCTCAGCCACCTCCCTGGACAGCCCATTCCAGGGCTTCACCACTCTCATGGGGAAGAACTTCCTCCTCACCTCCAGCCTGAATCTCCCCACCTCCAGCTTCATTCCATTCCCCCCAGTCCTATCACTACCTGAGAACCTGAGAAGTCCTTCCCCAGCCTTCCTGTAGCCCCCTTCAGATACTGGAAGGCCACAATGAGGTCACCTTGGAGCCTTCTCTTCTCCAGACTGAAGAGCCCCAACTCCTTCAGTCTGTCCTCATAGGAGAGGTGCTCCAGCCCTCTGATCATCCTCCTGGCCCTTCTCTGAACACCTTTCAGCACATCCAGACAGGGCTGGAAAATCTCCAGAGAAGGAGACTCCACAACCTCTCTGGACAGCCTGTTTCAGTGCTCTGGGACCCTCACAGTGAAGAAGTTCTGTCTTATGTTGACGTGGAACCTCCTGTGCTGCAGCAAGACAGGGTGCAACTGAACACAGCCTGTCCCTGTCCCTTTCTTCCTGACCCCCAGCCATCAGATATTTATAGACATTGATTAAATCCCTTCTCAGTCTTCTCCTCTCCAGACTAAACAGCCCCAGGCCTCTCAGCCTTTCCTCACAGAGCAGAGATCCAGTCCCTTCATTGTCCTTGTGGCCCTCCATTGGACTGTCTCAATTAGATCCCTGTCCCTCTTGAACTGGGGAGCCTGGAACTGGATGCAATATTCCAGTCAGCACTTCAGAGAGGCTTGGCAATGTTTAAACAGGTGGTTTGGATTATGACTCTGAAGGTAACTCATTAAGTAGGTTTTCATGTCCTGCCAGTTATCCTGAGACAGATGACCATTAAATTAACACAGTTTAGAAGTCTGGATGTATTTCTCCTGACAGTTAAGTAACTTTTGTGTGCTCCCATACTTATGCAGTTAATTTCTACATAACACATAATCAGTGTATGTAAGGCCTTTTGTATCAGTTGGCATTTCTTCACAGGTGTCCAGATTTTTTGTCAATAGCACTCATACTACAGAGTTTACTTCTTTTTCTTACCATATTTTGGAGACAGAACATTCAGTTCAGTGATTTTTTTTTTCTTCTAGTATGGATGGCTTTTTTTTTTAAGAGCAGCCTAATGAAACGGTTTCCAGGGAGTTTATATGTCTGTAACTGAAATGTGGCTTTGTATTGCTATTGTTTAACATTTTGTTCCTCAGTTTGGGGTTCTTCTGCAGCTGTGATGCAGGCAAATCACTTAAGACTCCTTTTCACAGAATCACAGAATCACCAAGGTTGGAAGAGACCTCAAAGATCATCAAGTCCATCTTGTCACTGCAGACCTCATGATTAAACCATGGCACCAAGTGCCACACCCAATCCCCCCTTGAACACCTCCAGGGACGGTGACTCCACCACCTCCCTGGGCAGCACATTCCAATGGCAAATGACTCTCTTGGTGAAGAACTTTCTCCTCACCTCAAGCCTAAACTTCCCCTTCGAGCTTGAGACTGTGTCCTCTTGTTCTGGTGATGGTTGCTTGAGAGAAGAGACCAACCCCCTCCTGTCTACAACCTCACTTCAGGTAGTTGTAGAGAGCAATGAGGTCTCCCCTGAGCCTCCTCTTCTCCAGGCTAAACAACCCCAGCTCATCAGCCTCTCCTCACAGGGCTGTGCTCAAGGCCTCTCCCCAGCTTCGTTGCCCTTCTCTGGACATGTTCAAGTGTCTCAATGTTCTTCTTAAATTGAGGAGCCCAAAACTGGACACAGGACTCGAGGTGTGGCCTAACCAGTGCAGAGTACAGGGGCACAATGACTTCCCTACTCCTGCTGGCCACACTA